>NC_044197.1:7678634-8280301 GCF_900880675.1 Sparus aurata
TATTCACAGCACAGGGGAAAAACATCAAATAGAAACAGTGAATGGATGGTGGTTGTAGCAGGACAGCTAAGAGAGGGTTTGTGAAATTAGGCCTTCTTTGTTTGAGAGGCCCAATGAAAAAACTGGCACTGAGCACAGGATAGGGGAGAGAGGGGAGAGAGGGGGTGGGTAATTAGAAAGAGGGCCAAATGGAAGAAAGCTGTTTACTCAACAGGTGGATGTTTTACAGCTACTTTGTAAAGCTATTTATTGAAAAGTAAGACAAGGTCTAAAATTGTCAGATTTTTGGTAAAAGTTTACAGAGGAGCCAAAGAAGGCCCCCTGACTGGAAACATCAGACACTGGCCTGAACCTGAAGGCTCTGCAGCAGCTGATTAAAACGGGCCAGAACATTATTGGTATCCATCGGCTGAGCATCAGTTAAAAAGAAAAAGTATCCACTGTCATACCACCAGACTACAGAGCAGCTTCACTCAACAGGCTCCGAGACTTCTCAATCCACAGTAAACACTCAATTTCACTGTATCCTTAGTAAGCACACAACTTTGTGCTAAAAGGCCCACAATGCATAACATGTTCCTTTCATCTAGATCAAGATTTGTAGGCCAAGGCATCAATGCTGCACCTTAGAACTCCTTTATAACGCTGTTTTCTAAACACTTACCATTTTCAAAATAATTGCAGCTACTGTTATTTGGATATTGCATTCTGAAGAAATAGTGTGATTTCAATAATATTTGCATTAATTGTGCTGTACCATTTGTTGTTGGCTGAAAAACTTAATTTTTCCATTCCATTCGCTCAAATTAAGCAAGTCAACACACTTTCTTGTTATGTTGATGACACTGAAACTGCTGATTCTAAAGATGATCAGTCGGCTCATTTCTTAAATATATGGCTTATGTAGCACCACAACTCAATTTCCTAGACAAAGAAGAGTAACAATTTCTTTCTCTGTTATTTTTATTACAGGCAGTGAACCTCTGCTATAATAAACTACAGAACAATTAAATAACAAGACAGTTTACATCCTTAACTTGTCAATCCAAACTTTTTGTGAGTCCTTATAAATCAATAAATGGTTTAGGACCAAACCACATCTCCAGTCTAATTTTTTCTGATCAAATTTGGCTTGATGATTGTTCCCAGATTAAAATCCAAACATGACAGAGTCATTTTATCTAGAACAAATTCAAAACCTCCATATCCAGAACAAACATGTACAACATGTTCCCAACAGCTTTAAGCTCATGTTTGTGTCAGAGATAGATAAAGAGAGGAAAAGCTGATGCAAGGGTCTCATCAACATCTTACACACAAAAGAAATCTTAAACATTTGATCAGTCAGTCTGATTTGTACTCTGACAACCTTTGCCTCTCTTTGCCCCAGAGTAGATGAGGTCACTTTAATGTCTCTGGAACCATCCCATAACCCAAGTAGGACAAATCAGGTGATCCCTAGAAAAAGGCAAACCATACATTCCTTTTTTTTCGGACAAGAAGAATGTTTGTGTGGCTGATGTTCTGCAGTCACAGCTAAAGCTCTGTGGTGAGGGCTGTTCACCGTGTGCCCAAACAGTTGTGTGGATAGTCAGTCTGTCAAACCAGACACACATCAAAAACATGAAGCACCAAAGCTGCAATGTGATCTAAATATAGCGGTAACGATTTACCAATCAAATGTCATCTACTTACCTGATCAGTGAAAGTGGTTGAGAGAATTCTTTATAGAAAAGAAAGTCAAAATTCTAGTATCAGCTTCTTAAATGTCAGCATTTTTGTTCACTCCTCTATGACAGTAAACTTAATATCTGTGGGTTGTGGACAAAACAAGATATTTGAGAACAAACATCTTTGGCTTTGGGAAGCTGATTGACAGTTATTGTAATTTTCTGACAAACTAATGGATTAATCGCAAAAAATTATGAACATTTTAAAAATCAATAAAGATAAATGTGCCAGACATCTTTTTATCTACAGCTGCATGAGAAATAGGGTTGTGTGTAATAATTAAAGTGGATAAGATTGGATTGATGAATAAGCAGCGGCAGCTTCGAAAATTCAACCTTCTGTTTTTTTTTTTGTCTTTGTCCATCAAAACATTTCGTTGAGACTGAGAAGCCAGCGCCTTTATGATTCCTAATGTAATATGGGCTGTATGGGAAGCTAATAATAGGAGAGACCCAGAAGACGGATCAATAGTAGGGAAACATTAGCTGCCCCAGAAGGAAGGGAGAGAGGGTTATAAAAGTAGGAGGGAAAAAAAGGAGGGGATGAAGATTGTGTTGAATGAGAGACGAAAAAGAAAGATTTGGACGTTGAAATTAAAAAAAAAAAGTTGACAAAAGTCAGGAGAGCTTAGATTAACCAGTGCTAACAGAGAGAGTGCGTCGCGTCCACCTGTGGTTTGTATCAGCAGACATTCATCAATAGAAACATTATCTATGGGACAACCTGGAGCCAGTATAGCGATGGTGAGCAGGAGGAAGAGGGTGGACTCTGCTGCAACCTGCATTCACATCAAACAAGCTTGGCTACACCTGGACTAAACATCATCAGTCATCCTGACAACTCCATTAATAACCACTTTTCTTCTACAAGGAGGAGATAGGAAATCTCCAAGCATGGACTGGATTGCATGCAAACATGTACAATGCTGCAAGGGGTCTGCTGGCTGTGTGCGGTAGATAAGTCTGGTGGCCAAGTGTGGTATGTAAACATGAGTGCAAGCTTGGCAAGGTACTCACAGCTGCTACTCCAAGACTTCAGCAGAGATTTGATGCTGATCTCAAAGAAGACCGAATCCTGCAGGCTCAGCATGGCGGCTCTCAAAAAGTTAGGCTTCACCAGAAGGCACTAATTTTACACGGCTCCCGTCACTTTCATGTCACGAAACCCAAACGTTCCACTCTTCACCAAAAAAAACGTAAACCTCTCACATTTGTGGCGCCTCTCCACTACCCTCCACAGGTGCTAGTTAAAGGCATCATCCTGAATGACAGTATGAGCAGCTGCTGAGGAAAAGAGACCCAAAAAGTGTTTGTTTCCTCTGCCACTTAGGTCACTGAGGAGTGAAACTGCGCTGGGAGAGGAGGAGAGAGAGCATAGCCTGGCTAGTTAGAGAAGTATTCCACCCCGGCGCCTGCTGCCCACTTGCCAATCCACAGAGTCCCTCATCCCCATTTCAGCACGGAACAATCCAGAAAGGCGAAAGACAAAACTGCGTGAGAACTTTTGCTCCTGACAGGGGAAAAACAGCAGCAAGAACAGTACACGATAGAAGTCTTAACAATGCACTGCAATATTCCCTCTCCTCTTCTCTTCCTGTGTGTGTATGTGTGCCAGTCCTAGCCCACTAGCAGCGTCAGCCACCCTCCGCCTCCCCCCAAAGCAGTCTCTCCCTCTCCATTCGCTCACGGGCGGCCCCTCCTCTTCCGAGCCAGCTCTTGTTCTTTTACTGATGCCTGCTCTTTTCTCTCCGAGTGAGAGCGAGCTTGTTTCAACAGCAAACAGAAGGGAGGCGGGAGCACAGTGTGTGGGTGATGTCATCAAAATGCTGCGAGTGTTCCCTGGCTGTGGTTCAGCAATGCATACGCATGTCAGAGCTGCTACTGTGCTGCCTCTCTGCTGGCCTATCAAAACGACACTTCCTGTAAGCTCCACAGCAATACTGATGCGTCATCCCTGACTGCAGTAGGAGGGAAAGGAAAGAATGGGAGGATGAAAGAGAGAGAAGGAAAGAAAGGGAGGATATATTGAACCCAAATTAGTAGTTCTACTCCTGTTTAGATCTTAGTTCAAAAATAATCAAATTGTTATCTTCCTAAATAACATGTGCATTATATTCCCAGGTTCAAAACAAAGTAAAGAGTACCATAACAGCACTCAAGAAGCATTGGAGATATGTGTCATCATATACATCATAATAATGGGACATGTGACCCTAACATTGTGTTACTGGTACTTTCTAACAATTTCTAATCTCGGATCTTGATGTGCAAGAGATCATAGCTAATCTATTTGTTAAGCTAACCGTTCACACCCATTGGAGTCATGGGCATTACATCACTGCTCTGTCCAAAGGCTACCAGGCATAGTAACTCACAGAACGATAAACAAACCACACTACATTAGTGAGGATACAGCTCACTGTGTGTTTGTGTGAGAGACACAAACACACACCCAATTCATCCGATACTTTAATCTTGTGTTGACGGCAGCACTTCCTTCTCTCGCACAGACTTAAAAACAGAGCCACATGACATGAAGCAATTTGTAGTCAAGCGCAAGATTAAGTTTGTTAACAAAATATTCGGAGGGGGAAGAGCACTGGGACAGACAAATGTTCTTTGTCTTCTGTAAGTTTAGTCTTCATTTCTCTCTCTCTCTCTCGCCCTCAGTCTCTTCTCTGTCACATGTCCTCCACTACACAAGTTATGCAAAATGAGGCAGAGCTCATTGCAAACAAACACAACACAAGCAAATGCTTTGTCAAGCTCTGGCTGGTGCTACCCTGATGCAGGCTTCCACTGTGAGACTCTGCCTTGTAATAAACAAGCACAGATTCTTTACGGTCCCGTTGTACATTTGCTGCAATTACATGAATAAATGTTGCTTTATTTAATATGATGACATCTTGCAAGTTTTGGACACAGTTATGAAAAAGAGGATAGATCGTTGCCAATTGGGAAATCTTGCTGAGATTATGTAACTTCTGCCGCCAGGAGACTCTCAATCAGAACAAAGACGTAGCTTGTATTTTGACGATGTGAAGTAGAGTCACCATTTGCTGATGAAAATCTGATTCAGACAGAAATGTTCACAGACGCGGTCACATATTAAAGTCTGTTCTCCTTCCATTTAATCATGTTCACTTCCTTCCTCAATGTATGAAAGATCATCACACCCTTAAATGTGACCGTGTCCTTGTAGTGACGGACGACCGAATGAAACACACCGCTGCTTTGAATAAACTTTGAATTTCCAACCACTGTTGGAAACATTTTGGATAATGTAAGCACACATCTTAATGCAGAATTCTACACATTATATATTTGAATGAGGAGAGTACATTTCCAAAAAAGTCAGTGTACCTTTAAATGTACACCATGTTAAACGTTGTGGTCAACTCAAGAGCCAAAGCTTTGGTTTAAAAATGCACATTTGTGTTTCTTTGGCATTTTGTAATTGTTCTTTGCTTCAATTGTCAGTTTCTTCCTCTATCAAAACATTTTTTGGATTCAGCAATGGTGGACTAAAAACATGATATAAAAGGCTCAATCCAAACTAAGAAAAACAAAGTTTCTGGTAATTACACAATACAGATAAATATAATGAATATTACATTAATTCATACAAATACTTTATTTAATTTCTGTAACTTCTAACCCCTAAATCCTACTCACTGGACCATGAAAACACGTTTTAGGAACACTAAAGCCTTTAG
Source organism: Sparus aurata (assembly GCF_900880675.1). Lineage (NCBI taxonomy): Eukaryota > Metazoa > Chordata > Actinopteri > Spariformes > Sparidae > Sparus > Sparus aurata. The sequence goes on from NC_044197.1 coordinate 7,684,081, forward strand.
CTAAAGCTCTGGGGCAGTACTAGGAAGGCAAAAGCCTCAAGTTTATACATAATGTTCAAAAACAGAATTAGAGTTCATAACATCATCCTTATCAGCAAAACAGTTAACATACAAACATGCAGAGACGTCTGCAGTCACTGTTTTCTGTAAACAAGCTTTATTGTTTAAGGAATGCAGAGGAATAACTGACAACATCATCTCTCTGGGAACAATACTCCTGAGAGCTACTGTCCAACAGAGCTGACGTAAGTTGAGGACTTCAAATAAACATCATCATAACGGACTTCCTGGAAAGAGCTCACTGATCAAATAATCTCAACTAAATGCACGACCAGGGCAAATTCTAGTTGCTCCATTCACAAAGTGGGAGCAGTGACTGACAGCTAACCATTCTGACTGCAGACAGTATAGGGGAGCTGCTCCTCCCAGGAGCCCACAGGGTTGAGGATGCATTTCCTGTCCTGGCCTCTCTGAAGGGCAGTGGTGGGAACAATAATCGATAGGAGCTGTAATTCAATCCCTGACCTCCCGGTAGTGCCTGGGCTGCAGAGGACACGCCATTTAGATCCATCACAGCAGTCTGGGTATGCAGCACAACTCTGCAACCTGCACAGCTCCTCACTTCCACTTGCTCCCCTGAGTCAACCAGCTATGTCATACTTTCCTCCCAATAATTATCAAGACACAAATCTCACACATTTAGGTTTCAAACCTTTGTGAGTACATACTGATTTAGCCAGATTTCTTCTTGGACAATGTCCACAGTTTAATGCTATGTGGTTGTAGGGCTGCTTGATTATGGAAAAGGCATGATCACGATTATTTTGGCCAATAATGTTATCACGATTATTTTACATGATTACTTATTAATCGGTATGTATTGCTAAAATAAACATGTCTTTTAACAGCAAATTTCCTTGAACTATATATAAAATTCACCTGAAAACAAATGACATAACACAAATAAATAACAACAAATAATATAATAAATGCAATTTATAAAGACTTATTTAACTTATGATGTGTATGATGTCATTTTATTAAGTAGAATTGCTAAAATGCAACTCTCATCCATTTCGGCTGTTTGGCAGTTTTAGACTGCTCTAACTCTGATAGAATACCTTAAAAATATTGATATTCAATGCCATGGGAAAAAGCTGAAATAACAATATGCAAGAACTTTTGTTTAAGCAAACTAACACCAACACTTCCCTGGAGCCCCGAGCTTCATGTCCAGGCAGAGTCAGCTAATATGACCGCAAGCTACACAGTTAACTGAGTTTACTACCAGCTACAGTTAGCAGCAGTTGGTATTATATCAGTGTGTGATATGCTGCCCCCTTTTTGAAATAAATTCAAGAGGTAGCCAACTCTTACATGTTGCACCTTTTAAAGATAACAAAACAAGGATTGTGTACTGCATGTTAAGCTGAAAAGCATCAGAGATAATTTACGCATGGTCATAGTCAGAAGAGTGAGGCCAAGTGGGCCCTTTGTGGGCACTGCAGCTCTGTTTGTCCCAACTCGTTGTCAGGAATAGGCACAGCCGTTACAGGTTTATCAATACTGCGGATGGAGGATGGAAACCATCTCAGATATTCAGAATCGATATGTACTCCTATATCGATATCATTGATAATTTGAGCTCCAAGCAACAGTACAATAAATGCACATTAAATACCAGACTACCGAACATAAAACACAAACAACAGTGCAACACTGAATGCAGCATAATCATGGTTCTGCCTTAGTTATCATGTTTTCATAATTCCTGAAAGCCAAAATCATAATTGATATCAAAATTAGATTGCCTTGCTCTGTGTAGGCAGCTGTATTCTAACAAAAAACATCTTTATAAGTAACTCAACCCTGCACAAACTAAAAACCAAGTCAAAGTCATTTCTCAGACTTGCCAGGGAAATCATGAGAGGCAACTCATTCCAGCACAGAGTCATTCTGAGGTCAGAAGTGTATTCTATCTATGGAATGACAGTGCAGAGCACCAGGTAAATCTGAATTAAAACTCATCGTCACACAGGTACAAAAAGGTCAGCTCATTTCTCACAGGACTTCTTCAAATGAGCAATTTTAAAGTTGCTCGCTATGGAGGAGCATTTATTGGGAGAGCTGGTTGGAGTAAGAGCACTAACAATGATTCATGGCATTTGTCTTCCCAACTTTGACACCACATTCCCACTAAGTGCCGAATCTGTACTGAGCTGCACCATTATGAGGTTTGTTTCACTACGACTGGCCAAGGACCATTTCAGAAACTCGATGAATAAGTTTGTCCTGGCTGTCTGGAAAGGATACACACCCTATGGACTGTTAGGACAGAAATCACATGCACATCTTACATTACAGAAGTACAACCCACTAGTGCACACTCAGTCACATGCTCCAAACACTCCCAAATCACAAACAGGAAACCTGCTGCACCCATTAACCAAATACCGTCCCAATCAAACCCTTCCCAAAAACTCAGCTGTACATCCAGCAGCTGGCTGATGTCACTGTGTGAAAGAAAGACAAATGACTAAAAGAAAAGCGCAGCACCACCTTAAAAGCCAACCCAGGCCGTGCTAGTTCTGCAACAAGGGAGTGGCACTCAGCTCTGTTTGAAACACAGGGAAAATTACCCTGAAGTATGAATACACCAGTGTACCACCTTACCTCAACTACTGTGCCACTTCTTTTATTACAAAACTCACCATTGTGACCCTTGCCACCACCAGCATGTTGAAAAAAGGAGATTTTTCTAATATGTCGGATGTTTCCTAGTTGGAAAGAAAGAAAGGAAAGATTTGAAAACAATTTCCCCAATTCAGTATATAGACTGGAGTCATCTCATTGTCTTTTGATGTGAATATCATCCCATCACCAGCAGCTTGAGCTGAACACACAAACACACGTTACCTGAGCTGAGCCAAGCCACAAAACATTTATTTTACCATCACAGCTTGCAATGGCTCTGAATTAAACAAATGTAATTGTTATTGTGGGTTAGTTCAGCTAGCTGTCTTGAACAGAGCAGAAGGGAGAGCTCAGACATGCTTTAGCCACAAGCAAACAGGGAGCAAGCATGCTCTGACAGGTAGAACTGCGAGAAGCTGTACTGAGAGACAGATGACAAGTCATCACCCCACCTGCTGATGCAAACGGGCTTGCTTGCACACATACATAATTCGTATGTGTACACACATGTACTAAACCTTTAACTGTTGTATCCAGAGACACAACAGTAGACCACCATTAAAGAATTAACATTGTCAGCACAACGCATACTTCAGAACCTCAACTCTCAAACAATAGCTACAAACTCCACAGTAGGCAGGTCCCAAAACCAGTCCTCTAATACTTGCTGAATGACTTGGCGTTACAAAATATAACCTGCATCACAGCTTTGTTTCGAGTTTCCTATAATGCTTTCTATCATGACATCACTACCAAAGTATGTGCGCATTGGTCAGTGTGACATAAGCTTGCATAAATTAAACAGGGCGGAGATGCACACAATAGTCGAGACAGGGGTCCAGTGGTTCAGGGCAAGTGTGTCATGTGAGAATAAATGTACAAAATAAACCCAGCAAAACACCATTCAAGTCTTTAGGTTTCTAGATGTTTTGCTAACTCTGCAGTTTGGTGCTGTGGGTGAGGTGAAGCCAGTTTGAAAGAGCTTTACTATAAGTGTCTGCCTGCTGCTCCTGGCAACTGGGTTAATGAGAGCAAGTGATACCAAATCACAAGTAAGAGAAACCAAAACTATTCTAAAAAAGGAGCAAAAAAGCCCCTCCCCCCCCCAAAAAAAGGAAAGGAGTATAGGCAATGAGTCTTTTGAGGCTTTCGCATTGGCACTTTTGGCTGCGCCATTCTGTGCTGAAATCCACTTTTTTGTGGCTGCTTTAATTAAAGCTTTTAAGTGACAAAGTAACAGGGGACTGTAATCATGAAGAATACATACAGATCTTTGTTAGCAGCTATTCCTCAGTGGTGGTGGGACAAAATATTTAGCATTCTTTAGTTTGATGGATATTGTGAAGCATCTTTAGATGATTGTCTTGCAATGTATTGATTATTGCAGACTCGCTGTATTGTGATATAATTGTTATTGTGGGCAACATATTCTGAATCGCATTGTGAGTTAGTCAGTGATTCCCACCCCTATTCTTCAGAAATACTGCAGGAAGGATCAGGTTTTACAGCCACTCCTTTGACCACTAATCACAGCTATGGATCGGCCCAGCTGGTTTTAAATATCATCGAATCAAGAAAAGTTTATCATCAGTTAAAAAGGCACACCTTTAAATGGGCAGCCTATTGCAATGATGATGATGTCGCCCATATGCTGACGTACCAAGCCAAGCCCAGCTAGCACATGTGTATGGAAAAGCCCCATTAGTGGGTTCATTCCCAATAACACTGCCCTTCTCAATATTGGTAGTCATTAGTCAGTAAAGGTTTAAATTGCTGATTGCTGATCACATCTACTTCTGACAATTGAAGAGATGACCATCCGTTGCCGATGCTGCTCCAGTTTTAAATACTTTGTCTTTATTGACTTTATTCATAAACTATGTAAAAAATCTTAAATTCTCTGCAGTCATCCATTTAGATTTTAAACGACAATTGGTTACAATCTCTACTCTCCTTTAAGTCAGTGTAGTGTGTCTTCACACATCTGACTACCACAACACAAGCTGCCACACAGCTGTCTGGTGGCACTGCCGTTAGGTCACATTTTGGGGAGGGGGTTGGCCTCACTATCCTAAAAAACATAAAGAGCATGATGAGCTGTCGATCAGAGCGATTATGCTGTGCTGTTACTATTATCAGTTCATGGCTGTCATGTACGTTAATTGCACCTCACTTTACCTCACACTTTGAGAAGATGATATTGAATCTTTTTATCAATGCAGCTTGCACTATAAGGCCATGTGAAGGCTGCATTTTAGTCTCTAAAGTATATATAGTATGAGCTTTGCACAGCACACAGATGCATCTCTGACATTTTGACAATTGAGCTTTGGTGGGCTAGAACCCCAACTACCACCAATTAGAAAATTACAGGCACTTGCCCAACCCTAGTGTTCATAGGGTATACTGCTTCTAAACAGTGTATGTTTGTGCATGTTAGCATGCACACATACAGTGGATGGGGTGGGAGGAAGCAAAACTTATGTTATGTGTTAATAAAGCTGTAAACTAAACTAAGAATGTAACTTTAAAAAAGCACCTATGAATGACAAGATGATGACACAAAATCAATACAGGTATTACTGCATCAATATCCAGGTGAGTCAGTTGTACCTTTGAGGCGGGTTCGGTTACTGCGGGCAGGCCTAGAGGAGCCGGTCCCTGGTTCTACCACTATCATCAGATCTTCTGGATCCTCATCAATGGTCTGGCCCATGACTAACAGGCCCAGTCGTTTCATGCTAAGGAGCCGTGGGCCCGTATCCCTGGGCACTGCTCCGCTGTGATCAATGGGCCCCTCCCCTGAGATGACAGCCGGGACCAGGCTCTTCAGAAACTCCATGTTCCACTGTCTTTCACTCTGGTACGTAGTCCAATAGCCTTTGGCATACCATTCTCCTATACAAACTACCTGTCTGCCTCCTCTGCCCCATTTGCAGACAAGCAAGCAGACGGTACAGTACAGTCCCTGTCCGTCTCCAGCTGCTACCTACATGTAGCAGCTCCACATCCACTCACTGTCAGGGCCTGTATGTGTTTGGACCGTTACAGACCAGAATAGACACCAACTGTCAGGCTTTCTTAAGTTGTTTGTCTGGACTAACGAGTCGAGAAGAAGCTCCCTACTGTAGCTAACCAAAGTGACAGAGTGAGAAACCTCTTCCGCTGCAACATTACCTGTCTGCTCACAGTGAGCGGAGAGAGCAAACAGACATGGCACTTTTCATGTGTCGTGATGTAATTGTGAGTGGGCAGGGCTATGTTGGAGTGCCAGGCACTATCTGGGGTGGGTCTAGAACATGTTCCACAGGAGATAACACAAGCCTGGGCCACCAGCCAATCACAACAGAGATGACGCAGGCCACACCCTGCTGTCCTGGGCTGCTCACCAGTGAAAGAGAAGAAGAGAGGAGGAAGATTGACAGACTCTATAAGAGGGTTTGAGTTTGTTGTAGGAAAGCTTTGCGGAGTGGGGCTACACTTGCCTGCCTGCGTTTACTGATAGCTCCTTATCGCTGCCGGGATGGTGTTACTTGTAAGCATTGAAACACAAACACAAATGTTTGTTTGCTTTCTTGCTTACTTATAGCACCACCCTCTACTTGCTTTCACTTCTGCACAACTGTGCTGAGCTATTATGAAGAGAAGCAGAATGAGCAAAGTATTGGGGGTCTGTGGTACAGAGTGATGACAGACTGCTGCGCTCTGCTTGGCTGCACAGCCAGTACCTGCAGCAAACTCAAACCCGTCCAAATATCCCTGGCTGAGGGGTGAGAGGGACTACGCTGCGCTGCTGACTCTTATAAACGCTCACTGCCTAAAGAAATCATCAATTTGCTGCTCATAGCCAGTCATCAATAGCAACACAAAGCTGTAACGCTCCACAAAAAATGGAGATGACTGTAGCACCCGTGTGCAGCAAACTGTTAAAAACACCTTTAAGGTAGGTTTTTTTGCTGATTCATCAGCAACTATAAAGCAAATGAGCAATACAAAACAGCACAAATTGCCATATTTTGCTATAAGTCTTACTCTAATAAAGATTCCATTAAGTATTTTGATTTCAAATATTGAATTAAGCGAGCGTAATGTAAAAACGAGCTGGTAGTGCTATAAAATCCAATGGGCATTAAAACACTTGTTTAAGTCATTGTTTTTGGAGAGTCTCATCTACCCACTAAAATACAACCTGGGCTGTTCATTTTCTATCTTAAACAAAACAGCAGTGAACCAAAGTAAACAAGAGGCTGGTTAAGAAAGTGGCACCTACAGCAACTTTACAATAAATACGTTTCCTTATTAGGTGGTGAACTAAACAGAGGTAAACGGAAAATGCACGGAAAACCAGTTTGTCTACAGTGATGACATGTTTTGTGGGTGGAGCCAAACTGGCGGCAGAAGTGACTCTGAACTAGCAACTAGCTAGCAGTGTTAGGTGTGAGTGCCAAGATCAACAGTGTGGATTAAAGTGATGCCTTCTCCATTTTTATTAATGCTTTGCCAGCAGAAAACAGGTTGCCTTATACTAATGAAGTAGCCCTTAGCTATGGAGTGAGGTTTCCTGAAATGTATTTGCTGTCAGGTTGAGTCAAGGATGCAACTAAATTACCCAAGTTACAGTGGCGGGACATCTGAAAGAAAAACTTAAGCCATACAAGTCTCTTGAGGCATACAATTTTGTTCAGGACCTTGAATATTGACATTTGTTGAATGATTTGTGTATTATGCCTAGGAAATCTATCAGACATGACACGGGCAGAAGTCAGGTTCACAGACAACTCACTGAGTTAAGTTTCATGATATGTTTGGTCACATTCACGCCTTCCATCCTCACTCTACTGTATGTGATGGGTTTTCCCAAACAGACATCAAAACCATTCCAAGCTGTATATAACATTAGTGGTGAGCCCAGTAGACTAGATTAGATTATGCTTTAATAGGCTTTAACTATATTCAAAGCACAATTTCATAAGATCCAAAAGAATTATTCACAATTTATTTCAGATATGGCAAAGTGACAATCTCTTTCATAGAGAACTATTTGTTCTGATAAAGATCCTAAGGAAAGAAAAATGCATTGTGTGCAAGTGTGGTCAGAAGCCTATTTAGGAAATGCGTACACTCTCTACTGCAGCGTGTGAAAATGTCAGGGAGATGATATAACCGTTTCAGTATACAAACGATGTCACAGCCCCAGAGGGAAAAAAAAACAAACATTCTCTCTCTTTTCTTTCCTTGTGTAATTTCTAACAAAAAAATTAAAAATACAGTACAAAAAACTATTATATATTTATTTCAACTACACTTTTTTTTAAATACATTTATACAGGACCAAACCTTGCCTGCAGAGTAAGCACAAAGTGGGAGAATGCAATGATAAATACAGTGCAGCAGTTTGGCACAAACTCTGCCCCCTAGAGGCCAGCTGACAGAAAGCAAACCCAGCAGCACAAACTAATTCTTAAAATCTACTGACAAGCCCCAAATTGCTGGGAAAAAAAGAAAACGCTCAGCAAGATTTGATGGCAAAGCACCAGAAAGCTTGTTAGAGCTGGATGCTGGCTCACCAACGCTTCTGCAAAATGTTGGACTCACTCCATTGGTCCAAAGCTGTCAAATCTTTGATAAATGGGAAGCACTTCTTTTGTACTCATAAACATACATTTGTTTATTGCTAAATTCATTCTAAGTCTCATAATCTACAGAGAAAGTAGCTAACACACAGGAATAAACATTTTAGGCCTCCTGTCAAAAGCACAGGGTACACAGGTATGAAATGGCAGTCTCAGTTTTACAGATAAAACTACATTGGGTAATCAAGCTTTCCACAAAATTACTGCAAAGAGATGTTTTGCCTATCATGATTATGTACACCAAAAGACAGAGAACTTGTGACAGTCCTCTCATGTTATTCCCCAATGGATCTTGACAAAAAAAATCCATCAAAATTTGCTTCAAGTTGCAATGCAGAGACATTTGTTGGCATAGTGCAAGACTGAGGCCTAAGCAAAGATGCAAAGGGGCTGAGGCAGCAGATCCTGGTAAGAATCACTAAATGAGTCAGAGTGAAAGAGAGAGAGGGATGACTGATGAGGCAAAGATAGCCATCACCCGGCCCTAGCACCACAATGGCCGTTGGAGGCAGCTGTGGTTTGCTGGGGCCAGGTCTGTGGTGCTGTTGAGTTAGAACAATGCTCCTGCACAGGAGGCCTAGATCCCAATCAGCCCAGGAATGTGGAAGAGGAAGCTCGGGGAACAATGTGCAGCGTTCCTATGCCATTCTGGGTCCCACCCGCCTCTGCCTTGTTCTGCTTTCAAGCAGGAGAAAACAGGAAAACTCGTGGGCTGGGGCCCAGAAGTCAGAGTCCGTTCTGCTGGGGGGGGGGGGGGGGGGGCTGGTCAGCATAACTCTACTACAGTTATGTTGATCTGTCTGGGTATGCATACATCTCTGAAAATGCTACTCCACCACTTGATGTCAGTAAACAGTTCGAGGTCCATGTCAGGTAAGTAGCATATCAAAACAATGTTGCACTGCCCTCTACTGGTGCAACAAGAAACCACACTTTCCAGGCTACAAAAGTTCCCTGCTGTGCAGAGCTATCAAGTGTAACTTGAAGTTATGAAGCCATAAAATTAAATTTTCACAGAAGTGTGTGTGACTGCCTTGGTGTAACTCTATATGGATAATGTTGTTCAAGCTAAAAAGGTCATACTAACTTAATTTTGTCTGTTTCAAATTAAATGCATTTAAATTACCTACCTACTTACTTACTTACCTAGACTTGCTCTCCTAAATTAAATCGTTGTGGTATTCAGCTGATAACACCTACTGTGTATATTCACTCCAACCCAAATTATAACTTTTGTATATTCGAAGCAGTGTACATGTGTACTGTATACCAGTGTGAACCACAACAAACACACCACTTGAAAGACATGCATATGTCTGTCACTCTTTCGCACTCAGTGTATTGCATCCTGTGCTGTCAGTTTGAGATATTGCAATGGTTTGCTTACAGTATAAATCAATACTTTTATTCTCATACTATAGAAGTTTACATCAATTACATGTACAGACAATCAGATCAAATTGCTAGCTGCAAGTACAATAAACGTTCTGTTCCTCACAGCCACTGTTTGATTACTGCACATTGCTGTGTCCATCAACTTTGACTTTTCAATTCTGAGAATCTGCACGCTAAGTTTGTAGGCATCTCTGATTTGCAAAGAGGAACAAGAAATGCAGCGCTTAACACACAGACGCTTGGACAGAGACGTCAAGCTGGTTCTGCCCAGTCCTGATCGACAGTTGTGAGACAGCCCACAGAGAGCTTGGTTGTCACTGCTGAAGAATGTCAGAATGTGACCCGACAAGACCCTGCATCAAAACCATCCTCTTTCCTGTCCTGAACAATCACCATTCTGAGGAGGCGCTAGTCCCCCAGACTTCAGCTATACAACTTTTAGTAACTTGCTTAAGCAACATGACTCAACCACAGACATTTGTAAACTTATGTGTTATTTCTAAGGGTTATATTCCAACCAGAGTAACAAACCGATCAGTTTTTGTTGAATTATTTCTTTGTCTAAAAATGACAAATGTCAGTACACATATCAACTTAACAGTATAATTTGCACAACACTACATGGTACAATGTATTCTACCTGTGACCTTGTACAGATTACACGGAATAACACAGTTGGTTTATGAATACTGCGGTCACAAAAGCTGACAGTAAAGCTGAGATGCTGAGAGTTGGAAATATCAATGTGAATGCAGACATAATGGCAACACAACACGATTTCATGCTACATCGCCTCTTCTCTTTTTTACCCTTCCTTCTACGCAGTATTTAGAGCGGTGCACATTTCTCCACAAACAAGTTTGTTTACTACTGGAGTCATGGAAACCCTCTGATTAGCTCTATATCGACCCTTTGAGGACTGACATTAATTACCTTCACCTGTGCGTATGAGCTCACATTGAGTGAACACTGTGTGTGTGTGTTCCTGCCGACTAGGCCAGGCGTTGGATTTGCATGGACCATGTTTCTGCCCTTAATGCATAAATAATTTGACTAGCACTAAGGGCTCACTTCACCTTTGGTGTCCCAACTCAGGGTTCTCCCCAGACGGTGGAACAACGGCGCTGCGCCGCTATAGGGCTAGGTCAGCGCCGCTATACTCAACAATGTTAGCTGCTTTATAGCGGGTGTTTGTGGGCTGCCGCGGTTGACGGTGACGAGCGTCCGTCCGTCCGTCCCCCGGTTGACGGCAGCGACGAGCCCCCGGCTGACGGCGATGAACGATCGAGCATCTCCGACACCCCGCCCCCCCCCCCCGACTGACAGTGACGAGCGCCCGCCCCCCCCCCCCCCGACTGACGGTGCGCCGCTATACTAAAAATTTCTGGGGAGAACCCTGCAACTTATCAGTTATCTTTATAGTACTTGATGATATCCCTAACACACCCAAAACCACTGCATAAGCCCATGTTCACGGTCTCGGGTGGACCATCGACCATATTATTGTTGTGTTATCGTGTTCAGACTGTTGTGGTAATCCACTTATCATTTTCGAAATGTTGTTTCTAAAATCTAAGCTTTAAGCTAAAACTGAAAAGAAAATAAACTCCACTTCCTGTACATATCTTCTTTACAACAGCTCTATCTGGTGGCTGCCATCAGCTCGGAATAGCTAACTAGGCATATCATCATGTGATGTTAATAAATGTGAGGCATTCTACTTCTTGCTTTTTGTTTTGTTTTTATTTCATTAATCAATGGTACTGCGAATGCTATCTTAATGTAACATAAACACATTTCACTTCTTTCACTTCTTTCTCGCTCTGTGCACTGTGAGGGAAGTGAACTACAGAATGCTGGTGTATCAGATGATAATGTTATCATCTCATTTTCATATTGAATTTTCAGAGGACTGGTTTTCTTATTCAGCTGTTTGTTTTTTTAAAAGGGAAACAGAGTCATAACGTTGACACAATTACACGTTATTCAAACACGTGTGTACACTTACAGTTGTTATTTTGCTATGACAAGAGTATGAGCCAAACAAGCCGCTTCTCGTGTTTGTGTTATATTATAGGTTTGATAAATATATATTTCACACACAAGAAGAATGTGTAGATGAACATGACACTTTTGTCAGAAATAGAAGTCGTTTACATCTGCAGGCAAAGTAGAATGAAACATTCTTCACCTCATGAATGCTGCATGGACAAGGTTTATTGACAGAATACAAGTGAAGTTATCCAAACAGGGAGAAGCTAAATGCCAGCAAGAAACGACTGAAAATTCTTCCTTTTATGCCACTGCTACTTTCGGAATCCAGCAAAACAAACAACGAGATTAATCCAACACCCTGTTCATTCCCACACTACTTAGCTTTCAATTTCTGTAAAACTTAAACAACAGCACACAGTGGAACACTAGCGACTAAACCTGTGTGACGTACCTTAAGGCCATAGAGCAGGGGCTGCGTCTGGAAAGAGAAAGGAGGGTCCACGAGTTCACTGCACAAGAATCTGAAACAGAAACCATGCCTGTAACAACAGACAGACACAAATCACCTGAGTCAGTCACCTTACTCACTACAATAATATCCTCTTTTAACCTGAAATTGGTGTACAGTCACGCTAAACTAGAAAAACATTTAGGCAGATTTGCATCTTGAGTTCAACTTTGGCCAGCCTTGATGTGTACTTGAAAGTCATACGCTTTAACACACATGATCATACCCTGAACCTTTGGCTGGTCACATAACATTAACACATTAGCAATAATACAATTACGAACCATGAGAGTTTGACTGTCTTCAAACTTTCTTCTCGACATAAATAATAATAATAATAATAATAATAATAATAACACAAATAATGGCTTTGAAACAGCTGTCTGTGTGCATCAGTTCCACAACATTTGAGAGTTTAAATTCTGCATTGATGAGTTAAAGTTTTGTTCAAACAGTTTTTGAACCACAGAACAACATCCTGTATGAGGATAGCGCTGTGAAGGCAGACTCTGGTCACAGCAGAGTGATAGGTTGACGTGATGTTGGCTGCGGCCTGGTTTGCTCTGTGCTGGGGACAGGATTAAAACCTCTTCCTGAGCAGAGTAATAATCTGAAGATTACACACTACATCCAAGAGGCAGTTACATAAGCGATCAGAGCCTCCAAAACTGTACTTTCCTTCCAGTTTATCAACAAAGTGGCAGAAAGGGTCTCCTTTTATAGGCAGGTAATCTCATTTGCAGTCACACAATCATTGATATTGTCAGAGAAGAATGTATCTTATTCCTCACTTTTTTAAAAGCATAATAAAGAAGGGTAGGCATAATTCAGTGACATTTGTCTGTCATAAATAAAAAGAGTAAGTATAAAAAGAGTAGAAACTTCTACCCATTATCAAACTGTAGTCAAACAAAGGAAGGAAGAAGAAGCCACTGAGTCACACAGCAGCCAGACAGAGAAGTTGAGGTATGAGAACTTCCACACTAGCACTGTGTGGACAGATGGTGAGAACAGGTCAGTGTAGACAACAAGTCAAAACAAAACATAACAAAAACCCTGATGGCCCGCAAGTCATGTCACATTAACATACCACGCATTGTCTTCATCCCACCTACTGCGAAACACAGTGAAATAATATTCTCAGACGCAATCACTCGCTTCTCACGCTGACAGACCTGTGAATAATACATCTGACTTCCTGTTCCAAGTAAGCGACTCCAAAAAATGAAAAAAGTGTGACCACAGCAGAAGGGTAAGCCAAACCCTGTGCACATCCTGAATGCGACACTAAGCTCCTGCTCTATATTTAAGCCCTCCACACGAGCATTTCTCTGGTCATGCCGAAACATACCTCATATCTTAAGATGGCTTGCTAATTCATCAAACAAATTGGTGCAGACCTGTGTATGATTAAGGAGTTTAAACATTGCACATTTTGATGTGACTGCAACACGCGAGAAGGGCTAAAGGTCAGCAGAGCGGAACTGATCTCTGATCAATGGTTAACTTGGCCTCATCTTATATCGCCCTGCAATTCCCAGCACACCGTATGGATGCTGCAAATAGGAGGCTGATAGGCTGTACAGGAAATAAGAGATATCTCTGACAAAGGCAAGATTGTCTCTTCTCATTTCAGGGTGTTCTCTTCAGCCTTCTGCTACGTATCAACTTCCAGTGGCCTGCAACATTTCTGTGCAGCTTCCTTCAAGTTCACCTTATAAATCAAGCAAAGTCACATGTGAAAATGCATATGAAAAATGCAATGTCTTCACTGTTCTTGAATAGAATTTGGGATTGCTTGAGTTCAAAAACAGGCAGTGCGTTACAGTAAATTGGACTAAGAGAGAATAGCCTATATCTGGCTCACTCCAACTCCAAATGACAGGCCTGGCCCTGTCGTAATCACTACCTCTTGAGCGGAAACATTACTGGCTTCTTCCGACTGGGAAGGGAAGTGCATAAACAAACAGCTCTTTGCATATTTCAGATGATATTCCTGTTATCTTTATCTTGCCCTCGTGGACATGTATAGCCAGAAAAATATGAAGCAGTAATGCACCGTCAATGGATCTAAACATGGCAGAAACGCAGCTGAGGCCGTCTTGAGGGCAAAGACAGGGTGGTTTCTTTGGCGCAGGCAGACCCAAACATCAATTATGCTCCAAACCCTCTCTCCCAAAGCCAAGGATAATCTTCCTCAGCAGGGCTCAATTATAGGTTATTTCTAGCTAGACTCAGTCCTTATTGTGTGCTACATTACGCCAAATCTTTCAGTGCAATCAATGAAAAGAATGTCTGTTTCCATGTAAATCAGAGGAAGGGATGTTGTACTTTAATGCACACTGTACTTCTGGATGTGTTCTGTATGAAGGTCAGAGAGACCGTGACCGACTGCTGTTTTTCAACACAACACAACCATCATTCATTGCCTCTAAACATAGAAAAATAAAAATAAAAATCACTTAAGACAATACTTCCCTGACTTACTCCTTACCTGACTTTGGATACATTTAATTATTTTTGTTTTGCACTTCACAACTACATCAACACTTTCAACAAATATCAAGCTAATGAATGTTCTTGTATTCACCATTTCACAGGAAGCTTTCACTGTAGCGCGTGAATTTCCGACAAACGGAATGAAAGGACACAGCAAAAGTGCTCTAGAGAAGTTCTGGTTGAGTTAAATGCACAGTGCAGGGCAATGTGACCATAATGAGGATAGAGTACAGAATTGTTTTGAGGAAAAATACTGGACAGCAACTATCAGTTAAGCTAAATTCAACTATGCTTCCTCAAAGTTTTATTTGTTCAGTTGTCCAGTTAATAATTTAGCCAAATGCAAACACACAATTACATACACAAACACACACACCTGGATCAAACTGGTCAGTCTAGGTTTAGATTAAGATAAGGGGTCGTCTCCTGTAACCTGGCCAAACAGGTGACAGCTGATTTTCACATAGATGCATGGAGCTCAGATGGTTTTGGAGGAAGCCAATCATGATTTCCTACAGGAGCTGCCCACATAGAACCTTGTTCAACACTGAGAGGTCAAAGGTCAGAGAAGCAGGTGCTGAACTATACCACATAAATGTTTCAAGCTCATTTACAGAAGGACCATTTATGTTTACTTCTCCAGAGGAGACATAGCACTCAGGAGAACACAAGTAGCAGATAGGAATAGAAGACACCAAAAAACTGTGCAGAAATCGATCACTGTTGCAGAGATCAAACATACCACATGACCCTAAATAAATCAACTTACATCATATTTTTGCAGCCACCCCTGAAATGCTGAGTAAACAGTAAATCCTTGCAGGGGGCAGCTTAGCGAGGGGGCCACCGTGGGGGCAGTTTTCAGAGCTCTGTTTTTCATCCCCATACTCCTCAATGCCATTAATATCTTACCAGATTAAACCAAACACACTAATTCACTGGAATTATGCCCCAGATAATCACAGACAGATAGCTATCTGCAATCTAGGGGGGATTCCCTCTAGTTAGAGCATGTACAAGTTCTGTACGGCCATCAGAAGCTTATCCTGGCCGGGACGAAGGGGGATCAGCCAGTTGTGAAGACTGATGATCTAGTGTGCCAGTGCTAGCAAAACATTGCACAGTCTTGTGTAATAGATGCCTAAACTATATGTGCCACTTCACTGCTACACTGCAGCGGTCATCTGACATGCTACACTGCAGCAAAATCAAACACTATTAGATGAGCTAAACTTAAACTTAGTTTTATCTTCTTTTAAATCAGACTAATCTTTAGAATTTCACATGCAAATATGCACAGCAAAGTTCGCATTACTCAGAGCACAGCCCAGCCTCATGTGGGCCCATGAGTGGACACAGAATGACTTTTCTTCTTGTCAATGTGCCCTCGTCTGAAATAGTTTGGATGTCTCTGAACACACAGCAGACTGACCAGATTCCTGTCTGTCTGTATCTAAGTGCCACTGCCTGGGTCTCTACAGAAAACGAACAAATGCTTCATTGTGTGTCAGATGCACTCAGGACGAGGAGAATGAAGTCCTCAGAGGAAGGCTTGATGCAAAGCTGACAGTTGTGCCAATGCACAAGAACCACCATGCGTGGCATGTTATTTCTTAGTCCCTACTAGCATTCATTGTTTTTAAGTGTGACTTCACACAGTCAAAGTTGCTCATTTAAATCGATGACAATAACTCAGGATTACCACACTGTTTCTTGCCCCAGATAAATCTAGTGCATTAAAAACACTAGGATCACTGAGTTAACTGAGTGCGTGGTTATTTCGATACTGCAGGCTCACATAACATAGCAATTGTTGTCTAACACGAGTAGGTTTTACTAAAAAGACAAAACTAGGACCAAAAACTGAACTGGCCACGTTAACATTGGCTAACACAAAGTAAGGTACCGTTCATGGTAGCTTTTAGTTAGCAACTAGCCTGGTGTTGATACTGTATTGAGCAAACTGCTAATATTGAGCAGGGGGCTAGCTAGCAGCAGCAGCAACTTGATTTAGCTGATCAGCCAGTTGTCAACTATAAGTTTAACGTTCAGCATATTGACGTCAATACATTAGCAACGCCAACAGTCCAGCTAGCTATCTGCCAGCCATAAAACTAATGACAACAGGAACCTACGAATAAACTTGCAAGGTAGCTAGGCGATTAACTCACACTAGCAGAGGAGCCAAACTCCTTCTTTAGCATGCTACGGCAGCCAAATTTGGTACCTCAGTTGGAAAGCTAACGTTAACCTCAACGGCAAAGTTAATCGCGGAACTTGACGTAAGACAACGTTTACTGCATTAGATAGCATCCGCCGTGTCCTCAGTTACTTCAATATACGTGAAGCTGACATTACTTACAACTTTTGTTTCCTCTCCCTTTAGTTGGGCTAGGTAGCTAGCTTGCAGACGTTCTTTTCATTTGCCGAACAAGCTTCAACGTCCTGGCCCTCCTCCATTGGAAGGATTTGCGTAGTGGTGTGATTTTTTTTCTCTGTCTGTTTCGGCGTTGCGAGAGCTCGACTGTGGGAACGGTCGGCAGCCCCTTTGTCCCGCCTCCTTGAACGCGATTGGCTGAGATGGTGTACGCCTACATTCAATACAGCTTTCTATTTCACCAAATACGTGGCAATCCTGAAAAACGACCTGTTGATTGGATGACGTCTTTGAGGATGACGTTCACACGGGTTCAATTTTTTTCTCGACCGGCGCACACCGAAACCTGCACGAGCAGGCGGGTACTGAGAGGAAAACAGCTGCAGTGGTAGGTGAGGGCCAAAGCCACATTGTGTGCTGTTTGTTTGGTGAAAACAAGATTTTACATCACTTTTAATAACTGAATTATTAAAAATAATAAAACGTGATGAAAAACAATATTCTTGAGTTGACTATTTATAGTAAGTAGCAAGTAGGCTGGTTCTAAGGTAAAATAACATTATTTTAAGTTTATCTATGTGGTATTTCTTAAACAGATTCCTGTGAATAAAGTGTAGGCCATGTACTATAATACATCAATACACTCAAAAGTGACCTTTTAGCTACAAGCAACTATAGTATGTTAAAAACAGTGCATGAAATATTCATACTGCTGTAAATGTTAAATATTGGAGGTTAAGTTGTTATCACACTCATTAGTAAAAGACATTTATATTTGCATATTTGCATGGGTGTTGTCTTTTAATATCATTTGGCCTCTGTGCAGACATCTCACTTCACCGGTGTCCCTGATGCTCTGTGGATGAGTCCCAATGATTCTCTTGGTGGTTTTAATCACCCGCTGTATAGCCTTCCTGTCCTGGGCCATGCGTGAACAATGCCAGTTTATGATGTTTCCAATCAGGGTGCTTTCTACTGCTCCTCTGTAAAAGTTGACCAAGATCTTGCTCTCAAATTTACCATTCCTACATTTCCATAGGAAGTCATATAACTGTTCACCTGCTCCACCTCTGCTCCACTGAGGCATGCAGGGGTGTGTGTCCTTGCCTCCTTTTTTTCTAAAATCAATAATCAGCTCCTTGGTTTTGCTGATTTTGAGCAAATCTGACTGAATCTCCTAAAATCCCCTTTGCTTCTTATAATGACAGTCAGTCTCTGTTATAAAGGGGAGCTATGAAGTTTGTATTTTAATATTTACAATATAAATGAGGTAAAAACACAAACTCAGAAATATATCAGATGACAATAATGTCCCCAGAACTCTGTTTGAAGCTAGAAAGGTGGCAGAGTCTGCCACATATAAACAAGGTAAAACAGTATGAAATTGTGTTGTCCTTTAAGATCATGAATACGAAGAGATTGTTTAGGCATAAAAAAAAAATCAATCAATGAATATCTTTCTCTTCTGCCTCAAAATTTTGACCTCAAAACTACATAGTGCACCTTTAACTATAAAACCGTGCAGGACACTCACATCAAATATAATCTAACTGTAGGTAAGATAGTATTATTATCCCCTATCCGGTGGTGGTCTTTGTCACACAGGAAAAACACTGTAGTCATCGTATAAAACAATGTCATGCACATAAAAAGATGAGATCTGTGTCAAATATGTTGTTGATTTTTTCTTTAGTCAAGACAAGCCGATATGAGAATACATGGAGAACACATGGGATGATTATTAACAGTACAGGCACAAACATTTCTTATCATTTGTAAGTTTGTACATTATATTCCACATGTTACTGAATATCTGCTGGTGGATTCCTTAAAAAGGCCTGAACTGCTTATTTGGTGAATTATTGGTAAATATTGCTGAAAACTACCATTATATCAAGGTAATCTCTTTTAGCTGCTGTGCAATAGTATATAATAGCAAACAATTAAACCAAATGACTTGTGCTTTATCCTTCTGTTGCACTCCCAAGATGCAACTTTTATTTCTGCAAATAAACTAGTACTTGTTCAAAAACAGATAAAGCAGGAGCTCCCCCTAGTGCCAAATCTGTGCATGGTTCCACCTGAAGGAGCCCGAGGCACGGTGGATATAACTGGATTAAAAGACACTTTAGACAAATTGTATGCACTATTTATAACATTAAAGCCACAGAAAAAGCTGCAAATGATAGATCCACACAGAGTCAGTCCAAAGGTGTTTGTGAAGAGGCTGAAAAACAAAACAGAAAACATAAATAGTGCGTTCAGGTTATTTTAACAATAGTGTATTGATGTACACTGCTCTGCACTGGAAATGCAGACAAGCACTTAAAAAATAAAAAAATAAAAATGTATGATTTGCTTTTTTACATGTTGTACTACTAGTTTTTATTCAGTGCCAGCTGGCCAAGTTAAACAGACTATGCACTAGTTTGCTTCAGAGTTGTGTGCTATATATATACGTATGCAACCCTGATCTAAACAGAGTATAAGGACACTGTTTCAATTGAGTAGATGCAATAAAGGTTTAGCAAGTTATCTCATTCTGTTTTATGGATTTTTTTTTTATTCTTTTGGACCTGGTTTTCATCTGTCAACACATGATCCACTTACCTCTAGCTCTTCACTTCTTCTACAGGTGCAGCTTCAGCTTTTTTCTTACATTCTTCACACACATGGTGGCATCTGTCGGGACAACACAGTGACATGTAGAGGAATGAGGAAATGTATCATTATTAATGGTATTTTAATCTTTTTTAAGCAGAGGTGTTGCAGCACAAAGATGATAGATTATAGTTGGAATGGCTTTGGGTGTCATATTGTTGGTTATAAGAGGATTGGCAGTGAATAATTAGCAAGTCTTGGTTTTAATTAGAAGCCAAATGTCAACAAAAAAGAAGAACATCGAATGTGATGTAAAAGTCATATCTTCTCCAGATTTTCACCCCTGCTCTTCACAGAATCTGTTATTGCTCAAACACAGCATCACATGTTTTTAAGAGAAACTTCTGCCATGATGATAACAAGGAACAGGATTTTCTAAAGATATTTGATCCCTACCAAAGGCAAGAGTGTGGAACCTTAAAAATGTGGTTTACTACCCACCTGTGTCCATGACCAGAGTTCTTAAAAGGTCCACCGCGACGTCCCTCAGACCAGGGTCCAAATCCTGGTCCAAATCCTGGTCCATCCCCAAGGCCAATCTCCTTAAACTTGGCTCGACATGTTCCAGCATATGATGCTTTCCCTGCTGCATAACCAAGGATCCCAGCAACTGAAGAAGAAAATTCAGAGTTATGTAGCAAAGACTGCTGAGGGATTGTGTACAGTGTTGCTCCACTGAAGTCCTGTATATCCTGTATAGTACATACCTGCTAGTTTAGGGAAAGGTCCAAATCGCTTTGATGATTGCCAGATGCCTGCATGGAAATGAACTTGAACTTAAACCAAATGGGATGATTGCACATAATGGCTGCTTTACATGTGTCGTCGTATATGATGGAGGAAGACGGTTTGAATGTGAACACGTTACCGTTGTAAATGAGACCACCAGTGACGGCCATGCTGCCCACAGAGAAGGGAAGAGCTAAATAAAGACATAAAAGAAAGTCAAATAACACAATACAGTCACTCAGTCAGACACATATGGGTGTGTTTGGACTGTAGAAGAATCTTAATCAAGTCTGAATTACTACATTATTCATACAACTTTCCCTGACAAACCCAGTGACAGACACACAAAAGGTGATTGTTTTGTGGTTTGACTGATTAAACATTACAAGCAAGGCGCATTCATTTCCATAGATTGATCCCTCCTTGCGTGGCTCGAGTTCAATTTGGCTGAACTTTGTCCAGTGTAGTAAGACTCAGCAATTCCTCTGTCTAATATGAGAGAATGGAAGGGACTGACTGCTAATTCAGGAAGCACTGATTGGTGCCACTTCGGGAGTACATAACAGAGTCAAGCAGCAGCTGCACGACTGGCAGTGAGTGGAGGGACAGCGATAGAGGTTAAAGACGATAAAGTGTTGATACATAAAACAAGGATCATATCCAGTTCGTGGGACCTTAATCGGAGCTTCTCGTCCAAGCTAGCTCTAGTAGGCCGTTGTCACAAAATCTTCCGAATATGTTCTTGTCTGACAGTGGTATTAGAGCTGTGTGGGTGTGTGTAACTGACATTTCCCTAATCTCCTGTAAGTTTTGTCACACCTGTTGGATCAGATATTCTTTTCTGGATCTAGTTAGGTATATTGATGCGGGTGACCTCAGAACATCCCCTGCGTAGCTCCACCCAACCTACACGTGAAACATTACACAAAAGTCTAATCAGCCGAGGGAAGAGCGCTAGCAATAATTGGCATGTTGCCTTTTCTAACCTGACACTGTGTCCTCATTTGAGAGTGGTTTTTGAGGTCAGATCAGATTCAACACAAGTATGTAAACACACGGCTCTCAGTGAGCAGGGCGCTGATAGATGAGCCCTGCCCCACTGCTTCTACTACAAAAGACTTGTGCAATCATATGCAAGAATACACACAAGCTAGCCACACAGAGTGGGCTTACACCTCGAGACACTTGACAGATTGGTTAGCTTGCGTGTCTGCTCCTGTGGCAAAATTAGAAAGAAGTACTGTATGTGTACGTCTTGAACGTGTAGACAAGAGTACCTCTGTACCAGAAGCTCTCCTCCTGGCACTCTTTCCAAGCCTTTCTCACATCATCTCTGTGGACATGACGATCACCCATAGGGCACTGTGACACACACAGGACAGGTTAGGTATCATGTCTGCAACAAAACTACAATCGCCCATGATAAAATACACCGTTAGTGCAAACAAATGATTTCCTGCCTCTCACCTTCCATTCCCCTCTCCCCGGAGCAGGACCAGGCGCAGCAGCTCCTGCTTCCTCTGTCTTCACTGTTATCGTCTCTCCAGTTGCTTCAGAACTCATGATGTTCACGCTTCCAGAGTAGTAAAAGTAGCTTGAATGTGAAATGCGCAACTCCCACAGTCCAGTCAGGTTTACTTCCCCTCTCTCTGTACCTCACATCTATACAGTAGATTGTATTTGCTCCTCCCTGGAGAATGTTTGTAACTCCGCCCCACTTAAAAAAAAAAAAAAAAAACAGTCACCAAAGGCTAAAAGGGCTGTTTCAAACTAAAACAAATAAGGCACTCAGTAAAAAAATAACTCTCAAATATAGATTTAAAAAAAACAAACAAGATAATCTACATTTATATTTATAACATACATTTTAAAAGAACAGTCAAAAACTGTCATACATAGCTCATGTGACATAAAAGACACACACTATGGCGTACAATGTTCCAGTTTAGACTCACCTCTGTACACCTATCTGCACCTTCAAGTAAGACACACCTTTATTTGGTGTACTCGTTTCTTTTATGCCATTCCCGAGCAGAATATGGGTAAAGGTAACAATATTTTCCAGTTTACATGTGCAAACACGCATGTTGGGTTATACTGTAGGTCTATCTGATGGAAAGTTTCAGCACAGAGTGACATTTAATAGAAGCAATGTAAGCGATGTTTCATATAAACCCCATAGTTTTCATGGTTTGTTCTAGTAAAAAAAATCAAAATGTGCAACACAGGCCAAGTACTATAAATTATATATATTTTGAAGGTTACCCTAAAATGAATTCATATAAGCTGACTGCATTCTGTAACTTTCCCCACTGTATGGTTTGACATATGACTTACGGTTTAACATATTTGCGTCCAGAACTACTGACACATAAATATTTCCATATTTTAAAACTAATCTACTTTTACTGAATCATATTCAAACTAAATATGAAAATATGTTACAGACATTTAATCTATAAAGTCTTATTCAGCAGTGGAGAGGAGTAATCAATCAATCAATAAAATTTCATTTGTATAGCCCTTTACAATATCCAGACGGTACCCAAAGTGCTTTACATCAAAGCAATAAAATAATACATAAAAACAACACATAAAACAAGTACTGACTGTTAAGCCTTTAGAAAAATACTCCTACTGGCCAAAGGTCAGAGACTGGCGGCATTACAGACAAAGTTCTTAGAAGTCAAATAATGGTTTATCACCACCAATAAGGAATGCGGTGATATCAGAGCCACAGTCTCTCTAACATTGGCACACGTTCACTGCTTTGCTCAAAGACATTTCATCAGGATTATCCAGGTTCTTTGGTTAAATAGCAAGCTCTCTTCCCATTACACAGATACTATGTTATTATGTTAACTGTTGACTATTAATTCAAGCTATCCTATTTCCAAACTATTCTTATTTTATGGCATAAAATGCATGTGCCTTCTGCAATAAAAGTATCGCCAAGTAGACTACCATAATTCAAAGTCAGACTTTTTGAAGTAATAATACTAATATTAAACTAAGAAACTATCTAGCGTCAGTCCTGGACAAAGAACGGCAACTGTGTCCGGTCCAGCCAACTATTATATCAAATAAAAACACTGCATTTTTCTTCAATAAAAAATTGGAACTATGGATCATTTCAAATGAAGAGCTGCTCACACATACAGTCACTAAATAAAATTGAGCAGCTGTTGATAAAAAAACAATGTAAAGTGGAAAATAAAGCAGTTTTTGATATGATTTATTTACAATAGAAAACTGGAGGTTGAAGAAGTATTCAGATACCTTGTTTAACTAAAAATAGCAATAATGAAGTGTAAACATAGCCCACTACACTACACATTCAAGTGTTTGTGTTTGTGTAAGCACAGAGCTATTTCCAACGTGTTGTACTCTTTTAGTATTAAGTATTAAAATTCAGAGTCACCCTCAGTGTTATATGGTCATGTTAACGATTGTATATGTTGTCGGGTGGTTTAATCGGAAAAAAACAAACAAAAAAAACGACAGCATAATCACTGAGATGATTAAGTTTTTGTATGCAAAATATTACCTTAACTAGTAACTGTAACTGACAGATAAAGTGGAGTAAAAAGTATAATTTCTCCTTGTAGGCCTATAACAATTGATGTAAAAGCACATCAAGTTTGCTTCTGTAAATTGCTCTTGCCAGTATTGACGACTGAGCTGGTACTGCCAGATATAGTAGGAACAGTGATATTAAGTGTTGTACAAAGTACCCA
The DNA here is from genome assembly GCF_900880675.1 of Sparus aurata. Classification (NCBI taxonomy): domain Eukaryota; kingdom Metazoa; phylum Chordata; class Actinopteri; order Spariformes; family Sparidae; genus Sparus; species Sparus aurata. The sequence goes on from NC_044197.1 coordinate 7,708,309, forward strand.
AAAGTCATACTTTGGTAAAAGTACAAGATATCATGTTAAATTATTATTATTATTATTATTATTATTATTATTATTTTGGTAATAGTGAACCTCCCTCATACAAAGAGTACGTAAGTATAAGTATTTAATCAAATAAATTAAATGGACATGGGTATCAAAATAATTTTGTAGCAAAAAAAGTACAAGTAAAAGCAAATTATACATATATTTATTGTATGGGCCAATCGATTATCAGCCTGGCCAATGATTAAATAATGACAATATTTAGCATTCAGTTAATGTAAGCATGCATTCATTTGATAACAGGTAAATGTACTCCATCACTGTGAGAAGCAGTGGTCTTATCGGCCATTATCGTGGTCAACCCAGCAGGCTGTTTGCCAACTCCACCTTGATGTTATTAGAAAAATATGACTTTAATAATAAAAAAAAAAAGTAGTTTAATGTTTAATACAGTTTAATGGCTTCCAAGTTAATGTCAATGTTTCTGACGTTAATAACAAGTTGAGGGCCAATATCTAGCTGCATTTCAGTATATCTGCACGTTTTTATTAGTACGTAGTATGTTGTCACCTGGCAGGCCCTGCTCCCTGTGCTCAACTTTATAAGTTAGCTAACTTCAGCGTGCTTTAGCACAGCTCCCTCTGCTCACATTCCAGATCTCTACCGACGTCTAACAACCGGTGACAGAGACAGTGAGAGCTGTGGATGCTGGAACTGGACCCCCATAGCATCATAAAGTGAGACATAACTCACCTTACCAAGTGCACCGCCACCAATCTCCGCCCGGCTGAGGTGCCAATGAACGAACCCAAACAGTGGCTGAGCTGGGAGGTCAACTTATGACTCAATCGACCAATCAAATTCCATCGTGGGATGGTTTCAGGCTTGCACGAGGAAATTCTGATGATGGACGTGCTCATAGAAATCTCTACACCAATGAATGACACAGGTAGCGCGGCCTGTTTGGGAACTCTGACCAATGATATCTGCCTGTGGGAGGGGTCTATTTCTTTTCCCGCCTTTCCGTGACACGACACCTTAAACAGCCAATCGACGGAGAGAGTGGGCGGGGACCAAGCGGGCTCAGTCTCAATCATCTTCCGTGGGCGTGGTTTGCGTTGACAAGGCCCGCCTATTGGCCGGTCTGCGGACTTCCCACAGACAGTTGTATGTTTCATAAAAATGCACTCTGATGCGGCAAGTAAGTAGTAACGTTATAGAGGCTTTTCTGCATCAAATTACGAGCAATCAAGGATGCTGCAGAGTCTGTCGTGGAGAAGCAAACAGACGCTTTGTGGTTTCTACACCTACTTTTAGCCCGTGGCTCTGTAGGCTTTGATGAGAACGAATGAATTCCGTGCTATTTGCTGGTCTCTTTGTATTTGCCAGTGCTGTCTTGGGCGACAACAAAGGGGAGATAGCCTGTGTAATTTCAGTTGTTTTGGACACAGGGGAGGTTACATTTGACACGGCAGATACCCTGGAGTTATTTTTCGTGTGTAGCGTTAGAAGTGCTCAGTTGAATGCAGCCGACGTTAGCTAAATTCACAGGGTTTTCGATGGTAATCGGTGTGTTGTGATCGTGCTATTAATCATGACCGAGGATGCACTGTGCGTTTCAACTCAAACTTGGCATCAACGTGATGCCATTCGTAAATGGGTCATTTTTTGGTCAACTGCGGACTATTACAGAGAATGAAAATTGTGACGCAGTTGTGTAAAACATCTTTCAGTGCCTGGTGCAGCAGCGCTGTCCGGCTTTGCGGCAGCTACAGCAGCTGCTGCAAAACGTCTGCACAATGCTTGTGTGCCATATGATGTTAGATTTTTTTAAAACAATATAAAATGCATTCAATCAGTTGGGGTAAATGTTGGGGGTAGAGGGGGTCTGGAAGAAGTAGTTGTTTGTCAAAGCCTGGGAATTGTAGTTTAGTAAACCAGCTCGCTCTGACGTTCCAATGGCCTCTTTAGAGGAAATGGACTACAACGCCCATACGCCTAACTCTCTAGATACTTTGTAAACTCTGTGCAAGTTGCGCGTCTGCACTGCTATTTTAGGTATGCAGCTAGTGCTATCTGCTCGGCTGTGTGTGTTTTTCAGGCTGGTTTTGGCCTCCAGAAATAAATTAAAACCATCGGTGTCTGATGACAGCTGTCGGACGGGGATGTGTAGATGACATTTGGCGACGAGGTAGCATGCACGATCACATATTTTCGAGTTTGCGTGTCTTTCGAGTCACTCCCTCAATCGGTGTTAGGTATTTTTCCTGTCGTTCTCTGAAAGGCAGACCCTGTAGTAAAAATCAGACGAAGGTAATGTGAGCTGTGTGGAGTCTGTGTTGGTCACCGAGAAAAACTGAAATCATAGCTTGTTGTTGGTGCTAAGATGATGTCACCTTCTCGTACCCTTGTGCTAAGCCTGTAAGTCTGCTCAGGAGCTTGTGTGTTATGCATTAGCTTGGATCTTTGATGCTATCTTTATGTTATTTTTTGTGTTGGAAATAGATTTTCAGCTGAATTCCCACTTGACTACACTGGCCAGCATCCATAAGATCCACCACACCTTGCACAGGCTGGTAAATACATATTGACAGCTAGTGTGTTTGCATATGTATGCATGTGCACTGTGTTCACGTGTGTCCTGCTCACAAGCATGTGGTGTTATTCTGGATCTATCTTGACAGAACCTGACGGAAGACGTTGGACAGGATAGCCACCCCTCAGGTAATAACACAGTCTGTCCTCGTTGTGTTTCGTGGTCAGCTTTAACACGGACGGCCATGAATTAAATCACTGCCACAACTTTGTGTCCTTCCGAATAGGATTGCCTGCACTTTTAGTGTCTTTGCATGTTAACCAAGAGAAATTTATAAATTGTCTGCAGTATGTTTTGCTTATTATCATCCTGTCTTCCACCTCTTTCCTCCAGCTTGTTGCTCCAGAGCCATGCCTCCGAGGAAAAAGAGGAGACCCTCTGCTGGAGATGACATGTCAGCGAAGAAAAGTCGTCAGGACAGGTGGGACAACTATTTCGTTAAGGATTTTTAGATGTTTTTGTTTGGAAGACCACCTCACTAGCATGCTGAAAAGTCGGTGTCTGTCTCAAATATGCAGAAGCACAGAAAGTTTTTTTGTCAGTGCAATTGGGAAAAATATCACAGGAAAGTATTTTTTTCTATAATCACACTGACTCCCTCTGTACTGTGCCGGTTGTATTGCTGCTGTGCTTTTGACACGAACCTTCTCATCATCTGCAGCGTTTTCAGAAAACACGAAACAGCACAAATCCGCGAGGAGGAGACATTTTCGAGTAAAAGATGCCTTGAGTGGTTCTACGAATATGCAGGTGAGGTATCACATTTTTAAGGCACCGTGCCACACCATCACACATTCTCAGTTTACCGCTGATCAGCGGCATAGGTTTTTAGCTCCACGTGTGCAATTGAGGCTGTATGTTGCTACAACACTCTAAAATAGGTTGCGATGACGTGGTGGGTCCGGAGGGCATGGAGAAGTTCTGTGAGGACATTGGAGTGGAGCCAGAGAATGTAAGCAGATTTCTTTATTAATTGTGGTTCTTTCCACAAGTCTCGCAGTGTGGTTACATCTGTATATTGTCTGTGTGCTCGCTTGTCAATGTCTCTCTCATTGCCGCCTGTCAAGCCAAGCTACTAATGCTGACACTGTGGTAACATGTAATGGGCATTTCTGTTCATTTCTGATGTTCAAATCAAATATGCACAGTTTGTGTAAAAAAAAAAAAAAAATGAATAAAACAATCTAGGTAGCTACTTATTTACCCTCATTCTCTGCTGTCTCAGTTGTTTTTTTGTAGATGACATATATTTGACTTGTCTTTTCGGTGGATAGATTGACGCATCTTCTACTCGAGGATGTCTGTCGCTATAAAGGTTGTTTGTGCCCAGGTGGTGATGCTGGTTCTGGCTTGGAAGCTGGATGCCCAGAGTATGGGATATTTCACTCTCCAGGAGTGGCTCAGAGGCATGGGCTCACTGCAGTACGTCAGTTATCTACTCTTTGTCTTTCTTTTTTTTTTTTAATTGTTTCGAGACTCCTGTGTTTTTTTTCTGTCGAGTGCCCTCAGTGCTCAGTAGAGCAGGCGTTGAAGAGCAGAGTATGTCTAAGTCACTTTTCTGTTCTTGTCAGGTGCGACTCCACAGAGAGGCTGAGGAACTCGCTCGACTACCTGAGATCTGTCCTAAACGACAGCACCAGTTTTAAGCTCATTTACAGATATGCCTTTGATTTCGCTCGGGTGAGTCCTGCACAGTCCTTTCTGCAAAGACGCTCAGTATTGTTAAAACAGTTGATGTAAAATACAGCTGATCACCAAGAGTACCTATTGATGTTTTATTCAAGCCAATGTTCAGAACTCATCTTGAAGTTATTTACCTGAAAGCAGCTATGATTTCAGTTGAATAACTCACTCTGATATGGTGAAGTATCATACAAATGGTGAATGAGGCCATGGTGCAGTGACTGTGATGACAGTGTTATATTTTGGGAATTCAGCCTGTTTTGTTTCTTGGACAAATGTTTGATACTAAGGATCTTAATACACTACCTCTCTGTTTAAAGTGCGGCCGACATTTTGCACTCACTTACTGACGCTTTGGGTGTTTTTAATCGGACAGGAAAAGGATCAGAGGAGTTTGGACTTAAACACAGCCAAGTGTATGCTGGGGCTTCTTTTGGGGAAGACGTGGCCTCTGTTCCCTGTGTTTAATCAGTTTTTAGAGGTAAGCAAACATACAGTAGTTGTGTCTAAGATTGTTTGTTTGAAATCCTTTTTGACCTTTTAAAAATGGTTGAAATTAAAAGGGTTTTGTACTTTATTAAAGAGGCGATATATAAGTGGCCACCTGTCAACTGTTGAAACAGAAAAGGGAAGCATATCACCAGAGTAATCACTTACTGCTGCTAACTACTGCTAACTGTAGCTGGCTTAGCTTGTTAGTTCAGTTAGCCATTAAGCTAGCAGTTTGGACTGGGAGCTCAGAGACCAGGGGAATGTTTGCACAGCTAGCGCAGGAGCTTTGGACCATTATGGGCCAAGGCTAGCTGGTTAGCATGCTAACTTTAGTACATATCTTTGCAACACAATACATATACACCATAATGTCTAGAATGAGAATCATTTTTTATTTTTTTATTACTAAAATGTTACCATTTATACTATAAGCCGTTTATTTCCTTTTCTTCAGCAATCCAAGTACAAAGTCATCAACAAAGACCAATGGTGCAATGTCTTAGAGTTCAGCAGGACAATCAACCTGGACCTCAGTAACTATGATGAAGATGGCGCCTGTAAGTGAACACACAGCTACACATAAATGTGACATCAGAGCAACATGTTAGTGTCACACAAATCTAACTCTGGTACTCTGTGTTGTCCTCTCATCAGGGCCAGTTTTGTTGGACGAGTTTGTGGAATGGTACAAGGAAAGACAGATGTCATAGGTGCAGAGTGAAAAGGAAAAAAATACAGCTGTGACAACAACGACTATGAGAATCAACAACCAATAAGCAAACAATACAAAAATGGTAAAGCAGTGACAGTGGGTGCTTCCTGGTAGAGAAGGGGTTCGGGCTGTGGGTGGGCTAGGGTGGGGGCGCTGGGTTTGCAGCGTTGGTGCATGCTGCCCAGAGCGCGGAGGCGGAGGGCTGCCATTGTGGAGTTATGTTCCCCTACCGAAGTTGCATAGTGGGCAAGCTTGCAGCAATCCCCCAGTGGCATTGCTCTCTCTCACTGTGACATGTCATATTGCTGTCTGTGTTAGGATAACATGGTATCATATGTGGACGATGGAAGTAAAATGGTATAGTGTGGGAGAACCACTCCTCACCCCTTGTCTTCAGCACAGAGAAACAAACAGCAGTGACCATTCATGCATTGTGTCTGAGTCTTAAACAGGGTCACTTTGACCTGGGCACATTTCAATATTATATATCTGTGCAATGAACTTGAACTTGAGCTTTTCTGGACAGATGGCACTAACGTTTGTTTTTCATATTTTGAGTTGGATAGGAGTTCTTCAAGAAGCACACTGTGTCAAATGGTTGATCGCAGGTTTCTGGTGCCTGTGTTGTTTACTATTGATTTGTGCCAGTTTTTTTTGTTTTTGTTTGTTTGTTTTTTCCCCTTCCATTCCCCCCCCCTGCTGTTTTGCTCCAGCTAATGCTAACAGTTTGCTAACCCCCTGCAAAGGCTTCAGACCTCATAACACCAAACAAATCAGCATTGCTGCTTACTAACTCTTATTACAGTACAGCGGTGAGCCACTAGTGCTCTGATCAGCATTTATTGGTCTCACGACCAATTTATGTATCTACGTTGTGTAGGTAAGAGTATTATTGTGCCTCAAAACATGGAAGTCACTTTGTGTGTCCCACACACATACCAACAAACCCAAATGTATATACACGTGTGAGAACACATACAACACACATACACACACACATATGCTCATGCACATACAGACACACTGAGTGGTCAGGGATTATTTCAGGATGAATTGAGACTGTTTGGGCTGTGTTATAAGTTGACATAGAGCTAGTTGGTGTCCAGTTTGTCTTGATATGTGACATCTGTTTTGTCCTCTTTAGTCCACTGATAGTTTCAGGTCTCCTCTTTCTAGTAGCATCTCTCCCAACACTGACAGTGTTAATATAATACAGTGAAAACCAGTTACCCTCTCAGGACGAGGTCCTTAAGGCTGGAGTAGAAAGGTAGGTTTGCTGAAAGCATTGCATTGTACCACCTGTAGGATCTAATCAAATCAATGGACACTGACAGTTTGGAACTGTGTGATGATGCTATGCCGTTCTTTTCGCCTAGTATAATGTTCTCGTAACACTTGTATAAATTTTTGTCTTTGGCTGTGGTGTGATGCTGAACATCAGATTTAATATTTGCATGCATGCTCCAACAGAGCCTTTTGTGAATGGATGAGATTTTTTGAAAACATTTTTTCCAAACGCGTTTTGGTTTTGTACAGGAATTTGTGCAAGTGTTTTGTGCTTAATTTGATATTCACGATCATGTTCGCTTAATTCTGATGAACAACATGATTGTGTCTATTAAGACCTGGAACACACCTGTAACCTCACGGTGGAACAGGAGTTCCCTCCTGCATTTACCCCATCATACACATTCTTACACATGCTGTAAAATTTTAGGTAGCTGCAGTCAGGATACAGGATCTTATTTTATTTATTGGAAGAACATAACTTGTTTTGCAACTTTTACACCACACTGTCATGATACACATACAAATACACATTTCAATTTGTTGTGAAGATAACACACATCAGCTCATGTATCATTGACATCCACTGCTGCTGAACTGTATGAAAGCCTCTATTGTCATTACAATGTTTCAACCATCAGCATAACATCTATGATTGAAGTAGTTGTTGGATTGCTTACCAAATACTGTGTAGAGATCAATGTTTTAGTATTCTCCCATGACAATGCAGGAGGATGAACACCCTTGTCCCAACTGTATATATGTATGTAAACTATGTAAGTGTCTATATGTCTGTTTTCACTATAACCTATGTCTATATACATAAATAAAAGGGTTTATTAACTTACTGGCTTATAATTGGGTTATTTAGTTAATTTATACCATAACAAGAAACCATTTACTGCCGTTAGTTATACTATCATTGCTGTTGTCATTATTTAGATGTACAAATGAAAGATCTGCATTACATTTTTCAGAGATGTGGTTTCATTAAGTGTATTAATAATGCATGACAACAAATATGATATAGATTCTTGCTAAATTGCTTAGTAGGACATGTTTCTGATGTTTGAATGAATGAAAAAAAAAAAAAAACAGAAATAAGGCATATCTGAAAAGATAAATATGGTGTCCTCTACTGAACTCTATAACAGTTTCACACAATAACAGTTTCACACAATAAATGGATAGTATTTACAATGAATTTCATGCTTAAAGGGGTTCTACGTAACAATTTGTAGCAATTTACATGTATTATTCACTTTTTTTTTAGTGGCCAAGTGTATTGCAACTTGACGTGAAACATGAGACCTTTCCCATCTCTTTGTTGCCTATTCAAGCCTGTGGGCAATGTCTTTAAGTTGTTTAATGCTGCTGCACCACAGATTTCTTTGTGAAGGACTCAGGTCGGAGTTTCTGTGACAGTCCAAAGGATGTGACTTTAGGCACCCTCTCAAGTCCAGTAACATGAACTCTAACGACTGACTTTAGGCACAACACACAATTTCCATTGAGCCCTTTTAATAAGTATAAACTAGAATATTCAGTAATTACCAATATTTTCATGATTCAAAAGCAAATGTATGAATTGTCACTAATGTGCTTTTTTTGTCAATATCTAAGATGTACTGACTTCTTTATTAAACATGACTAATGTTTGAGTTAATGGGGTCAAAATAGTCTGCCAGGCTTTGCGATGTAATTAAAGAAGGGTCAGGCTCCACTCTGTTTCTGTTCTGTTGAAGGTAGGATCTGGTGCCTACAAACCCTTGTTTCATACTGCTCTGTGGAGAACCCCATTTATGCTCTACTGTCTCATCTGGTGGTGGTGTTGCAGGGATAGGAGGTGGCGTTTCCTGCGGTTGTTCAATACCTCCAATGTCATGCCTCCTGTACCGGGGAATGACATACAACAAATCTGTTGCGCTTTTCTCAGGGGGCTTGATGTCCTTCTCGGGTCTTCGATTGTAAAAACTGTGGTCAAGTTGTGGGTCATCAAATAGAGTAGATGCACCCTTATCTAAATTTTCAGCTTGTGTGTCCCACTTTTGTCTCTCTGATGACATGGCTTTTAGAGCACTGAGGCCTTTACTTTGTCTCCTGTCCTCAGGTACAGCCCTCGAAATTTTATTTAAGCTGTCAGGTAAGTTGTCAAACTTGTCAATAGCTCTGCTGGATGCAAGATGAACACTCTTTGTACTAAGTGATGAGTACTCATACCTTAGTGTCCCATCATCACTTTTATTGCTGGAGTAGTTGAAGGTGTCAAGGAGGGGAAGTTCTGGCTGTGCAGATGGAGTTGATAAGTTGATATCCAGAGTTCTCCTCGTACTGGAGATAGAAAGGTCGGATGGCTGTCGGCCGATGCCAGTCCACCTTATCTCAGGCGGCAGGTCCACATCTGTGGTGTGTCTGGACTGCTCGATCCTCTTCTTTACTATATCATCAAAGTTCATACTGGGTACTCTCCTTGGAGCAAGAGATTCATCTCTGAATCCCACACTAAGCAAAGGTCCTCCTTGTGCAACACTTACTATTTCAGCCCCTGTTTGTCTTTGGTTTGTATGGTCTGGAGTCGGGCTACTGAAAATTTGACGTTTATAAGTGATGAGAGAGCTATTTTCTGTTACTTCTAACATATCTGATGGATGTCTGCTTTGTTTTGCAGTGTATCCTGTTCCCTCGTGTTCGTTTTCGCTTGAGGAAGACGAGGAACTACTTGATTTTGATGATGGTGCCTTGATATTAACATTCCTATTAGTGCGTTGGACACCGAGACTTAGGTCTAGCGAACTGTGGTCTATGGTGTCATTCAGCTGAGATCTTGCCCTCCCTCCTTTACCTTCATGTTCTGTTGATGCATCTTCGCTATCGCTGCTGGAGGAGGAATTAGACCATTGCCGTAATGGTGGTGCAGCCTTTCCACTCACCTTGATATCAAGGTACTTCTTCAAATGTGGACTACCAGAGCTAGTCAACATTGTTTCTGGGGTTGACTTTTCTTCAGTTTCGGGGAGGCTGTAGGCTTTTCTTAATCTTTCTTTATTCTCCACTGAGTTGTCATCTTGACCCATCAAACTGGGAGAAGCCTTCTCTAGGGTTAGAGATGATTGTGTGATTCCTACACCCCATCTCTTTCGTCTAGTTCTGCTGGTGGGGGAGTCAGGTGGAGGTGACAGGGGCAGATTTGGGGGTTCATTTGATGTGATTTCAAGACGCTTTCTGAAGCGGGACATGCCGAGATTCATCGAAGCCCACCGTGACTCTAATTCTGGGGTTACCACTGGCGCTGTGTTAATGTTGTCACTTGTTCTGTCCCCCACACTATCTGTGATTACTGTATACTTTGATAACTTGATATCATGTTCTGTCTGTGGACTGCGAGAAGTGTGTAACACTGGGATCTTCGGAGACCAACTGAACTTCTTTTCTGTGGCCTTTGATATGGTAGATGCACCCAGTCCTAGTCTAGTATGGTTTTCATCTTCACTATCACTTGTGGAAGAGTTGGATTGTTGAGATCCATGAGACACATGACTCTGAATGGGATTTGGTTGTGGTGAAGGTGCTTTGATATCAATGCGTCTCTTGACAAGGGGGATACTCATATTCAAGTCTGGCAATTTTGTCTGGAGTGGATTATTTGTAATTCCCACAGTAGTCCTGTCCCTTTCCACTTTTAAAAGTAGATCTGAAGTCCCACCTTCACTCTCATTACTGCTGGAAGAGTCAGGTGGAGGTGAACGTGCCCTGATATCCAGGCGTCTTTTGACATGGGGGGCACTGCTAAGGCCCAGTGGAGGCCATCGTGAATCTGGATGTGGCTCTGGTTCTGCTGTTCGAGGGGGGTTGTTGTCCTCCTCTTGCTCGTCTGAGCTGCTTGATGAGGAAGAGGAACTAATTTTGATAGCTTCTTCTCTCTTCCCCTCCCTCCCACTACTTACTAATGCCTGAGGAGTTGATGATGGGGCTTTGATGTCCAAACGTCTCTTGATGCGAGTGGTATTACCAAGATCTACATCTGGCCACTGTTTTTCTGGATCACGACTTACTGTTTGAGATACTGTAAATGGAAGACCTGCAATTACCAGCAACTCTGGCCTCTCCTTCTTTGTGTGATGTGTTGTTTCATCCTCACTGTCACTACTAGATGATGACTTGGAAGCCGGTGATTGTGCCTTGATATCTAGACGTCTCTTGATGCTTGTCTTGTGCTCAAGATCTAGGAGAGGCCACCGTGTCTGTGGCTCATTACTTGCAGTATGAGGTACTTTAGTGAAAAGACTTGCTGTGTTGATCTGTCCTTGCTCCTGTTTCTTTATTTGGCCTGTTGTTTCAGCTTCACTGTCACTACTAGATGATGACTCCGAGTCAGGTCTTGGTGCTTTGACATTAGTTTGAGATACTTTTATTGGAAGCCTTGCAATATTGGTTTGCCCTTGCTCCTGTTTCTTTGTGTGGCCTGTTTTTTCAGCTTCACTGTCACTACTGGAAGATGATTCAGAGCCAGGTTTCTGCACTTTGATTTTAGGTTGCCATGCTGTAATTGGAAGCCTTCCCACATTGGTTTGTCCTTGCTCCTGTTTCTTCATGTGACCTGTCCTTTCAGCTTCACTGTCACTACTGGAAGACGATTCAGAGGCAGGTTTTTGCGCTTTGATTTTGGGTTCCCATGCTGTAATTGGAAGCCTTCCCACATTGGTTTGTCCTTGCTCCTGTCTCTTTAAGTGGCCAGTTATGTCATCCTCACTGTCACTACTAGAGGATGACTCAGAAGCTGGTGATGGTGCCTTGATATCTAGATGCCTCTTGATACGTGTTGTATGCTCAAGATCTAGGACAGGCCACTGTGTTTGCGGGTCAGTACTTGCAGTAGGAGATACTTTAATTGGAAGACCTGCCATGTTGATCTGTCCTTGCTCCTGTTTCTTTATGTGACCTGTTTTTTCAGCTTCACTGTCACTGCTGGAAGATGATTCAGAGCCAGGTTTTTGTGCTTTGATTTTAGGCTGCCATGCTGTAATTGGAAACCTTCCCACATTGGTTTGACCTTGATCCTGTCTCTTTAAGTGGCCAGTTATCAGAGTTGGTGATGGTGCTTTGATATCTAGACGCCTCTTGATGCGTGTGGTATGCTCAAGATCTAGGACTGGCCACTGTGTTTGTAGGTCAGGATGGACAGTTTGAGATACTTGAAATGGGTGTCCTCCACTGTCCACCTTGCCTAGCATCTGCTTCTTTTTTTGGCTTGTTGTTTCAGCTTCACTGTCACTACTGGAAGATGAATCAGAGTCAGGTCTTGGTGCTTTGACATTAGTTTGAGATACCTTTATTGGAAGCTTTGTGATGTTGGCTTGTCCTTGCTCCTGTTTTTTTATGTGACCATTTTGTTCATCCTCACTGTCACTGCTAGATGATGATTCTGAGTCAGGTGAAGGTGCTTTGATATCAAGACGCCTCTTGATGCGTGTTGTATGCTCAAGATCTAGGACTGGCCACTGTGTTTGTAGGTCAGTACTTGCAGTTTTGGATACTTTAATTGGAAGGCTTGCAATGTTGGTCTGCCCTTGCTCCTGTTTCTTTATTTGTCCTGTTGTTTCAGCTTCACTGTCGCTACTGGAAGATGACTCAGAGTAAGGTCTTGGTGCTTTGATGCTACGTTGAGATACTTTTATTGGAAGCTTTACCATGTTGGTCTGTCCTTGCTCCTGTTTCTTTATGTGACCAGTTTTTTCCTTCTCACTGTCTCTGCTAGATGATGAAGATTCAGAGTCAGGTGAAGGTGCTTTGATATCCAGACGCCTCTTGATGTGTGTAGTATGCTCAAGATCTAGAACTGGCCACCTTGTTTGTAGGTCAAGATTTACAGATTGCGATACTTGTAATGGAGCGTCTCCTCTGTTTACCTTGCCTAGCATCTGCTTCTTTATTTGCCCCTGTTTTTTCAGCTTCACTGTCACTACTGGAGGATGACTCAGAGTCAGGTCTTGCTGCTTTGACATTAGTTTGAGATACTTTTATTGGTAGCTTTACCATGTTGGCTTGTCCTTGCTCCTGTTTCTTTATGTGGCCAGTTTTCTCATCCTCACTGTCACTACTAGAGGATGACTCAGAAGCCGGCGATGGTACTCTGATATCCAGACGCCTGTGGATGCGTGTTGTATGCTCAAGATCTAGGACCGGCCACTGTGTTTTTGGGTCATGACTTGCAGTTTGAGATACGTTTATTGGAAGCCTAGCCATATTGGTTTGCCCTTGCTCCTGTTTCTTTGTGTAGCCTGTTGTTTCAGCTTCACTGTCACTACTAGAAGATGAATCAGAATCAGGTTTTGGTTCTTTGATACTACGTTGAGATGCTTTTATTGGAAGCTTTACCACGTTGGCTTGTCCTTGCTCCTGTTTCTTTTTGTGGCCAATTTTCTCATCCTCACTGTCGCTACTAGAGGATGACTCAGAAGCCGGCAATGGTACTCTGATATCAAGACGCCTCTTGATGTGTGTTGTATGCTCAAGATCTAGGACAGGCCACTGTGTTTGTGGATCTTTACTTGCAGTAGGCGATACTTTAATTGGAAGACCTGCCATGTTGATCTGTCCCTGCTCCTGTTTCTTTATGTGACCTGTTTTTTCAGCTTCACTGTCGCTGCTGGAAGATGATTCAGAGCCAGGTTTTTGTGCTTTGATTTTAGGTTGCCATGCTGTAATTGGAAGCCTTCCCACGTTGGTTTGTCCTTGCTCCTGTTTCTTTATGTGGCCTGTTGTTTCAGTTTCACTGTCACTACTAGAAGATGAATCAGATTTAGGTTTTGGTTCTTTGATACCAAGTTGAGATGCTTTTATTGGAAGCGTTACCATGTTGGTCTGTCCTTGCCCCTGTTTCTTTATGTGACCAGTTTTTTCATTCTCACTGTCACTGCTCGATGATGAAGATTCAGAGTCAGGTGAAGGTGCTTTGATATCCAGATGCCTCTTGATGTGTGCAGTATTACCAAGATCTAGGACCGGCCACTGTGTTTGTAGGGCAGGATTTACAGTTTGAGATACTTGAAATGGGTGTCCTCCACTGTCCACCTTGCCTAGCATCTGCTTCTGTTTTTGCCCCCTTTTTTCAGCTTCGCTGTCACTACTAGAAGATGACTCAGAGTCAGGTCTTGGTGCTCTGACATTAGTTTCAGATACTTTTATTGGAAGCTTTGCCACGTTGGTTTGCCCTTGTTCCTGTTTCTTTATGTGGCCTGTTTTTTCATCCTCACTGTCACTACTAGAAGATGACTCAGAAGCCGGTGATGGTACTTTTATATCCAGACGCCTCTTGATGCCTGTTGTATGCTCAAGATCTAGGACCGGCCACTGTGTTTGTGGGTCATGTCTTGCAGTTTGGGATACTTTAATTGGAAGTCTTGCCATGTTGGTCTGACCTTGCCCCTGTTTCTTTCTGTGGCCTGATGTTTCAGCTTCACTGTCACTGCTAGATGAAGAATCAGAAGCTGGTACTCTGGCTTTGATATCCAAGCTCCTCTTAATTTGGGGATCCAGCTTGGTTGACTGTATTTTTGGCTCACTGATTTTGATCCCCTCATTCACTCTGCCTGTATTCTGTTCCACTTTCAGGTTTTTGATTTCTGCTTCACTTTCACTGCTTGAAGAGGATGAAGGAGCTGCAGGTGGTGGAGGTGCCCTGTTTTTTTTACCGTGATTAATTACACCCAAACTGGGTTCACGGAATTTTGTACGTGGCATGGGTACAACTTTTTTCTGTGTGTCCCCCTCTCTTTTATCCTTTTCTTTTTTGACTGTGTGGTCTTCTCCATCACTGTCACTGGAACGAGAGGAAAAAGAGCCTTTTGGTCTCCCTGTTGGCCTTTGTGGGTCATATCTGTAATCACCCTGATTAAATCCCAATGAAGGCATGATAGTGACCTCAGGTTTATTGTGTTTACTTTCTATATCCTTCTCATTCACTGGGTCTGAGTTCACAGTGTATTCTGTAGGCTCACCCTCACTGACACTGGAGCTGGAGCTGGACGTATCATCCCTCTTCTGTTTATTTGGAGTGGGTGCCACAATCAGTTTTGAATCATTAAATGACCCTTGAACACTGCTTCGAACAGAATCGCTAAATTCAAATTGTTCTTCATTCTCCTGCCACAGATCAGGGTCTGTTAAGTTGGGATTCTTTGTATGTGGCGACCAATCTGCGAAGGGCTCGGAAGAAAATTCGAGATTTTTACCGCCCTCTATGGAAATTTGTGGCAGCTCTCCTTTTCTGGCTGGCAAGAAGTCAGCTCTCTGCTGAACAGAGCCCTTTGCTAGCTGAGGAGACTTGGGTCTTGTTAGGTCTCTCTGGGTTATTCTTTCTTCTTTCCCAGAGAGTGAAGAATCTGATGATGAAGAGGAAGATCTCCTTTTTCCCAGCTCAACAGGGTCCGGGATGTGTTCAAACTCTATGTTACGTTTGCGGCCTGCATTGGAGAGATCTCTCTGGTTTTCCTCTGACCTACTCTGTGGTAAGCTGCGCTCACTTCCTGAATCTTCAGCTGTATGCCTATCCCTCTCCACCTTTGCTGCTTCACATTCAAACACGGCATCATCATAGAGGCTTTCCTGATCACCACTGGCTACAGTATCATAATATTGTACATTGGTGTTTTCTCTAATGTCTACATCACTAAATGTGACTCTCCTTTCCCTATGAGAACTAGGGACTTCTGGTTCATCACCATTGGAGTAGGCCTCATTGTCATATTGTCTTTGTTCTGCATCTGAGACGGAGTAGGTTTCAGTGGAACTTTTCTTTTTGGTGACCCTTCTCCAGAGAATATCTATATATGGTCTTACTAGGACTCCGATGATAAAGGCTATCAGAAACGTGATGAAAACAGACAGACACACAGCCAGAGTCAAGTTACACTGAGTAGCTCTCTGATTTCTTTCTTGACCTATCCTATTTGGGGCGCCTTGTGGTAAACTTCTTGGTTTTCTTCTTTTACCTTCTATTTTACTGATTTGGAGGTTAAAAACAGACCCAACTTCATGTTCTTCAGACACACACACATACAGTCCCGTGTCTCTCTCTGTGATGTCAGTGATGAGCAGATCATCCTGAGGTTGGCTTGCAGATGCTTGACCACTCAGTGTCCACCACACTGAATCTACAATACAAACAACATTAACATGCAGTTGGACTAACACACATTATTATATTATGTATGTATAACGTTATTTTACACGTTTTTTTTACTGTTACCTTGTGCAGAGCAAGACAGCAGTATCTCAGACCCACTGTAAACGGTCACATCTTGGTGGAGCTCTGGTCTGTTTTCACTGCCAAAACAGTTCAGATCATCCTCCTCCAACTGCAGAAGGTCTCTGCCCGAGAGGATGGAGGGGGCAGCACACACCACACTCCAGGACTGCAGGCCTCTGCTGCTATCGTAGGCCATCCGCCTTCGGAGACTGCGCATGCTGCAATCACATTGCCACCTGTTGCCATCCAGCCTAACATCCGCCCCGATGTTACGCAGAGAAAGGTACGTCAGAGGATGAAGACTGGTCAACATGTTAAAGCTCAGATCGAGGACCTTTGAGTGGGATGAAATGTGGACATACAATAGATCTTGAGAATTGCTCCAACTATTAAAAGAAAAATTCTTGAATTAAAAGTTAGATGATCTTTTAATTACAGAATACTTTTCTGAATAAGACAGTTCATTGTTGAAATACCGAATGTTCTATGCATGATTAAAAAGTTAGATTAAAAAAAGCTGTGTTACCTGCAGTTGGGCTAAATCCTGGAACATCTGTGGATGGAGACTTGTGATGAGATTATGTTGTAGGTGGAGCTCTTTTAGCTGCCAAAGGGGGCTGAGGTCTCCTGGTTGGAGAGTCGAGATCCTGTTGAAGGAGAGCTGCAGAACCTGTAAGGACTCACTAGCTTCCAGCCCTGGATTGCAGAAAACACAGAACGGTAATCAGAATTGAACAGAAATCATAAAGTGCCAGGAATGTACTATATGTTAAATGTCTGTCTCTTCTCAACCCTGTACTTCTTCACCTTCATCACTGTGATTTGCAAGGTGAAGAACTGTTTATTTTAGGCTATAATGTCGGTGTGTTTGTAGTACTACAGTGTTTTTAATGCTGAGATTAAATAATGTAAACATCATCCCTCTCTCCGGACTTCTATATCGTGTACAGTTTAATATGAAATCTCTGAATTGAATATCATCTGCCAAGAATTTGAATCCAGATTCCCCTGTCTTAATTTCACTGTGAGCACTCTTAAAATATGACTAATAAGAGGCTTAGATTTTTTTCTGTGGTGCTCACTCTCCCCTGCTGCCTGCCTCCCCCCGTTTCACCAGCCAGAGACAATCTCACTGAGACTGCTGGGCTGAAGTAAGTCACTGTGGGTCTGTGCTTCATTAGAGAGGCACCGAGGGCTCTGTGAGCTGAATACCAAACAGGAAAAAAGTCTATGACTGTCAACACAGCTCTTGCTAAGTAAATGGGCCGTCCACACATGCCTTTAGAAGAACCGTAGTGAATGCATTTCTATGAAACGCACATAAGTTTCAACCAGGCGGAAGAAATGCTCTGAATGAATATGATTTAAGGGAAATCGTCAAAGTTGTACTGCATGTTTACACCGTTCTGTGAGCCACTGGAATGTCAATAAAAGTTGACAGGCTCAAGGGTGTACAGTCTCATTATCTTGGGAGGTTTAATCATTTCTAAGTGGAGCAAAGTACTAAAGATAATGGATATCAGGTAAAGGGTCTTTGAATGTGAAAATCAAATGAAAGGACATTAACAGCAATGCACCTCAGAGATGTATTGTACTATACACGTTTAAAAAAAGAATTTGCCTAAAAACACTGACTTTAAGAATTTCAATTCCATGTAAATTTTGCATCAAATTCCACTACATAAATTAAATATAAAGGGTCACATTTTGATGCAAGGTTTACCTGTCATATTGAGTCAATGCTCATAAATCAGATAACTAGACATGTGATATATTACAGGAGGCAGAATAACTGATTTGAAATAAAACACGTGTTTATGTAGAAGTTCCCCATAACTTTATATGTTATAATTGAATATAAAGTTTTAAGTTCAAGTCTGCATTAATTTAATCAAACTTAGTTATTGAATTTATTCACATTGACATACCAGGATAAAAAAAACAAATTTGCATTTAATTAAACCTTTTACATTGCTCTTTCGTAACTGTAAATGGAAAATGCACATTAATTAAGAATACTTACAGTCAATTATTTATTTATTTTTGAGTGTATGGATGAATTTCTAGATCTCAGACTACATTTTTGGCCTGAATTTGGCGAACAACATGCCTACCAGGGTGGACCTATCCTTCAGGTCTGACTCATGGACATTTCTCAACGACACACCAGAGGGCAATTAAAGGTGTGCAACTTCACTATCAGATGCCTAACCTTAAACGCCCACACAGTAAAGAATGTCTTTTAAAAAGGGGGCCCCTGATTACCAACCTAAGAGTTCAGATTCCTCTAATGGGACACGAGGTAAATCACATGATGCTAATTGAGACCTAAAGAAGACCTGCTTCACTTAATTCAAGTAATTTTCTTATCCCTAGGTTCTGCTTTGTTCATGAAAAACTCGATAGTTTAACTTTTTTAGGCCTGGAACATTTATTTAGACGACAAAGTCTGAAGGGATTAGAAGCAAAATATATCATATAATTTGGGTACACACCCGACAATAAATGTTTCATTTAACTAATTAGCTTGTAACATATTAGGTGTGGTCTGTCAGTCATTATATGACACTGTGCAGTATTGTGATGACTGTACTGTTCTGATTCAAGTCTGTAGTATCAGTTCCCACTCAAAGCTTATAGCAATTTTAGTGGCTAAATATTTAAGATATTGTTATTAAAGTGTGTGGAATTAATACAGTACAGCTTATGCACAAGTATTTTGACTTTTTATAACATTTGTTAGGGAATTATCGTACTTTTGTTCAACTACATTGTTGAACAGTGACAGTCACTAGTCATTTTTCCACATTACAGTAAGATGTTACATAAAAAACTTATGATACATTTATAGAGCATGATTCATTTTCACAGATTTAACTACCCATAAGTAAGTAGTTAAATTGGATCCATCATCAGCAACTACAAAGTGCTGCTTACATATGAACGTATCAGTAATAATTATCCATTAATAATAAAAAAATGAGCAGACATAATTCTGCTTAGTTTGATGGTAAAAGTAACCAAAAAAAGTAAATTACACGTGAAGGTGTTTAAAAGGTAAGTTCACTCTAAAAACAAAACAAAACAAACATTTCTGGAGCTTCATAGAAAAACTGCATTGGAGCATTTTCTGAAACAACTGAAGTAGATGGGGACTTGTTTTTCAAAAGTTTAAACCAGAAACCAGAAATCACAAATTGATTTGAAAAGATGTTATTCACTGTAGTTGCTAAGCTAAAGGTTAGAGCACACACCCTGTCTGAAGTGGGTGACAAGCTTGACCACGTGTCAAGGGTGCAAATAAAGTCTTTTCAAATAAATTTTGGAGAAATGGATCACACTGGACGAGCTTCAGTTGTTTAGGAGAATGCAACAATGTTTTGATGTGAAGCTCCAGAAATGTTTTGTGGACTTCAAAACTTTATCTGCCTTTCTATCGACATGGGGATGATTAGATAATGACGGACTTTTCATTTCGGGGTGAACTGTTCCTTTACATATTTCTATGTTGTGCTCCAGCAATTTTGTATGGTATTGATAAGGACAGTCTCAAGTTTGATCTCCTTAGAATTCATCACAGTTAGAAATGTTTCAATCAAAGATGATTATTGAGTTTTGGAATAGACGCTTTAATGCGCTGATGGATCTTGTGACAGTGATTGACATACGACTGTATGACCACTTCACACTGACTCACCCTCTGGGAGTTCCTCTAGCAGATTCCTCTCTACAGATAGCAGCTGTAGGGTGGGGGCCCACGATACACATCCCTGTCTGCTCCAAGGTTTCAAGCCATGTAGCTGTCTCCCTCTGACATGACGGCCTGCCGGGTCTCTCTTCATGCAGAGAGACAAGCGTGTGATACTGTTGTTTCCCAGCCATACATTCCTTAGGTAATGATGCTGTCGGTCGAGTGTTACAGACACCAGGAGGTTGTGAGACAAGTCTAGCTCGGTGACAGAGTCCTGGATGTGTTGGGGCACCAGGGAAAGGCCAGAGGAGGAACAGTTCAACAGGGGGGCTCTCTGACAGGTGCAGGGCTCCGGGCAGGCAGGCAGGGGAGAGGAGGAGAGGAGCCCCGAGGAGACGAGGAGCAGCACAGCGGCCACGAAGGGCCACTGAGCCACTGCCATCACAACCTGCCCTACTCAAAAAAGAATCAAAAAAGTATACATTTTTACCAAAGAAAGCCTGTGACAATCATTATTCAAATCAATAAATCAAAATCGCCCTTCATCACACGGTCATATTAAATCTAAAGAAATCCATGATGACAAACAAACAGTAAATTAACACATCAAACTCACCTGTGTTTCCACTCTTTCCAGAAGTTCGTTGCTGGAGAACTTGTGACTCTCTTTTCGCACCAAGTGTTGTCAGCCGACTGGCTTCGTCTCCGGCAGTTCTGATCAAAGTCTGAAGAGGATTTTGCTGTGTCTAGCTGAACATGCACCTTCCTAATTATGCTATTCAGAGATTCATTCAATCATTTACATGTCTAGTTAATGTCTTACAGTTACTGTTGTTCCTCTTCATGTATGATAGATAACTGCAATCCTGAAAGTTTATGGCAAGGAGAGTCATGCCCCAGCTCCAGCCCCACATTCTATTAGATAATAAAACTGCGTAATGAGGCATAGTAATCTTTTATGATGTTAAATGGCCATGTAAACACTTGAGACAGAAACCACGATAAGAAGTTTCCCGTAGCAACATGTTTCTTTATTGAAACAAACAGCAATT
Organism: Sparus aurata; assembly: GCF_900880675.1. Classification (NCBI taxonomy): domain Eukaryota; kingdom Metazoa; phylum Chordata; class Actinopteri; order Spariformes; family Sparidae; genus Sparus; species Sparus aurata. The sequence continues at coordinate 7,729,072 of NC_044197.1, forward strand.
AAATGTTGGACAATTTTTTCAAACCAGGCTGATCGCCCTTTTTCTCCTGTTTTTTTATTTTATTTAGTTGATCAAAAACACTCTTCATGACATTTCATGACATTTCTCAACATTGGCACTATTATAAAACAAAAAAGACAATCCAAAGCAAAACGAAAGTCAAATCTTTTATAATATATATTGCACAAAATTCAAAACCACTCAATACAGGCTTTTCATGAACATTTGCATTCATCTGTAGCGTAACTTAGTGCACACAGTCTTGTTCTGCTTCTCATTATCGTATCATTTTGCTGTAAAAAAGGCTTTGCGACAAAATTAGAATATTACATACATTATATATTTTATTCTACATCATCCCTTGTAAATCCATTGGCACATGCATGAAAGACAGTCCAAGATGTGCAGGAGGAGACCTACTCTGCTTTAACATAACTGGATGGCTTAAAATGTATCTTTTCAAATGTAATAATATACAAATCACTGTGATCATTTAGTGTCTCACGCTTGTCAGTGAATATTAGAGAGAAAATATCAAACACAGCTGCCAGAAACAATGAACAGCAAATCAAATCTTGCACAAGCCCTCTTCAAGGTTTGTAAGTTAGTAATACTGGACGGTAAGGCAAAAAGTAAATACTGTAGCTTCTAATCGCTATCAACGGGCAACATAAACCACAGTATGTTGTTAAAAATAGGAGTGTTACGCACTGACATGGGAATTAAAATTTTATTAAAACAATACAAATACTTATGTTAATATCTTTGGCCAAGTGGCGATGATCTGTAACACAGTTTGGCACACAAAATGAGGAACACAGAGCAAGTCAGGTGAGCTGCAGAGGTATTATTATGTGCGTAGTGATAAATGGCCTTACAGAATGTCCTACAAAATTTGTAGTGTGACTTCAGTGGTGACAGATTGTAGTGAGATGGTAACAGCAGATTCCAGTTAAGTCTCCTAGTGAGCTTTTCTACATGGGTTTTCTGAGGTCTGGCAGCCCATGTTGTGATATTTGACCTGCACACGGAACAGAGTCCCGTCTGCACACATGCACAGCTTGTACCTTTCCAGACCCTCATCGAAATACACATCTCCAGCGGAATTAGGGATGCGTGTGGCGTTGAACATGACTGATCCGTTGAGGACGATACTGTTCTCCTGCAAAGAAAAAAAAACAGCATCCATTCTCACATACTTTTCCTTACCAGCTTTAAAGGTGCACTGTGTAATAATTGAAGTTACTTTGTGTTATTCTTACAGCTTTCAACTGTGTTTTTTTTTTTTTTTTCAAATTTTGTACCAAATTGGGAAACCTCAATCCCAGCATCACGAGTCATATTAAAAGTACAAGTTGCAATATTCCACACTTACAGCCTTGAGCTCGATGCCTCCACCCATTTTGAACTCCACAGTCCGGCCCATGATGTTGACGCCCTCGTTTCCACGAATGATGGCCTTGCTATCCCCTTTAATGTTCAGGTCCGATGTAGCACTACTGGTGATCTGAAATCAGTGAAAATGCATAACATTTGTCAACACTAAAGCCAGCATATTAAAGGGTCCACAGAGTATTTAGACTCTACTATGTGTTATAAAAATGTGTTATAAACATCCCAAACAATACCTCAAAATTACAAATAATAATCATAATAAGATGCAAAGCTAGAATGTTTTCATCCATATTCATGTTCAGGCCTGTATTTTGTCTCACTGTAAAAACACCTCTGCTAGTCAATACAGCCTTGAGTCTTTAGTATTTATCAGCTGTGCACACCTGCTTTTCTTTCACGTGCTCTCAGGCTACCACAGACTGGCCTGAGAGCATTTCAGGACTGCAAATGTCACGTTTCTCTGGATATTCACATTTTTCGTCTGAGCTTTGGTTTGGCCACATAACAACAACAACAACACCAACCAGATACTTATTCTGAAGATAGTCCAGCATTTTCTAGAAGTCTCAACATCTCTTTTACTCTGTTGCAGCTCAATGTGTTCTCACTAATGCTTTATTTGTTAATTTGCAAATTTCTTTAAATTACTTATCACTTTTTTGTTATGGGTTAGCATGCGCTGATAATAGTGCAGGTTTTGTTGTAACATAACATAAAACATGAATTACTTTCTGTTACGGCTATCAGACATCATTATCATTATACACACCCTTTCTGTGGACGCCTTTTTAACACTGAGAACTTTGACCCCTTTGGGCAAATGGAACTCGTGGTTTTCAAAGTCTGTGCTGAAGAATGTATTTTGTGTACGAGGGTCTGTGAAGGATATGCCAACATCACTGACAACTGACGTCTTGTCCTTCTCTACACTCAGCTTAGTGGTGCCTTGCTGGAACACAACCTGGAAAACATGAAGAAAAGAGAGGAGTTCATTGTGTGCACACACAATTAGTCGTTTTATTTGCTTTTGCAACTGCTCAGTGTTCACTCTAAGTGTACTCTGTGTTTCTCACCGGGTTATTGTTGCCGACAAGAAGCAAGTCCTGGTCCTTACGACCTCCGACTGTGCTCTTGTGCAGTGGGTGAACGATGCCCATGTCCGCCTTCTGTTTGAAGCGCAGCAGGCCGCTCTCATGGAACTCCATACTGTCGCAGCCATTAGGACCGATCCGGATCACTGTCCATATTACCAGAGTGATCTGAGGGACAGAAGAGTTGTTGCAGAAGACCATGAAATACAATGAATGTAACAACACAAAATGCTAATTCGGGGTAAACTCTTAACCATTGTCCATCCATTAGATTGATGAATTAGAGGTACATTTAGACTTGTGTATACTCACTATTAGGTTAATTAAGGCGAGGAGGAAGAGGAGGATAACGATGCAGACAGCCATGTTTCCCTTGCGTCCTCTCAGCCCCGTCTTATGGAGACGTTCCTCTTCGATGGGTACATAGCCTGCTTTGAAGTTGCTGTTGTGTTCCTTGTTGATGCTGCGTCTTTCTATAGCCTTCTCTCGCATGGACTTCTTCACAGGCCCATTGGAGCTCTCCTGAAAGGTAAAACAATCTCAGAGACCCGACACTACAATGTACAGCCTGCTTTATGCAGCAAGGGGTGCTGTAAAGACTCAGTTATTCATGTCATGAAAATCTTAAAAAAAGAAAATATCCTTACATATACTTGGTTTTATTGACTTTCAACACAATAAAGGGATAATCTGGGGTTGCTTCTATAAAATCGAATGCCCCCTCAATATTCAGAGATACTGTCCTTAAAATCAATGGAATTTAACACATAGGGGAAATATACAACTTCATTCTTTTCTTACACGTTTTACTGTGTATGAGATTTTCCACAAATCTACATTAACTGTCCATAAACATAGCAAACATAAGGGTTTGGTTCTCATGTATTTTCAGTGTCTCTTCTGCTCTGCGTTGGAATGCATCTCAGTTAAATGCCCCGCGACTGGCTGTCGGTGGCCATAACTAAAAATAACCTGCACTCGTTTTTGCAGTGAAACAGAAGCAAACACGCCTGTCTCATTACAATACAGTTTAGATGCTCTTTAAATAAGCCAAATTACGTCGCTGTCAAACAATATATCTGTTAAAAATGTTAGCATTTTGTATTTCCACAAGCTAACGTTGCCTATAATAACGAAGCGGAGGCCAGTATTTATTGCACTGATATCATCGTAGAGCCGATAACAAAGCCAGTACATTCATCTTTATTGCACCAGCTTACCAAAGATTACATATTGTTGCGCTGTTAACAAACGCATGACAATAAAATGGAGTAAAATGAAAGAAAAACAACAAATAGAGAAGATAACGGACCTGTTCGGACGCCATGTTGACCCTCCCTCTCCTGCTTGCCGAGTGACACGGGACATACCACTTTACCACTTTTCACAGTCGAAAGCGAAAAGAAATGTTATTTGTTATTTATTTTATTTAATTTTTTTTACTTTTTATTAAGTTACTGACTGGAAGATGCTTATTCATGAATACAAATCATTTCAATACGAACGAATACAAACGAGGGAAGTTTAATTTTCAACGACAGATCGACGTTTCCACGAAAATAAAAGATGGTCCAGTCCAAGTTCAAGCAGCCAATGACAGAGAGATCTTAAAATAGAAAAACATTCCCATTCATATTTTCCATAGGTAAACCATAAACTGCCCGGAGAGCCGTCACAATCGAGCAAGGGGGAAAATGATGGCATTGATTATAGTGACATTGTTTAACACTAAAACTTATATGAAATTGACAGCGAATACCCATCACAACATATTAACACCTTTACTTTTCCAGCCTGTAATAATTTTGGACTTTTAAAAAAAAATGTCTTTAATTATTTTATCATTGTTATTATAATCATTATCATCATCATTGATATTATTAATTTGTTAGTATTATTGTTTTTTTTTATGTTAAAATTAAATACACCATCATTTTTTTGTCTTGAATAAAGGAACTTAATGTTACATTTCGTTGTAAAACCCTGTGTTGTTAAATGACAAATGAACCTTGATAATTATCATCATAATCATTCTTTATACTATAAATATTCTTTCTTTTTTTATTTTACTATATCAGCTACAAATATGACTAGGTAAAATGACATCAGTACTATTGATATTATTATTCACATAGTCATATATTATAGATACTGTATGCGGTATACTATCAGAAACACTTAAAATTGATCTGCTGCTAACCACTAATCAATAATTCCAATTGCTTATTGTAATCATATGACAATTTAGGCCTGTTATCGTTTTAAATGTGCCCTGACACACACTCGCTGCACATCTAATTCAGTTTAATGTGGCCTGCTGTTTGATAATCGGATCTGATGCCTTGTGCTGAAGCATCAGCTCATATCTGTGTTCCTGACTCACAGGGTTTTACTCTGCGGGCCTTTGGTGTCGTTTGACAGGATGACGTTACAATCGTATTTACATCACCGGGGAGCGGAGCCCGCAGAGGAGCGACTGACAGAGCTCCCAGTTTATTTATTTAAAACTCTGCGTGGTTTGGTTGTCGGTGTCTCCTCTCCTCCACTCGGTTGCCACAACTGAGGCGGCGCTTGGCATCTGTGTCGTAGGTGGAGAGAAAAAAGCTGCCGGGACAGGAATTTTTACTACACTCCCCTCAGAGGTTGTACCCCCGGCTGCTGTCCTCCTCCAGGGGCATTTTTTTTTTTAACCTGTTACGCTAGTTATTGTGCGCGGACATGGCCGACACGCTGAGGAGACTGGCCATTACATCCTCCTTCAGCGTCTTACAGGACAAGCTTGAGAGCTGGCACAAAGACTACCATGTAAGTTCATTAATAAGTAATGACCGACCTAAATCTGACCACAGCACTTCGGCCAGCCTTAGCTATCCGTTTCACGGTGGTTATCTCGTGTGTTAGTGGCTAAAATGATATCTGTGTAGCATACAGCTGAATTCAAGCTAGCTATATTTTAGTCAAAGTGTATTTTATAATAATACTCTTCTCTGGAAAGTTGCTTTGTTTACCAATGTCGACTAATTATTTTTTTTTAAATATATATATTTAATGTAATGTTTATTTTTTTTCGTTAGAATAAGGCAATAGAAGCACAGTGGTTGATAAATGCATCACAAATTCAAAACATAATATGAAAACTACAGTAAAGGAATGCACTTGTTTAGATTACATTGATTTCCAGGTAGAGTTTGGTTGCTATGGACGCCAGTCGTCATGGCTACCGTAGGACTATTCCAAAGATCTTTTGCTTCAGATCATTCACGTCCTATCACTTCCGGTGCAACTCTGGTCAGACCGGAACACATCGCGAACAGCCCGTTTCAGAGGGACTGGAAGTGATATATTTAAACGAAAATCTAGTAATAACTCGCAGCTACACTATGAATGCACGCAACAGTCGAAGTATGGCGTTAAACCTGTTGTCGTGTCATGGGGGGGTTGCAATAACACCGGCCTAGCTACCTGTTGCTTCTGGTGATTGGTATGAGTGGCGGATATCACTTAAAGGGGCACTATTTAGTTTTGGAGAAGACATTCAAACTAAGAATTGTAATATTGACAATATCAATGATTTCTTAATAACAAATCTGATTTTTCTCTCAAAACTGACTAATTGATCTCAGATAGAAAAAAGGTCCCCAGAACACTGTTTGAAGCTACTAAGGTGGCAGGGTCTGCCAAATAAAAAGTAGTAATAAGTAATAAAAGTACAATAGTGTGATTCTATGATGTCCTCTAAGGTCAGTCTGTTTATTCAGTTCATTCAGTCATGAAAACAAAGACAGCTTGTTCGTAAAGTTAAGGCAAAATTAGGCAATGAAGATCTTTCTCCTCTGATCTTCCCCCAAATCAACATGGTGCACCTTTATCATCTGTCTGTTATAAAATTCTTGTCTGCACTTTAAGTAATTTTAACCATCATTCTAAATAGTTCCACTATAGCATTATATTATATTTGGCTATAACTGAAAATATATAGGAAGCCAAAACAGAAAAGAGCAAACCTATAGCATACAGCCTGTAGTAATTTGACTGATATTTACCTTCCCAGGTAATTTCCTGTGACCAGAATCTAAATAGATGTTGTGAGCTGATTGAACTCACCGCCAAGATCCAGGGCCAACTGTTCGCCATCCTAAACCTCACAGCTGCTGAAGGTGATTTTTTTCAAATCTGTTTAAGATGTTCATTTACAAAGTATCAACTGGGTTATAACCACTCATGAACTATTAAACACACACTCATGAATCAGGTGGACACTACGCTGGAGTGGACACCCTCAAAACGCGCCTGCTGCCGTGGCTTGGAACTTGTTTCTCAATGGGGAGGCCCTCAGTCACTGATGACACCAGCCTACAGCTCATCCAGGTGACATCATCTGTCCATCAATATTCGAATCTGATGTTGTGAGTACTGTATATCATTTTACAGTATGGTATGATTTTTTTGTCATCAGGATTCAGTGGAAAAGGACAGGAGGATCAGGGAGCTCTCTGCCTCCCATGATAGCGAGGTTCAGAAGCTGGACACTCAGCTGTGCTCCACTCGTCTGCAGCTGGACCATGTCAGAGCAGAGTGAGTCTGATACAAGAGATATAAGACAGTACAAGTAGAGTAAAGGGATGCAGCCAGAGCTTTTATACCTCAACTGGCATTAATTGTGTTTAGATAATTGAAATATTACACAACATGGATACAAGTCCATGAACAAGGAGATGTACAGTGTTTAAAGACTGATTGCACATTTTATTTTCATTCATACCTCCTCACCTGAATTGTATGTTCTGATTTCTTTGTTTTAACAGATTGGTCGATGCTCATAAGGAACTGGATGACACAAAGAGCAAATCAGCTACCACTCTGCTTGCCACTGAAGATGAAATATTACAACTGAAAGCAGAGTGGGTGATGCACGACAACACTGGAGTGATATGCAGTATACAGTACGTGCTCCTCTGTTGATGTGAGCTGTGTCTGTGTTTCAGTTTACGGTCAGCGCACGATCAGGTGGAGATTTACAAGAGGAAGCTGGGCGCTGTTGATGATTATGAGAGGCAGATACGCTTGCTGAGAGATGAGGTGTCCTACGTGAGCACAGAGAAGGCCATGCTGCAGGAGAGGTAAAACTTAACATGTGCGCGCACACACACACACACACACACACACACACACACACACACACACACACACACACACACACACGCACACACACACACACACACACCACACAGAATAAAGTCTCAAATGATGATCTAAATTTCTCCCTCAGGTTGGTTAGAAGTCGTTCTCCGAGCCCCTTGCCCAGACTGAGCCGCTCTTCCAGCCCCATGAAGAGTGAGTCGCCCACCAGAGCTCAGCTCACAAACTCTTCCCGCCATGCACGCCTCGTATCGCGCTTCAGCGACCTGTATGCTGTGGAGCGTCTGGAGGCCCAGACCCTGCTTCGACGCTACATCACTGACTTAGAGATGGTCCAGAAAATCATCTTCATTGCTGTCGTGGTATGACTCTAATTATTGTGGAGCCACCTGTAGAGAATGGCAGATGTGACTGGCTGGTATATGATATATTCATCCATGTTTTCATGTCACAGGAATCCTTTAAGACCGCAAAACTGGCTTACCGTCAGTTCAAGCTGCGCGTGAGAAAGACACTGTCCCCGTCCCACTTTGGGCCAGAGAGTCTGGAGGATGCAGCTGTGGATTACATCGTCAGGAACCTGGACCTCTATGATGTCCAGACCAGTGTCAATGTAGGACTAAATAAATCTTCATATGTCCTCTGCAGCATTTATAAGGAAATTAATTTTGTTTCATACTGACTGTGTATTTCATCTCCTCCCAGGATGTGATCAATGCCATGAATGTAAACCCTCGGATCTCCTTCCCACCAGAGGTGGACTTTGTCCTCATCAGTGCCTTGATCAGGGACACGTGCAGGGTGGCCTTTGCCATGCAGACACTGGCCCCCGCTCTTGACCTAGCTTTTGCTAGCGATGGAGAACTTTACAACGAGAAAAAGTCAGTTGGTTTTTATTGTGGTAAATGTGTCTAGATTATGCATCACAGCTGCACAAAGTTTGTTCTTTTAAAGGAATTAGGTTCTCGTTAAAGGTTTCAGAGTAAAGCTGTTGGGTCAGTATCGATGCATTGAGTTGACCTACCATTCTACATTTAGTGCTAATCATGGAAAAAACTCTACCCAATGAACTGCAGCTTGTTACTGTATTTATTGGTTATTCACCGTCTCTACCAGTAGATGTCACCCTCCACACTTAGATGAGACACACTTAAATCCTCAACGCTTTTGTTTTCCCCCTCCTCTCTGTCTGACAGGTATCGTCGCAGCTATGACTCTGAGTTCACCGCTCCGCTGGTGATGCACCATGTGTGGCCGGCCTTGATGGATGGAGATGCTGTGGTAGTGAAGGGCGAGGCTGTGACTCGAAGGGGCGCCCTGGTACTGAATCTATATCGACTCTAAAAAAATAACAATTCATTGAGGTGTTACTTTAGAGGACAGTGTAAAGTTATGAGAGTAGATGGAAAGGCTCATGTGTTTACTGGTGACATGTCTGTCTTTGCAGTGGAGTAGAAGCCGGAGCCAGACTGCCAGCCCTGTGCGCTCTCGCTCTCTCAGCCCATCTCGAAGTCTCGTAAGTCACTAATTACATAATATTAATAACTTTAAATTTCAACCAAACACTCAGGGAGCATATTTTGGGGTTTTGCTCACAAAGCTACTGATAAACTTCAGACCCACTAATGACTAACGATTATATTTAGTGTGTTAAGATAAAAGCACCAAAGACTTTTTTTCTGTTAGAGTTGGAAACACAAAACAAGACGTGGGGCTACATATGGCAAAATCGTGATTGTTGATCTCACATATTTATTTTGTCTCATCTGGTAAACAAATGCTTCAGATTTTCTTTAAAAGAATCTTAACATACATCTGCATGGTAAGGGACACATATTATTCTGTCCACTGCTGCAGCTCTGTATTCCCCCTCTGTCTGAAAAGCTGTATTAGCTCCTGTCTCTTCAAAGCCCCCCTTCTGAACACCCAGTCTGCTCTGATGGGTCGGCTCACACACATCTGAGCCAGCACCAGTAACAACAGAGCAGCTGTGCTAAATCAGTTATTTCATGCCAAAGCAGCCACGAGGCATAAATGATCCAAATGTGTGACATGGCGTGATGTCACAAAGTCACGGAATTAAAGGCGGGACTACTGACGAGGTGTTTTAGGAGCAGTGTTTTCTGTGGGAGAGAGGAGCTTCTCTTGTTGTAACTTTTTAACTTAAGGATCTTTTACATGCACAATAACATGTATAACACACACACATTTAAATGCAGGATAGGTCATGATAGAACATAATACCCTTTTCAGTATGAACAATGTCAATGGATTTGTCCTTTGCTCAGTTTGTACTTTAAATGCTTTCAAGGAAGTTTTAATGTATCACTCTTTCCACTAAACAACATGCATGCACATCCTTGGCTCTAAGGGTATGTACTGTACTTCAAAATTTAACCGCTATATATATTCTGATTTATTTTTATTTTAACTCAAAAGTTATAGTCAAGTCATTTTTCTTGTTTTTAGGCATTTAACAGCAAAAGAAGCCTGTCCCCCGGTCGTCTCACAACCAGCCACCTGTGAACTCTGACCTCCCTGACAACTCCTGTGCTACATATCAGTGAAATAAAGTTTGAGGTACTTTTACTTTGGAGTTTATCTGTATGGTTACACTTCTGCTTTCACCAAATAAAGCGATGAAATCCTTCGATACTGTACCACCAAAGGCTGCTCGGAGATTACGTTGATGGGACATTACATAGAGGTCAGTACATTATAGCTGAAGCAAAATAGCCTGGCAGCTCACTAATGAGTCGTCTTAGTTTACTCTATTTTCTCCTCAACTTTTGCTAGATAATACTAACAGTGTTCAGTTATTATTAGTACACAGTAAAAGTACATTCTTCTTGCGCAGTAGCACTTTCTTAGTCTTACAGCTACAACTATTGTAAAACACATTCCACCTCTACTCCTCTTCACTGTTACCAAAAGTCAACGTCTGTGGAGCAGATTTCTTTGGGGCTCGTTGTAGGACAATATGGTGCTAATGATAAGTGCTAACTCCAACTCCTCCATTACTTGAGTGACTGTTATTGGTCAGTATGATTTTACGGTTTAGTGGGTGCTGTGTTTTTTTTTTAATTTCTTGTTTTTATGCGTTGGTGCTGTTGTTTTATATTCTGAAAATTACATTGAGATAAAATAAGACAATAAGACACATTTAACGTAACATAAAATGTCATGTTTTGCTTTTTAAGACTAAAATATTTTTTAAATCAAAATTTGAATAGTTAGTTATTGTGTACAAGAGTAGGACCAGCAGCTAGGTATTTTTTTATGCATTAAATATGACAATTGTATTTATTCATTTTTGTCATTTATATGATCATGTCCAATAGTACTGTACTCAAATATGGTCAATACTGTAGGACAAATTCAACCTGATTTCGCTATGATTTGATTTGTGTTGTGAGGTGAACATACTCTCTGACTGTGCCTTATGATTGCATTTTTAAAGGATAAAACTTTTAGTTTTCTGCAACTCTGAGTTGTTAATTGTGTCTAACTTTATTGACTTTAGATGAATTGTTTTGTAACCTTACCAGCAGTGCAGCAACACATGTCAACACCTTTAAACACTGTTATGAATGACTGCTTTATTTACCATAAAATCAATCCATGAATGTCTATAGTACAGATTATAGTTTAAAACATGTACTCATGTATATCCAAAGTTGAAAAGGAATGATAATGCAGTTGGATCAATTCAAATTAAACACATGCAGGGGCATATTTCTGACGAAAAAACCCCTTCTTACTTATGAATGCTGTTCTCTTGTGTATTTCAGGCTCTCAAAGGATTCCACTGTAGTTATTGTTCCACAATAAGATCAGTTTTTCCCCCAATTTACATGTTCTTGCATCACAGTGTTGCTACTACTACCCTGTTTTAACAGTAGGTGGTGCTGCTACTCCATCATGAGATGAGCCCGAGAGGTAAAACACTGCTGTGTGTGCAACTTTAGTGTCTGAATGATTAAGTATGTGGCCCATGTGTATACATATGACAACTCATTTACATCTAACACAAATACAAAATGAAAGGAAAAACATTTGTCACAACACCATATGTACCTCTGCACACAAAGAAAATATATTTATATTTATGAACAAAATCTTATTAGCAAGAAATTGTTCTCTAAATCTCAAAGCTCAAAAAAGTAAATATGTCAACAGCCATTTTAGTCATTGTGCATCATCCATGTGTGCAAGCGCACCAGTTAAAATGAATGAAATCCTTGAGGGAATCCCAGCAGCAACATCCCAGCCATGATGCCTCAGATACTGCATGCTCAGCTCTTTAATTAGCTCTCCCTCCAGGCATTGCCCCGTCCTTCAGCCGCCTGCCTGCCTCGCCAGGCAAACTGATTGCACTTCCAGCTCTTCAAACCATATCTGATATATAAAATCAGGCAGCAGAAACAGATCCAGCGGTCCTGCTTGACCTCTGACAGTTCACTTGCTGACCACTTCTTCTGTGTGTAGATGAGATGCAGTTGTTTTTCCTTATAATTCAATGCTACCCAGGATTATTAGGTAGGAAATAAGTTAATTTGTTTTGTGGATTAGATGAAACTTGCAGTCATCTATGAGTATTTGTCTTTTTTAAAGGTTACACGACGGGTTTGCACCTGCAGTTATTAGTATTAGCATCCATCATGAGAGGATGTGGTGTGGGCTATGATTTTGCGTCAAGAACAAAATATTCTGAATGCTGAGGGTGGCATGGCTCAAGATTTCAGTGTCATTCCAGTGTAAACATAAAATCCACACTGACTTGTATGCCATTTCTCTAAAAGGCAGACAGCCACACTCAGTGTATCCTCGCTTAAAAACAGAATATCCCTTGTTAACCCTTGCATCGGCATTAGGAAAAAGAAACGTGTAGAATATGCAGAAACCTGTGTCATGGAAACTTCCGCCATGCCTCCTCATCACATTCCCACACAATGAGCTTCTTGTCTGATCTGCAGCGGTTCAGAGAGGTCCAGGCTCCTGGGACACGGGCCAGGTCCTGCTACCATGATACAACTGTCTGGGAGGAAGCCTGTCGAGCCCGTCTCAGCTCAGAGCCTGGTGGGGGGGGGTTATTTACTTAGGTGTGTTGTGGTCGGCTGTGGTCGTGGACCGAGAGACCCCAGACTGTGGATGGATAAAGATGAGAGAGGAGGTTGAAAACGGACTGCAACACAATAAAGCGCCAGACAAACTATTTTCATTTGACAGCGAGGAGCTTCTGCATGCAGATTTAGCCGTCTTATGGTAGCAAAAACTATTATTTCCTCTGTGACCAGCGGTGACGAGGTGTGAGCAGGTGCTAGAAGTGAAATCTTTATTCACACAGTAGTGGCTGGAGCTCACCCTAAACAGACTCAAACCAGAGTTTCCAGTTTGGTGACTCGACGCTGCTGGACCGTGTGATGTTGCCTCTGGATGTTTGTAATGTGCTCGACGCTGGCGAGAGCTGAGTATCTGGAGCTTGCGCATGATGAGCACCCGCCCTGATCCCACAGCCAGACCAGAGGGGGAAAATTAATGGGGCTGTATATCACACCACATGACGACATGGTTATGGGTGACCAGGCTGCAGTGTGTAAATCAAAGGCGATATTAAAAATAGAGACAGAGGACACTAAAAAACACAGAGACTGAACTTGGTGACAACAACAAGTTAACGTGAATGCTTGTTGCCAGTCATGCTCGACCGTGATTTTTGAGTCACGCTTCAGGATGGAGGTCAATGAGCCACCGGTCGACAAGGCCTCTGCACCAGCAGTTGTGTCTGTGGCCCAGAGAGGCCGTTAAACACATCTGGAACGGAGCAGGATGCAGGTTTCGCTCAGGAGGATCTCACAATTTATGACAGGAGGGACAAAACCGAGGAATGGAGAGACCGAGTACTTACACACTGACTGCTTCTTCATCCATCAGTTTCAATGTTGTGTGTGAATAATCCTAAATGCACCACATGGACCCCACCCTCTTTATTCCCACTCTCAGCCGCGCTGGAACACCCAAGGGGCGATTTTCCTTGGCACAAACGGACGTGTGAGGTCATAGCGCGGGCTGGCTGCAGGCAGCGGCCCAATGGGTGCTTATGAGGAGCAAACAGGCGTGACTGCTGATCCTCTCTCTCAGCTCCAGTGAGATCAGACATCAAGTGATCGAATCCCAGCGATACCATGGATAAATAACTTCCTTCCTTTCTCTATGACAACCATCATGTCAAATAAAGAAAAAAACGACTTGTATTTGGACTCTCTTTTTCCCAGGGCAGACATTTGTCGGGAGCGTTTCCTCTTCCTGCTCTGGGCCATCACATGCAGAAATCGATTAAGAATATTTGCAAGTCAAACGATTGGATGTGCTCTCCTCAGGATAGTCTTACAAAGGTTGGTGCCTGTGTTAGAGCAGAACTTCATCCAAGAATGAAAACTCAGCCAGTATGTTCTCACCCCCATGCTGATGGAAAGTCCGGTAAAGAGTCCGCAAACGATTTCTGGAGCTTCACAGGAAAGTGGTGTTGTAGCATTCTCCTCAACGACTGAAGGAGATGAGGACTTGTTTTTTAAAGAATTAAATAAATAAGAGATGTCTACATGCAGCTCATGCGGCCCATTTCAAGTCCATGAAAGCCCAGAGATCCCAAACAGATTTTAAAACATTTTATTTCCACCCTTTTTCTGGCTGAAATATTCACTGCTTAGTTTAAAAGCACACACCCCGCCGTAAAAAAATGATATAATGGCATCATACAGCTCGTAAAGGGTAATCCAAGTCTCCAGAAGCCAGAGATCAAGAATTGATCTGAAAAGACATTTTTTACACCTTTGACGTGCAGTTGAGCTCGAGCAGCCACTTCAGACTGGGTGCATGCTAACAGTTTTAGCTTAGCATAGTGAAGATTTCAGCTTAAAAGGGTGTAAATAACTTGTTTTCAAATCAATTTATCAGGGCTTCCATAGACTTGGAATACGCCAGTCAAGCTGTAAGAAGAAATTTAGAACAAAAAAAAAAAAAACAAGTTCCCATCTACCTCTTTTTTTTTTTTTTTTCGAAGAAACTGTGGACTACGACACACCACCCGACTTTCCACAGGCTTAAGAGAGGAAAGATGATGGCTGCAATTTAAATTTAGGGGGAACGTATCCTTTAACGTTGGGAATACGCCTGAAGGCGCTGGAGAATGTTGATACTTTTGAGAGCAACCTTAAGACCTTCCTTTTTAGGCTAGCTTTTAGCTGAATTTGATTTATTTATTGAGTCTTATTCTGCTTAAACCTGGTTTTATTCTACTTATCTATTCACTCACCACTTATCTATTTACCTAAATTATTGTGTTTTATCTTGTTTTACTGTATTCACAATTTACCTATTTATATGATTGATTTCACAGCAGTTTTAGACTTTTAACCTCCTTTTTTAGTATTTTATCAGTCTAAGTGTTTTATTATTTTATTATTTCATCTTATTTTACTGCCTCTAGTGTCTCCTCAGTGAAATACATCAATGATAGCGTTTCCTCAGTTCCGCAACACCTGTTGTTAATGCCTTGTTTTATTTATTACCCTTTATTCATTTATTATTACTCACTCTTTTACTTCACTTACTGTGTTTAAGTAGCTGGATACGTGTGTGTGTAGGTGGGAGTATGTGTTTGCGTATGTTTGTGTGTGTGTGTGTGTGTGTGTGTGGGGGGGGGGTATTGAAATTGTTACTGTTTTAATTCTGTAAAATATTACGATGTATGAAAAGTGCTCTATAAATAAAGTCTGATTGATTGATTGATTGATTGATAACAAACCTGTGATTTCCTGACATCGGATGACACTGGGGGATCAAACAGATGAAATGGGCCCACGACCAGCTGAAGTGCAGAAATCATGCAGCTCTGTTAAACAGTCATATTTTCCTGCAGACCTGGCCTGGTGATCATGTGCCCTGCCTTTCATGATCTTGAAAGAGCTGCGACACAAAAGCAGAGCCCAGGCTGAGGTGATTTGGTTCACGTTTTTTTCCCCCGTAATTGTTTTTAACACGTCATTAAAGCCTCAGAGGCTGTCACGACCTTTCCTCTTTCTCGAGGAAAACTGAGACCAACGTGACGTCAATGGGTTTTGGAGGGTTCGCTCTGCTTGGCAGAGAGGAACCTATTTACATTTCAGATTGAAGAACCCCTCAGCTGCTGAGCACAGATGTCACTCTGCACTGTAATTACATGGGTTGCTTTGTCAGGAGGTGCACTGCGGTGAACTTGACCCTCTTCTTTACCTCGAAAGGGAGCCTTGCCTTGGATGCTGGAATGCTTCATGTTAAAACACATCTGGATGATGTGATTAATGGGAATAACAGCCATCCTTATGCATTACAGAGTAGCACTGGCAGGGCAGAGTGCCGTGGCTGCAGGTGTGAGTTTCTGAGGTTAGTGCTCCGCCGGGGCTTGTTACACTTTGCTTGGATTTGATACTCTCACGGAAACAGGCGATCAAACCTGGCGCCAATCTCGTGTCCGACTGGCTTCGGTGCTTGAACGCCCCCACCCTGAACAGGGAGGGAGTACAGAACCATTATAGAGGAAAAAAAAAAAAGAAGACAGATCTGGTGGACTGATGGAGAGCTGAAACAGTACTGGCCTCTCAGCGAACACGTACAACTATTTAATATATGGAAACTTTCATGTGGCTGCGGTTTGACCTCCAGGGGTGCTGAGTCTTTACTGCTTTACACACACTGACTGGACACATTACACTGTCCTCGGATGTGTCTGTCTGTCTTCTGTCTGTTTCTGTCTCTCAGGAACAGATGTGAGGAGGTCAAACTGCCTTCAAAGGAAAGCAGACGGAGATGAAATCTGTTCGTTGCAAAGACATTTTCAAAAGGATAGCAAATTCAAGAGGCTGGGAGGGAACAGTAAAAGCACCGCAAGAAGACATCAATAAGAACACTTTGATTAACCAGTAGTGTTTATGTTTGGATTTGATCCAACGTGAGGAGGGAATTGGCTCAGGTCTGACTTTTTAACCCCCGGGGGTTGCAGAAAAGCGTCCAGAGATACATTTCTTTTCAACAGTTACATAATTTAACCACCAGATGGCAGCTCAACACTATAATTTACTTCAGTGTATCCCAGTTTCTTAAATCCACAGAGGAAATAGTAGTCAAATCCTGTACTTCAGTAATTACAAGGGAAAGTCATACACCCAGGGTAGAAATACAGAATTATTATCAGCACACGGATATCACAAATAAAAGCACAAATTGACCCTTTTCTGAGTGTTATATAATACATACTACTGGATTAATCCTATGGATGCATTAATGGGCAAACATGTGGGCATTTTAATACTTTAGTCGGTTGAGATTAAATACCTCACATGCTGTTACACACTGTTTATCATAGCGCAACGTTCGTGATTAACATGAAGCATATATCAGACATGACAAGCCAGGACAGAAAGAAAACCTCAACCAACAATTAAGAAAAGAAAAACAGGAACACATACAGATAATTACATTGTTTGGATTTAAAATATTAATCTGTAAACTAACTGGAAACAACAGCTGTTAAATACGCTTAGTGCAGTAAAAAGTACAAACTGCATGTCCCAGAGTAAAGTGAAGGAGAATAAAATGGCAAGTCTTTACAGAGTGGTGCACAGAGAACAATCTACTGCTCAGTGTCCACAAAACCAAGGACAGAGAAGTACCTCCGGCTGCACCACCAGACTATGGAGCAGCTTCAGTCCTCCTGTGCTCACCCAACACACAAAGTTCATTTCTGTGACTTGACTATTTTTTATTCATTGGATTGTACTGCTACTGTGTTATTGCATTATGTAATCTTGAATTGTAGGATGACTATAAATCTTGGATCTTGAAGTACTCAAGTCAGTACAATTGTTCTTCAGTACTTGAGTAAATTGACTTTCCACCACTGGAAACACACTGCTTACAGTGAGCACCACTCCGTCAGTAATCATGTCTAATCCCTTCTGGTAAACCTCTCACTTAACATACTGATTGTGCTGGTGGGACAAACACTTTCCAGCTGATCTCCAGCTACTATGATATATGCATGCCTGTCTGCCCGGGGCCCCTGAACCAACACAGGGCTGCCAGTCTGTCTTAAAATATGCCCCTCTGTTTTGCCCAATAGTCAACTTCCCAAGAAAGGGCAGAAAGTAAAATTTTTCTAGCTCATTGTAGTAAAAAAGAATAGAAGAAATGAGGCATCGTGAGGCTTGTAGGAGGGCTGTGGTGGCTCAAGCGTCACAGTGACTGTCCATGACTGCAGTCATCAGCGGTCTCTGACTAAGATCCTAAGCTGATTTGGTGGTGTAGTAAAGTGATAGGAAGTGTTCCGAGCAAGATAATGTGGTTGGAGGTGCTCGAGGGACATCCACTCTTCCTGTGTGCAACCGAGAAAATAAACATAGTAGTTAAGTATTTCTATAAAGAGGAGGCAATTAAAGGTCAGTTCAATCCTGTGTATTGTTTGTATGTCTGTTGTTCTGGAAGGCATCCTTAGCTGCAAAACACGTGTTCAGCCAGCATGACAATAGATGATGTGGAGTGCTATTTTTACATCCACAGGTATCACAACTAGTCATTATGTGTACCTGTCATGTGTATGTATGTATGTCATTGTCATTAAGAACCATATCTGGACAAGAGACGCATTTCTGGTCATATTTTATAACAGGGAGAGAAAACATAAATTATAGGGTGCTGATTCATAGCTGCAAATGTTTTGAAGCCCTATTCTGTAAAAGAACAACAATAAAACAAAGAACTTGAATGAATGGGCTCATTGCCACTCTGAGCTTCCTGATCTTTCTCTTTCATTGGGAGGAACAATGCGACCGTCTGGGCATCGACACGTGTTGCCAGTCAGAAAGAAATCTGACAAAACGCATCTCAACAGAGGAATGAAAAACAAATTGTCCTCATCTTGGTGACATTTCTTTACACAGTTCGTTCGTTCGTTTGTTCGTTTGCTTTTCTGCTTTTTCCGTGAGGGTCGCGGGATGTTGCCGCTTTTTATCCCCCCTGAGGGGTTGCGGGGTTTACTGGGGCCAGATCCAGTTTTACTCATGGGCGAAGGCCAGGGTACACCCTGAATGAGTTGCCAGCTCATTGCAGGACCCTTACTGATGGCAGTGGCTGCCCCACAGGGTGCCAACTGCACATCAGGAGCAATTCTGGGGTTCAGTATCTTGCTCAAGGATACTTCGACATGTAGCACAGTCCCACCCAAGGGGAGCCGGGGAATCGAACCAGCGACCTTCCAATCACTGAGCTACAGCCGCCCCCTCTTTACACAGTTATTAAATTAAAAGCCTTTTTGTGAGCGGTAACCTTTCCTGTACAACAGTCTCTGCAGAAAGGTGGACAGCAACCACATGATTGGTTGATTAAATCGGGCAACATCTGGTCAGAGGGAGTCATGAAATGAAGCTTTATTCACCACATGTCCAAATAAAAGTGACAATTGGCATGAGGAATACCGAGAACAAGGCGGTTAACACACAGTGAGAAGTAAAAAGAAGTGCTCCCAGAGTTGAACCCTGGGGGACACCAGTGCTAACATTTATAGACCTGGATTTAATCCCTGTAACTGGAACTAAATCATTATCTGCAGTGGCTGCACTGCTCACGTTTACTCACAGTATAAACACAAAGAAACAAAAATGGCACTCAGTAAAATGCACACTATGGCCAAAGTCCAACAGTCCCCATTAATTCAATCAAGCCCAGTCCAAAATCAGATTAAACGTTTTTAGATCTGCTTGATCTGGATTTTTATTTGTGTCTGCATTACTGTATTCACTCAAAGAGAGCATCCATCTAAATACGCCTAATTCTTATCATCAAGATCGAAAATGCTGAAAGATGTTCGATCTCACTGTGTTAAAGAAAGGAACACAAAGATCCTGGATCCATCCCTTTAACTTGATCTGCACCAAACGTGAGTGGGATCTTTTTTTGGCGGAGACCCATTCTCCATCCAAATTTTGTGGAAATCTGTGAAGTAGTTCTCGTTTAATCACGATGGCTGAGGTCAACAACAACATAAGAGTAAATTCAAGTGTGTGACATTCAAAATATTAGTAGATTCTCATTTTTTGTTTGTGTTTCTCAAAGTTAGTACACGCCCATGTTTCCCACAGTTGCTTTGTGAGTCGGCTGACAGTTAAGAGCTATTTTTGCCAAACAGTGTGCCCTTGTGGATTTCTCAAACAACAATCCATCATTTTTCCCGCAAGTCTGACTCACTGGCATTAAACAGTCGGCTATAAAACCAAAGAGAAACCGAGTTCTCAGGAAAGCTTTGTATGTTTACAGAAATGACGTTGCTTTTTATTTGTGACTGGAAGTTGTTTATTTGTGCTTGTTCAGCTCTGAACTCAGTAGATGTAAATTTGGATGTCACTGGTATCAGATGGCGGGGTTACCTGGAAAATAACGCTGCCAGCGCTCCACCCAGCTGATTCATGGGTAAGTGGACTATAAGGAAATAAAGCAACGATTATCTCACATGTTACTCATTCAACTTTTTGAACGCAAACAAGAAAAATAACTACCCCAAAAATGTCCTGACACGATCACACAGATGATGATTGAGAAGGCTTGACTCATCCTTTGCCATAAATAAAAAAGAATACACACTGTGCAACATTGTCTTCTTAGTGCTCAACTTCTCAGATCCTGCTAGAGAGTCGAATGCAGAGCCGGACCCTCTGAAGAAAGAACGTTTTTGGATTAAAATGTACATTTCTTACCCAAAACTACACACCTTAAAGTCAGATATCCACATCTCACAACTGTTATAAAGACATTAGTTTTGACATTAAACACTTAATATTTGTTGATCTTTCAAATCTGAAAGTAAAGAGTCTTCTGAACTCTGCTTGGCACTGACATGGTTTAAATGTGAGTTGTTATGTCTTGTGGGGCTGTGGACATAGAAGGGCTCATAGTGACATTGGTACACACTGGTTCTCCACTCAAAGTCACTGAGCCCTCCTCTCCTCTCTCCAGGGGCTTGGTACAGGAATTCACAAGAAACATCTGTTTTTAGAGCACTCCTCAAGTCACAATTAGTGAGAAACAGCGGGCTTATTTTTGGTCTTTTCCGATACAGCTGTCCCCAAAATAGCCCTGACTAAGGAGTCAAGATCGCGTTGCAGGGCTTTGTTTAGTTAACATGATTAAAACAGAGTCTTTTGTATACGCTGCTCATTTCTTTGTAACCGAGGCATAAATCCGGGTGGATGCTGTCTCTGCTCACTGATCTGGTCTGAGAGGGCTGTTACACAATTTGAGATTCATCAGTCCAGATTCAGTTGATCCACATTGTATCAAGACCATATACACCGAGAACAAGTCGAAGAATAAACAGAACTGGGAAAAAAAACCCCTGATGATAGTAAAAATCAATTTAAGATAAAGCTGCAATAAAACTAAAGAAACACCTGCAGAGCTGATGCAGAAACACAGTTTGTGTTTCCTGCTCGGGCCTCTGAGAGCTGACCAATCAGAGGAGACCTGTCTTATCTTACTTAATAAAACAAAGAACAGAAAAACACAGGTGTATGTATTTAATAAAACACTGTAGCTCGAGTTCCATAAAAGAATAAGATTAAATTGTTAGAGTGATACTTTGTCTGCAGTTGTCCTTCTTCAGAAAACTTCTCTTCTTCTGGGAAAACAATCATAAGTAGTTACTTTGTTTTGCAGAAATGACCCTGTACAAAAATAGACCTGACGCTCGACCAAAAATCACACATTGTCTCATTTCTGTTGTTTCACATCACTGATACCTGCCATATCGTCAGTTTCTAGGAAGAAGCCGAAGGCCTCCCAAAATTTACCGACAACCACGGTAGCTGTCATTGTTTTGTTACAAATTGTATGCGCATGTTTGTGAGTGTGTGTGTGTGTGTGTGTGTGTGTGTGTGTGTGTGTGTGTGTGCGTCCATGCTGCCTGCTGTACAGCTCAGTGGGAGAGAGGGTTTCTGAGAAGAACCTGGGATCTTTCCACAGAAACAGAATGAGAGGCCGGTGTGATGTCCGGGACCACCTGTGGGTTTTTTTTACTGTGGCTTCATTTCTAAATCTTACAACAAATTAGAGGAAAACACAAACAGCCTCGGTCACCCCTCACCTTGTTGTGCCTCAGATCGTAACGAACAATGGAAAATCAACAGACGCCCACTCTGACCACAGAGGCCTTCATGATTAGTGTTCAGCTATGATTGGAGAAATCCAGGAGGCAATAATATACACAACATCTCACATCAGAGCGAATGACAGAAGCAACTAGGCAGTAACTACTGACAACATGAAGGGCATCAGTAATTATGTGAATCCCTGCTGGCGTTGTGTAACAAGAAAAATCATATCAAATTTGACATTTTTCCACTGTAGATGAGTAGCTTGTCTGACTTATCAGTTCATCTAACATGCACAGGCTTTTCCCTAATCAACATACCGGTTGTGCTCAGTTGATGTGGGCGAGCTAATCATGCTAATTATGCGTAATTAAAACAATTTGTGTTTCAGGGGGGTCCTTTGCAGCGCCCGCCAATCAGAGACGATGACGTACGGAAACACAGGAAGAAAGATAAGTGAGGCAGTGTTTCCTTTGCATCATGATGCCTACCTAACCAAGCACCGATGACCTGGTTTTTAAAGTGTAAATCTCCATATAAATCTGTGTTTTCTGGAAGTTTGTGATTGTCCTGAGAAATATGTCTTCTATTCTCGACATTACTGTAGCAACATCACATCATTTCTGCCTCCACACCAACGCAGTCAGGACAGTTCATGAATGTAAAAGTCGCTCCAGATGCCGTTTTATCCTCTTAAGTGTTAAAAACACCAGTAAAGAGTGTGTTATGTGATGATGGATATATGAAGCTCATCTTGCCTCCCGTGTTTCCTGTGGATGCAGCCACAGTGAGTGAGCTCTGCAGTAGGGAACGAGGGGAAAGAGGAGGGGAAAGGTGGAAGTATCAACACAGAGCAAAGGCTGTGCCAGATTCCTGGCAGGCAGCTGCTGTATTTGTTCTCCCGGGGATTAGCTGAGGTTTCAGGGTGAGTGAGAGGACACAAAGCTGATAGCTCTAAAGACGGACATGTTGTGTAATTTTCGGTGAAAACCAAAACAAACAGGAAGCTTCTCTGAGACTCTGAGATATGTTCCTGGTAGACTTGGATGCTGTGCAGGTGACGGGAAGTCCTGCTGTCTTTTTCTCTTCGTCTCTGATATAACCTGAGCGTTATGATAACTTCCAAAAGGATGAACACATGAAAAAGACAATAACTATGTAACAATGTCAAATAGGTTTGAAAAAAATCTAATATGCTTGATTTTTTAAACAAGTTGTGGACTGTGGTCAAACAGAAGAAAACATTTTGATGCCTTCTTCAAGTCAAGTTTAATTACCAGCAGTGGTGGATCAAGTACTGAAATCTTTAAGCTACGTTAAAGTAGTGGTTTTAAATGGTAAACGCACTGTAAAGTACTCACATCGTGATAACATCAGTCCACCATATGTTGAAGTGATGCTTATCACTACTGAGACATTGTTTTTCAAATTGCCATTTAATACATTAGTGTAGAGTATTGGTGAAAGCTGCTCTGAGCGGAAGTACAAAAGTATTTGCAGCCAAATACTACACATAGTATCACATGTAAAAGTACTCCCATCGTACTACATTAGGGATTCATTGCTCCATTACTTTGACAGGTGTTCGTCCTAATATTGACCTTATAAGCAGAGGTGGTATCTGCCAGGAGTCACTTATTTCCATTAAAGAGCCTACAGTTTGTTCAGCTGTACAACTTTTAAAAAGAAACATTTCATAATTTTTATCAGATAGTTGTATATTTAATAGGCCCATCTAAAATCATGATCCGCAAAATAACTAGTACCTCGGTTCTGCAGGTGTAACAGGAGGCAGCAAGGGAATAAATACAAACACCCCAGCAAATTAATTGATAGTCATTTTATTGAACAGAAGAAAAAAAAAAAAAACAACCTCAAAATGAGTGTGTTAAACTGTGGTTCTTCATCTTAAAGCATTGAAGCTCATCACTAATAAAGTGCACTTTCAGTTTACAGCCAAATGGAGACTCCAGTTCATCTCCTCCTTCCCTCCTGCGAGCTCGATCAGATCCCACCTGCTGCAGGACTCTTTGCACCTGAGCTCTCCTAGGCAGAACACTATCACAGTAAGATATATAAGACCAAGTGCAACGACTGAGCATCTCAGTGAGGACGAGTGCATAAGTGTTAATGGAAGATCGGCGCTTCAAGTCTCTTTTTCCCCCCGTCACCCGGCTCAAAAAACGTCTGACTATACCTGCTACTGTTTTTCTATCCTGGCTCAGTTCAACCCAGCAAAAGCAACAAAAATGACAAGACGGTGACAAAATGTGACTGAATATGTAGTCGAGTGATTGTAAAATAACAGCATTTCCTTGAACAGGGTTTCATTGATGGCTAACGTTAATGCTAAAATCATCGCCATGAGTGTCTTTACATTTTAAGATCTTCACTTTAAAAAAATATTTTCCTATTTCCAGAAGTGTTTTGTTTTTTTTCTACATAATATATATGTACAAGTTGTATCTTTACAAAGAAAATAATGTTCTGTTAAAGACTGTTGCAAGATCAGTATCGACTCCAGTTTGGCACATATTCCTCGTGACTTCACCCGGGAACAGACTACCTGACAGCAGAAACAAGTGCGTTCAACAGCCCCGAGTTTCTGCTTCTCCTGAATAGACACACACACACAAAGCTAGCAAAAATGAATCCTATTCCAACCTCTTATTTATGATGAGATGCGTTTGAAATGGTAATTCCTCTGATGAGCAGCAAATAGGAATGTAATTCACATGAAAACAAGCCGTTTGATGTCGCACTACTCGACAGGACACGGCCACAACCCCAAAGGGAACGTGGGGCCGATAAAAAGAAAACATCTACACGACATGGGGACACTGTATGAGTCAACATTGAGGCTTGAATTACACCGCTATGGGATTTGGGATTCCGATGCGCTACATACGACACACAATTTACACCATCAAACAAAAAGAAGCTGTAGTTCAACATGGGAATGAAAAATAAACAAAAAGACAATGTATTGTTACAAAAAAAAATATGAAGGATGACTGTTAATGAAGGTTGCAGCTAGCATCCCAGCAGGTAGTGGACATTGCACATAGTGAAGGGGGGCATTTACTTTTGATATCACAAACACAGCACTCGGAACAGATCAGCTGCTAAGAAACACAACTACCAACATTTAAAATGTACTTTAAAATGAGTCTGACAGGGAAACTCCACACCGGAAAACCTCGCCCCTTATTGCACTGTTATCACTCTTCATGTCAGTCGTAAGATCAGGCAGTCCTGGGTTGTGTCTCACTTGCATCGTGTTAATCTTTCTTTTTATATTCAACATGCAAACTACAAAATGATGCTAATAAAACCAATTTCCTTCACGCCGTCCTATCAAGTTGTGTATCACATACACCGTGTCCTTCACACAGAGAGCTTACACATGAGGGATATAACGTACGAAGCTCTCAAAAGAGCTACATTACACACACATCTTCATGATCTAACAGTCTGCATTACAAATAACAGTAATAAATATGTTAAATTCAATAAATAGGGGTTTCTATCAGAATAAAAAATTATAAAGATTCGGCTTATTTGAATGGAGATCCGACTGATGGAGAAAAACAGCAGGATTTCCTTTCATGGTTAGTGTTCGAGCATTTGGCTGAGATGGATCGAAGTGTTGCGCGTATCTGGGACTTACATGAGCTGGACAGCGGCCGCGTTTCCATCAAAATATGTTTATGTGCAATTTGAAATAGAGCATTAGAAAAGGTTGATGGAGGCGGCAAAACAAATTCAAGGGATGTTACATTTGCAAACATTTTTTAAGCTCGCTTAAGGTGGTTTTTACCTGTTTTGAAAGAGCTAATGGGCTTAACGGGACATGGTGACAATCAAGGAGAAGAAAAAGACTGAAAGAAAAAGATGAAATGATGTTTTCACTGCAAAAGAAGAGGGAGGAAAGGTAGGAGGAGAATAAGGAGAAGAAAAAGAACATGAATAGGTAGACAAAAGACAAAGGAAGAAAGAATGAGAAGAGCAGTTTCATTCTGAACAAAGGAAAAGAAAGAAGAGTAACAATTATGAGAAGAGCCGTTTCTGCTCCAGAAGAAGGCAAAGATGACAAAGAAGAAAAATGATAATTTGCCCGAAAAGAGATGTGAAAGAACCTGATGATGGAAACGTGACTACATCGCATAGTTTTTTTCTTTTGTGCGACATTTCAAAAGGTCGCTTCGAATTCGCTTGAAAATTAAATCTAAAACACGGCTAGAGCGATTCTCTAAGGGACAAAACCTCTATACTGTCAACAGTTACAGTTCAAATCTAGGTAGTTTTCAGCTTGTGTATTCTCTAATTAATGCTCAGATATTGCTTCAAAACCACTGGAAAATGCATGAAACCCCTCTGAGCGTATTATACAGTCTCCAACGTCATTCACTTCTCATGCATCCACCTGGGACAGGGAACATATCAAAGGACTGGACAGTGGTGGGGAAAATAGCCCTAATGACAGGAGTAATGAGGGGTGACACATCATGGAAGTAGACCTTATATACATATAAATGATATAGTACAATTTCTGAAAACAGTCTGTATGTGAGAATCACCTCTGCAGGCTTCTCCAGCTCGTCTACACCATCCGCATGGTGGTCGTACTTGAATGTAGACTCCTTATTTTGTTTCCATCATGCTGTTGAGCATTTTTGCTTTTGTTTTAAAGTGCAGTCCAGATGCAGGTGACTAAAAGGCAAGAAGCAAATTACACAGAGAGAGAGAGAGAGAGAGAGAGAGAGAGAGAGAGAGAGAGAGAGAGAGAGAGAGAGAGAGAGAGAGAGATGAAGCACAGGTAAACCCAGAGGTCGGGGTCGGGATAGAGGATTGGCACGTACGTCAGAGAAGCCTGACTGGAGAAAGGGAGCAGGATGGAGGATGGAGATGGCAGGAGTCTGGGCCTATTTCGGCCGAAAGGTTAATAAAAAAAAAAAAAAAATCCTATTCAGTCTTCTCCTGTGTCGCCGATCCAGCTCCAGTCACTCCCTGGACTGGTAGAAGAGGATGTATCCCGACTCAGAGTTCTTGGAGATGTCTGAGGTAAGTCCGTAAAACTCCTCGATGGCCTGGGCGTCGATTTTCTGCATGACACAAGTAAGATGCAGTTAACTGACAAAATAAAAAAATGCACACCTTCAAATGAACAAACAGATGAGTCAAGGTACATTGAGAACAACAGGGCTGAGAGTGAGTGTGACGCACCTCCACGATGTCATCATCAAACAGCAGCCAGAAGCCATGGCTCTTCACTATGGTGATGTAATGACCTCTATTTGGGCCACTGAGGAAACAGAGACAGACAGTGACTCCATTGTACAGATGATGTGACCTAAAAACACAAAATACTCCCACATCTGTCTTAGCTTCCTGTCGTGACAATGCAGTCCCTCCAGTCTACTGTCTCATATTGTCTTGTCAGTTATATAATTGTTTTTAAATTGACTGTAGCAGTAGCGCTCCAGTCCAAGCAAAATTTTGAATTATATTGTAATATTGTGGGTTAAGCTAGCTAACGTTCACTAACCATATCTTGCTTGCTAACAAGGATGAATTGCTTGCTTATTGAAGTAGTAAAAACTGTCTTGATCCAGATTCCCACAGTCAGTATATTCAGAATTCATGACTTTAGAATACACATCCCTTAGAAATTTTGCATATTGAACGATCTTAGCATCCTCAATAGTTGTGATGTCACAAAATCATCTTGCACTCACACGTCTTTTACTTTAAGCTCCCGCTCCAGTCAGTTTCTCTTCCTGTCTAACGGTCAACGTTATTTCTCAGACAGAGAATGGGAGCGTGGTTATTCATTATCTCTACCATTGTGACCAGACTGCCATTCTAGCAAGAACAACATCACTAGCACAGAAAAGCATCAATATGAGCATGAATATTAGTATGAATGTTAGCGGGGAGTGACTCAGATAGAAGTTCTTCTTGTGTACCGAGATGCTGCAGTGTTGATTCATGGTTAAACTGTAACCTTTGTCGAACAGAAACATATTAAATATTAAAAAAATACCGAAACACATTGGAGGAGGACTTCAAGGTGAGTGCCGAGAAAAGTTCCTCCTTACAGCTGAACAATGTGAGCCTTCTATTGTCAAACTCTGTTGTTACATCAGTCCGCACAGTCAAGGTCCAACATCCAACAATGAGTGACACAGTTTTTTTTACTGTACAGACGAAAGAATCGTGTCTATCTTCTATCTTAGTCATCTTCCTGAAATTTCAAACTGTTCCTTTGATATGATATGGAATAAAGTGATCTTTTTTTTGGATGACCAGCTGAAAACTTCTTATGGCCTAATCAGAGAGCACCTTTAGTATTTTTGAACCTGTCACTACGATACATTTTCAAGCGGGACCGCCCCATGACTCATACTGAGGCCTTTTTTGTCGGGCTGGTGATCCGTGTACTGTACCTGCCGCAGTGAACCACCACAGCCACGAGATCGTACATGCGATCCAGGTTAACTGCATCCCCGGACGTGTTGAACAGACGGAGCTCGAGGGGGAACACCACTCGATAGGAGAGCTTGGTGTAGCGGTGCAGCTGCTCCATGTACTTGAACCTCTTCAGGTGTAGCGCCAGAATCATGGGAAGCTTCTTCACACGCATCCTGCAGAGAAAACATGCATGCTCAGAGAATGTGTTTGTGTGTGCGCAGTGACAGACTGTGTTGGTAATAAGCTTAGTGCTTTACTGACCGCTTCTGTGCTTCCTGCTTGCTGCAGCATGTCTCACAGTAGTATTTGTATTCACTGCACAAAGTCTCTGTGTTACTGAAGTCCCTGGAGGGGAAGAGCATGCCACAGGAGGCTCGGTTATTCAATCTCACTCACGCCAAATACGATCTGCTGTGAGCCCCTTTAGCAGTGACTGAATGTATAATAAATCGAACCTACCTGAGACAGTGTGTTATTGATGTGTTCTGCTCCACATCCACAGAAAGATCCAGAAAATCCTCATCTTTGCTGCTCACCTGTCAAAGAAGACGAGACATGACGTAACTCAACTGTCATCTGCTTTGACTGAGTCAGTGACGATAAGCCCGCTGTGCTGTGACAGAACAACACACACACTCAGCCAGTCTTTGAAATGCTTATTAAACTGAGTAGCCTTTGTGTCTGTGCAGTGTTTGCAGGGGTTGTTCAGGGCAACCCGTCCCACTCCTCGCCCTCAAACTTGTGAGGACAAAGCCATCGGCAGGCCTGACGTGAAGTGGGTGGCCGGAGCCCACCGGGTGCGCACACTGAATCTTTTTAGCATCTCTCAGCATCTTTGCAAAAGGCTAATCCCTTTTTCAGACTTATTCAGGAGAGATCTCTTATTCGGGGTGACACAGGGACATAAAATATACTGATGGGAGCAGAGCCACACATACTGTTTCACAGTTGAGGCAGCGGGTCTCATTGGTCAGGGTGCCTTGGAAGATATCGTGAACCCATGTTGGCTCAGTCTTGTTCTCCGTCTCGGCCTCCGTGGTGACGGCGGTACCGTTGTTCTTGAGGCGTCCGTTCTGCTTTTCCTGCTTCTTCTCCTCCTGCAGGATGTCAGCCACCGTGTTCAGCAGGTAGTTGAGGAATTCGTGGGCGTCCTGTTGCATGTAGTTGTCGAACAGATCTGGAAGGAAAGGTAAAGATGTGAAGTAAAGAGAGATAAATCGCAGAGTAGACCTGATGGGGATGTTTAAGTTTTTTGTTGGCCAGTTGAGTTTTATTCCAGGCATTTAATGATGATGTGTATAAAATGAAATAAAATAAATTAAATATATGGCCTGAATCATTGCTTTCCTGTCAGAAATACACTACAATACATACAATGTGCTACAATTACAGATGAAAACTTTCCAAATTTTAGTAAAATCACTAACAGAATGTGAAAAAACAGCAGTTTTGAAATGTCCAAAAATCCTACTATCAGTGAGCGAGTTCACATGACCACAATAATGCAGTTATACTGGGAATACCCTGGTTAATCTGATTGGATGTGTTTATATGCATGATAATGGAAAAACAGGTTAACGTGATTCAGTCAATTTGTTGGATTTCTTTCCAAGTACATGACGCAAAACTGATTTGGCATCGGTTATCATTGCAGATTTAAATATGTTTTATTGGAAATTGGATTAGGCTTTATTGAATGAAGTGGGACTGGAAGTACAGCCATTCTGTTTTTCTTTGGTGTCTAACAGTATTCTATATAAAATCACTAGAGAGAGGCGTCAGTGGGGCTCCATGTCTGTCACATTTTAAGGACACTTAATGTGTTGAACTACAGAGGTGTCGACTGTAGATGTTGTAAACAAACAGGCTACACTGATAACAAAAACATCTTTACAGCCTTTTGTTGTGACGGATCTGTACGTGAAAAGTGAAAACTGAGACTCGAGGAATTGAGGAGGGGAGAGAAAGAGAGAGCAGACGGAGAAAAAAAAAAAAAAGTCCAGAGAGGAGGCAGCTGACCAAAGCTGGGTCCCAACAGAGATCACATTGTTCATTCACATAAAGAGCTTCCTCAATATGGACAGCAGAGAACAGTCAGGCTCTCTGTCAGCTCTGCGTCTCTGACTGACCTTACACTGACATGCACCTGCCCTTCACCTCCAATATTCAGACTGCATTAAAGCAAACACTACTACAGTATCTGGACATGTGTGAGGAGAGGTGCGTTCAATGGCGTTGGCAAAGACAAGAATACAAAATAATAAAAAGGTCTCTATTCAAAACATGTGCTGTTCAAGGACAATTTGATTTGAGCAGCAGTACAGAGATCTCTTTTACGGGACAGAGTTCCAGTTGTAATCGTAAGAAAAGCACATGTGTATATAAATTTAATTAATTAACAATGTCTCTGCTGCATTCACGTGTGGAAGTAAACCAGATCAGTGAGGCTGCATGCACAAGACAGAAGCCTGTCACTGGCAAAGCTACATGAATGCAGACACCGTCAATATCAATTACACCTGTGCTTTTTGTCTGCTCTGAAAACTGTTTATTTTATTGATCTACTTGATGTTACTTCAAATGAGTCTCCATCCTTAAAGCAATTTTATCTTATCATCATTTCATCCTTTATATTCTGTATCCCTACATATTTTTTTATTCTTTGTTTTACTGTAAAACACTAACTTTGGTCTGGAAAAGTGCCACATAAAATGTTTATATTATTATTGTTATATATCATTTAACTGTTCCACATTGTACCAAAAAAAAAGGGGCAGAATTCCAGGTGCTGGTAAAGTTATCTGTTGTGAATGAACACCTGTCTCAGGTGTGGGCTATGCTCTCACCGTTCTCTTTCCGTAGGCGGGAGATGAACTTCTTGGGTGGGATGACGCCCACTTTCTTCTTCTGTGTGGCGATGGAGTGGAAGAGGTCGGCCAGGCATGTGAGCAGGTTCTCCTTCTTCTTCTGCTGGGCTTTGTATGCCAGCACGTTCTCCCGGAACGGCCGGCAGAAGTACAGAGCCTGGAGCACGGAGTTACAGTAACATGTGTTTCCAAACTGAGGAGGGAAGTTACACAAATACAGTGTCAGGCCATTTTTCTTGAAGATTATCTGTTAAATCAACTGCTGGAAAAACACAGATGTCAGAAATTGTTTTTTTCCCTTTTGGCAGACACTTCATCTAGTGTGTTGTGAGACTCAGGAAACTGGACATCCCCATGTTGGCTAACAGGCTCACAAACAACACTGTCACGGTCCAGCAGAGGATGAGTCACTGCTGCTCCGTGGCAGTTTGTTTTGATAAATGACACCAGTGTTTTTAGGCAGTGACCTTTTTATTATTGTATGAGAGGATTTAGTGATACTCACATTGACCAATCCAAAATAGTGTTCATTGATTGGGAATTGCTCCGGGCCGATGTCTTTCTCCAGAGCAGAGGCATTGGTGCCCTGAAGGAGACAAAAAGACAACACAGGACACATGAAGATCTTCTCATACAACACAGTTTACTCACATGTATTATGGAGAGTTACCAGGCTGAAATGAAAGCCTCCTTTGCTTCGTCTACGTGTATACAGCAACACAAACGCAGAAATGTTTTAAAGTGAAGGACCAACAACCAGCGACTGAGGGTTTGTAGCCGACTCTGAGAGATAAGCCTCTCTTTCATACAGCATAATTAATACAACTATCCTTCCTGCCAAATGTCACTGTATCAGTTTCCGGCTGCAGCTCCTCTAACTGTCTTTTAATGCCAGCAAAAACTTCTTGTCAGAGCAGAAAAAGGATATGGCCGTAACAGATGGACCCATGTCAAAAGTCGGCCGCATTTTGTGCCTGATTGCTGAGACGGACCACTTATCTCTTGTCAGAGCCTTTTCACCTGTCAGAGCTCAAAGCGTTTCCAAAATGAACCACAGCTTTGTTGCGCGAACACAGAAGACAGTTTAGTTTGGGGAAGGCTTCGACTTTCAGTGACTGTCATTTCTCGCTGTCAAAGCAGGCAGTGAATACCTCTTTGTCTCGTTTACCGCCTCCAGTCTGAGATGCAGTGACATGTGTGCAGGCCTAAGTCCTTCTACTGTACACAGACAGGGCGAGTCTTTCCTCGTGGGAAATCTTATGAAGCAAACATTGGCCTTCACTCCAAAAGACTGGAGAGAAACACCAAACAATATGTGAGACACATTAAATATCCATGCAACACTAAGTGACACATGGTGTGATTCCACGTTTTGACATTTGAGCCCTTCATAACAAAGAGCAGGCGGAGGCATCATTTATTTAAAAGGGGGAAGAAGACTTTATCCTTGATTCTCTGAAGTGTGACAGCTGTGTTGGAGGAGCAGAAGATGCCGTCATCACTTCTCTATACAATGATAAAACCTTTTCAGACTTTTCACTAAAGTTTTTCTATTAACTTTGTGTATTTAGTCTGAAGATCTTTGACCCAGATGACTAACAATATGTTACACAACCTGGGGCCCTGAATTATCTAACAAGTATTCGTCGATATATTTTGTACACTAATAAACCAAATCTAACCAACCTCCATCTAAACTCTGGTTTCATTTGTCGGCATGCACAGACTTTGTGTTTAAGTACCCTTAAGGACATACAGAGGTTTCAAGGCTTTATCTATTTGCTTTGCTTCATCATGATGATTTTAATTGTCTCTTTGGTAAAAATGAAAACTGCAACTCCCACGAACTGTGAATCATATCGCAATCGTATGATTGGCTAAGGTTTGTCAAATTTCTGTTTTCAGTCTCCTCGATATCTAATAATCAATATTGACCCTGAAAAACACCGTACTGGTCGACCTCTTCTCATCATGCTGGATCAACTGGAGCTTATTCTCCTCTGAGAACAGCTTGAACTCAGTGGTATTAAAATCATGGCTATGGCCCTGATCACACCAATCAGCGAACCAGAGAAGCTTACCTGGCTAAATCGACACCTGACTGACAACTACTGTCCAATCAAACTTCACTCTTCATTAGCCGTGCTGTAACACTTGTTTGGCAGGTCTATCTTCACCAGCATGTCTGTACCACTGTTGTTCTGAGTGGAAAACAGTGTAGTAACTCAGTGATGCAGGCCAGCAGCACCCGGAGGAGACACACACACACTGCAGGCATCTCACATTATTGGTATCCAGTCTAAACAGAGAGGAGGCCAGCGTCTCTGCAGCAGGACCACATTCACCTGTGACAGAGGTACAGATGTCCCACTGTGTCATCTCTGCAAACACACGATGTCAAACCCTACTGATGACATGAAGGTTTGGGACGCAGGCCTGTCTGAGCACCGAGATACACTGACCATCCTGTCAGCAGTGACCGGACCGCCGTTACTCTCACTGAGCATCCTCGTTATCAGGAGCCTCCCCCCTGCTCACTGGGTCCACAGGGGGAGGAGGAGGAGGAGGAGGCGGAGGAGGCTCACCCGTGAACATCACTACACACCAGGTCCTAACACAGAGGCTGCAGGCAAATCGATAGCAACAAACACACATACACACACACACACACGTACACACAAGCGACGAGCTACTCACCATATTACAAATGGAGGCGATGTTTCTGACAGTCATTTAGTTTACAGTGTCCCCCTCACCGCCATCTTTATAAAATAAACATGATTTCAGAGCGAGGCGACGCTGAGAATTGAAGTTAATTCGCAGCCGCGGCTGGAGGCCAGACTGCAACACTCCAAGCGTCAGAAAGCGGCCGGAGAGACACGGAGCACCATGCGGCCGGCACGGAGCTGAGGGTCGGGCTGAGCTCAGCGTCGACACGGCTTCATCTTCACACGCATTTCTGGAAACACCGCGGCTGGAAAGAGTCGGTGCATGAGTGGACGGTGGACGGGACAAGTTACAGGCAGCAGGTTGTTAGCAGCGACCAGGAAACAAGCGTGATGCGCGAAGAAGAGGTCAAGCCCCGCCCACAAGAGAAGAACTCCGGAGCCGATTGGTTTAGATTCACTCTGTTTGATTGACAGGAGTGGCTGGCCAATGACAGATAGGGATGATGAAGGTTAGGTGAGCTGTGACCAATGAACAGCGAGTGTGTGGCACAGCGGTATTGGGGAGTTGTAGTTTGTATCTGGGACGCAGTGTAAGAGATTTTGTAGGCTTTACGTAAACTGATTCACCAAACATCTGCTGTTGAAGCAATATCTTTTTAAATTAACAAATTAATTTTGTTTTTTGCAATTGATGAGTCTAAAGATATATTTTTTCTTTCCCTGACTTGAATCAAGGGTATAAGAGGATGTACTTCACTGTACAGATTATAAAGCTCACTGATCACGGCAATGTGATTGTGATTTTTGGCTGTATAAATAAAAAAATCTACATTACGTAAAATAATTTAAATGATTCAGTAAGTGTATAATGTGAGAAAAGAGGCTGTTATAAAATGTAATTTAGAGCGTGGTCCTCAAATTTCCTATTTTCACTCTCGCCAACCTTCAGACCACAAAAATAAGGAGCATTTTTAAACTAAAGGGTGGATCTTAATTCTTCCCTCTGACATTAATTATAACAAATATTCTTTAGTTTTCATTCTTTCATTATTCTTTGGCTCCTGCCTCTTACAGAGTCTGAGTAAGGTCCTGGTGGTGACTGATGTCATTGTGACCCACCCTGGATGGAAAGAAAAATCAACATGGATTTTACAGAATGCACACCCTTTTCCTTTAACTTAATGTAAGAAACGGGAAGTCTTTTTTTCCAGGATTTTTGTGACTCTCCTACAGTTCTCTCTCTGTCTGTCTGCCTGACTGAGGAGGAAGAGGCTTGGCATAACTGCAGATTACACGCTGTACAATGCCAGAAAAGGTGTCAAAAGGTGTCATAAATTGGGAGAAAACAGGATAATTGTGATCCATGGAAGGAAACAGGGCAATGAAATACCTGATACTCCTGGAAGAATATGCAGAGTTGGCAATAACGCCTGTTTCATCCAAACAAATGGCCAAAATTAGAATGTATTTAATTCCCGACACACAGATAAACTTTCCCATCTGAAAAGCTGGAACCAGCAGCATTTCTTTTTGATAAATAGCTCAATTAATTAAATGCTAATAGTCAATTAACTGTTTCATCCATAAGAAAAACCATTAACCATTTGAATAAAAGGGGGGGCTTCAGCAATTTAGCACTGCACTAACATGACGTGAAACAATGATCAAAACCAACCTCGTTTTAAACTCTGTGTCAGCACTTTGTAATCCTGGTTTTAGAAAGCTCCCTCAGAACCCCAGAAGACATCAGCCAGTGGATTGGCCCTTTAATCCTGAGAGACAAAAATGCACACTTGTCATCATTCTTGACATTTTGTAGACTAAATAATCAATTAACTGACCATAAGAGGGAGAGGGATTGCATTTAAAAGTAAGTGTCCTCTCTGTAGGTCCCTGCAGGAGTCCTCCTGGGCCCTCAGGACGCTCTCATTCCCTGCAGCTTTGTTTGAGCTTTCACAACACTCCCCCGCCAATTATCTCCTTAGCATTTACATGTGAACAAAAAGAAAGGAAAACAACATATAATTATGATTCTACTTGACTTTAAAAGAAATGGGGGGGGGGGGAACAGAGGAATAAACACAGAAAAACACATCTGACAGAATGACAGTGCCGTCGGTTTGAGCCGTGGAGGATGGGAGAGTTTTGTTATTCGAGTTTATTGAGAAATGATTTGATCGGCGTGTTCTCTTGGGTTTATTCATGGGTACTTTTGACTGACAGGAAACAATTATATGTGGCGGTAGCTTGTGGGCTCTTGATGAGAATGTTCTCAGACTTAATTTCTATTTCAGTCCTGTCTGTATTCATAGGATTGAGAGAAACTAAACATGCAGCTGCCCTTTTCCTGACTCGCACTGCTTTTATTGTCATACAGCTGCTCTACGAAGGTATTTGTGGATATGGATAATTTTCTCACTGTAATAAAACATTAAACATCCATTAACCAAAGGAAGCATGAAAACAGCTCCACTCCGTCTGTTGATAAAATCTGTCTTTTCCAAGCCGTGCAGGTCACCTTATGTGTTGACGCGAGGCTTCAGATGATGTGGCTGGATTCAGTCTGTGTTTATCTAGAGTTAATCTCTCTCATCCAGTATATGGTCGCCTCCTCGTGTTTGGACGGGGCTGACAGGACTTTTGTATCCACATCACGTTTTTCAGGCAGCAGGTGAACCTCAGAGGACCTTCTCTGCTCGCCTTGACTGCGATCAAAAGTCGAGTTGATTTGTGGGATTTTCATGCCGGTGCACGTGCACTACGCACGGACAAACAGAGAGGAGAATAAAAGCGCAGCACTCAGAAAATGTTTCCACTAAACGAAGCTGGCTGCGAGACTAAAAGCACTGATGACCTTCCAGTTGCTCCAGTCGCTGCAAAGAGAGGCACATGAATTATGCATAATTTACGTACTGCCGAGAAAATAAACCTTCGGCGCAGGCTTATAAAGCATCAAGGTTAGGAGCAGTCTATTAAGATTGTGTGATTGGTTGTATAGTGAGATTTCTGAGCACAAAGCTGTTGAGAAAAACACATGCATACACACAAGCACTTCAGGGATAATGTATTGTATTACAAAAAAAAACAAAAAAACAGGTGTGTGGTCATTAGAGCAGATTTGTTTTTATGTCAGTCAGTACCACAGGCCTCCAGCACACGGATGCTCTGAACAATTCAACTTTATTGGCGTAATCATGATTAACTTCCCCAATCAGAGGAATCCTTGAGTTACCAACCAAGTGTAGGTACCTCTCATTTTGCACTCATGGGGTTCCCTGAACACTCAAAACTAATATAATAAACACTTCCTGTGTTTTATTAACAGCATAACAACACTATGAACTTGTCCAGAACAGAGAGAGCTGGACAGAGAAGAAAGGGGGGAGTGAATTATTGCACAAACAAGCGTTGGCATGCTTATTGGTTCCCGGTACAAACTGTTCCAGACACACTCATTTGGACTGTAGTTTACATGTACGATGCTTCTGTATACAGATGAACAGGGCATGCTGGGTACCGGCACTTTGTCCTGGCTCACCGCTGTGCCGACACGTTGGCACGCCGGCGGTCTGTTTTCTGTGTCATCTGTGGTTTAAGAAATGCTGCAAGAGGAGGCACATTTTGGAAGCATTTCGTTTTCTCAATAACGTTTTCAAGAAATCACAAAGAAACTATTACGCATGTCCATTATTAAGTATTCTATTATTTTCAGATCAGTTGATTTATTGTTTAGTGTTTAAAAAAAGTAGGAAAATACAGAGCTCATGAAAGGTATTGACCCTCCTTGGAAGCTTTGGAAGTCTAACAAAACTGATTTAATGAAGCGTTTTTGACAAAAGACCATTTAACATAAAAGTGGAAACAGATGCCAACAAAGTGATCGATATGAATTCCACATATAAAATAGAACATACTTGTTACAACACCTCAAAAACAATATTACACTGATGCAACCTTGGCAGCCTTGAGTCAGCCAGCATGGATTTGTCTTTATCAGCCTTGTACATCTGGGAGCTGTAATTTCCCCCCTGCTCTTCAAAACTGTTCAAGTTGTTATTGTGCAACCTGACAGAGTGTTAAAAACTCTTGTGATTTAATGCCTTAAAACACCATGTTGGCTTCCAATGTCAATATGTTTCTGTAGTAAAAAACTGCAAAGTGGTAAACGCCCAAAGTGATGTTTTTGAAGTGCTTGTTTTGTCCAACAGTTAAAAAAAACTCCCCAAAGGTTTTACAGTTTAAAATTATACAAAACAGAGACAAACATAAAATCCTCACATCTTAAAAGGTGGAAGTAGTTGATGGTTGACATTTCTGCTCTTTAAATGACTTAATGGATTATAAAATTACTTATAAATTTGTATACTTAAGAAGGCACCGTGGAAGGCAGCTTTACACACTTCTTCTTCATCATCATTATCATCATAATCTTAGTCTTCATCTCTAGTCTCTCGTAAATGTAATCCTACGCACTGTACGATGGACAAATATGTTTACCAACCTAAATATAATGCACATACTTTTCATGCATATAGAAATTTATAACATTTCCCATACAGTATCTATTCCAGAACTCCCTTGTATGGAGGACTGAAACTGCCAAAATAAAAAATAATTAAATGGTTCAATAAATACACCATTAAATGCACCAAAAATAACATTAAAAATTTATATTTGGACTATGGACAAAAGATTTCCCCCCATTTATTTCCACAAACCTATTCATGTCTGTATTTTCTTTTACCTGTCTTTAATGCCTTCTGCTTCATTGTGCAAATGATAGGACTGTTAATCAAAGCCAATCACAGCGCAGCAGGACGGGACAAGGTGTAACAGTATTGGGAGAAATAAAATGAGACCATCTCAAACGGCGGCTACGACCACGATTTCGATCTGGATCATCATATGGTAATGTTTCTCTGATGTCCCAATCAGAATCAGAATTCCTTTATTGGTTCTGCAAACCATATCATAGAAAGGTAAGATATACAAATAGACTTGTATGTACATACTATGTACGAATATAAACAGTATAATTTGTGTATATGACCACAAACTGACAGCTAACTGGCTAAGAAACATTTGATGCTAAAGCTGTGTGTCCATCAGGAAACTCTGTTGCAAATCCTCACTTTTTTTTCTCAGTACAGGTCAAATTTAATCAAAATAAGTGAATAAAGTCATAAAATTGTGCTTCAGTACAAGTTATTAAGTTTTATGTTGCACAGTAATCACATTCATCAAGTTCAGTGCCCCATATCTCCCATTATCCAAGCTACTCATACTGTGCCATTTTGTGAATCTGAGAATTTCCAGTCAGAACAGAAACTCAAACAATATATTTCACAATAAGCGATTGGTAATAAGACACAGAAATGTTCATTCACGTGACGGCCCTGCTCGAACCTGAAATGCACCTGTTCTGTTCGACAAACACTTTCACTCACTTTTAGTCGCGACGGCGACAACGGCACAATAGCCGCATTGTTCTCGTTACACAAAGTGGGGAGTGGAAGAGTTCACTGTGGCCATCTAATACAGGCAGCCCTGGAAATTATATCTGCATGTGTGCTGCTTTGTATATATCTGAGTGCACATCATGTGGGCCACTCATAATGCAGTCAGGTTATTGTACAGCGGCCTAAATGGAAAGCGTGACAAGTGTTTATGCAAACACTGACTTTTCTGACAGGTCAGAGATTCAGTGGATAATAGTGTCAGGCTATATAAAGCACTGACCTAGTTTTCATTACTTATCATTCCCAGGTTGGTTATGATATCAGGTCGTGTGCGATCGTGGGTGTCTGTAATATGTTCTTTACAGGTTAATAAAAAGTGAATCAACAGTGGCTCTTGGGAGGAAAGAAATGAAGAAACAGGCAGAAACAGATGTCGTGCTACAAAACTAATTACCACAAGCATTTAAGTGGCCTTATGGGTAGTGTATCAGAAATCTGCATGCCATTGGAAATCAACCCCCTATCACACACAGTCACACACATACATACACACACAGATATCATATCCCCCTGCATATTTTCCCTTATTTCTACAGCAGCTCCAGATTCCTGTGCTGCCCCTCTTCTCCCCCTGGAAGCTCGGCAGCATCTTGTCCTCATCACGGTCAATAACAATAGATCTGCTTGTATAACTGAACGTCTACAGTGAGCTGAGATGGCTGCAAAAAGCACTGGAGCTTGACCCACTTTCCAGTCCCATGAACCGCATTAATTCACCCTTCCAGGTGCTTGACAGCCCGGAGGTCTGCTGAGTGAATGTACTGAAGCCTTTATCTGCCCTTTACACTGCAGAGGCTCGGGCTGGAGATTTTGATGCAGCAGGGAGCACCTTGACACAGGTTTCGTTGTATAGCTATGTCTTGGAAGAAAAATACATACAAAGAGTGTCTTAGGATATAGAAATGCAGGAATTTCTCAACAACAGTGTCAGCAAAGTCAATAATCACTCACTTGACATGCATTACTCAGCCCAGCCCCATCAAATGTGTCTTTATACGACTACAAATCCACACTTGTGCGTCATACTCCAAACATAATGTGTTTTAAATGAGAAAGCCAGACACTAGAGAGTTACTGTCAACCTTGGCGGAAACATAGAGAAGTCACGCTGGTCTGAGGTGAATAAGTTAGTGTATCAATAAAAGCAAAATGCAACAAAGTGCGACAGAAACAGACTTTACAGTGTAAATCGTGATGTGCGTGAAACATGCGATTATGGAGAAAGATGTTGATTAATGAGACTCATTCTCAGATCGTTAAATATGGGCACGTTGGGTTGGTGTGTGATTGTGATCAGACCAAACAATGTAGAGTCTCATTCTCAGGTTGTTAAATATCAATCAACTTTCAGCTCAGCACACGGATCAGAGTCTGTCAGCTGAATGCAGAAAGTTCAAACTGATATCAACATTCTCCCCTCTGGAACGAGCAACACATCGTCATTCATAAACAACTGAATAGGTTGACTGGCAGTGACTCTCAAAACGACACGTCATCATCCACAAAACAACAAAATGAACCAGACCTTCGTTTTACTGTCACGGTTAAGTTTGGTTAAAGCATTAAAACTACTTGGTTAGGTTAAGAAAAGTATATGGTTTTGTTAAAATAAGAACTAGTTACGAATGTACATACATTGTGTACAACACTTCAGTTATAATATATGCACAACTTAGTAAGTTAAAAGGGGCAATATTTAAGAATTTTAGTTGAAACCTTAAAAAAAAAACAATGTTAAGAATTAGCAGGTTCTGATGTTAGGATGCCTATGAATTGTGTTGCAGTTAGCATGCTAACTCGCTTGTCATCGCAGGTCTTGGTCCAACGCTTCTGTGCAAGTGGTGCAAGTGGTGTCCTCGAGTGTCCAGTCCCAACTGCTAGTTGCATGGCAAACTGAGCAAACTACCTTGTTAGCAGTGGTATGCAGTTACTCTGGGGGTGTGCGGCCCCCTATTTGTTTGAATATGTATGAATTATACAGTTGGCCAATTTTATAGCACATTTAAATAACTCACTGCTGACTTTTGCATACACACTGAACATGAGTCCTGTGCATGTTTGACCGAGTTATCCATCTCTGACCCCTCCCTTTGTTGCTCATTATATTACTTTGCCTGACTTCCTACTTTACTGCTGTGATAAATCAATACAGACACAAGAGGTCATCCCCTAAAAAGACACATAAATATGGTTCTTAATCAACTGCTTTATTGTTGACCTATATAGTCGTTTTTCTGATGAAAAACAAAATATCAGTGAAAAAAGTAATCACATAACCGTACCCCCATTTCAAACTAGGCTAATGCATCACTGCCCAATACTGGCCTCAAATCCAAAACATTTCCTCCTGGCTCAGTGTTGATGTTTTGAATCACAACAGTGAACTGTGAGGGTTAAAAGAAGGAAGGAGGGAAGGAAATTTGGGGATTTGGGGGCGCTTTAATAAAATCTGTGAATGTACCTCCGTGAACGCATTCTTTCTCTGAGGTCTGCAGGGACCAATGCATTTGTTATATAAAAGATATATATTTAACTCAATATGGTGAGCAGGAATGTACTTCTCTATGAGACGTTGTGAGCTCCCCTCTGACGCAGCTGCATAAGATATATTATGTGATTCTATTTTTTTTTTATATCTGCTTAAAGTGAAAACATTCCTCAGAAGATAAACACCACGCTCACCTTGAGCCACTTATCTGCGTCACACCAGTGGAATCTGCCATAGAGGAGACTGGCTTCATTGAAAATATTCATGCAGGGGCCGTCCCTCAGAATATCCAATAAAGACAAAGCGTATACCAATTAAATAATGTCTACTGGAGTTATTGGTGATAAAACTAAAATCTCATAGTAGCACACATTTTAAGCTCGACAAGAAAAGGTCATGAAGTGTCATTTTCAGTCGCAGCATGTCCCCCTGCCCATGATCTGTGAGGCATTAGGAGGGGACAGCTCTTTCTGTTGTAGTTTAATGAAATGAGGGTCGAGTGGCATGTGACGCTGTGGTACCCCCTCCTTCAGGCAGTCTGACGCACATCTTTCTCTTCTTTCATTGTACTTAGTGCCAATTTTCATGGGTAGTACAGTTTGTACCCTTTAGGAACACTGACACGTACCCTCCATTACTGCCCCGAGCAGTTCAGCCCGTCTGTTTTCTTTTAGTCACTCTGCGGCAACCTAATGGCCCAGCTACACCAAAACTCCTCCCTGCAGCAGACGTAATGTGTTTCTGACAGCCAAGCTGGGGGGTAAAAAAAAAAAAAGCGTGTGGTAGTATCATCTCTGGTGGAGCCAAAGCAGAGGCAGAGTTAACTGCTTTAAAGCCATTTGAATGTGTAGGATTTTGCTTAAAATATGAACAACATCCAGATAAACATGAATATACATCATGACTTTCGTTGCGTCTTTCAGTTCAGCAGTCTCCTGTCCACAGGTGAGCTGAAAGAACACAGTGAGGTTTTCCTTTGCTCTTCCGCTAACCCACACACACAGATTGAAACACTCATCATCTATTCTCTTGTACACTCACTTCCTGTTAAGCGCCCTGTTAAGGACAGACGCTGTACAGCGAGATGACCTTGAGAATCTAGAGAGCGCTTCGTTTCCGACTGCCTCTGGGTCTGCATCCACATACTCATCCTAAAATGTTTCAATTCTTTGTGCAGTGTCTTTGAGCGTGCTGCATAATTACTGAGATTACGCCGAAGCATGTGATGTCTGTGTGGGTGTGTATGTGCATATGAATGAATGTCAGTCATGTTGTCATAATGGAGGAGTCCACTGTTCCTCGGTCTGTCTGCATGTGCAGGGACCAAAGGGTTTGGAGGACAGTTTTAGTAGTTCTGATAGGAAGGACAGAAATGAAGCCCCTTTACAATACGGTACACAAAAATATAAGTAGTTACTAAGGAATGAGTGAGGAACAGACATGTTATTGGCTCTATATGGAGTGCTCAACAGCTTAAGAGATTTCACGGTTTGTCAAGAAAAATAAAAGCGTATCTATTTCTTTGTTTCTTCTGAATCTCTTCCCCTCCCCATCACTTTGAACTGAGAATTACTGACAGAGTACAGCATCAAATCATGTTACATTCTGCCTTGTCTGTTCGTCTGCCTGTTGTAGAATACCTCCAGTAATAACAGATTTGGGCACAGGACATGTAAGCGTATTTCTTGTTCATCCAGTCATAACTAGTTGAGGATTTGACGGACAAAGTAGTCATCCAATCATGACAATGCCAGTCTGAGTATGCGCTCACAGGTAGGAGACTCATTATCTCAACCTTGACAACTTTGAGCAGTATGGCAGAAAGCTCTACACCGTTTCCATTATCTGGATCAAGAATAGCTAGCCAGTCAAGCCATTGTCCCTGAGTCAATATTAAAGTTTTAACCAACAAACCATAGTCCATGTGTGCTGCTGTCCGCTGCCTGCTGTATTGAGTTCAATAGTGAATGAGATGTGAAATGATTACACAGGAGGTAATTGGCACCATACAGCCCATCCAAGGACTGAGCCAATAATTACTGAATTGTTCATGAGACGTCCCTGAATAACTTCAGAACTATAAAGTAAAGATCATGAAGTAACCTTCATGTTGAAGCTCATGAAGAAAGTTATTTTGATTCACAGACAGATATGAGGTAGTCATTACTTAATAACTCATTAATGTAGTA
Source organism: Sparus aurata (assembly GCF_900880675.1). Lineage (NCBI taxonomy): Eukaryota > Metazoa > Chordata > Actinopteri > Spariformes > Sparidae > Sparus > Sparus aurata. Next base: position 7,773,080 of record NC_044197.1, read on the forward strand.
TCTCCCAGTTTGTTCTCTAGTAACTCATCACTATCAACTTATAATTCATAAGTAGTTACTAAGTGGTCCCTCATTACCTCATGATTACCATATCATTACTTTTTAATAATCCCGAATCTAGCAACTCTTTAATATCTAGTTTATAGTTGTTGAATCAAAGTTATTCAGGAACTGCTCAATAACAATGCAATAATTATCAGATCATTATTCACTTGTTACTTTGTACCCTCGCACATCGTTGTGTTCTGGATTATCCTGCGTTAACAAATAGAAAAAGATAAAACGAGGTGCAGGCCACTTACAATGTGAAGTGAGTGAAGGACTTGACAGAACAGCTTAAACAGCATTAAGTGTTCATCTCAGGAAGATAACCACTCTTATCAGTGGGAGAACATGTGCAGTTACTTCCCGGTTTGTACGCCTTTAAGAGTCAGAGCGCTCACCTGAAGGAAAGGAGGCGAGAAGTATTCATCAAGGGATTAATGAGCTCTAAGCCCTCTGAAGAGGCACCTCAGGCTTTATCATGAAAAAAATACACTTTTACCAGGACAAATGAAAAAGTCAAAGCAGATATTAACATTTGAAAACTGGGCTGGTGAACAGGTTCCTTTGTTGGTGTATTCAGCTTTCAGTTGTGCTGTTTTTCACCTTATTTAACTTGACTCCACATCACATTGCAGCACCTTAAGCCACCTCTGTGTTGTTGTATTTAAAGAAGCTTCTCTCATCTCTCTGTCTGTAGTGTTTTGAGCGAAAGTCCTTCAGGTCACGGACTAAAACAGGCTGTTAACGTATAGTGTTGTCACGTTTTTCACTGTTTTCTATTGGTTTAGGTGTCCCATCAGATTTGGCGCTCACAGGTGTCTAATCCACCTGTATTCATGTTCATTCATCCTGTGAGAGGTAGTGACAGGACTGAGCCTGTCTGTCAATTTGCACGCAAAACATTATTTAGCCTTGAAGACACTGGACTGACAGGGGAGCTGCCTCTGGGATGACAGAAGACGACAGATATGTGGGTAAACTTTGAAAATAAGGCAATTAAAGAATAAGTTCATGCAAAAATGGAAAATCTCCCCTCATGTCGATGTTGCAGCATTCTCCTAAAACAAATAACTGAAAAAAACCCCAAATAAAACATGATAAAATACTTATTGTATTGTAAATACTATTTACAAGTAATACATCTAAAGAGCATGTAGAAAGGTGTCAATGAAAAGGATCAGTGCACAAAGTGGCACCACTTGAAGGGGCAGACGATTGTAACAAATCAGTTGGATAGACTGATTTGATTGATTACGCTGGACAAGCTGCGTGGAGACATTTTTCTGTTGTTTACTTCCTACCATTTTTTCACATTTTAAAAGACAGAAAACACTGTTTTGCTGTGAAGCTCCAGAAATACCTGACTTTTCATTTTTCAACTTATCTTTTAAGGTTATCTATATAATTTGATGATACTAATTAAATTACAATGATGATAATAGGGATCTGACTGAAAACATGATCATAATCAACATCTGGGTGGTTATTTTCCATTTGTACATACTGATCCTCTGTTCCGCATGAGCTCTGCACCTGAACCTGAATCAGGCTGCACGTGCATAGCAGCATCTTTTTCCCTATTCATCACTGGGCTCTTGTTACTTATGAGCTGACAACGGGTCACTGTGTCCCACTGAGGGCTGTGAAGAGGCCAGAGAAGTGATAACAATCGCAACAGAGCTGGCATAGATAGAGCCATCTTGTTTTCCTATTTGTTGCACAGGACACACAGTGCCACTATGCATAAACTTTCTCATGCTGTTTGTATAATTTCCAGTATGTGAAAGCACTTCTTGGCAGTGGCTTCATTATGGCCACTCACTGACCACATCCACAGATCAGAGCCCCAGCCCTGGCCCAGAATCAGCCCTCGAGGGAGCTGTCTGTCCACATTAAACCACCACAGAGACCCTACTCTGAACCTCTCTCTGCCTCCAGCATGGGCTCCAGCTCCGTTCAGTCTGGGCAGTAAAGCAGGCTAGACATACAGACAGGGCCCAGAGGGAAAATCTCAATTACCGACAGAGCCTCAAAACCATAAATCTCAACCACTGGACCCCTTGTCCCAACATGATCTGTCCAGAGCAGAGTGTTCCTGTCCGTCTGTGTGCCCTTGTCATACTGATGATGATTTTATGTCATTACAGCCGGCTCTAATGGTTTGTAATTTAGAAATTGTAACAGAATAATATGTGGCCATTAGTTGCCATGGATGCCTGAACAATAATGATTCATAAAAATGAGATGGAAGGTGAAATGGTTTGTCTCAAACATATCTCGAGATCCACTGCAAGTGGATAACTTTATTGGTGCTAATGTCCCTTTTTGATGTCAATTGGTGTACTTCAAGGGTCAATCTCAGGCCCTTTATTGTATCAACCTATACATGTGTGATAATGACAGAATGGAACAGCTGCAGAGGATGTTGCAACAAAATTATTGGTGGTGTAGGTTAATTATCTCTGCATTTCATTCATGTGTTTCTCTCCATTAGACTCAAAAATTCTTATGCAGCTGTTTTCTAAGCAGTAAAACACACCTGCCTTCATCATAATACCTTGAATTGTTTCACAAATAAAAAAATTGTTGAAGAAACACCTCAAAGTATGACTTGTTTTGCAACATATCAGTGGGGTTAAACAATATTAAAACAATAAAAACATACTTCCCCTCTTACATCAAAAGTTGCTCTCCGTCCTCCACTTAAAAACAAAACAAAACATTTCTATAGATCAGGTGTAGGTTCCACCATGATTCCACTCACAGGTTTTTGCACGTGAGAAGAAAACAACTTCTCAATAGGTAAAAACAGGATAATCCAGCAGTTTAAAGTCTTACCTTAAATACACGTCTATGGTCACATGCACGCCAGACGAAAACACCCCGATCCTGTGTTATTTCTGAACCGCCTCCTTCGCCTTGTCTGTCAGTCTCCTCTACATGCACAGAGCCACACATGTTGGCGCACATAAACAGTCGGGGGACTGACACGTGCACGTCAATCCTCTGAACTGACAGTGGAAACCAATTATCCAATGTCACGCTGGAGATCAGCTGTGGAATGCAAACAGGAGAAGGGGTGAATGAATGAAAGATGGAGATTGAAGATGTAGATATTTTTCATCATGTTTCTTAAGAAGTTGGCCAGTCAGTCATGGTGTAAAAACCTGAGGTGGCATTCCTTAAACGGGAGGAGGAGGAGGAGAAGGAGGAGGAGGAGGCAAGTGTGTGTGTGTGTGTGTGTGTGGAGACTTTTGTCATTCAGAACCAGTGCCATAGTACACACAACCCCCTAAATACCACCACCACCTCCCCCCTACTACTGTTGACATTCAGAGGAATGCAAATGGGTGAACACGTTGGAAGGTTTACATTTCAATAAGAAAAAACAACCTCTCTTCCTTTGTGCGGGCAGAGCTGCTTGTGCCGGCAGGCCAACACAATTTCCATCGGTCACTGGAAATGCAAATGCACCTGCAGATATAAACAAATAAATGAAGATCTATCAAAAGATGTGTGAACAGATCTGCGTTTCAGTGTTACGACTGAGTTTCTGCACCTGCAGTTAAATCCTACATGAAAATGTTCACTGCATTAAATTATTTTTTTTTTAATCTATGAATAAAAATATGGAACCTTTATGTCTGTCAGAGTCCAAATTAGAAGTATTAAGCAGTGTTTCTGTAGGACTAGCTTTGAAGAACAAAATGACTACGTTGACGAAGAGGATTTAGTGTTAAATAATTGGCTCCTAATTATCACCTTTGCACGCAATGATGAAAGGCAATGAGAATGATAAGCATCTATCATGATAGTAATAAACATATGACCGTGGCTCATGAGGTTTGGCCCCAGGGCAGCTCCAAACTGCCCCAGTTTCTCTGATATCCCAAATGACCGGCCTTTGTGGGATCAGGCCTGGGGGGGCGAGGGAAGGCAGTATACCTCTTCTCAGCTCAACTGTAAAAGGCGAGGCCGCCACGGGAAATCATTCCTCACTTATGTGTCAACAAGGACATCCTTCGGAGAACACCTCCTCCTCCTCCTCCTCCTCCTCCTCCTCCTCCTCCTCCAGATTTCACCTGCCCCTCATCCCCTCCACCAACCCTCATTAACTCAACATTCCTGTTTGCAGTGAATACCCTGAATTCTCCCTGGTAATTGTCCACACCCTTGCTGTAAGATTAACCCCCATTTTACCCTCTCTAACCATCTATTGTCACCCATGTGTGGGTGACACTGTGATCCCCAAAGTCAAAGGTATTTTAATTGACCTCCAACCCTCCCTCAGGGAAAGTGAAGGCAGCACCGACCTAAAGGCACAACAACACAGGCAGTTACAACACTGCTTTGTGAGATTTATTATCATCACATACACATTGTTTTTCACATTTTAAGCACTTTGCTTTAAAGTCACCGTGTTGACACTGGTGCTTTGACCTCTGGCATGACTCACAAACCATTTCTACAAAGGATAAAAAAAAACCTCCACAGTGTCCCCTATTATCTGTCATCATTAGCCTTCTCACCGGATTGTTAGAGGAGGGAACAACCATGACGCCTTTTATCTTTCTGTGTTACAAATATGCTGCATCGTGGGCTTAGATTTAAAAACCTTGACACCTCACTCACATCATTCATTTGAAAAGGCAGAGGCTTTATTTGTACTCAGAAGCACTGAGGGAATTCAGATTACATGTCATCAAATGCAAGTATGTACACTATTTACACACTATTAAAGGAAAAAAAAATAGGCTCAATCTTCCCATAATGCCACCAGGGTGGAGTTCACTGTGCCGGCTGTGATGTGGTTATCGTGTGTGTGCATGTGTACACACCTAGCAACCATGTCTGCTCACGAATCCTGGGCACTAATTTCATATTTCAGCGCAACCACCTGTCATCAGCACTCTTATCAAAAATACATACCAGACCGTAATCACAGACGGACTGCAAGCCAAAATACCTCAGAGCACATGAGCACAAATGAAAGATGAGGGAGGGAGGGAGACCTGAGGGGGAACGGGACAAAGAGATGATACAGGCTAAATCAGAGCAGACAGCAGCTGCTGATTTGATTTGCTGTGTGAAATATCAACACATGTTTTATTATGTTGCAGCAGACTTCTGAAAATAGATGTTACTGCTCTGTTACCATTCTGCGATAACTTGCTGAAATATTGTGTCGTTTCTGGATTTTCACATCCATGGCATGAACGCTTGCATGAGTTCTTGTAAGGTATGTGTGTGTATGTGTGTGTGTGTGTGTGTGTGTGTGTGTGTATGTGGGGAGGATGTATGCATTTTCAGCCTACAACATCAGCAGCCATTAACCCCCTGTGTGGAAGACTCACAAGTGCAGGGGCATGTCTGAACAGGTTACAAGCTGCAGCACAACACTGGGAAGTTGAGCAGGATCCATCTGCATCCCATAATTCCTGACAAACAGTGGTGTTATGGCTGACAGAGTGGTGAAAATCTTACATCAACTTCGAAAGGGGACAACTACATGAACTTATCTCAAGAGTAATAGAATGTTGCAAGGATGATGCATTTTGGTAGGCTAACCCGGAAGTAGCATTGCCCTGGTTGAATAAGTAAAAAAAACAAAAAAACCCAAAAGATTCCAGTAATCATATGAAGGCTAAATAAACCAATAAACTGTCGACTACTAGTATACAGTTTACATTTAAATATTTGTATACTATATATTTTTAGTTGTACTTCTGATACTTTAGCAGAGTTCATTTATTGCCAGAAAAATACTTTTGTTACTTAATTCATTCAATAGCAGATGATATAAGACTTTTACTCCAGTAGGCTACTTTCACTTTTACCAAAGTAACATGACATATTTACTTTTACTCAAGTATAACTTTTGGCTACCCTAACAATACTGAATAAATGTGTCCAAGATGTACGCTGTTTTTTCTGCTAATGTTGTGTCTAATGTATGTCTAATGGAAGCTAAATGGTCTTTTAAAAAAAGGTTGTTTTGGCTTGAAAGATCGCTAAATGTTCTTCCTGATTTTCACTATCCATCACCTTATCAGTCGCTGATTAATGGGAAATGGTGAAATTATGACATTTTGTTAGATTTCCTAAGTTTATAGGACTTGCAAACATCAGCATGTACCATTCAAGCATTAGACTGGACATAGGTCCATATTTCAAGGTTAATCATGTTTGCTACCTCTTTAGCTATTGTTAGCATTCCAGCACTTCCTAGATAACATTCCAACTTGTTTACATCCAGTATGTTTCGCTTCCTGGCTTAAATACATTTGTGAGATAAATTACGTTGTGTAACACTATCAAACAGTAATGTTCGCTAGGAAGTGGTTGAACTCAAACGTTCGCTGACATCAAATGAAAGCCAATTATTATCTGGAATGTATTATGTTATATGTTGTTGTGCTTTGGAAGATAGCTGAATGTTCCTCTGGATTTTAAAACTGTATCAAAAATGTTGTTTAAAACTTTGTTTATGTCACATGTAACCTACATTGCAGCAAACTGACATTTAAGCATCCAACCCTCTCAGAAGAAAATGGCTGCCTTGTGAATATAGTTTAAAACAGCTCTATTTTGAGGATGCCACCACAGCACAAATAATGTAGGTATCATAATGTGTCACTGTACCAAAAGTTGGCTTTATGTGACATTTATGCTGCTTTCTATCGCACTACATTCTCTGACAGCAGTCGAAAACTCACATTTTCTCCAGTCGCCCCTGTACAAGAGAGGCTGTGTTGTCAGGACACCAGCCGGAGGTCCCCACCTGTTACAGCAACGTCTCTTCTTCGTGTATCCACGTGTAGGCGGGGGGACGCACGAGGAAGGAAGGGGGGGTCACCAGCGGGCCAATCAGATGTCAGCGCCGTTCGGGGGGGGTATAAAAGCTGCGTTCGCTCCTCTCCGGCAGCATTCAGTGAGCTCGCTAGTTCTCGTCTTCTTCTTCTTCTCCCTCACAGCAGTGTTCGTTACATTTCCCTTCTGCTGAGACACCTCGGGAGTGATACAGGATTTACTTCAACCGGTTCATCTGAAGGCTTCGTCCGTGAGCGTTCAAACAATTTGTTTTTTCTCGGACGGAAACTGACAAACGAAGAAAATGCGTCTCATCCACAACATGACGACCATCGCGGAGTATCCTGCACCTGAATACTCGGTCCCCAACCGGGTCATTAAAATGGCAGTGATAGGAGGCAGCGGAGTTGGCAAAACAGGTAAGAAAACGATTAAAACCTCCTTTCTCCTCTGGTGTTATAGTGATTTATTTAGTATTTTATCCTGTCACATGATTTTCTAATATTGTGTCGTTTTTATTTCAGCGCTCGTGGTGAGATTCCTAACGAGGCGCTTCATCGGAGACTACGAGAGAAATGCTGGTGAGCAACTGAGCAGGACAACGTTTTACAGATGAAAAGTGGTTTAAGTTGACTCTGTAGGATGGTGAAGCTCTGGGTGTTAAAACTGCATTTGTTTCCCTTTTTGTGTGTGCAGGTAATCTCTACTCCAGAGAAGTCCAGGTGGATGGAGAACAAGTGACCATCCAGGTTCAAGACACTCCCGGTGTGGAGGTAAGATCCACTGAAAACAAGGCAGATGCAGTTTATTTACCCTGCGCTTGACTGTAAGGCAGACTGAGTCCACAGACAAGGTTCAGCATATGAAAATGACTTGAGGCTAATCCAGTACAAATATGATATAATCCAATTCACTGTCTGGCTGTTAAGATCATTTAAGTCCTCTCTTGACTGGGCACTAGTCCAAAAGTGTGTGTGTGTGTGTCTGTGTGTAGAAAGTAGAGCCTTTCAGTCTGGCTGTCTAATCTCCCATTTAGGCTAATGGATGTCTGAGGCCAGAGTAAATGATACCCTGATCCACATCCAGACTCCTCAATCACCCACACCTCTCTGTTCTGGAGGAGTAACCCTATCGCCCTTGTCTGCCTCAGTCAGCATTCCAGTCATGACTACAGATCAGTTGCAGAAAGTCAGGGTTTGTTTCATTTTTATGTACTTCTGTTGACTTTTGTTTTAATCTCCTTTCTTCTTTTCTTTCCCTTCAGATGACTGATAATGGCATCAACCTACCTGATCACGTGACCTGCTCCATCCAGTGGGCGGACGCCGTGGTGCTGGTGTACTCTGTGACAGACCGCCGCAGCTTCGATCTGATCGATCAGCTGCACCAGCAGGTCGTCCGTGCCGGCGGCGCCAATATGCCCCCCGTGATCCTTCTGGCGAACAAGGCAGACCTGCTGCACCTGAGGCAGGTCGACTCCCAGCAGGGTCCTCTGCTGGTGGGGACGCTGGGCTGCTCTTTCTATGAAGTATCAGCCAGCGAGGACTACAGCCAGGTGCACACGGCTTTCCACCGGCTGTGTTGCCAACTCGCCAAGCAGCCACCTCCTCCCACCTCCAACAACTCCACTGCCAGTGCTGCCACGGAGAAGAGGCGCTCGCCCCTCATCCCCAGGCCAAAGTCGCCCAACATGCAAGACCTGAAGCGGCGCTTCAAGCAAGCGCTGTCTGCCAAAGTCAGGACTGTCACCTCTGTGTGAAAAGATGTTGAAAGTGGTCCAGAGTGGCCACAGAGAAAGAAAGCATTGAGGTGGAAGAGAAAATAGAAGATTCATGCTTCTCCACTGGAGTCCTGTTCCGGTCTGTCTGAGTGCACGGGTGACTTGAAACAGTGGTAGGCCGAGTGTTTACGCAGGTATTGACCTCTGGGTGGGCAGGTGTCTGTCCTGTCAGATACCGTGTGAGGAGAAGCAGCCAGGAGGTTCAGGAGTGGGACCTGAGGACATGGGAGCAGCTGTGTGAGGCTGACTGAACCACAGACTCTTTGCATATAAAGTCAAAACTATAAATCATCTCTCCTGGCAACAGCAGCTCTGAAGGACTCTGCAGCATATTTTTAGCTGCGCTGCCCTTTTGTGGCAGAGTTTTAGTCAGACTGCCACTCCACAGCACCGTTACCACTGGTATTATTAGAGCAGCCTCTTGAGCCAGGGCTCTGTGCAGCCGTGTGTGTGTTATTCTCAGTCTCTGTAATGTCAATACCTGCAATGTCATTTTATATTTGCAGCATCCTGAAACATCATTGTGCATGAGACTGACGGAGGTGGGTGGGGGTTGTAGAGGGGCGGCAGACACTGTATGTAGCATGTGGCGGTTGTTATCACTGATGCACTTTATAAAAAAAGGAATAATACAAAGGGCCTTTTTATTTATATTGTTACAAAGTCTTGTTTTGTTGACAATAAAATTATTATGAATTTGATTCTGTTTCTGGTGTCATTTATCAGTTGCATGGAGGCATTTTACAACAGGGAAAAGAAACCTCAGAACTTCTGTATCTTCTGAACTTCTCCGATGACCGCGACTTCGTGAGACTGAGACGTCTCTGCTATTGTGAAGGAGGATGACTCACGATGAAAAAAGCTGACTTATGAATGGCATCGAACTGAAATGGAGGCACGACTGTACAGCTGCTTCTCACGTCTCCAGACCTGGCGCAGTCCTTGACCCCGGAAAATCAATTTGACCAAAAAAAGCAAGCGGAAGACTTTTTTTTTTTTTTTTTTATTACTCTAGAGGGACTCTCCTGAGAATCACCAGCTCCTAGAAGATAAGGGGAAAATTATATTATGCACTTTCCTAATAAAACCTGATTTGTGTTATGATGTTGGCGAACAGTTTATTTACAATACAGAACCTAATTACTGAATCCCCGACTATTGTGTTCCAATCTCTGAAAAGTGCGTCAAAGCTCAGGATTTACTGGATACTACACTCCTCTCTCTCTGTGTGACAAAATGTGAGTAGTCAGTCTATTCAGGTGCTCGTAGGTGGGTGAAATTGCTGAGCTCTAGCCGAAGTGATTCATCCTGGAGAGAATAGGGAGCGCGTCGGGGAGGGAGATGTGGGGGCTAAGGAAGGTGTAGGTGAGTGCCAGGTGCAAACAAATGAGCCTGAGCCAAACGACTTAATTATTCTGCTCTCATTGCTCACCATACGATGTGGTGAGGTGTGAACGGCCGCTAACAGTGTGTGTAGTGTCATCACACATCAACACAACATCACACACACATGCAGCCTTGTTGAAACCGAGGCTGATACTGTGTGCAAACAAAGGACAGCATCACCAGACTCTGTTTGAAAAGTCCTCGATTTTATTGTATTGACATTTAAAGGAAGACGCGCCGGAAGTAAACCTTTTTGTGGCTTTTGACAGATTTCAGTTCAGAGGGAGAACAGAGATATTGTCAGTCATACACAAAAATGTACATTTTTACTTTATTGTCCCCAAGAAAAATAAAGCCAAAAGCTGCTTTAACACAATTATTTTACAGTTTACTTTTTGAATTAAATCCGACAGAACACGCTGACATTAACAGGACAGGAATGCTGCTTTGCTCCTCATCTCCTCCATAACCACTCGTGGCTTCCGATCTCAATACCCAAAATCACTTGAAGAGGCGTCGAGATGTTGCACACGTGTCCCTCCACGTGCATGCATGCGTTTCCATGCGACACCGTCTTCAGATACCGATATCAGGGAGCAGCCGTTGAGTGGTGAAGAGCAGCTCGGGGATATCCGTTGGCCGCAGTAATCTGGTGGACAAGACCAGCACCTGGAGCGGAGAGCAACACAATCGCTAAGGTGAAAACAGGTCACAGAGTGGAACCCCACACTTAAATAAGTTAAGCAGGCATGAGTGGCAGGGTGAGTAATGTGCAAATTGGCAATCAGCAAGCACATGAATAAGGGGCCTTGGCAGCTGGTTTATTTTCCTTAATTTGATTTAATTACTTCCGCCACGGAGGTTGTGCCGCTGCTTGTTCTTCAGGTGATGTCTCATCTCACAGAATGCTGTGTGGTCGGCCAAAACCTGTCTTTTGAGTGTGAAGCTCTCTTTGTAAAGGTTGTCTTGTGTCAACAATGGACAGAAATTCTGGATTTACCCAATTTTGAGCTGAAAGAATTAGTTGCTATTAATTACTGCTTATGCACATGTCGGGTCGACAGGTGTGAAGGAGAAGAGCGAAGGCCCTACGTTTATTGACAACGTTTCGGTAGTCAGACTTTCATCAGGTTATCTTAGAGACAATGGGGAGGCTGTCTTAAGTAGGCTTGTGGACCCAGTCAGGCCACACTGCAGACAGGCGTCCCTGTTTAATAGCATTTTGAGGGATGTCTGTCTGCAGTGTGGCCTGATATTTTCAAACATGTAAAATGTTACATTGCTGGCTTCATTGATGACTTCTTCTCATCATCCAGACGTACTTTATGTGATCCAGGACAGCTAAGCTTTAGCACCTGATGTTCATTGTGTTATTTTTCAGCCGGAACCCTATTTTACAATATTTTTTCCTTTTAGGTGACTAATGGGGACAATGACTTTTACATTTTTTCCACCATCGAGCGAGACAACGTCAGCCGGCAGTCGTGAAACAGGCTGCAATGTAATCCTGCTGGCAATCGCCCGCATCACTTGCCGCTGACAGACTCCGATTGCTATTTTAAGTGCCTGACAACATCATGGAAAAGATCCTTATAGAGACTGACCTTGTTGTTAAAGAATACAATCCTTTTTGTTTAAGAAGAAACAGCTGCCAACCGCGACTCCATTTTGACAGAAACATTAATTTTATCATTGTCAAAACACACCTCAAACTCAACACAAACAAATAAAAACTCACCAAAACTATCATTGGCCCAAATAAATCCCTAACTCACTGCATTGGATGTGAAAATATTCTGACTCTGCACTCCGTTTTCCCCCCAGCTCCCCTGATATGTTCACGTCGAGCGCAATTGGAGTCTGGCGGCTACGGCGAGAGTGATACCGGCTGTTTCTGCTTTAACAAAAAGGATCTTATTTAAGAAAAACATTTTTTTAAAGCACGTCTGTAGGGATCCTTTCCAACAGGTTGTCATAAACTTTTCAGTGGCTCGCTCAGCACTGGACCAATTTCCCAAATATTCGTGCCCATTAGTCACTTTGACACAAGAACATTGGGAACCGGGATACAGATTGAAAAATACAGAGGAGTGTTCACTCTGAATCACTGATGGATTCTGAAAGCTTTTATGCTGTTGTTACCTTACATTTCGACCCAAAAAAAACCATCCCAAAATAAAAGCTCTATCAATTTACTCATTCAATATACTCAACAGATTCTACTGCTGCCTATTTGGACATGTCCTTGTAGTGCACAGGCATCAGAATCTTGTTTGATTTTCATTCTTATACTCTTCTGCCCAGATTCGTCCTTGTGGTTTTGTTTGTTTCAGGATACAACGATCAGTATCAAAACGGCTTTGCAGGTAGTCCTGGGTAAGGTTATCAGAAAAAACAAACAAAACTAAATGTCAATGTTAAAATGACTTGGGTGCCTCTTCAGACATGAAACCAACATGTAAGATTTCCACTGCCTCTACATAATAAGGTGCAAGTTTGAAAGGGGCTTTAGAATACAGTACATCTGTAACCACTGGGTATTCAAGCTGTCTTTTTGTATGCAAAGAAGCAAACTACTGGCACAAACACTTCCCCTTCCACGTCTACAGGGAGTGAAGGGTTGACACTGAAGATTTCAGCTGGAGTATCACTATCTCAATGAAGGAAGGTGGAATTTGTGCGATGAGACCAAGGACTTATTGATTAAATCTGGTGCGGACGTAGTTATAATTTTATTCTTTGTAACCCCTGCACTTAACCTGAAAGAGAAAAAAAAACTCATATTCACGATATAATTCCAAAAATGCTCTATCATTCTGTATGTTTTGATGCAGATGCACCTCAAGAAAAATCCGAAAGGACTCCTGCCCTCTCCGAGTGCTTTCTAGTTCACATAACAACCCCGGTCCTCTTGTGTTGTATAACAGAGCTGCTCTGTTTCCATGCAGCACTGTTGCTTTAACTCTGGGTCAGCACCCTAAAATTGGCAACAGGCCTGTTTGTAGTGGCAGAGTCAGTCTGTTTCAGAGGAATTCACTTTTGAAAGTAAGACCAAAAACTGCAGTTTGTTTTCAGTGGAGCTGCTCCTCAACGTCTGCTCCACAGCCATCATTTGCTTGGCTGTATACAGTATATCATGTATATACGTGTGAAGGCTCAAGAGTGTGTGCCGAGGCCAGTGTGTGTGGGCCAGCAGGTTATTGTAGAAGCTCGTCTTTATTCTGTTTCCCTGATTACAGATGGGAGGCTTTGATCACTGCGAGGCCTTTCATTGTCTCTGGCCTCCTTCTTGAAGCCTTTTATTAAGACGAGCCCACATCACCCGGCCTGATCTCCCTCCTCTCCTCGCTCTCACACAGAGAAAACACATTCATCTGCATGTTTCACATGTCACTGTGGTCTGCATATGTAATCAGCACTTAAACCACCCAAAAACACAGACAGACACAACAGCTCCTGTCTCCTGTGTGCAGTTACCGTCTGAATGCGTGTCAATATCAGATCCCTAGCCTCTACACCCGATCTGAGTCACCTGCCTGTATGTAGGCCAGCGTTTATTTTTTTTTTTTCACTCGGTCGGAAATCTGTCTGAGGGGAGTCTGATTGTAAACCTGCCGTCTCAATGCGTCAGCGACTGCGTTTCATCTATATCTCTGATTACTGGATGTTTTATGGGCGACACGAGCACAACAGAGGTTCATGAAGTGGATGTTTTTGATTCATATACAAAATCTCTACGTGTATGTGTATTTCTTCCTTTAAATCAAAGCCTGAAGCCCTTTTTCAGCAGATTGTCATTAACGTCAGCCTTACACGTCAGCTTCAAAAAGACCTTTCTGTCTGTGGCCGGAGAAACATTCAGATCTTTAACTTCAAATGGAAACTTTAACCGTGTCTCCGAGTGGTATTATTGTTGGCGCCGCCGTGGCAAAAACAACTGGATATCATTTCCGTTATTGCAACTACCAGCAACAGAGGACAAAATGTGAGTTTAGCCATGCATTTAGACACGAAAGCTGATAAAATGGTGCCAGGACGCCAATCTGGCTGGATAGCCAGTAAGCCCTCATTTTCCTGGGATATTTCGTGCCCGGTAGCAGACGAATAGCAGAGTGAAGGAAAAGGTTAGCGGCAACCAATCTAAAGTTGATGGTGTCATTATTCTATAGCCATTTAACTGTGTAATCAACATAACACTTAGCTCATCTCTGAGCTGAGTTTAGCCTGATGTCGAGTTCGTGTAGAGTCCCAAATTATCCATTAAAGGGAAACTCCACCCATTTCACACATTACAGTGTGTTTACAGGTCTGCATCTAATCTGATAAACTGCCTTCATTGCACTCCTGTAACACTGGTTGACTCATTATGGATGGAAATGATTATCAAAAACAAAACAGCAGAAACACCACCTCTTTTATTCCAATATTAGATTAAATGCATTTTTCTTTGGAGCCCCAGAGGGCTTTACTTTTTCACACAAGACCTGTAGACACACTTTCATGTGTAAAGTTGGTGGAGTGGCCCTTTATTTGCTTTCAGAGGGACCTAAAGCATTAAAGTGCAGATAAGTCTTAAACAGATTCAGTACAATTAATTCTTAATATCCTCTCTTACATCATCCCCAAGGGCCTTTTAGTAAACACCGAATTTATTTGTAGTGGATGACTGAGAGTATTAGATTACACAGCTTTATTAATCCCCAGTGGGGGAATTTGCCAAATCAAATACAGAAAACAAACAATAAAGAGATTTGCAGAATAAAACCAGTAAATAAAACTATAAAAAGCCATCTGGGACATGACGACCAGATAGTCGGTATGGATCCAGACCACATCTAAAAGTGGACAAAGGAGTCGTCGCTGAATGAGCTTATGCGTCTGTTAAAAACACTGAGTGATAGATGGCCTTCAAAATAAAGAACCACATTCAGCTCTTGCTCTCTTTTTCGACACTGACCTCAAGTGATTCTGGGGTAAGGCCAACCACTGAGCGGCCTATTGATCCTGTTTTTATTGTCTGCCGTGATGCTGCTAAAAAGAGCTGAATAGGACTCGACTCACCTGTGTCCCCGGTTTGTGTGTGGCGACGACCTCTTTGATGAGACGCAGCTCTGACGGCGTGACTCCACCCACCAGGAAGAGGAAGAGCACAGGGTTGTCGCTGGGGTGCGGGCGACTCACCTGCAGTTAAGACGGGACATTGTGATTGGTCGGCGTATTTTAAGGCAACCCTGTGGTGTTGATTCTGTTGTTCTTATTATAGAGCAGTCTGTGATAAACAACCCGCTTTGTCCAGGGAACACTTAATCATTTCCTCCGCATGTTGCTAACTGTGTCTATCTGTGTGCCGGCGCTGAGTCACTGCCCAGCTGGACACCTGGGATATTGTGCTGATACTGATGAGAGTGGACTCTGCCAGGACGGCCACCGCTACTCCAAACAATGAGCGATGTCTTTGCACCCTGACACGTGGACATGAAAGCCGGTGCGCACACATACGCTCTCTGATAACACATGCACACACACAAACAACCCGTCCAGCATCACCTGTGTCTGAGAGCTCTCGCAGACCGAGACATGCTGGTGCGCCAAAACCATGATAAACTGTCACTTAAAGATGAATTTTAACAACAAGTCTGCTGTTTCCGCTCAGCATGATTGGCTGCCTGGGGAATAGTAAGTGTTGGGTGGCGAGCTTCGATCGGGGCACATCTGCCGCCTGTGAATGCTAACTGAGAAATCAGAGCTGCAGGGGGCGGACCCGAGGTGAGAGTGGCTGTACACGTGAAGCACCAGCAGGCATGGG
The DNA here is from genome assembly GCF_900880675.1 of Sparus aurata. Classification (NCBI taxonomy): domain Eukaryota; kingdom Metazoa; phylum Chordata; class Actinopteri; order Spariformes; family Sparidae; genus Sparus; species Sparus aurata. The sequence continues at coordinate 7,788,907 of NC_044197.1, forward strand.
TGGAGCGTGTCAAGGATGATTCAACATGTGTTTTGCAAAGAAATATGAGCGCAAATGTCTTCTGGTGTATTCCGCTCATGTTTTATGTTTGGAGGCGGGCGCCTGATTCATCGCATGCACGCCAACTCCATGTGCAAGTAGACCCCGGCACGCAATTATGCACGATCGGCAGACACAGAGCAGCTGGGAGTGTCTGAGCCATGTGTACTGCCACTGGACCGACAGGGAGGATGGGGCTCATGAAAATGTGAGGAGATGAGGTGTGAAATGTGCCTGTGTTTGTGTGTGAGGGAAAGAAACGTTATTCCTTGTCCTGATATCAATATACAGCTAGGCTGTCTCAGAGACGCCACTCACTCAATTTTCATTGATTTAAATTCTTTCAAACATCAAGTCAGTGAGCTGCCTTTGTCTTAGGCGAGGCATTCAATATACAAGGGTGTGGATCTTTTCACAGGCATGGAGACTTTAAACACCTTAGAGAAGCTCATGTGGCAAAAAAAAGCCTGTTGCACCTGTGAGCAACCAACTATAAAATGTAATTTAAACTGAGGGTGAGACTTCGTACCTTGCACTGAAAATCCCTCAGTCAAATTCCTCTTTAATGTTATTTATTGTCCGTTTTGTCTCTTTAATGTCTCTTTAATGACAAATGGATTAGACTCAAAATGCAAATGTAGGGAGGCAGAGAGAGAGTCTGTAACCTTGTACAAAATCATACAAATAAGGACAATTACACTTCAATAATTGTTCAGTAGTAAAGGGGCTCTGTGGAACTTCTGTGTTGTGCTGGAAGCCGGTCATCAGTTTTTGTCTGGGGACTCCATTTCTAAACTAATGTTAGCTACTGTTGCGCTCTGTTAGCAGAGTGGAGAGAGGCTTTGAGATGAGGCATGTAAGAAGTCACTTCTCTTAGACTGTTGCGGAAAATTCATCCCAATCGTCCACAGGCTCGTAAAGGAAACTGAGAACGATGAGGAAAGTCTCATTTTTCACGTCACGTTAATGCATATGATTGTGATACGAAGTGATTAATGCATGTAGTGCTACAGATTGTCACATGGAGCACCTTTAAGGCGGGTGGCATCCAGCGTTAAAGTGCATAACCGTCACCGTACCATAAGACAACTAGAAGAACCCGCCTTGTGTTTGTCTTCCTCTGCGCACCAGTCAATTTGTTGTTCTTGATTAATGGCTAGAACATTTTCAGAGATGTCTCACTGAAGTTGACCTTTGACCTTTTGGATACAAAATGTCATCACTTCATCGTTTTATCCTTGCTCGAGACTGCGCCACACTTGGAATACCTGTTTCAAATGTGAGAAACTTGCTATCATGAGAAAGTCGCTGGAGAGGAAATGCTGGATCAACAGTCCTTATAGCAAATTTGCACCATAAATATGAGATAACCTGTGACTTTAGGACTTAAAACTCTTATCTAGGTGTTGGTGTTAGTCAGATGGAGGAACTGCAGAATCGTATGAAGGTGCAGGAACCAGATCTCTTGAACTCTGTCCAAAGAAAGGCTAAATGTGGGACGTCAGACGGTTAAGGATGACAGTTTAAACACCAGGCTCTCGCTTTGTCATAATCCAGACTACAGGGTCCGGTGTGTTCCACACAGTAGGCTCTGTGGTTATAAATAGAACTTTTATTGGGGTGTTTAACTGCATAAAGGGTGTGCACCGTGCTCCTATGGAAAACTCCGAGTTCAGGTTTATAGGTTTAGTCTGTCGGAGTCTGTGATTCGCGGGCCAAGTCTCTTAATTTGTGTAAAACCAGGCCACGGTTACACAACCAGTCTAATTCCTCCCCCCGCGGGTAATCATCAGTTTAAGCAGGCCCAGATGTGGGATAATCAGAGCGTGGATAGTGATCTGGTCTGTGGTGGATGTACATTACCCGAAAGCCTCAAACTACATGACTGTCGGGGAAAAACATTTGGGTGAAATATTAAGGTCACGCAAAAATTCATGTCTTTGTGTCTCCCTATGACGCCTGCTCTGCAAATCCAACTGAACTTTTCAAAAAGGTAAATTTTGGATTAAAAGGGATTAATAATGAGTGAATCAACTAAACAAATTAAACTGAATTGTCTCTCGGACCTGCTGAAGGAATATAAATCCAACGGAACACTTTCTGGATTTGACGCTGCATCCCCAGTATGTCAAAGGTTTAGATGATCAGCACTGAAGTGTGCTTGTTTAACTACTGGTTTGCGTTTAGTAACCTTTTCAGGCTTATTAAGATAAACTAATGTTCTATACGTTTAGTAGCAGGGTATGCATGCACTAACTGAGCGCGGAGCACATCTTTTTGTTCTGTTCTCACAGTAGTGCCTTTTTTTGAGCAAGTAACTGGTCCTGGGAAAACGTTTGCCCTATTTTTAAACCCTTCTTTTACTCTGTATCCTAAACATCTCAGCCAGTCTGCACCAAACTTGGTATGTGTCATCTTTGGATCACCCAAAATGCACCCATTTGTTCATTGTTTGGTTACCAATGTTATAAAAGCATGGCCTGAAAACAAGCTACAAAGAGCACTTTATAGATGCAGTGCAACATCTAATTGTTTTTCGTGACTGTTTTTCTTGATGTAGTTTGTGTTCTGAAACGTGCTGTCACAACTTCGTAGTTACCATTTTCCTTTTGGTCTCAGCTGATTTGTGTTTGATAAAAGTCTTTGCAAGCATGTGTTAGGGGAACCTACTCTATCCATCTGTTTCAAAAGTCTGCGAATCTGTTAGATCACTGATCGCTTGCCGTAGTTGCTTGTGAAGTTCAGAGGTGTTTGCGTTTTTCCAAGCAGATACAATACGACATAAAGATTTGAATACCAACTTGGAACTAATGTGTGGACTTCTGACTCACATCGGATTGCTGCATAACCTATATTTTAGTTTGCTTTGCTTTTGTTTTGTAATTTACTAAGGTTATCTGGAGCACATGTGGTGCCCAGTCTGTTCTCGGTTACACAAGTCCTGGCTGCAGTCTAACCACCTGCTCTTCTCTACCAACCGCTTCATGAACTGGCCAGTTATACAACACGGTAATGGTGATGTAGCTAACGCCTCAAAATTGTGAGGAATTTAGCAGGTGTGGGCAAAGGAAGGAGAGACGGAGCAGTCGGCAGACACAAAAAGGCCAGCACAGGTGCAAGCACACCTAAAATTCTTTGAGATTTTTTCCTTGTTAGACCTTCTGTTGAGCTGATGAACTGATCTGTTCGGGGGTTAACTGGGAGTTGCAGGTAAGAAAAGCTGTTGGCCCGTGACTGCAGGGTTCAATTTCCAGCTGCCATGCCTCTTGGCTGGATGCCCAATTGAAGTGATCGAAGGTGGAAAGATGGTGGTAGATCAAAGAGGGGTGGAGCGGTGGGTACATCGTTCCACAGCAGTAAAATAAACTGTGCTTTGTAAAGTGGCAGCTGGTGACTCCATGTGGAGACACGTTGCTGTTTGACCTATAAAATGTGATCCTCGCATGAATGGTGCCCGTATTGTGTTCTCTCTCTCAGCTCCTGACCGGAGATGCAGAAATAACAGAATGCGACAATTTTTGCCGCTACTGAGTGTGTGTAATGATGATTAAAAAGGACACACTGAATGTTCAGGCCTTTGATCTGTTGGTCATATCACTGTAAGTAGAGCTGTAAATCAAAAGAGTGGTGGAGAGTTAAAAGCGGTGGGTAAACACGAGCTACATAGCGCTGCTTTTGATGCCTTAATTGGCCTGCTTGGGTAAACAGTGTATATGTGCCGACATGAGAAGCTTACTCGGCAAATTATTAAATCAGGTCAAGCTCAAGCAATGGAAGAAGGCACTTTATTGTCTGCAGCAGGTAGGCTTAAGAGGATGTGATGGAGCTGACCCCATTACATACAAACGGGTTAGTGTGTGTGCGTGATGGTGAGCGATGTCTGACCTTCATGAACATGCTGAAGCCAGTTTTGAGCAGGTCCGTGAGGCCTCCGGACATGTGCTCGATGTCGGGGCATTCAACTCTGTCAGGATGGAACACCTCCTCCAGGATCTGCCGCAGGAAAGGACGATAGGTCGCCTGCAAAACACACCAAATAACACACTTGAACACGACAGTTTTCACCCAGAAACGCCAGCCCTGACAGCACTGCTTTATTTTCATATATATGAGTCAACTGTGACTGAGTATAAATAATCAGTATATGAATATGTGTGTATACAAGTGAGCTGTTAGTGTCTGTGTTTAGTGCTCTGAGTGTCCGCCTTTTAGCCTCTGCGTGTTGTGTTAATGGACGTGGGTGATGGAGACAGTGGAGTTAAAAACAGCTCAGGTCGAGTAAACAAGCGGCTAACTCATGAGTCACTTCAGGAAGAGGAGCTGAAACATTGCTGCAGTTAGGGTGAAAAAATCTGTCTCCACTGTTGGATGTCGCTAAAAATAGAACTTTGGTCTAAAATGAGCGATTGTTTAAGGGGAAAAGTTGCCTGGCACTATGAAAATATCTTTCTGTCAGTGGGAAAATAAAATATTCTATACTATAAATATTTAGACGGCCATGGATATCATTTCTGGGAAGAGATGCTACTTCTAAACTTTAAGCCCCCAGACTGAAATATCTCATTATTACATAATGTATTCTACTGACTAATCCAAGAGTGCCAGCATGTGGGTCACATTTGTGTTCTTTTACGAAATGTCTCATAAACTACTGAATGTATGAGTTTGAAAAGGGCTGTAGTCTGACCTATGAATACTGAGTACACACTTAATAATGCAGTGATGACTACTGTGTCTTGGGTCAGATCATAAACATGTCAGAGGGCGTTGCAGCTGGTGTGATCTCTAGTACTGTTTTTATTTAGTGAGTCAGGAATAAATGCTGTGCACCTCTGTTGTGTATATTGTTGAATGAGTGAACTAAATAATGTATCAAGTTTAGCATGTGACTGATCCTGTACAAGTTTTGTGCTGATTAGCAACTGTTAGCATGCTGACATGCTAAACTGAGATGGCGACTATGGTAAACACGCCTGCTATATGTCACCATGTCAGCACTCCAGGTTCAACATCACACCTGTGTTTACAGAATGTTGGATCAGGATTTGGCCTCCAAACTGTTTGCGATGTCATAAATCATGCTCGATTTTTTTCACTTTGTTTACTCTCTAAGCAGGTGAATGTGAAACAGTCTTCACGCGTCAAACTCTGCACAGACATTCGACAGAGCGAAGCTGGAACATTCAACTTTAGGAACAAAAGATAAACACATTTCCAATCAGACGAGGACTTTAAGTACCTATTACAGAGCTGCTAGCAAGGCTACCGACTTGTGTTTTCCTAGCAACAGAGGACAGTAGGCACGACCATGTTGACGTCTGAGAGGAACGCGCTTGAATACTGAAGGTCAGCAGTTTATTTTTCAGTAAGCACTGAGCTTTATCAAAATGAGCTGTTTGCGTTCGTCCTGATGACAACCAGTAACAGCTCCTCAGGTTCAGTTTTTCAGGTCATATGAAGTATCGACAGTGTTTTTCAATAAAATATTGATGTCCTCGAAGGAGCTGCACTGCAGAACCTCAACTAAAGCTTCATAAAATACCTCCTAATACTCCTGAAAGGCTAACCACGGAAAAAGAAAAACTCTTTAACAGTATCAGGGACGCAGCGTTTTTTCTGCCCGGCTACCCAGAACAGAATGTACCATTTATAGACCTCAAAGCTAGTGGATCAGGAATTCAAGACAGATTTTTATTTTTTTTTTCATGGGAGTGAGGTTCGCTGTCTCCGAGAACAATAAAGACCCAGATAAGGTTTGGCACAATTTTATTTGAGTGCTAATAGACTCAAAATAGAAACCGGCTGTATGTCTTCCAGTTTCTGGATAACTTCCCTCATTTTACAAGACGCAAGTGACACATCGAGGCCGTGCGCCAAAATGTGAGCGAGGTAGGGAGCATAACTCTTCCTTCGGATGTTTTCAAAGGAACATCTGAACGCTCATCAGAGACTGCACCTACCATACTGTTGATTCAGGCATAAACACACTCAGCTACACTCATCAGATGTCCAAATACTGATGCATCCAGGTGTTTTCTGCCTACTGCATCAGTATGTCTCACTCTCAACTGACGTCTCACAGCCTCCCACTCCTCCACTGCCTGAAGAGCGGCCAAATTAGGGCTGGGGAAATCCTGCTGTCCATATTGTATAAAAACACGAATTATATAAACTAATATTTACCTCTACCAACATGACTTTGCAGCACGGGTCAGCCTGCACAAAGTAAGCTGGGCGTAAACACATTAATGATTCACCTCCGACTTAATATCACGCCTGCGCACGCACATACACAACCAGCAGCGACGCGGGCATAAACAATCTGACCCGCAGTCACGCACGATCCATTTTCATCTGCCATCCGAAAAAAACTAAAAGCAATCCCATTAAATCACCGGCGCAAACACCCACACGATGAAAAACAATATTAGAATTAGTCATATGATAATGCCAGTGGTTAAATATTCATCTCTATACACACACACACACACACACGCAGCCTCACATGTGAGTATCAGTTTCCCGGCAGGTTTTCAGGAACGATTTAATGTTCCAAAACAACATGGCGACAGCATCAAAAACATGCACGGAGCCCAGAACACAACAGGCTGGAATGTCCTTGGAGAAAAAAGGAGTTGTCAAACTGATGAAGTTGTACTATGCATCTCATTGAAATCCCTCAGAAACATAGAGCTAAATTCTAATCAGCACGTGCTCCGAACTCTTTCTTCACGAACACAAGATGTGTTCTGTCTCGACAAGGGTACATCGTGTTCTTCTCTGAGGCTAATTTGTTTGTGTACCGTATGAACACCGAAGTACAATGAAATGAACTTTAAACATGGTCAAACACAGTTAAAACACTTGAAATGTATAAATACTTTTGTTTTTTATTGGGTCATTTCACATGAAAAACTATGTAAAAGAAATCTACAAACAGATCTATGTGACAACGAGATACTTGTTATAAACGTTATTGCAGTATCGACCTCGAATTGAACATTTTCAATAAAAAAAAAACACGTATAAATAATTTTATACGTGTGTTCTTCACATTATTCTATATCTGGCAGCTCAATTTACAGTCTATTTAATCCATTAAATGTATTTGTTTAAAAGTGCATTCAATATGTCTACAGTCATGGGTGTGTAATCCCGACCATGTGCCACCATCTCTCTGACTGGATGAGTCACTGGCTTCTAACTCTCACCTCGTGTCATTGCATCACAATTCAAAAGATCTTAATAACAGTTCACATGCTCCGCACATGAACACTGCCACCGTTCGTGTGTCTGTATTCTTTATGTGTTCTTGTATTCTTCCCATAAGGTCAATAGACAGCATCGGACTCCAGCTGTGAAAGGCTCCGTCACTCGGACTTCATTGATGTGTTTTTTCCCCAGGAAATTCTATAGTGTTCAGTTACTCACAGCACGACGTGTACTCAGGAAATGTGCAATTTTCGTGCAGCTGTACAATGAGGGAGTACACATGTGACATTAAGGGTATAGGAGGGCTACTTGTGAATCCGGGGGGACCGGGGTTCTGCATTTCAAGGAGCTTTTCAACGAGAGGACATCATGACCGGCAGGTATTGACTTCTTGGGTGGAGAGGATGCCTGCTGAGAGAAGCTGTCGAAATTACTGATGATTCTCGGGAACATCCAGTAGCTGGAAGATATCACGCTGTTCCCCTTTTTTATATGAAGTCATTTTCATAATGCAGCAGGAGCGAGGACAGACAGTTCTGCCCTGACATAATTACACTGCCGCTCACCAGGCATATGCAGACACCTATCGCTAACAAAGATACTGACGCCTTCTGCCAAAGCTCATATTTTACTTTGCCATTCAGTTGCATTGGGATGGAGTAATGACATTCAGAGTGTCCTGAGAGAGGTTACCCGGGAAAAAACTTGTTCATCATCATCATTCATTCAAGGTAACATTGGCAGCGTTGGGAGGGGTACTTTAAAAATGTATTCGGATACAGTTAAATCCAAGTATCATATGTTTAATATATATATATGATTAATAAAACTTGAAAACTTTCCATTCCTATTGGATAACCTCAATACCAAACACAGAGAAGAGAAAAATCTATAAGATGACTTTTATTTAATCTTTCTAATGTTCTTTAAGAATCTTGTGTATTCGGTTTCTCTCAAGACAAGAGTGATGTTGTGAGGCACTGTCGTGTGCGCATGCTTACAGACTTGTATATCATCTTTATTTTTTAACTGTATCCCCTTTACTGAATGTTTATGTGATCTAATTACATATTTTTTTCCTGTGACTTTTCCGGAATACAGTTACTTTTATTTTTGTGTCCTAATCATATAATCCTGTTACATGTAATCCATTACTGATCGCCTGATCGTGGGTGCTAGGAATAAGGCAGCAGTCGTGTGGCAACCAGCACATACTCAAGGAGGATACTGGTCCTAATCTTTGAGCTAAGCTAAGCTAGCTGGCTGTTAGCTGTAGCTTCATATTAAGCATACAAACAGAACGGTACCAATCTTCTAATATCTCTGCAAAACAGCCAGTACACTTACATGTGTGCCCTAAATTGCTTTGCCTTTAACAATTACTGTGCTGAATTCAAAATGCAATAAAGTGAAATGGTGGATGAAATAACTCCTGCTGAACACAAGAGCTCCAGCTCCTTCAACACAAAGAGGCTTTGTAGCTCACAGCTTTATGATTGGGTCAGTGAGTTACGTTTGAGAAGTCGAAAAATAAAAGCCTCAATCAACACAGTTTAAAGAGGTCCATGAGACAAAAGCAATAAGAGATCAACAGAGTAGGACATATATGTTTTTTAAGCCCCTGCAGAACATCCAGTGCCATGAATACTTCTTTGATTGTCACGTCCATGTATTAGGCTCAGAAAGTCATCATGACCCTGAAGGAAAAAAAAAGGGATTTGAACTTTCCTCGACTAACCTTTCCTCCTGCTGACATAATTCTCTGAACGAGCTACCCAATCACAGTGAAGGACGGCGACAATGAAGCTGCACTGTTGACAGTCAAAGAAAAGGTAAGAGCCTTTCATGGGGACAAAGCTTGCAGATGCACACACAAAGAGGCCCCTTCTGAGTTACATAAGCTGTAAGATGCAGACAGTTTATGAAGAAGCTTTTGCAGTGAATGGTGTGACGCAAGCTGGAGAGGCACTAAAGCTTTCGAAGGCCAAAAGGTCGCCCCTGCTCAATCTAGACCTGTATATCTGCTGCAGCAAGAGTGCAAATACAGGTAAATAAAACATGAGAGACCCCGGCTGACTGTGATGAACAATGTTAACTTAATGTTCTGCCTTTCTTAGGTGTGCTGGGGAATGTGTGCGACGGATAGACAAAGAGCTATTACAAGCCATCCTGTAACACAGAGTGTGTGTGCGTGTTTCGATGTTGACAGTGTGTGTAGACCTGGTGAACTCCATCACTGGCCGTGTAGACGGAGCGCAGCTGCTTCAGGTGGTCTCTGGTGTGACTCAAACCTCGGAGGGTGTCGAACATCTCCTCCACAGCAGAGTGGGCTCGCTCCGTGGTCAGCTCCTCTGCGTTTGCACAACCTAACACACAAAAAGGACACGCATACAATTATTAAATGAGACGAAAGGTAAAGAATCATGCAGACACAAGTGTTTCGGATCAGGGTCAAAAACCCAGGTTCCTTTAAAGAACGCTAAACATGCATAAAAACATTTACATCTGCGAAAAAAGAAACGCTTCGAAGATGCAACATGTTGCTTTTTGTGGGTAATTTTCCCAGCTGGGTATACACTGAAACCAATTATCAAGGTAACACATGGCAACGAGCGGACAAGAGCTCCTTTATGCAGGCAGAAAAACGCTGCTGTCTAATCAAAAGCTAATGTTCCCTCCTTTCTTAAGAAGTGCGTGGGGAAGCATAGACCTGCTGTGAAAAATACCCAAAGTGACAGAGCACAAGATAGAACCAGTGAAACAGAGAGGCTGAGGCAGACACGAGAGTGGTGGGGAGTTGCGGGGAAAAGAGCGTACGAATCTGAAAGTGAAGTAAACAGGATGAGGAAAGAGATCATGGAGGACCGAGAGAAGATGGGAGCCAAGTTTACAGCCGCTGTTGGCGAAGTGGGTCGACTGGCACCTGCACTTCCCCCTGGCGCTGCTCAGGAATGTGGCTGCCTCATGTTTACTAGACGGTCAGCTGTGCTATAAAAGATATAAAAGCACACCTGAAAGCTGCATCAGCACAGAGAGGCTCTGAACAACTAACAGAGGAACTGATGACTCCCCCGTCAGTGCCGCAGTTAAGCTAATTTACTTAACATGTGTGGGTTTGTTTGTTTTTTTCCACAGAGATGTAGAATATCTTCTCGGCTAATCTCAAAAGAATCATTCCACCATTTCATCACCATGACATCCTTTTGATCAGGTGGTGTTGCGTGAAAAGATCACATCATGTAAAGTGCAAATCAGGCTAGAATTGTACCAAGTTTTATGTCAAACCATCCTATATTTGTCGAGGCATTGCATTCAAAGTCAAGATAATCTTGGCGCTAAAGGATAAGCAAGGGGATCGCAAAAGTCAACAAGATTCATCCTCTGGAGACCATGAAAATCTGAAAAAAACTAAAAAAAACCCAAAACAATGTTACAATGACAATATGACCATCTAATAGCTGTTGAGCTATTTCAGTTCAAACCAAATCAGTTGACCCTATGGTAGATAAAACATGAAGTGCCCTTTCCAGTGAACAAATCATGCTGACATGCCCTCTAATCACCGCTTTCTGCGTGCTGGTGCTCAACGACCCGTACCCTTTTCTTCTCATCCTTGCCCCACAAACATCCCGAGTCCACCACTCGACAACACCGTACTAACAAACTGGGACTTGCTCATTGCACATCAAGACAGAAAATAGTGCAGTAAATGGGTTAAGCTATTCTGTGCTTTCATCCAAACAAGATGGGATGGGTGCGCGCTGCCCTGCAGGAGGCTCGGCGAATCCATCAGGATCAAATCTGGGCTCAGCGTCTTTCCCAACAACACTTCAACAAGTGGACAGGGGGAGGTGGGACTGAACCTGTGATCAGCGACTGACCTGCTCTAAATCCGTATGCTTTGCTCTGAGAAAAGCGCAGCTAGAACCACCGGGCCTTCCAGCTTTGATTAGACTAATTAGGCTCGACTCAGAAGGTTATGCATGACTTCTGCCACCACAGGGTCACCATCAAACCCCGGAAAACTCAATTAAAGCTCTTGCTTGGAGATTATATAACGACGTATGAGCTCACATATTGCAGCCCTAGCCCTAGCTTGGAAATGAAAGCAAAGATGGATACATGTATGTGAGTGATATACGAGTGCTGTAAAGATCTTACACTGAGAGAACATGTGGTAAAAATCTCCCTTGTATGTACACTTGAAACACTGAATTTGTCTTTAACGCAGGTTAGATTAATGGGATGTAAGAAAAGCTATGTCACTCCAACCCTCTCCCCTTCTCGCTGTAAAGACAAGATATAACTTTCATACGTCTGACCACTGGCCTTTGCTTCATTTTGTTTGGCACATCGTATACGTTGAGGAATACATCACTGTCGGCACAGTTAGATAACATACACCGCACAGCTCGACTTTGTCAGGCTTTAATCTCTGTTATTTGTTCCTTTTTCCTTTTTCTTCCCATATACATGATATCGAATTTAGCACGGCGGGTCTTTGTTTTGAGTTGCTGTCTTGAGGAATGTAAAGCGTCTGGCCCTGTGGTTGGCTCTCCCGCGCTGCCCTGGCTGAGAGGTAAACTGTTAGGAGAAACAGCAGGGCTTTTTGACTGAGCACGGCGTGAAGACTCAGCCAGATGAGGGTCTTATCTTTCCAGACGCCCGCAGAGGACAAAGGCAAAACAAACTGCGTCTGATGTTTGTGTCTGAGCAGGTCTTAATGTCAAAAAATGCCAGAAAACGGTAAACAGCACATACAAATATGCTCTAAATTTCAGTTAAATGATTTGACCCACTCCTGCAGAGCAGAGGGAATGGGAGCAGGCCGGATATATTATAAGGGCTCTGAAGGAGGATGTGTGTAAATCTGTACGAGTGCTTGCGTGTCTGCCGTGAGAGGGCTGGTTGACTTGCTGCCAAAGCATACAGTGCAGGCCCACGGCTAGACTGCTGGATGCAGGGCCTCCTACCCTCCTCTGAGGCAATCTGTGGTTTAGATGTTGATCGTGGCGCTGCAGATCCCCGAGCAGGAGCAGGACCAGGTGTGGATCCGGGAACATCCAGCTTTGGCTGTGAGGACGAACACCTGCATCTTCGTTTATCTCGGGCGATGCTGCTTTGCCTCCAACCGTAACAACACCACACCAGATCCACGACACCACGCCATGTCTGATGTCTCTCACGCAAACCTGTGAGCTGATGTCCTGGTATTGGGAAACGCTTTCTAAATAATCACTTGGATGATTGAGCATCATTCCTTATTTATATATGAGTACACCTTTTGTAAAACTTCAGGGAAATGATGAGTAAATACATGTCATTACAGTCCAAGTGCCATCCCTGTCTATACACATTTACTTCCCGAAACAACCGAGTTTGCCAGCCAACAGCCTGTCTCGAAAATTGCATGGTCATTTCTGAGACTGACTCATCACTGTGCTGCTAAGAGACGGTTTAGTGAGAGTGAGAAAGCAGAGAGAAAATGTAGTTTAGGGTTGTTACGGTGAGCAATAAGAGGCAGGAAATGCTTGATTGAAGCCTTCTTTAATTAGATTCAACAGAGCCGGAGGTGAGCGGTGGTTACTAAGAGGGGTGTGAGTGCAAACTGTGACGCTCAGAAGGTGGAAGCTACCAACCAGAATGCCCAGAGGAATGTATCGCTAATGAACGGCGCCGCATGGGGATTAAGTCAAATAACAAAATGAAGAACTGCAGAGAGAGAGAGAGAGAGAGAGAAAGAGAGAGACGTCAAAGAAGAGTCATCCATTTAAATCCTGTGACAGTAAAAACTTTTACTGTTCACCCTTTAAGTGATGCTACAAAAACAAGGTCGATCTTGCTTCTGGTCTCACTTTTGTATAGATTATGGCTAGTCAAGTAATAATTAGAACTTTATTTATATAGCACCTTTCAAAAGCATGTTACAAGGTTCTGTACAACAGAAATAAAAACAGAAATGAAAACATACCAAATACAGTTGCCTGACAACAACAACAGAAAACATAATAAAACCGCCAAAAAATAAAACTGGAAATAAAAATTTGAATTTAAAATCACACATCCTCAACAAGGTAATCATGCAACGATAATAAAACAAAATTAAAAGAAGGCCAATCGATAAAAGTGAGTCTTCAGAAGAGATTTAAAAGAAGTCACTGAGGTAGCCTGCCTGAGATCGCCGGGAAGGGAGTTCCACAGCTGTGGAGCACAGACAGCGAAGGTCCGGTCACCTTTTGTAATGAGACGGGACCTCGGTACCATAAGTAAAGCTGTGCCGGCAGATCTCAGGCAGCGTTCAGGCTCGTAGGGTAAAAGCAGGTCACGGATATAGGCAGGGAACCTGACCATTCAGGGCTTTAAAAACAAGTAGTAAAATCTTAAAATCAATTCTAAAACTCACAGGCAGCCAGTGGACAGCAGCAAGGGTTGGAGAGATGTGGTCACTTCTCTTTGTACCTGTTTAAAGCCTGGCAGTAGCATTCTGAATAAGATGCAATCTGCGGATGTTTCCCTTGCTGATCCCAGAGTACAGGGCATTACAGTAATCTAGTCTTGAAGAGAGAAAAGCATGGACAAGTGAGCCTTCGATCAAAACACAGCACAGGGTTGGAATGTGTATTAAGTATAAACCTAGCTCAGTCTTCACACAGCTTGAGAATAAGAACAGCCACATCAGAATGTGTTTGTTGATTTCAGCTAAGCATTTAACACAATCTCACCCATGAAGCCCGATGAAAAAAAATAAACACCCTGCAGGTGGATATTGGACTTCCTCACAAACAGACCCCAGATAGTTTGGATTGGCAGTTACACCTCCTCTACTTTAGTGCTCAACACACGGCCTGTGCACAGCCCAGAACATCATCTGTGCTCATCAGTGAGCAGTCTGCGCAGAGCCCGACAGATGTCTGACAAGCAATACAGAAGTAACTGCTGACATACCACCAGATACATTTTTATTACCTGTTTTTTTTGTGATCGTGGCCACAGGTGCTTGTTATGGTAAACAAATTCAATGAAATTATCCACAAACCGAACCCAGAATGCACTACTCCGTCTCTCAGTACTTTCCCTCTGTAGACCCTCAGCCCTCAGCCCACTCCTTCCAAATTGCAAGTCATTAAAATTATTCCAAACTTTATTCTCAAAAAACATCTGGGCAATGTAGGTTTTAGCAAATGTTACTCAAGCGTGTGTAAATGGTGCATTTGGTTCGGAACTATTTTCAACCGTGGATGAATAAACATTAGGTGTGTGCGGAGTATTTACGGCAGCAGGATGGTATGTGGGACCGACTCAAATGCTACTGCTGAGAAAAGGAACATGTCCTCCTGAGCAGTGATGTGGCTCACTGAGGTGTTTTTAATAGTTTTTGGACAGATATGAAACTCTGAACCTGTTTACTTGTTTAACTTTCTCAGCCTTTGTTTTGATGTTGCTGACATCAATTTCAGCACAAGCATATAAAAAATAAAAAAAAGATAAATCAAATAAATGTGAAGCTTGCAAAGGCATTTGTGTCCATTAACAGAGTCACACTGTTGACGGGAAATGCTTACAAAAAATACGGCCTTAAATAAAGCAGGGAACATTAAATCAGAAAAACACGGTCTGTTTCCTCAAGCACCCTTGAAAGACTGCAACAACTCACCATCTACTCCTGACACCACAATCAAAACTAATCGCTCTGTACTTATCAGTGGAATGTAGACAATGAGACTACTTATAAATATCCCGGCTTATTTTGAAACCTGATCAAAAATTCTATTCTGGTCGGAGAAAAGAATGAGAGTACGTGATTTTCAGAGGGGAGAGCGAGGGAGAGACAGAGAGGGGATTTTCACAAGGAGGTTATATCAGACGAGGTGATCCTGTGTGGAATGCTAGGCAGGAAAATCTCTCCGCTACTGTATCTCAGGATGAAAGAAGAGACACAGAGCTGGTGGGCTTGGAAAAACTACGAGCTCGTCATGCCCACCTTCTCCTTACGTGATGCTAGCTGTTACCGCGGCAACCATGTCATTTCTAGGTCAGGAGGAAGTCGTTCCCACGTGGTCCTATCATGAGACTGACACACGGAAAGTACAGGTACAGGAGGAATTGTGCACTGATATGGTCATAAGAAGCTACAAAGCTTATTAAGCTGTGGCTATTCTTCTGAGCCTTGAGAACTTAACCACATTTACCACAAGTGAATGGAACAATTTAAAAAACAAACATAGTATACAAACTAGGGCTGTCAAACGATTCATTTTTTTAATCGCGGTTAATCGCATTTTGTCCATAGTTAACTCGCGATTAATCGCAATTTTTTTGGCACATTTCTTTCTGTTCTAAATGTACCTTAATGTATTTTTTTCATGTTCTTAATACTTTTAACAACATAAGAAAGGGCAAAAATGCTTGCTTTATGAAAATGTTTATTCAACACTTCAAATCATGCAGGAAAATGAAAGGCTCAAAAAATATCCCCTCACACTAAATGGGATCAAAACATGGTGATGTCAGCTTTTGGCGAGGGGGCGGTGGGCTCTCTGCATCTGCATGTGTTTGGCTTGCAAATGATATCTGAGACTCGACGTACTTCAATGGTACTCATTTCATGTCGACAGTACGTGCAGATAACTTTTGTCCTATTGACCGAACCATCTGGCAGTGTTTTGAAAGTGAATTTGCCGTTCGTAAGTCCTTTCTCCATTTCCTTTCACTTTCGCTTTTCAGTCTACCGTGTTTTTCCCGAACGCCAGCCTTGCTTCTTGTTCTTCTGATTCCCTTTCTTATTCTTCTGCCACCCCCTGGATCAAGACTACAGGTGCCACCGACGGCCATAAATCAAACAATGCGTGTTTCTTTTTTTTTTTAATACCGAGCGTTAAAAAAATTAACGGCGTTAAGAGGATGTTGCGTTATTAACGCGTTATTAAGTTAACTTTGACAGCCCTAATACAAACACAACTACTTCTACTAATATATTTAGCTCCTGTCCCTTTAAAGACCTCCTTCCCTAAAACCCAGTCTGATCTGATTGGTCTGCTCACACACGCCCGAGCCAGCACAACTTACAACAACAGAACAGCTGTGCTAAATCAATTCTTATGTGTCAAATTAGCCACAGGGCATAACTTTAGCAAATGTGTGACATGATGACAAAGTGTGATGTCATGAGGCAAGAGCATTAAAGGCGGGACTACTGACAAGTCGTTTCAAGAGCAGCGTTTTCTGTGTGAGAGAGCAGCTTCTGTGTGGACTACATGCACAAGATCCTCTATACAACACTGGACAAAAGGAAAAAAAAACCTAAAATGCATGATAGGTCTCCTTTAAGAAGAAAAAGAGGTGCTTAAACAGCTCCTTCTCAAAGAATGCTTATAACACCCTTCAACATCTTCACTGATGGCCAATGACGGCCAGTGATGAAGGCCAACTAGAGGGGACACCGCTCGACGCTCACTACGGGCAAATGGCAGCCGACAGTTAGTTGGCTGTGGCAGCGCCGCACAAGTTGGGTCCCACAGTTGTCTGAATTCCGGCATTAAGCCTTAATCCCCTCCAGAGTGGCCTGTTTGAGAGAAAACACGAGACCTGTTAATCTGGGCTGC
Organism: Sparus aurata; assembly: GCF_900880675.1. Classification (NCBI taxonomy): domain Eukaryota; kingdom Metazoa; phylum Chordata; class Actinopteri; order Spariformes; family Sparidae; genus Sparus; species Sparus aurata. The sequence continues at coordinate 7,805,760 of NC_044197.1, forward strand.
TTTATACACTCTTTAGGAAGTGCATAACCATACCGATTTACACAAGGTCAAACACAGACCTCAGGGCCTCTAATACCGTTTTTAAACAGAATCAGCACATATATACCATGTTTTTAAACACAGGTAAACCTGCTTAAAACAGGTGACTGACTGATTAGAGCTCATAGTGGAAATACTTAGTAGGAAGAATAAGCAATGCTCATAAGCAAACAAATGGATGGAGATGTAATTTCATGCCAATCTCCTTAACTTCGATGAGTGTCATAGCAACGCACCAGAAAACGGGGTTAAAATGACTCCAGTGACATTTTTTATCACCGCTGATTACAGCAGATGCTGATAAATTTCCATGACTACTGCAGAGTAATTTCACCTCAGAATGATGCTGAGTGAAGCCTTTCTGGGGTTTAACAGTCACTTTAAACCTCCTTCAGTGATATGACACTTCTCCGAGCCCCACAGGGGAACGCAGTGTGGCACCAAGTGTGGATGTGTTTTTCATTAGAGAATGAAGGGCACACACAGGCAACATACAGTAGCCACAGTATCCTAAGCTTTCCCTGCTGCAGGAGTATGTGTACTCACAGTGGATGTTATTAATCACATGCTGAGGAGGGTGCGGTCGCACCCGCGCCACTTACCGAGAAAACCTTTCATGGTTAGAGTGGACCCCAGGCGGCATAGCTGTGGAGAAGAGAGGGATCTGCATGTCAAACACTACCTCCTGAGTGCTTTCATGTCAGCTGGGTGGTTGTGTTAGTGGATGGGCATGTGGGCTGCACAGTGGCCGGGCAACAAGGCCCTCAGATGTTGTCCTGTCTGACAAGCAGGCGTGAGGACATCAAACAGCAACCGTGTAGGACTCACCCAGTGAGGGGGAAACACCTTGGTGCCGCCAAAGGGAATCCTGCCTGTGGGTGGGTACGACATATGGCTAACAAGAATGAGGGTAGATGTGTGATTTGCCATAGAAGGATCAGGGGGTCTGCATGTGTATTTATATATGTGTGTAAAATAGAAGGCGGGGACGATGGCTTAAATCACAGGGTAATGATCTGCTCAATTAGAGAGTGGCAGCCTCTAATTTCCCTGTCTGACTTAAGGTCTTTCAAAGCAGATTACACACACACACACACACACACACACACGCAGCCATTTGTGTTAAGAAAACTGACGCAGATTTCAATACTTTTCCAAATATTAGATAATTTTAAAGATTACTCATCACCAGAAGGAAGCAGCAGGCTGAGACAAACTTTTAACTAAATTCAATGCTAAAGGCCTTTCATACCATTTCTAAGGGTTATTAGTCATTGAGGGGTCACAGTTTTGCAGATTTCATTCAAACACTTCTTCCAGACAATAGCTGATTCACGACTGCAGAAATGAAAACCTTCATCGCTGTAAAAGAAACTCCTGATGCGTGCACTGATGCTGACCCAGGGCTCGCTCTTTGATATTGTTCCTCATGATTTGTGTTTCACCTCACTGTCGTCTACTATTAGTTGCACTATCAGACTCGCTGCATTTCACTTTGATCCTCTGTAATTACAGTGCCCTGAGTGTGTTTTATTGTGTGTGAACGGTGGTGTGTATCACAATCATGGCAGTTGCAGTGTATCAAGCATGGTTTCAAGTTATATCAGTGAGATCTGGCGAGGTGCAGAGAATGCCACCGACTCCAGACGAAGACAAAATTACAACTCTGCACGCAATGCAACATGAGTCCCCTCCTTCCCATAGGATGTCGAGGGGGGAGTAGGAGAGAGCAGTGTGAGTGTGTAACAGTGTGTATGATGGTGAAATCTTAAACAAACCCCTTTTCCTCATCAGTACTACTGAGGCTGTCTGCCTGACTGGTACGTTCGCTCTCCTGTCTAATAAATTTCCATCTAGTTACATAACTGAAACCCAGAGGAACCCCAGGTGTTTATCCACATCTGCAAATTATTCTGCAGAGGATTGATTGGATACACTACACAAGTCATGCATACAAATTTATTCTTACAATGTGTGTACACATATTAAAAATGATGGTCTGAATGATGCTCGGGGCAGGTTTGTGAGAAAAACATGGCACTTAGAGTCCCTTTGTGTGCTGGTGATATTAGTGAAAAACAAGGGTAGGAGTCTGCAGCCATGCTAGCAGCTATGTAAGGCTGTCCTCGGTAGTTACGACCCAATATGAGTAGAGACTGCTCGATCTGGTAGGTACAGAGACACAACTTGGAGAAACCACACACATAACTATGGTAGTTTATGATTAAGAGCACATCTGCTAAGGATTATCTTGGCGGTGCGTGACTGCCTGTCGTAGAATAGCATTTTTTCAGCTCAGTTCGATTCAATTATTGACAGGGCAACCTTCAAGTAATTTCATTTTGGATGATGCACAATAAAAGCAACATGAATATCAAAACATATGCTAAAATGTGCTAAAATGTGCAGCATGTGGTTTGTTAAAATGCTGTCCTGCTGTCCAAGATGGCGTGCTTGCTAATGCGCTACTCAGATCAGGCAGCTGCTCAAATCAGGAATCAGGCTAACATTGTCTAATTAGCTCAGGCTCGAGTTCAGGCTTGGTTTAATATCTTGCGTCCATTCACACAAAGTATGTGACAGTTTTGCATCAACAGTAGTTCTGAACCAAAGACCTGGACAAATCAAAGGTTGGAATGGATGATTGTGCGACATGAAGCACGAAAGCATCACCGAAGTCATTGTAAATCAGGGCGGACATGAATAACCATCATGGCAACCATCCAATAGTCAAAGTCAAGAGTCACTATGACTCATCATCTGGGGACCATGAACGCCTACATAGCCACACCTTTTGGCTGTACCAGCTATCATTCTGATGTAGAGGGAAAAAAGCTCAGGCTTATAACAGCACAAGGCCCAGGATGCAGCGACAGAGCACCGACATAACACTCCCAGAGGGACCCTGTTGGAGCCCTGCTGTCAAAATGGTTAAATCCCTGCAAAAGAAAAGATAAGAGCTGCTAGCTTGCTTTGGTTTGTTCTGTTAGAGAGCGGTGAAACTGGGCAAATGCAGTTAAGTTGCGGGACGGCAAACTGAACCAATCAGATGAAAGATGCTGGAGAGCAAGGATGCCCAAAGTCGGGCCTGCGGGCCAAAGCTGAAAAATTTGGCCCGCCAGATGTTTCTAGCAAATGAAAATAACAACACCTGTGCTGTTTTATTTTTGCTGAAGTAAAAATGCTACTCAAGTATTCAGATGTCTAAATTATAATTATTTTTCATACTACTGTGGAGTAGGACTACTATGGAGGCTCATCACCAAGTGCAACAATTTTGACATTATGCAGAGTAATTTCATCCATTGTTAATATAAAGATATTGATTAGAGCAGCCAAAAAGAAGCACCATCATGAAGTACTTTAAATACAGTGTAACATGCAACTAAAATGTGATACAAGTGATATAATGGTAGGAAGAAATCTGCACAAAATCTGAAAGTGTAGCATGCGCTAAATAATGCTCTCTGAAGTGTATAGGACAAATGTTTTGCAGTTAAGGGGCTAAAGTTCCTTTAAGCTCTGAAAAAGTGTATGTGCTCCTGTGTACTTAGGGTGTCTGAGATCATTTAGTGTGTCACAAGGTGCTTATGTTGCCAGTCTGCAGGATTTATGCTGCTGTGGTTGAGAGCCTGGTCGACATGGCAACCTAAAACCTTCACATCCGCTTACAATACTGTTTGCATTGAATAAGCACAATATAGCTCATAAAATCTCGGGGTCTCTCTCTTTTTGTGTGTCTGTGTGTGTTAAAGTGTGTCAGTACGTGGTCTACCTGTGCATATATACACACACACATGCATGTGTGTATGAGCATCTGGCATGTTTTGCATTACCCGCAGTGTGAAATCAGAGAGTTTTAATTAAGAGTGAACGTCCAGGGAGATTTCATTACCTTTTTGGAGCCAAGGTATTTTATCATGCGATTGGCTGGAAATGAAAACGTTATGTAATGAAAGAAAAAAAAGGGGAAAAAAAGATAACACCTTTTTACACAGCAGCTGTTACGTAAGTATAGAAGAATTAAATGAGACCACTAAATGTGAGCTCGTCTTCAAAACCGAGACTTCAAGAAAAACTCCATCCAGACTCCAGATTGAACCTCCATCTCTTTACATTTACTTCTAAAGGAAATGTGTCACATATTAAGTGTCGAAAATGCAATTAATTACAGACACAAACCCACGGTGATCTGAGCTGATTAGAGAAAAACACTGCAGGAAATAAAAACTTTTTTTGTTTTGCATTTTAATCTACCTGATCAAATAATCTAATTATTTAAAACATACGTGTGGTAAATATCCAGCATCCATGCACTCGGGAGAAACACCTCTCCCCAGTAGGTCAGGCACTGAACCCAGCTGAACCTGCACTGCGTTGATCCCCAGTCACATCTGCATGTATGTGAAAGAATGTCATTAGCACCGTGATGACTGAGTGTGTGCATGTGCCGGGCCAGGATGGACAGAGTGTTTTTTAATTTGGCAAAAAATGCTGCGCTTGTCTGCGCACGCATGATTAGGCGGCGTGCACACTCTCCACACAAGTGCTAATGTGTGCGTCTGTGTGTGTCCTGAGAGGTTTTCATCACTCCTCAATTCGAGATCATTCCTGAGACAACGGGCCATTCCACAGACACGGTGCTCACAGGGGAAGGGCGGAGGGGCCATTAGGAGCTTTTGGTCAAACTTCAGTGGAGAAACACTGCGAGCCAAAGTTGGGTTATCCTGCCCCCTGATGGACAGCTGCGACAGTGCAGACGTAGAACTATCCACACCACAGTTAGGATGGAACAAAAAGCAGCTTGTTTTGCTGTCAGAATGCAGCTGAATGAGTCGTGTCTCATACAGCTGCAGCTCCTTCAACAGTATTAAACTTTATTACAGTATATCTGCTTTAGGCAAACCTTTATTAGGGTAGAGGGGAATGCCTGGGAGACTAGTAAATACCATTTCCACACACAGAGAGCCCTCTGTTGGCCAAAAACAGACAAGCACAAAGCAAACGCTCTGTCTCGTCTGCCAATGTACAGTGTTCAACTGAACGGCTCAGGTTTGTAGAGCCTCCGCTGCCTGTGTTGCTGCATGAGAAAAAGTAAGTTGTTTTGCAAGAAAGCATGTTACCGAATTAATGTTGTGTGTCTTTACTATGACGATGACTTTATTGTGAGTTTAAATAGGTGTATATCAGTGGATGCTGACACAACTATAGCAAAAACAACCACACAGGTGTTTGAGCGACAGACAGTCTGTCAGTCAGTTTCTTGTGGTGGAGAGGACGTTGTGTGGCTCGAGCACCGCATGGCGATCCCTCGGCCTCCTCCTGGACTGACTCCATTCTTCACTTGTATTTCATAAAATCAACTTGTATCTGGTATTCTGTCAATTAAATGTGTATTCTCGATGGTTTTGTTGATCTGTTCTGTGACACGTGAGATCTACTGCATGTCTGTCCGTCCTGGGAAAGGGATTCTTCCTCTGTGGCTCCTTCTGAGGTTTCTTCCATTTTTGTTTTTTTTTTGTCCGGGGGAGTTTTTCCTTAATCAAATTGAGTGTCACAGGAGATGTGTTTTACTGTACAGATTGCAAAGCCCACGGAGGCAATGTGATTGTGATTCGTTGGCTCTGTAAGTAAAACTGACTTGTACTGACAAACTAACACAACATGTCGAAGGTTTCAACTTCAATAATTTAAATAAAACAAATTAAATAAAATAAACATTTCAATACTGCCATTGCATGATGGGTTGACATGATAGGTTGACCTCATGATAGTTTGAGAGAAAAAAGAGCAGATCACCTCTTTCTGAGTAATCGAGCTGCAACAAGTAGTCATTCAAAAAAAAGCTGCCAACTACTTTAATAATCGATTTATCGTTGAAGCCAGTTTTCAAGCTAAAATATCAAACTCTATTTCTAGCTTATTAATGCAATGATTTGCTGCTGTTCTTTGTCATTTATGGAGACAAATAAAGAATCTTTTGATTTTGGACTCCGTCACTGAGCAGTTTTCCTGTTGTGTACAGCCCCCAATCTAAACTATTTTATGGCAATATAATAGTTAGAAGTCACTTAAGTTTTGATTACTTTTAAGCATAACTTTCTCAACTTCTCACACATTTAATATGATGATCTCAATGTGAACGCACATCTATTCTTTATCCCACATTATGTAATGACTAAAGAAAACACTGCTGACACCTGCGTTGATGTCATTCTGCTGTGTTTCTGTCTTCGCCTCACAGTGAAATGTGATTTTTGGGTTTTCTTTCAGACGTCATCTGGAGATGATGAGATTACAAACACGCCAGTGACCACCCCCAATGTTTTCATCTCTATGTAATATAAAGAAAAAACAACACGGTGGCAACCAGTCGAACTTCTCAACAGTTTCTGAACCAATGTGACTTCAATAACGGGGTCAGAAAGCCTAAAGAAGAGGGAGGTCAGGAGCAAGGTTCAAAATGAGTAAACAAGGACTTCCTCCCTGAGGGTAAAATCTGCACCTGGACTTCTCGTTACTGCTGTGCTCTGAGCCGGCTCAGCACCAAAGAGCACATGTGGCCCAGAGGAAACAAGCTCATAGCAATGCTGGTCTCCAACATTGCATCAAACATACACACACAAACACATACACACACGCAGACACACAGAGAGTTCTGGGAAAATGTGCCGGCCAATAGGGCTTCAATGGACCAAGCTCCCCAGTTTTCATGAGTAACCACCGTGGCATTGATCTCCTGTTGAAGTATTGAGAGTGATAACGAAACTCCACACACAGCTACGCAGCTGCACACTCACTCAAACACAGAGGAAATAGCTGGTTGTCTTGTTTTCCTGATGCACGTAGAGCTGTCTCAGCGGTGCTCAAATCAGTGTAATACAACGTTCGCTCCATCCATCCACAGGGAGGGACGAGGATTTATTTATGACTCACTGACACTTTGATCCTCTTCAATTTCACAGCTCAAACAGCTTGTTTGCTTCCCCTCTGCTCCCGACTCTGTCACATTCATCTCCCGCCATCGGCGCGGATACAAATGACTGTGTTGGTATGTGCTTTCGCCTCATGTCCTCACGTCGTATCAGGCTTTTATGCGCAAGACGGATGCATGTGTCAGGTTAAAATAACCCATGTTATCATCATTATAAAGCCAAAAGAAAAATAGCTGGTCCATTATGTGTAAATGAAACTCTCCTTCTCTCCTTTTTCTCCACTCTTGTCTCCCTGAGGTCTTCACCTGGGGCCCTGTGAGGCCCTGTGGAGCTCTGCCATACACTGTGGGGAGCAAGGCATTAATCAAAGGTGAGGCAGGAGGAGGAGGAGGAGGAGGAGGAGGAGGAGGAGAGGGTGGCAGGGGTGGTCGGCTCTCCCACCATGTTTTCTCCAATCCTCCCCTCAGTTTTAAAGGATTTTAAATTTCTCACTTCTGAGGAATGATCACCCTCAGAGCCCCTCCCCTGCGCTCTTAAAGAGTAATGGATGGCCCAGACGCATGCACAAACATACATCTTGCACATAACGCCCAATATATCCAAAATGCAGGCGCATAAACATCCTGGAATACGGTTTTTAACAGAGACAGAGTGGTGATCTGCCTGTGAATAAGAGAGTCACTGTTGGAGGAGAGGTCTAAAGGGAGGTGGGGGCAGCTCTTATTTTGACAGTCCCTCTGTCCTGGAGAAAATGGCCTCTGTTGTGTTTGTTTTCCGAGGAGGAACATCTGAACATCTGTGGTGTTCCTCGGGGCAACACGCTGGGCTAGAGTTACACAGAAACGCATAAACACATGTGCACCGTCGGACACATAAAGTTGCACGCACACACACACACACGCCCACACACACACACACGGAGGGAGACGTACACAAATGTAGCTCTAATATTAATCTGAAGATGATGTACTGTACACGTCCGCTGCGTCACATAATTACTCTTTTTTTGAAAGAATGTAAAATCCGAGTTTAATCTACAGATGTCGTGGAAATACCAGACAACTTCAAAGGCAACCAGAGGAATGTCGCCTAATGTCGGGACTGTTGTGGCGCTCTGACTTCTGTGAATGTCAGGAAGGTGTACTTAACTCAAGTACCTAACTCAAGTAAAACGTACTAAACTTACTTGAGTATTTCCATTTTCTGCATCTTTAAACTTGCACTTTACTACACTTTAGAAGCAAATGTCATACTCGTACATGCCCACATTTATTTGACAACTTTAGTTACCAGATACTTTGCAGATTACATGCTGCACTGGAGCCAAAGTAACTAATTTCTAATTCAAAGGAGACCTTTATGCTTTAAATCTTTCCCTCCTTGCCTCCAGTGTGTTACATGTTCTTGTGCATGTAAAAGATCTTGAAAGTTAAAAAGATCAAAGTCTGCAATTTTGTCTCCCTTTAATCATTTGATCTGCCTCAGATTAAAAAACACTGATTCTGATGCTAAATATCGGACCGGATAATGCAGGCTGCTAGTTGGTCACCCCCTAGTATTCAGTACATACAGGCACGTTAACATATGTATAATTTATATTTACCTGTACATTTGATACTTATATACATCTAATATCAGACACTTTATGATATACTTTTACTCAAATATAATTTTTGGGTACTTTTGACGACTCACTTTATGTCAGATGTAAGTGTACCTGCTGTATACACCTGTAGCTCGATGGACAACTGCTTTGTCCTCTAGCCGTGGCGAGAGGTTGTATTCCCTTACAACGTATTGAAACAACAAACCCAAGGCTCAGAAACAACTCCAGACCAAATATTGTGTAAGCGCTAACATATTTTACTCGGTAAGAACATCTGGCCTTTGTCACAGGCCTCCTTTTCCAAAAATACAAAAAAAAAAGTTCCCCTCAGGCCTTTCTTTTCTGCTGATAAGAGTTCAGTGGAGAACAGCAATGATGGCGCTATAAGAACTGGTGTTCTCAGAGAAAGACTTTGATCACACGGAGGAGATGTGGGCTTATCTTCTCTCTATTCGGTTTCACTCTATCTCAGCTGGTGCAGTTCTCGTCACGGCCACTAGGGGGCACTCACACACTACTACACAGAGCCCTTATACACTGCATACATACACAAACACACACACACACATCAGCCCCCACTTCTGAGCACACTGCTGCCACGACTGAGCTGTTTTCTCTCGTTCTCCTCAGGGAACGTATTTTTTTTTTTTTTTTGGTCCAACTTCTCCATCTCAGATAATACGGCGGGGTTGTGGCCCAGATGTGAGGCACCAAACTCCAAACCTGCTAGAAAAACAGAGTCACTTTCCCTCCTCCTCTGATCCTGATGTGCTTTTTTTTCGACCATTTTTAACTTCTGCTTCTCCTGACTCTTTGGTGGCACTCCTCCGCTGTCTTTCCCACCCAATTACAAATTGAAAGAACCACAAAAACAGAAGCAAAACATCGTGTGCAGCTAATGTTAGCCCGAAAACACACACACACGCACACGCACACACACACACACACAAAGCGACACCAGTAAAGCTGAAGTGAACAGCGCAGGGTACAATGATTGGATTTAACCTCCTGGGTCTTCTCTTTTATTACACCAGACTTGTGCTTATCAGAACACTAAAAACACCGGCCCAACACTTGGGTGTGACATAAGAATATCAAAGTATACCATTTTTCTGACCACATCTGGGAGGTGCGGCGCCCTCACGTTTTAAATTGTGACCTGTAAACTGGCAATAGTGGTTGAAAGTGGAGGCTTGCTCTGCTTTCAAATGGCACATACAGCGCGAACAGACTACCACAGCAGACACAGGTTGGAATTTAAGGGAGACACCGAGACACAACAGCTGGACCCAACCCTCCGAGGTGAAGACAAGGGAAAGGAATTCTTAGAAAACACATTACAAAGGATTAAAACCTAAACCTCTTTTTCACCTTATTGGATGCTTTATAGTTTGTTTCCAGTAAAGAACTGAGATTAATCAAATGTAAATGACAACAAGTCTCTTAATTAACAACAAGTAAGAAGAACAAGTCAAGTTATCAGTGTCAGTGCACACATCCATGCAGACAGTGAACAAGAAAGCAGACTTCACTATAAAGATGTCGGATAGTTTTAAGATACAAAGGGTAAGAAGCTCTGCAGAGGAGCAGGAACCTCTGATCACTGACAGGATGCTGAACATGGAGAGGTAACTAGTTTCTAGTGCAGCATGTGTGAGAGTGAGCCCCTTGTGTTTTGCGAACGGTTCCACGCTATCCCGATGACTGACAGTTGACAAGAAACACGGCAAGGTGCCAACAAATGCAGTGAAGAGAAAGGCTGCAAGCTACCAAACATGGATGTAAACGATGCACAATTTTAAACATAAAAAAATAAATAAAAAATACTCCTTTGGATGGAAATGGATTCAAGATGCTTGTCAGGTCTTCAGGATACATATCAAGTTTTTTTTTGGTAGGATCACTGAATGTATCACAACTTTGTTGACAAGGAAACTCGAAAACGCACCGTTAAAGGTGAACTTAAACATTTTGGGAAACAGGCTTTGGAGGAGTAAATATAGATCTTAAGCCAGGTAGTTGCTTTACTTGTCAGTCTCCAGGCAACCTGCTGAGACTCCAGGAAGTAACTGGTGTGGGCCATGAAATAATCTCCCTCAACACAATCAGAAAAACAAGATAAAGTGTGACTTAGCTGGGAACAGAGTCAATTTATCTGTTTTACCCTATTTCCTGTGTTTATACTTTGCCAAGCTAACTGGCTGCTAGCTGTAGCTTCACATTACCTGCATCGACATGACAGTGATATTAATCTCAACTCGTTCTCAGTAAGAGAGCAAATTTCACAGGATGCTGAACCACTCCTCGAAAACTTCTTCTATGTTTGTAAATGGAAAAATGTCAAACTCCGCAAGCCAGGCTAAGCATCATCCAAAGCTTCTATTTAATCACACCTACACTATCAGGAGACATAATTAAAACAGTTGCTGCAAAGATCTACTAATCCAACATATGGCTGAGCCGGAGGAGCTGTGGCTATGTTTCAGAAACTGCACATCATTTCTAATAGAGAGAATGAGCAGAAAAACACAGGAGAGTACTTGATAGCATCATCTGGGAGGAGGAAATGGGAAACAAAAAGAGAATTATTGGCTTCTATTGAAAGTTTTTCTGCGGCTTATTTTGTTGCATTGTGTTAGTTACATAAATACACACTATTAGGGCTCATTCAAGTCTTTTGGGGGGAACTGTTCAAAGAAGTAACTGTGTCAGAGGCAAGCAACACGTGAAATTAAACTTGTTGCAAATGTACACAGTGTACTAAGTGATCCGTTGTAGCCCACTGACACGGTCTGGTTGTACTTTGTTATTTACTCGATGTACTTATCAAGGAATCTGCCATTCTAAACACTGTAAATACTCCACGAAAAACATTGAAACTGTTTGAAAGTCCAACTAGACAGACCATGACATATCCAACGTAACAGGCTCAAAGAGATTCATGGCGCTTTATTCATGAGACTATAATCATGTTGCTTCCAAAGTCATCAGAGGCACTCGAAGCGTGTGTCAGATCAGTGGGTGAAAGTGCTTTAGAAGCCTGATGGCAAACGTTCAATCCCACACACCAGGAAGCATGATAATGTGATAATGTGCATGGCAGCCTCTGACTGCCCCGAGTGTAGCCCCGGCTGCTCCGAGGCCCACACCACCATGCTGATGAAGAGCTTGAGGAGAGGCACGGCTGCGGGGCCAAGCTCACGGCCGGGGTTATCATTAACGAACTGTGGAGCGAGGGTGCCGTAATTCATGACAGAATATCATTTCTTCTGCCAAGGCTGCCTGACTTCCCGACGAAAATCCGCCACATGCACTGAGAAACCTCGACACAACAAACAGTCTCGGATGTGACTCCTTGTGGTTTTTGCGTGAGACTTCGATCAAGCATAATTTCCAGAGTCTGAGCACATAATGTCTATGAAAACAAAAACTCAAAAGAAACTTTAGTTTTCAAACATTAAAATTAAATCTAGATAATTATAGGACACTCTTGATACATTCATTCACTGCTTGAATTAAATAAATACTTGGTTGCAAACTCTCAACTAGTTTCAAAATAATGCACAATTTATGTCATTTGTTTTACAAGCAGACTGCCCGAAGAGCTGATCCGAAAACTCACCCGGAGTAGTATGTTTCTGAACAAAGAATAATAGTTTGAGATAATTATGATGTTTGAATACAACTGTTTTGAGAGAAGTGCAGCACACACAATGTACCAATAAAATTCAAGAATAGCAAAGAGTCACTCATATCTAAACTGTTTTTAAAGATATAATATGCAACTTTTCCACATTAAAACGTCTGAAAAACTAACTAGACCTTTTTGTTTAGCTGGATACATTGTTCCAGATGTTTCCGACAATGACCAAACCCAAACTAATCAGTACTTTCACTCAAGGTAACGATTAATTTCTTTCAGCTGTTGCTATAACTTCTGGAAACGAGTCAGACAGTGGGGACGTAAGTCTGCGAACTTGATTAAACACAATTTGAATAAAACATTTAAACGTCGTCTTGCCTGTGAACATGATTTTTTTATGACTTAAATGAGATACATTTTCATTGGCAATGGTGACAGTGAAGAATAACACTCACCATGATCCTACACTACTGTAGGACATCATCAAATTACATCTTTTTTTATTTTTATTGTTTTGATGGCGCGACCCCTGGTGGCAGAAAACTAATACTTTGTGTTGATATGGATTAGAATTCATATCTCAGTATTTATAGACTAAATGGTGATGCACCATATATATGTAGGGTTTCTTTTCAATTTCTGAAAAAAAAACGAAAATGTTCATCACTGACGGCTATGCTACTGTCATACTTATACTTTATGCCTGACAACTGTCATTCAAATCTTTTATGAGGTGGGCTTGAACGCCACATGAAGTCCCTGTTGGTGCTCACGGTTGGCGCCCCTGAATGCTCCATGAAGTACCGCTGAGTATGTCAAACAGACAGAGTATTTAAATTTGAAAAATCGAGGCACCCCTGATTTTTCTGTAGGGAGGGAGAGAGACTTTCAGCGTGTTATATATCTCTTTCCTGTTTCTTCCCTGTGCTTCATTTGTATAAACACAAACACACACATCACATATGCAGTGTTGTGCTAATTTCATTCATGGCCCCAACTGATTTTTGCACCACATATGCCCATGTCATACTATAGACTAATTAATTTTTCATTCAGTCTGTTATTTTCATTAAGATAAAACCATGACATATGTAAAACCTATGGGCCTTGAATATCATGCATTCGTTTTGAACACTGCAGTTGTTCACGGCCATTTCGTGCCTCCACAACCTCCATTTGAAGGGTGCAGGAGAGGGTTTTCTGTAAATGTACACCTCCTGAATGAATAAGCACTTCCTGTTTCAGACAGGGTTGGGGTTCACGCAGGGGGGGTTACACTCTGAAATGTCCTGTTCTCTCCCGTTCTTTCGCTCTTTCCCAACTCTAAGAAAAAAACAAACGACTTAGTCCCGAGCAGGATTTTCAGTTCACTTGCAGACTCTTAAACATGCAGCTAAAATCTCACATACTTATCAAATTATAGAAAGGCTCTGTTACACGGACTTTATTGGAGCGTACATCAAATTAATAGCCAATTTTACAACTACAACAGAAACACTTGGTTCCCATTAAATCAGCTAATGTAAACAGAGAAATTTTGCTTTCGTAGGAGAAGAAAAAACATCGAGGAGATGAAGAAAGATAGAAGAAAACAATGGAAGAGGAGGACAGGACCGTTTATTTACCGTGTGTGAGGGGGGGAAAAAACTTTCAAAGAGTCCACTAGTGAGGACAGAAATGCTCCCACAACCGCAGACAGACGTCGTCTGCTTGTCCACATGTACCCACAACCTCACACACACAAACACACACACACACACACACACACACACACACACACACACACACACACACACACACACACACACACACACACACACACACACACACACACACACACACACACACACAACCATTAGACAGGAGGAGGACAGACAGAGGAGAGGGTGGTGCAGCTGATGATAAGGCATAATTAACCTTTGATCTTCTCCGTATGCTAAGTGCATGTGAGTGTGTGTGCACGCATGTATGAGCGGGTGTGTGTGAAGAGAGAGGAGAAAGAGAGAGAGAGTGTGTGTGTGTCTGTGTTCGCCGTGTGATAACTGTGCTCTGCTGCTCCCATGGGAGACGGCGATAGATACTGTTGACGCTGTTCAGATCCTTTGATAGAGCTGCAGGGACGGAGGAGGAGGAGACTGGCGGTGGTGGATGTGTATGCTTAAATATGTTTGTGTGTGTGTGTGTGTGTGTGTGTTTGATGAGCGATGACATGTTGGTCGGGGTGGTTGTGTAGCCTCTAGCCTCCGGTGGTCCCTGGGTGTGTTGCTGGTGTGGATTGTGTGACGAGGGGACAGGAGAAATTGTGTTTGACCTCCGAAACCGAGCTGACCTGACACGAAGCATGAGAAAGCAGTAGCCTTGTATACGCACGTATGTTGTGTGTATGTCAAAGTGAGGGCGAGAGGGACAGAAGCAGTGAAGAAGCAATGAGGGGAAAAGAGACAATGTGAGTGAGTGTGTGTGTGTGGGAAAGCAGAAGAGAGAGATTAGTTCCTATACGTGCCGGACAATGAGTTGTGTATTTGTGCGAACAAGTTCATGCATGACTGTTTATTGACTCTGTAAAGCTATTACTGCACGGTCAGACCGAGTGGATACACATCGTGTGATTGTGAGAGAGAGTTGCGGGTTTCATTTGATACCTGAAAGCCAAATAAACAAACTCAAGTCCTGCCCGATCCGAACCCGGAGCAATAAACTCCACCGATATTTGAGACGCTGGGTGTGTTTACCGGCTCATCAGTCAACACACCACAAGGGCATACACACACACATGGACACATCTTAACCTGGACGCTCTTATAATAATCGTACTAAAAGACACTGTTGCATAAGATTGGACTATTTTGTTGTTGTAGAGGACGAAGTCTGTGAAATCCAGACTTGTTTTCGACCACGAAGATGTCTTCGATGGTCACGAGTCTCTGTGAAGGGTAAGAGAGGGGTGGGACGCAACAGAAAACAGAGATTGAAGCCACATGTTGAGGCGCAGTGCACATCATACACACGCATGCAGATTGATTGATTAATCTGGAATGTTTTTCTTTTCCCTCTAAACGCGTAAAAGTTCCACAGCAAAGCCAGAGCAGATGACAATGCACTGCTCCCATACTGTAGCACAATTATTCTCCCCACTTTATCTCTTTCTTTGTTGTACACTCATACACGCACTTTTCTGTGACTCATCTACTTAGTCAGACACGCACTGTTGTGCTTTGCGGGGTGATTCACGTCTCGCGTCGCTCGCCGACAAAAAGCCCCACTTCTACAAGAGAGGTTGCCCCACAAAAAAAAACGTATGATCTCCGCTTTTAAGAGCGCAGTCTGTCTGATGTTGCTCTAATGTGACAGTAGCACACAGCAAGAGGAACGGGTTGTAATCCCACAGTGAGGAGGAGGATGAGGCTGCAGACAGATGAGAGCTTTACTGAGAAGTAAAGGGAATGATTTTGCAGGTCGTGAGGGGCATTAAGGGAATTGAAACACAGTGGCGTACTGGGTCACGCTCGTGAAAACTTAAAATATGCCACAGCAGGCGCAGCGAAGAGTTTTAATAGTTGCGCTTCCTTTGTTAGAATAAAGTTCCAAATAAAACGTATTTTTCAGACTAACTAGGACAATGATTCTGGAAACAGAGGGCCTTTCACTTCTCATTTCACTTCACCTTTTCAAAGAGATTACCAGTTGGTTATGGGCTTTATGGGAAGTAAAAGCAGGGCAGTGAAAGAAATATGGCATACTTGGGAAGATATAAAAACTGCTACAGAGAAAAACTGTTAACAAGGTCCATTTCCTTAGTAGAATGTAGTTCCAATGAAGACCTCTCATCGGTTTTTCCAGAGTAAATCTTGCTGTAACCTGATTTCTCAGACATGGATCTTGATCTCTGGTTTCTGGGGAATCTGACTGCAGCCATTTAAATGAGTAATCAAGATTGTAGTGGGCGTGTTATTGTACATGCATTCATGTGTCGGACAAAGACTTGTGTCGACAGCAGAGCTGCAGGATGAAATCAAAGATCACACTCAAAAACAAAACAAAACTGAAATGAATCTAGTCTGAAAACGTTTTTACATACAAGTATTTGTAAACTCACAGCACATTGCATCACTATTACTACTTATTACTAATTAAAGGAGACATATTATGCTATTTCGAGTCCGAGACCCGTCCTCCATCCACATTTCGTGGAAATCTTTTCAGTAGTTTATAATCCTGCTGACAAACCAACAAAGCAACCAACCATCAAACTGACCAACAACCAACCAAAAAATCAACCAACCAACATACATGGCCAAAAACATTACCGTCTTGGCTAAAGTAATATAATAAGTGACGTGAATTTATTGTTTTTCCCTCTCAGTGAAGACTAGTCCTTGGTCGAGTCCTCGGACCAGCTTTTTTAGCTTTGAGCAGAATATGTTTACCTCGGATGGCTAAATACATTGTCCAGAGCACCTAGATATCTTGTGTCCATGTACATGTAGCTGCATCCCAAACGAAATCAAATGCATTTAAACTGTACTGGGATGGAGGCAGAGGCAGTAAGGGACAGAATCACACTTCTGTAATTCATCTGCACTGGCCCTTTAATCTAGAAATGAATGTGTGTGACATACACAGCTGGTATGTGCCAGCAGCAGTGAATGAAAGCAGAGTGGACTATAAGAGAAGTCATTGGCAGATAGTGAGGAGGGTGGTGAGATAAGGTGCGGAGTCCCACAGACACAGAGGAAGCCTCCTATCGCAGGAAGCTCCTCTTGCGAATGTCAGATCCTCCTAATCGCCGCTCCACTTCCTGTCCCAGTCCCCTAAGCTGGACAACATCACACACGAGCCCTCACTGAGGTACCCACGACCCAACAGGATCATACATATACTTACCCCGTCCAGGCAGGCATCCTACACAAACATCACATCCTGGTGGGGTTGAGGTCCACATCAAAGTGGATTACAGGGTGGATGAGGAGCGCTACAGTGAGCCCTTGCAGACACACCACTTATTATTTCTGACCTTGAGGTGCTGACGCCACCCGCGTGTTGGGGAACGTCTCTGAACTGTCTGCTTCTCTTTTTCACTTTGGTCACAAACAGAACAGAACCTTTATTCAACGGTTGAATCACAACTCATTGTCTTAAAGCAACACGATGTGAAAATTGGTATTTTGTGCAATCTGGCGCCCGCACAGTCTCAACACATCCCAGAGCACCAAAGCGTCAGTATTTGATGAACTGGGAGTGAGACTCAAAAATCTACTTTTCTAACAAACAGGACCTTTAAGCTGAAATCTTTACTGTAGCTGCTCGGCTCAGCTCCTACTCGGACGTACGAGCTCCACTACGTTTCAAAACCACAACAAAAAAATAACAGTGCAATCAACTACCTGACGATCGCAAATTGATTTGAGAAGAAGTCACCTGCACTTTTGACTCGCAGTGAGCTTGTACATCCACTTCAGACGTGACGCGTGTCAACGATTTTTACTTGGTAGCTACAGTAAAGATTTCGTGGAAATAACGTCTTTTCAGATACATTTTGGATCTCAGGGGTTCTGGAGCCTTGAACAAGCAGTGTGGAGACATTTTGTGTTTTCTTTTGGTTGCTTGTTAGTGTTTTAAAAGTCCCCATCTACTTCAGTCGTTTAGGGAAATGCTTCAACGCTGTTTTGTGGACAACAAAAACTTTCCCCTGGTATGGGGCTGAGTGGATAATGACTAATTTTAATCTTTGCGTGAACTTGTCCTTTAATAATTCTAACATGGCTTCTAATTGAGGACTGTCAGCGTGTGCGTCACAGTCCTGGCCCGAGGGCACCATTGTACCCTCAGCAGATAAGATGCACTGCTTACAAAACTGGGTTATCGTAACACAAATAACACACTGGACTCCGACGAACACACACTCTCCAAACACGCCAGCCTTACAGCAACACACAAACTTCATAATCCCGTCATTCAAAATACACAACGGGCTAATCCGCTCCCACACACTGAAATGGAGGGCTGTCACGGATGGGTCAGGAACGTCGGCGCAGTGTATCACAACTGCAAACATTTGGACTACAAAGTTTGCTAGTTTTAGAACTATTAAGATCAAGTTCAAGTGAAAGTGTGAGGCAGCTGTTAATGTGTGTGTGTGTGTGTGTGTGTGTGTGTGTGTGTGTGTTGGTGCTCTCAGCCTCTTGACTGGTGCAGTGATGCGAGGAGGCCTACCAGAGGGCGGCTGCTCCCACCTGAGAGACAGATGTTAGCATTATGTGCGCACAAGTGTCAGACAGTGGAGGCTCAGAGCTGCCGCAGCCACGCTATGAAACGCACATCAGTGTGTCCTACGGCACTTCAGCAAGACGCAACACTCTGCAAGCACTTACATCTTCTGCTAATTTGATTATTTTAAAAGAATCCAGTCATAATTCATACATTTTGTCAATTTTAATTCTCCGTACGTTTGACGCAATGTGTGATCCGTCTCCAAGAACTGAGTCAGGCACCGCGGCAATAATGTCGCTTTGTCAACACTCGATAAATAAGCGAGGGTATCATTGAAGCGGAGAGGTTGTGTGCGACTTGTGAAAGCCTGGCGGGATGTTACTTAAGACCTGTGATCGCTTCCAGTGGCGATATGCGAGGAGAGTCTAAAAACAGGAATGGGAGGCGTGGAGCAGAGAGCAGGAAAAAGAGAAAATCAAAACCATACATCCCATCCTGGAAATAACACATCCCCTACAGTGGATTTTCTTAGGATTTGCAATCGCTACAGTATGGAGAGGGAAATTAAAGCAGGGCCAAAAATAGTGAGTGTTTTCAATGTGGAGACTTGAGTTTGTGTTTTCTGGGTCAGGAGTGATGGAGAAGAAGCTGATATACTGGGGAAGTATACAATTGGGGGGGGGCTCTGGCCTGGGGGAAAGAGGCGACAGTTATAAGGGGAGGTGTGTGTATGTGTGTGTGTGTGTGTGCGTTCTAATGTGTTTATTTTCAGGGGGGCTGAGTTTACACTGGCCTCACAGCAGCAATCCTCGCCGCAGACAGTCATTATCACCGTATATACGCCCGCGCTGTGTGGATGGCGGGCGATAAACGGCAGCCGACGCTCCTCCTCGCCAAAATGCTTCTCACCCATCTGCGAGACTGCACAGGAAATGTTGCTGCAGCCAGTTCATTCATGCCTCCATCTCTGCCCATCAGAGAGAGAAGTTTACCTGGACCGGGAGCGGGGCTGAGTCGGATGTGATAGTGCTGAGCTCACAGACACGGTGCAGACGGCGAGCAGCTGTCAGCATCAAAGAGCAGTCAAGTGCGTGCGCGCGTGTGTGTGTGTGTGTGATAGAGTGGCAGCCTGAGAGGACCATAAGCAGACAGCGATATAAGAGAAGATAAGATGAAATGATGGAGGGGCAGACAGAAAGTGTGATGGAGAAATAGGTTCAATTGATAATAGGATTTAAATGATATCTTCCGCAACGGTCTGTGCTTCATCAGACTGAGGCTACTCAGCACAACTCCAACACGGCTGGACAGACTTAAGATTTAGGGCTCGGTATCGAACCTCTGCAGACTGCATTCTGTTTAGGAAAAGTGCTCTTACAGCTGCCTAGTGTTGCAAGAAAATCAAACACAAAGACATTCAGAATGTTTGCCGTGCTTGTTAAGAGACCGTTTTGTAGAAACAAAGGTTCACATTCCTCCGAATACTGATTTTCATTTCAAAGTTCTTATCGACCGGTTCTCGAACAACAACAGATCTGTTCTTAAAGCCCCTGTACAGACTTTTCATTTAGTGTTGATTTTGGCGGCCCCGCTGGACGAAAGCGGTAGTGTTTTGCCGGAATGAAGACTGCATTTCCCATGAGCTCTAGCGCCCACTGTCGTGAAGACTTTTGTCTGGCGGGACTTGCTTTGAAAACTTTTTTTTTTTTTTTTTTTTAGCAGCTATCTGCAGCGTGCATATGGACGAGGTAATGTGTCTATTTGTATTTCTACTTAATATAATATGCCGCCGGTGAAACAAAGTAATGCTGCTGTTGCACTTCAATTCTCCCAGCTATATATATTACCCACAGTGCTACGGAGCTAGCGTTACAGCAAAGTCACAGTGATTGTGATGGATGTTTTGTTCTAAGTAAGAAACTGAATCATTTATAATGACAGAGGATATTACCGATGCATCGTTGCAGGTCGGCTGGGCTGAAGCATACACACAGCTGAAATGGATGCGTGATCCAAGACGTTTGTTGTCGTTTTCACGAGTGTAGTATCTAGAGCTAATCTAGTGGTAACGTTAGCCAGCTTTGTTGTAACAACATAAATTCATGTATTGCTGTAAACTACGTCCCGCATTACATTTCATAAATGAAATAAAGTTTACAAACCTGTCTAGGAGGATTCGGGCGAATTCTGGATCCGACCCTCCCTTCAAGCCCCACAACTCTCTCCATCTCTGGAAGGAATCGCCAATGTTTATCCGTGTTTTAGCCCTAGCTCGATCAGATTCCCTCTTGGCCTTTCGTTGGTCTTCGGTTCGAATTCTTTTTCTTTTCTTTGTCTCATTATCAGCCATGACAAAAGTTTTAGCTCGGTTAGCACTGGCTAGCGTAGCAACAAAACAGCTATGCCGTATCCTGAATGTCGTCAGTTCCGGTCTGACTGCCGTAAATCGTTTCGTCAGTGGTCCGACCCGACCAATGCCTTTCAGAGGTATAGAATTAGACTACTTAGAAAAAGCGTATCTTCACGCTGATGGGCTCATTTGCTGTTGTAGGTAACAGAGACACATCAGCAGAAACCAGAGACTTTTCTATATCCAGTTAAAAACTCCGTACTGGGGCTTTAAGTAAGATTGGTGATTTTTGAGGCTTTGTGTTATTAAGGGAACATATCTTTGTATTTAAGGGACAGTCAGCAGCGCTATTGCAGTTTGAGAATTCTGAAATTGTTATCTGAATTATTTATTGGAACGTTGCTGCACGTGATTGCACTACATTGACAAATATCCCCTCTGAGGCTTTGTAATTACTATGAAGACACCTGTTTACTGGTGGTTAACTTAGATTTTGAAGTGGTGTTATTATATGCATATCAGGTTTGTGTGAGGCTATTAAAAAAACAGCACCAGCGAAACAAGTCTTCAGAGGAAAGATTAAAGACTAATTACTTAAAGGTCCTTCTCATTACCCCTGCCAAGGACCTGATGTTTTCTCCTTTGTCTGTTGGTTGGTTTGTCAGCAGGATTACACAAAAAAAAATCTGCTAAACGGATTTCCATGAAGCTTCGATTGAAGATGGGTCACGGCCCAGAACAGACTCCATTAACCTTTAGTTAATGTGTTTGTTTTTTTAAAGTTGATTTAATTTGTGTGAAATGTTTAATACCTTCATTTAACTGTTCTAATATCAACAACAACGCAATATATAACTTATGAGAATGTGGCAAAAATGGAAAGAAAGTACAAATTCATACACACCAAGCGAGAGAGAGATGATGCTGCTGCTAGAGGAGGTGCAAGAGA
The DNA here is from genome assembly GCF_900880675.1 of Sparus aurata. Taxonomy (NCBI): domain Eukaryota; kingdom Metazoa; phylum Chordata; class Actinopteri; order Spariformes; family Sparidae; genus Sparus; species Sparus aurata. Next base: position 7,827,492 of record NC_044197.1, read on the forward strand.
GAATAAAGTACAACATGACAAGTACGGACAATGAAGATGTGGAAAATGACAGATATGTTGAGTGAGTACAAAAGGGGACTGTTGGGCCTTGGCAGATGTAAGTGACAGGAACGAGGGAGAGAGTAACAGGCTGGAAACGAGCCCTTACAGCGAGGACTCTAAAAGGTACACGAAAGTCATTCTTTTGACTTTTGTGTCAAAAGAACCCAGGCATCATGAAAGGAATAACAATGATGTAAGTCCATTGTGAATGATGATAAATATAAATAACCCAGGCATTTTGGACAGCTTATTTGTTATTGCAAGTCACCTGAACGATGCTCGACTGTAAAACCATTTAGGCGTTGTGGCCACTCTGGGTATTCGACTTCTGGGAACATCATCTGATGCACTGCCCAAAAAGCGATTTTCGTATAAACAATCTTTTAAAAAGGGAGACTCATAGGCTTTTCTGAGCTCCACAAAATGGCTTTCTGTCTTTCTTTTTACTGTCGGAATTTGATCCATTCGGTTCGATAACATTTGGAAAGTCTAGAAGAGCCTGTCACATTAATGCGTGCGAGGAGGCAACAGGGAGTCAGATCGGTGTGCATGCTTTCAAAAGCCTCGGCCGTGGGGGGGACATTAGTGCACCTGCTGAATGGGTTGAAGACCTGTTCATCTGTATTATTGTGGATGTCTGTATATCTTGTTTTATGTGGTGCATTTTATCATGTTGTGACTTTGATAGAGCTGCTCGCTTGGCCAGGTATCTCTTGTAAAAGATATCTTGATCTCAACTGGATTTCCTGATAATATAAAAGGTCAAATAAAAAGTAAATAATGTAATATAAAGTAAAATAAATGTTGTTTTTACAGCAGGAGATGATAGATGAGACAGTTTTGGCCTCCAGAGCAATGACAAGTAAGTCTTGAGTTCATGGGTGCTAAGAAGCTCTACTACTGCTACTTTGCTTTCTCATTGCTTCTGAGGTCTGTTGTTTTTCTGCTGCTTCACTAATGAAAATTGGCACTTGTAGAGATTTGTCTGACTGAAAGTTTTATTTTAAGAATTCACAACGAGGACTGTTTCTTAGGTTGTGACCTCCACAAGAAAGACATGTTCTCCAAAAACAGCAAAAGTTTGGACTGCTCGCGGTCATCAAAATTAAATCGCAAATCTGATAATACAGCAACAGCAAGAACTGATGGAACATCGCGTTCTCGGGCCAAAGTATTAAGTATGAGTCCCAGTTGCATCCCAAGAGAATTTTTCATGCTCAGCTGAACTGAATTTTCCTTAACTGAATTATGTTTTTATGCATCAACCTGAAACTAGGGTACATGAGCTACAAGCATATAGATGTCCCTACGGAGAACCACAGCTGAGGCAAGGTTTCACCATTGAACACTGGAGATGAGACACGTAGACATAGCAGGAGAAATCGGTCTAAACATTCCCTCTGACTGCCCCCCCTTTCAGTTTACAGGCCTGTGTCTGGTCAGTGAGGGGGTCAGCTGAGCAGGAGGAGCGAGGAGATAAGCCTATCTCCCACTGTGTCCATCACACTACAACAGAAAGTGACCAGACACCAGACCAAAAGTAAAGAAAGACTCCTTTCTCCTTCTCATTATCTATTAATCGCCTTTTATCTATTGCCTGGACCTGCAGTCCTCCATAGGGACACTTTGATAACACAGACCATTACCTCCTCATGATTTACGACCACCTAAAGACCCTCAGAGCCGCGTATGACACTTACTAAACAAAGCAGGAGTATGGTATGGAAGACAAAGGAACAGAAACTAAGCGGGGAAAATGGGGAGGAAAATGTGTATTTCTTGGGCTCTCTGCTAGATGAGGGGGTGTAAGAGGAGAGGGGTTGTTAAAAAAAAAAAAAAAGGAGGAGGAGGTAAGGGAGTAGGGGCGTTCCCGCTGGCTCAGGCTTTGATTAACACCAGGCCTCCTGACAGGAAATGACCCGGCCAGCTCATTGCGCCAGGAGAGCTTCCATCTGGTGTCGAGGCCGTGGAGGAATTCTCCACCCAGGAGGACTCAGAACCGTGCAGGATGACTCGGAACTGAATGGACACGTTTCACTTCCAGGAGTGCGGGACCGGTCCCACTGCTTGTACAGGAAGCTAACGCAAAAAGCATCACTCTGTTCCCGCCGTTGTTTGAGGGCGTAGTCGCTGAAAGCAAAAAAAAACGTGGCCGCATCCCTTTTATTGACAGTCGATGTCGCCAAGAGTTACAGCTGGATGTCCAACGCGGGGTGTGAGGGCGGAGAGGGGTTGGAGAGTTCCTCAGATTCAAAATATGGAGGATGTTGAACTGGTTGGAGGAGGGAGGGGGTGGAGAGAGAGCGAGGGGACAGCTTGGGGAGGAAAGCTGGTAAATGAGGACAGGTCATCTTTCACTGCTGACTGGAATCCTAAACGTAAACAAGTTCTTCCGCACCAACAGATAAAACGCAGATATACTGTAAAACCAATTGGCTCTGGCAAAAAGCAGACGCACACAGTCGACCAAACACACACACTTACTCGTGAATGTTGTTTGAGCCGAGACATTTGTTATCAGACTATAGAAATAGCATATGCTCAGAGGCCCATACATACACAAAGCCAGACTTTAAGCAGAAACGTATGTATGCAGATCAAAAGGGATGTCCTCCCAAAGGAGCCAGCGGGCTTCCCTGCAGAAGACAAGACAGGCGATCGGGTAGAGAAACTTGGCTGGAATCCTGCGCTGACCCTCCGTCAGTGTGTCACATTCTGACCCCCGGCTGCACTGACGCGTGTGCAGGGGCCAGAGTCCGCCGAGTCCCTCTGGAGCCCGCCTGCATGTGTGTGTCTAGTATGTTCGAGTGCCTGTTTATCTATTCGCGAGTCTGTGTGGGATCTAATAGTGTCCTTTTCCATTCTACAGGCCTCAATTCCCAGCGGAGATATAAGTTCTTACGAGTCTTTTATGATGTGCATTTCCTGTCATAAATAAGGAGCAGAGGAATTCTCCGCTGAGCGCTAACACACTCCATAAAACAAACAGAGGTGTAAACTACACTCCGGGCCAGATCTGTGAAATTTGCCTGAAGAACCACGGATACTACTGACTGCACGGTTCCGACAGATGATGGTTTGCTTCTGTGTGATAATACAGCAGATATCGCTTTTCATGACTGCAAATAGTGCACTGTCAATAACGCACTCGGGACAGATATGTCTATTAAACAATAAAATATAAAAGAAGTCTATACCTCCGAACACACAGAAGTCTCCTTTGATCCATATTGTTTCACTTACAAGCCTGTTCTGTTCTGTTCCAGCTTTTGAGTGATTATTTAGACTTCACTCCATAGATGAAAAAGATGAACCCCCACAGTTTCTAACAGATGTGATATCACATCTGATTACAGTCCTACACTAATTAGCAATTTATTGGCGTGTTATGATGTGGGTGGGAAACATTTCGTTGTTTCTGATTAGTATACTGTAGACCATAGAATACATACTGCTCAGAGTTCATTTAACTTATAAAGTGAATTTCCAAAAGACACGTGATCAGCATATCAGGAGACCTCCCAGCATGCATTGTTTGAGGGTAAAAATCTCTAGAGACAAAATAAACATGATGGAAACTTGCTGTGTGCCGTTGATATACGCACACAGGCCATTTCTTAAGGCACTCTTGCACAATCTGATGTGATCCAACAGCAGTTCCATGAAATTTATGGCGCTTATCATTTTTCTTGGTTTTGTCGACTCTGTCAGAGGGGTAATAATTCTACTTTGTGTTTACTATTGAGGCCGCTGTGGGTAGTGGCGTTGCACTGGAGAGCATTATAATGAAAAGGTGTTCCTAATATTCTGCCTATGTCATGTTTAAAAATTAGATGACAAAAATAATAAAACAACCTCTCAGTATAATGCAGTCGAGTTCGACACCACTGCAACCTACAACCTCAATATTAAACATGTAGCTAAATGAATGTGTCAATGATATTTTCACCCAAAACTGATCATTATTTTCTTTGTTAAGTCTAAGGTTATTGTAGAACTTTTGCATTGCATCACAGTAGATTGAACAAGAGTACCTAATGAAGTGGCCAGTGAGTGTATATTAAGGTAAGTCGTGGTTGCTTCCTTTTATTATTGAAACAATGTAAAGGTAAGTGTTCCAGTCAGTAACAACATTACATTGTTTTACAGTGAAATATGGGACACACAGCCTGATGGGACAGATACATTTAACTACTGTATGTATCTTTCCATTGTACTGTGTTAAAACTTCCAAACTAACTCAAATTCTTCTTTCAAAGCTCGCCAAAGCTCGCCAAATACTAAAGAAAGTATTGTTTGCACAATGCGAATACTTTCTTTACCACTCAAGAGATTACATAAAATGACAATGATCCTTGACAGGAATTATATACAGATTCATCTCCACTAAGACAAAAACTTCCATCATTAGTGGAGGGATGTGACACATCTATTTGCTTGCGATCCTAACGTAGCACAAAATCAAGGTACGAGGGCTAAAAAGTTTGAAGATGTGCTCCCCATAGAGAAAAGGCAAATTCTATAGAAACATTTGCAAAGTAGTGAGACAGTCTGCAGTATCTAAGCCAATTATAAAACAAAGCGAGTATTCATCACTCTGCAGTACGCACATCTGTTACGGAGGATCACAATTATAGTCTCTTAATTCAAAGGGGTGACCAGTCATACTGACACATACGGTCTTTCTTTTAAAGGAACATTTTCAAGCTTACCCAGCAGCTTATATACATACTTATACTCAAAGTCATCGCATTAAATCAGAGATTACTGGGCTATAAACATTCATGAAAGCATTCCACAGGAGGGTGACAATTAGTAAAAGTGACATTTAAGTAAAACACAAAAAGGTTTCATGTTTCAAAATCTGTCAGCTCATCGATACTGAGGTCAGCACAACAGCAAAACATATATATTGAACATATACAACAGCTGCTGTAGTTTTGACCTCTTTAGACTTTTCTCCATGCATCTTGGAAGCAGACGAAGTTGTGCCAGAAACACCGACCCTGCTTCTACAGTTGATTTATATTGCCATGTTGCTCTTTGACCCCAGACTTGTAGCCATTTGGTTCTTTTCATCCCTTTTAGCCTCTACCAAAACTATCACACCGTCCTCCTGTTGGTCTAAATCAGCCGAGAAGCGCACAAAGTAGGAAGTGGGTTACAGACATGAACACAAGAGACCCAGTATGGTGACCCAACCACAGAGCCGACTTGGGAGCAGACTTGGCGGGGTGAGAGTCTGGGGCTCTGATTGTGACTGTGTGTGTGGCCCTGCCCGTTAACCAGGCCTGTCTGGCCCGGCAGTGGGGACGTGACGAGCCTATGTTAATTAAAGCCTGAGCTCCATATCATCAGCTTATCTGATGAAGTGAACTGGAGAGAACAACGCCACCGGCTGCTGTGCTCACCCTGGGGTCTACAGTCTACACCTCATACATGTACTGTATGTGTGTGTGTGTGTGTGTGTGTGTGCTTGTGTAACTGAGGAGGAAGTAAAGGAAGACCACCAATTAAAAATAATTGGGGCTAATTTCATAAACAAAGTGCAACAGGGGAAATATGTTTAATCAGGCGCAGTCATTAGGCTGACTTATGCTCCACTTCCCCCCTGCAACCAGCCTGGTGCTTTAAGGCCTGAGAGAGAGGGAACGAGGAAGAAACACAGGGTGGTAAGAAGAGGAAAATAAGGAGAAAGGGAGAGAAATGGAGAAGGAAATAAAAAAAAAACAAAGAGAAGAAAAGTTTAAGAAGAAGGCAGACGGGATGGAGAGTTGGTGGCCAGAGTTATGTATGATCCCTTTCATGTCCCTCGACTGGCCCGTGTTGCCGTGCCAACCCAAACAGCGGCGTAGGGGAGGTCCGACTCTCCCACCGCTCCCCTCTTCCTTGCCCCATGCACACCCCACTGACAGGATGAATAACAAACCCAATGTGTGTCTAAGGCAGAGAGAGAGAGAGAGAGAGAGAGAGAGAGAGAGAGAGAGAGAGGAGCGTGGATGTTAAACTGCCACAAATTCAGTTAGAATTCTCTGAAATGTAAGTTTGTGACCTTCTTCGCTTCCTCTGTCACTGCTGCCAATAAATCACCATCATCACCATCTGGTAACTGGGATTTCACATTCTCACTACTGGAGCTGCACACCCACACACTGACATAAGTGCAGACAAACTATGATCCGTCAGCGAGCTTGGATGTCCTCGTCTGAAGAATTAGGAACATTTGGATTGGCCTGCTCTCTCTCTCTTTTGGCCCACTCTATCCCAATGCTGAGAGCCGAGAAGAACTGAGACATGAGAGGGAGGGAGGTTTGATTCGGCACCAAAGGAAACCGAGATCCACCAAGGCTGACAGGAAACAAATCCATAAAGAAGTCTGAGGAACACTCTTTTTCACTCCCTCACCAGCATCAATGTACTTTTTTGCCACAACTGAACGGGGGGATTAACAGTAACTGCTCGGAGCTATTTACAACCTGCACACATCACACACACCGCCCTGCGCACCGCAGACAGTGTGGCAGCAGCCAATCAGCGTCGAGGTTTCAGGAGAGCTCTAGGTTCCTTATCCAATCAGAGTGTTTGCTCAACATTTGCGGCGGTGCCCATGACCAATCCGGCTCTTTCCACATGTGGTGTTGGCTGCGGAGCGTTCGGTTTAAGAGCTCATTTCCCAGGCTGCAATAAGCGGAACCATTTTCTTGGATAAATACTGTTTAAGCCTTTAATGAAAGCCATACCCCTACGACAACAATGCAGGCATAATGCACTGCGCTGGTACGATGTCAACTTGCTTCACGCGCTTTTGAAACGCAGTGATGACCGATGCAAACATGCAGACATGGCAAAACATCTTGAAATCAAAAACTCAACACTTTATATCAGGACATACGGGAGAGTCTGTTGGGGCACTTCAACTGTCCTCCCTCTGGTGTGAAGCTGCAAGATAAAGCATATTCCAATTTTTCTCATTGTCAACACATCCCATATAAAGACAAACCAAATCGATGAATTAATCCTCGTGCCTATGTAGCCATTCCTTTTACTGCAAAGCTAAATTGTTGTCCAAAAACATTCCTTGAACACTTTAATGAGCCGCATTGTCGCACAGAGTGATATTTTCTTAATTACCACCAATATGGGCACTGTAGTTTATTTTGCATCACTCCCACAAACAGTGTCCAGTGGCTGTGAATCCTTGCTGACACACCAAATCTGCTGCTGACACTCCTCAACAATTCAGGAAGAGCCACAGAGAAGAGATCCCTATGTCTGCTAACCATTGCACTTTTATGTAAATGTTTATTCTCTGACAGCGGAGGTAACATAAAAGTGAATAATTTTTTACATTTTTTACTCTTAAGCTCTCCGATCCCTAAAATGTCAGCACTGTCAAGATGAACTGGCAGAACATGGGAGCTCAAAATGCACCCAAATCAAAATCAATGCACCAAATGTTTGCGGATTTACTTTTCACCCAAGATTGACTAGATTGCAGGCAACCCCAGCCAATGTTATGGTCTGCCAATGTTGGCCTGACATGTAAATGTTGGATTTGTTTCATTCCCTACTTTCCCCTAAATTTGAGCATTGGTCAGGTTTTTAGACTGGAATGAACTGTTTTGCCATGAAGTATTTCTGTCTTAAATGCTCATGGGACAAGGCCCTTGTTTACCCTAAGTGAAGGTAAATGTCCACTTTATAAATCAGGCAACAAACCAAACCAGCTGTCTGCTTTGTTATCAAAAAAACACAATGTGTCCAAGGAAGTCTGATGCCGCACCACAGACAACTCGGGTCCACCAGGGCAGACAGGAAACACGAAACACACAACAAAATCTACAGTGAACAGTAATCTGAGGAACACCATTTCCTGAAGATGCTCTTTAATTAAGTTCCCAGGAGGAGGCAGTTAGCGGGGTCGGGTTGTGCTGCGTTCGCTTGCCCTAAACTCACTCGTCTTCTTCTTTTTCTCTCTGTGGTTCTGGCTTTCTTGATCGTGTATATTGTTCTTGTGTTCCTGCTCCCTGTTTGTACACGCACTGTAGCCAAGGAACAAAATAGAGGAATTTGTAAAAACACTGCTCTCATGGCGACCAGGTTTCATTCAACGTCTGGTTTCCATTTGACTCCTTTAATTGGGGAGAATGTCACAATCAGTGTTTTGCTCTGGATGCAGAGAGAGAGACCACCTCCCGCCTCATGTTACCCCAGCCAAGCACTCCGTCGACTGCCATAAAAACTCTCACACAGACATTCGTGCGTGTGCGTACACACACCGGGGCTCAAAAGCGGGGTGCACTACACTACACACGACTGGATTCCTCTGAATGGGCAAGACGCACACAGTTTTTTTATGTCTGTAACACACCTGGCACACTATGACAGGCTAATTTCCAATGAAGTGTTTATAAGAGAGAGTCAGGTTTTTAACATGAGCCACATCTCTCGGCCTGTGCCTGCCAAGAGGCCCCTCAAATCCAGGCTGCACTTAGCCAAGTAGAACAGGAAGAGAGAGAGACGGAGAACGAGAGGGAAAAGAGTGAAAAAGAGCAAGAGGGCTCAACAATCTTTATTAGTGCTTTACATAGATTTACCAACCCTATATATACTATATAAGCCTGTGTGTGATATCAGACGAAAACCCTAACAGCAGTGTATTATTTCAGGGTGTGTGCTAAGGTACGGCGCAAGGCTGAGACTAAAAGTAGCTCTAATTATGAAGTATGTGGCAGGGGAGGAGACCGTGTGTGTGTACAGGCTCAAGGTTAAAGACGCTATTACTCTGGGAGGTACGGCTAGCTGTGGTGGTGGAGGTAGACGGTTAATTCATCTTCACGGCCGGCCTTGATCTGCCGTACCACACAGTTACCAGCTCAGCTAAACTGGCAAAGACTATCGTGCTGCACAGAGGAACCAAAGAAACCAGTAGACACAAACACACTGCTGCCTATTAGCAACTGAAACACAAAGAAACGAAAAGGGTTTTCTATACGTGTACGCTGTACAGGTCATTCTAATTGCCATTGCAGACAAGTTGAGGATGTTAAAGTAAACGGCAATTTCTCCCTCACACTCCAGGTTCAGACATTCCCACACTTCACTGTTTGCGTAGCTGCTTGCCAAACTGGACAGAATGTGTGTGTGTGTGCGCATGAAAGAGTGTGAATGCGGGGAGAGAAAGAGAGGGATGGGGTGTTAAGACTTTGATAAAAATCCCCCCATTAACATCACTGGAGGCAGACAAAGGAAATAAACTGTTCCCCCACTCCTTTTAGCACATCAGCAAATTTGGCAAACTGGCCAAGCTCCTGGAAATAATCATGTAACTGTGGTCACATTAACTCTCTCACTCACCGGTGAGTTTCTGGAGCAGAGGGCTGAGTTCTGGCTCTCGGGTGATGACCAGTGTGAGCACTCCTATCAGCTCCCTCTCCAGCTTCTCCAGCTCCTCCTCCTCGGTATCCTGGTCTGCGGGCTGCGCCTCGTCGGCCAGGGAGTACAGGTAAACCAGCAGGAGGACCAGCTCGTCAGCCCCGCATTCATCCTCCCTCGACCTTGACCCCGAGGCAGTGCTGTCCTCGCCTCCACGGGGCTTCATCAAGGGCAGCAGCTGCCGCAGCACAGCAGGGAACTCAGAGTCTCCGAGGGCCTGAGACAATCGCAAAACACACAGACATGCACAGAAAACAGGCGGTTAATCGGGAGACAGCATTTTTCTGTGCCTTGCAGAGACAATAAGGATGTTGATTAAAGGGAAAGTTGACTGAATTTACACATCAAAGTCACAGCTCTCTGTCACCTCCTCATCTCTGCTAGAGCTAGAGGTTGTATTAGTTGATACTAACATACAAAACCAAAATCTACAACCTTTTCAGCAGTCGAGCTGCATGTAGGGAGTGCAGGAGCCAGGTTTTGAGAGGGAAGAAGACATTTTTTAAAAATTGCCCATTGTGAGTCTCACAATGATATAGCAGTAGGGGGTATCATAACTCTGTACTTGAATGCACAATGACGTCCCTGTCACTGCACATACCCTTTGTCGCATGAAGCAATGTAGATTTCATTGTTTGAGACGCGCACCTGAATGCACCATGAAGTCCCACCGAGTGTGTCAAACTCCAGCCCAGCAAGACAGCAGAGGACAGAAGCAGGTTTAAATCTACGAATCGTCGATACTTCATTTGATTTCGATTGTCGTAATCATGACACCTCTAATAGCAGTGCAATGCATCATCGACATTTAGGGAAACTGCTTATTGGCTTTATTGCCCGAGTCAGATCGGAAAGCTAAAACACTCTCATGCTGATAAACACATTTTATCTCGCCTGTTTAGTCAACTGAACTGCAAAAAAACAACGCGTTGATTAACGGATGAATTAGCGGTGGCCCCTCTTGAGTCCCGCTGTATTTACATCATCTGATATTACCTACGCATTAGTCACATTCTCATTAGTTGGCGTCCTCGTGTCTGTCGTAGGAAATACCATGAGTGTTTAAATTAAGAGCACAGTGTGAGTGAGCTCATCGTTCCATTTGCTAATTTTACGGCTCGGTGAGTGGCTGAGGTAACACTTAATTTAGTTTCATTCTTTTGTTGGATTTGCATGGGCACTGAACTGCTTTCTCTTTCTCTCACTTTTCTACACACCCACAACCAACACACACATTCACAAATCCAACATTTGGGGCAATGTTGAGGTGCAGTGACCTGTTTTTGTGAGGCTGTCTGAGCAGGTCTGAACAGCCGCTCACGATGGTTGCACCCCGGTCCAACATGCCGTCGATCACCGGACCGTTTACAGAACACTGGCCACTCTCACAACAAGGGTGAGCTCATAGAGCTATAAAAAAAAGGGGTGTGGAGCCATTCTGTCCGATGAACAGCATGAAAATTGAATGAAATATAGTCCCGAAAGGGGAAACGGAGGCAACAGGGAGACGGTGAAAAATGAAGCGGGGAAGAAAAGGAGTCGAGAAAGACACATTACACGAGGAGTTTAGTTTCATATGATAGTGAAAAGGGAATGATTGTTGACAGAGGACAGTATGTTTGTGCCGGATAGAGCTACAAATGCCCCATGTGGATATATTTCATTTTAACGAGGGATTCCTCTGTGAAGACCTTTGTGTTCCTCTTACCAAGACAAACAGGCTCTGAGAACGAGGGGCTTTGGACCTTGTGGTGGGCCCACTGGGGGGATCCTGTGTCTGACCCAGAAGAACTCTTCGCTCAGCCAAATGCGCAACACAATCGGACCCAGAGAGGGTGAGCCAAAGCCACAGAACTGACCGACTGTCCCCATGAAGCAGTGGCTGAGGAGAAGACTGTGGAAAATGACTGTCCCTCCTGGAGAGTGTTCACAAGTAAAGGTCAACATCAGTGACACTGTTGATGTTGGGGATTTCCTTGATCATAAATATTAAGTTACATTTAACATCGCAGTTACAGTCACTGCTGAAGGTCACAACCGCATCGGTCACATCCTCCCAGTATCCAAGGTATCAGGAGATCGCCCTGTATTCCAACAGCTCCTCCCAGCCTCAGACCCCGGCCAACCACTCGCCCCTCTGGACCGCTCAAACACAATCACATCACACATTTTTCTTCTTAAACATTGTGAAATCAAATACCTCTCCAAGTTGCACTCGTCCAACCTGCCAAACAATGTTAAGGGATTGTTCCGTTGTTCATTTCGCTGGCAGTGAGGAGAGAAAGGCAAAGGACGTTAAGAGTTACTCGTTGAAATGCAAACAGCTAAGTACTTTCTCTTTCAACTCTCACTCTCACTATCGATCGTCTAGACATGTGCAGCAGGACATTCATATGATCCCTGAGCTTTCAAAGAAGCGTGCCCACTGTCAGCAGGTTACATTTTCATTATGACCACAGCTGGCCTGAGAGGTAACTGCTGTCATGCAACTTTGGCACCAAAGACTCTCAGTATTGGTGGATGGAGATAGGAGGAACTGAAAGAGAAGCTCAGGAGGCCCCAGTATCATTTGTCAAGAAGAACTTCACCAAAACCTTAACGAGTGTTGCCTCCTGGGCCCTGAGCTCACCAACAGTATGCGTTCTCAGTTAATGGCGTACAGTGATTTTGAGTATTGTTCTTTACCATGTGGTATTAACTACTGTTAACCACTGAAATGTTGGTTTGATCAAAGCTGCCATAATGCAGTTTTATCTTTTTATCTTGTTGCTACCTTGTGTATAACAGGCTTTGATTCAAAGCAGAAACATGTCTGAAATCATTTATAGTCATTATGATCACTGTGGGATTTGAATATTGTGTGCTGTCCATTTCCCTTCATAACCATTTCATTTGAGTGTTTTTTAGAGGGATGATGTCCAAGAATTCAAAAGAAAAAAAAGGAAGAAAAGTAAAAAAAACAAACAAACAATACAAAACAAAACATTTTTGTTTGTCAGAACATATATTTCTCTCTCTCTCTTTATTAATTTTGATCAGCTCATGAACCCTCAGAATTATCTACAGATCCACTGATGCTGCGTTGCAGACAACTTGGAACTGGAAATGTCTGACTTTCTCCTAATGAAACGCAGAATGGAACACCACTTGATGCAGAGTTTCTACATTTAAACTCGGGGAACATCCATCTACCAGGATTTCAAAAAGAAGAAGTCGTCTGAAGTCACACAACAATGGGAGTAAAGTTTAGTAGATGGAATAATATGGAAATCTGGTTATCCATTGGTCACCATATAGCTAACAGCTGTTAGTGAATAAGGTTGTTCATTTAAAATTTTAATTAACTTTTTAACTATGTTTATGTCACTTCTTTACCTTGAAGAGTGTCTCGTGAAGCTGCACATACATTTGATAGAATAAAGAGTTTAGAAAAGTTTATTTGAAATTGTAGCTAAACATAAAAATAAAATGTATTCCACTTGCAAATGCGAACAAACTGCAAAGCTTTTCTGTCCTTGCTTAACTTTTTTCACGTCATTTTCATCTTAGCACCACCGTACACCCTCAGCGCAAAACTGAGTGGACTGTGCAGTGTGTGTATATGTTTTTACGTGTGACGGCAAGCACGCGCTGTAACTGGGTCCCTTCAGGAGATCCATAAAAGCTGCTGTCAGCTACGTGCCGTGGCGCCAGGGCAGGAAATGGAGTTCTTTGGTACAGAACTGAGTGAAGCTGAGTGGGAAGACTGACTACAGCTCTTTCCAGCGCTGAAGCTGAACCCAACAATGCCCGACTCACAGCACTGGCACACGGGCTCGATGGAAAGGAACCGTAGCGTACACCTCTGGGAACAGAATGGAGCCGACTTTCCAAAGCACTTAGGGCAATGCAATCAGAGTAATTCACTCAGATATTATGCTTCCTATTTCATTAGATTCAATCGAAAGTTGAAATAGCTTACTTTGAAAAAAAAAAAAAGTACAAAACATGGGTCCTCCAGTATTGAGCAGTGAGGCCCTTACCCTAACCCTAAATAATTAAATGCTCAAAAAAGATCCTATTTAAATATGAATACATTAAGAATACCTTCCCACCACAGCATTCATCTTTCAAATTGTAATGCAACATCTTCTGCTGTACACCCTATAAAATCCTCCCAGTGACAGACTCTAAAAAGAATGCTGTTAAATTCATGTGGCGTTTGGGGTCCACAGTTGAGATTTAGGGGCAGTGCTCGTGGCCTGAACTACCAGCATTACTGCAGTAATAACAGGAAGCTAACGTTATTATTACACACCATTACTGAATGCACTTGTCCTGCTGCCACGCTCTAATGTGACTATTACACACAATTATAGAATAACAATGGCATCGCTCTGTCAAAACAACACTAATTTTAGAGCCTGCAATTACTGAAATAAAAGCCATTACTTTAAATTACTTGAGAGTTTCTTATCATGACACCATATTTCCCAAAGAAAAACTGATTCTGGGCAAAAATTCAGAACATAACACTTCTTTGTTCTCCGAATAGCTCAGCAGCAGATTGGCTGATGCCTAAATTTGCTGCTCGATTATTAGTAAATGGCAGAGACGTCACCTCGCTTACGCTTTTGCACCAATCGTAGGCTCTCTCTCGTATAACGCTCGGTTCGAATTGGTATGTCAGTGATTGACAGATTACTGTTTGGCAATTGCAACCATCCTGGGGTCCATAAATGCTCAATCTCGCCCAATCACAGAGCCGGGCCAAACTCCGCCCCTGCCCGGCACAGCCTGAACAGGAAACCAGCTCCAGATGCAAACCCTGGAGGAAGGTGAGTGTTTCAGATGCAGCACATCGCACTAACCAGAACCAGGCCTCGCTTGGCTTGCTCCCTGCCTGCACAATGAACCTTTTTCTGGGCCCGAGGGCTCGGGGGGAGGGGCGGTTTGGAGTTGGGGGTCCTTGTGGGAGCATGAACAAAGTTGGCTACAGGTCAGTTGTTCTAGTCAACCAAAGACACCCTGGACAGGAGTCCCCTTACATGGACGTCAGACAGCTCATCATTACTATAGCGACTAGAGAAAAACTCCTTTGCATTCTTCTGGAAATGCACACATGTGCTTCATTTGCAAGTGTGTAATCACATCCAATTTGCATTCACAAATAACAACATGCAAAGCTGGAACGGATGCAAGCAGACTTCTTAAAAACAAAATACATAAATCTTGAAGTGAGAAGACGGCAACTAAACGATGACTCTAAATTATGTACAGCAAGCTTACGATTGATTTTTAGTAGAAGAGCTGGAAAACAAACAAGTCTGTTTTCACCCTCAGAGACTGGCAGGATTTTTGAACACGTAAACAACACCAAAACTCAGATCACACACGCAAATGCAGTAATCTTGTGGATGAGTGTGCCTAACAAGAGCTTGCTGGCGCACTCCCACACGTAGAGCATCTCTGCAGGGACATATGCTCATTGTTAGCTGTGGCAATGACAATGACGAATCCTTGAACGGTTTCACCGGAAAATTTCTGTTTATCAAAAGACGGAAACTTGCTTTAAGTCGAGCGGGAATGGAAAAATAAAGTTTATCTCTGGCTCTCTTTTTATAGCCATTATTCTGCCTTGTGTGAAAGGTGTGGACAACGGATCAGGTGTTTAACAAGGAGAGCGGAAACGTGACTGTAAACACAAAAAGGAGCAGGTCTGCACACAGGATCATAGATATACCGAGCAGCGGAAGATCAGATATTAATCAAATCACCCAACTTTGTGTAGCACTAATATGAATATCGTCCCTTTATATCCACAATTCTCTTTGTCCTTCTCATCTTTTCTATTGGCAACTGGCTTAAACAACAGAAAAACATGCTGATTTGGCAATGTTGCCACATCATTGTTGTTAGGATTGAGACGGTTGTGACTTTCCCGAGGCTTGAATACAAGATACAAGGGATGAAAACATCTGCGAAATGTCAGTAGTTACCTACACTCTCGAAGATTTAATGAAATTAAAGGTAATTTTTATTTTTTTATTCATGATAGGCATTTTTCTGCAACAGTTTTTAAATGAATGAAATTGACTGGCCATTCAAGTTTTGGACTCAAGGATCCTAAATACGCATGAGGGATTCACAGGAAACACTGCATCAAAAAATGATTTGGCTCGCTGTTAAAGCTGATGCACGCCTAAAATTTCCTACTACTGCTGCTTCACATTAAAAACGTTTTACTGGCAAAACAAGAGATGTTTTTGTGAAGCAGCAACAGAAAACGTAATGTGTTATTCCCTGAGGTTAGCGCTGACTCAAATGATTTATCAAAAATGCTGCTCCACAACAACTAAACAGTTAATTTTGGCATTTTTTGACAGTGAATCAGTATTTATTGTTGCACTGAGTAACGATTTAAGCAAGGACAGCCACAGTGAGCTGTTAGAAGAAGAGCTCTAACTCCTCTGCAAGGCAACCGACTGCACTGTGCCCTGCGTGAAAAACAACCTGAGCCAGCATGAAATTGGATCGTTCTTGCAATTGTCTTTGACTGAAAGTAGCTGCTCAACACAGGTGGCAAAAGAACACACACTTCTTTACTCACGATGAAGTACAGATACTTGTGTAAAAAAATGACTGTTAAAAGTAGAAGCACTGATTCAACGTCTTTACTCAAAAGTAATAAAGTACAGGCTATGAAATGTACTCAAAGTAAAACAGTAAATCATTTCTGTGCAAAGCTAACTCTAAAGCTAATCTTAAAGGTAGAATCATTGGATTTGTCCGAGTTGTTCACAAACACACCTTAATGATATCTGATTGTTAAGTCTCATTCCAGGACACCAAATGATGTAGTTTTGAGTTGGTAAGGTGTCGTAAATAATCGAAAAGTCAATCATTCCCAGGTACAGATGTTTGTGTTAAAATGTAGGTAGTAAAACAAAAAAGTTACAAAAATAAGTAAAGTACAGGTACTTCCTAAGTACAGTAAAAAAGTATTTGTATTTGCTACTGGCTCTGTGCCTGTGTTTCTGTAGACTGAAATTCTAAATGAAAATAGAATGAAATTTTCAAACAAACCAGGTCTGAAATCTTTCAACTTCAAGGTCTGTCACTACTCTCCTCTCCACAGCGTTCCTCATCTGGATGCTCTGATGACTCAGCCAAATGCTGCTTGAATGCAAAAGGAAAACAGAGCAGGATTTTCTTTATAACAAATCTATTAATACTCAGTAAATATGGAATGTACCGAATGTACTCGGGAGCCTGACCACCACTCGGCGGCTCGTCTGTCAGCCAGTCAACTCAAAACACACACACAGACACATGAGGAGCCGAGTTGGAATAAACTCAAAAGACAGCAAGAAACAGCAAAAGATAAGACAATTAGATTGATTGACTGGGCAGACCGTTGTAAAGTGAGAGATGGGATGATAGATGGCGCAGTGAATGGAAAAGCTCTTAAAGGTAAGGTGACCCCTGGTCTGGCTCCATCAGCCTGATGCCTGTTATGTTTGTGGGAACACCGAGACGTAAATCTTTCGCTTTAAATGAGGCCTGAATTACCACACAGAGTGCGAGGTGAGTCTGTTTTGTTTCTGTCCAGCCGAGCGGCCCGTCGCAGACTTGCACGCTGGACTGTTGCTCAACGGAGTCCTGCACACAGCTGAAGGTCAGCTCGCCGGAGGAGGGACGGATGGGCAGCTGCTTCTCTGTCAATACAGGCGAAAGCTCTCAATAGCTTTCACATCAGCTCTCCTCCCTTGCACCTTTCATCCTCTTTAAGCCACCATCTCCACATGCATCCCTCTGTCTTTTATCTGCATTTTTTTCTCTCTGCTGCTCTGCGTGTCAAAGGTTGGCTCGCCTCAGAGACTTGAGGGCTGTAATTTAGACGAGACGTGGGACCCAATCACAGACACAAACACACAGTCCCCGCACGCCGCCCTGTCACCGCCAGTCGGCCACATGCTGGTCACTGCGGCTGGACTCTGTCTGCCTGGCACACGACAAGCCCTGCCTGCTTATCACACGCAGACCTGCAGCTCCCTCGGTGCTCCTAAAAACGAGCGAGATTAAAATCGCCCATAGCTTTTAATGTGAAAACGTGTATCCAGGCAGTATACTAAAGTGTATCAAGTATCAAGAGTTTAGAAGGATAAGGGAATTAATGAGGTTTTATTTTCGCCACATCGGCTGCAAAAGATTATGGCGTAATTCACCAGATGAGAGTTTCTCCGCAGCCACAAAAAAGCCCGGAGCCATGTTAAACCTCCCGCACTTTTCTCACACTGCGAGAAACTGAATCATAGGCATCCCTGAGTAGACACAGGCAAGCACACACACACACACACACACACACACACACACACACACATACACACACACACACCAGTACTGCCAAGGACAGTACATTACATCCACTGCTAATTGACTAAGGAGGCTCCAGCAGGGAGAAAACATCCTGAGGTAAACAGACGGTTTCTAGACGAAGCAGAATGAAACGACCACAATTTATCCGATGGGATTCAAAGCAAAACAACTGGCTTTGACATTTTGCAGTTGCTCAACTACATTTTCCACTGCAGGCAATCTGAAACGTGATATGATACGAAAAAAAACAAACAACCCTTTTCATTCTCTTGTATCTTTTTTTTTCTCTCGTTTTTAATGAAGAAACATGTAGTGTGTAAGATTTAAGCAGCCCATCTGATTCCAGTTTCAAGCACACATTTGGAAAGGAGGGCGCAGAGATGGAGGGTGGGGGGTGAATACGTTTAACGAGCACATGAGAGGTTATTTCAAAATAAGAGTTTGGCTTGACTGCTGACTGCAAATTTGCAAAAGTTGTAGTGGCAACATGGCGTGTGATCCTTTTCTGCTTTTGCGCCGGATTTTATGTGAAGAAAACAAATTTTTCAGCTCACGTGAGCAGGTTTGCATAAGAGGGAGATAAAGTTTTGAAACTCTGGAGTTCAGTCCCCGGGCTTGTGGAGACTTTCAGACATCAGGGGGCACTGTTGCACCACGTCGAGCCCCAGAACGTTGCTCTCAGCCTGCTTGAATTGAACTCTTGAGTCTGCCTGTCGCTTTCCCTCCAAAACTCCATCCCTTCGTCTTGGAGGAGTCTTCAATAGACAGGAAATGGACTGCAGTCAAAGTATTTGGTATTTTTAAACTATTAGCTCCATGTTAGCTGGATCATGGCTGTATTCTGAATCGCTGACCTCAGCTCTACGCATGCCGTCATCTCTATCCTGGCAGGGTGTCATCAGAGGCTGCTGTGGTGGATGCAGAGCTCGGCCATGTAGTGAACTTTGAATAAAACACTGAAATCCTCATGAGAGCTGTGTCACTGGCTGGTTTACTGTGTTGTGAGTCATTACTCTGAGGTACAGCTGGTATGTTTGGAGGTTGTGTACTCGATGTGCGTGTGCCAGTTGAAAGGCTACTTTTCTGAACCCCGCACTCAAGCTGCTCTATGTAGTTTTGGAGGAGAAATTCCAACGTAGAATTGTAATATTTACAATATCAACGAAGCAATAATACAAACACAGAAATAATACATATATTTTCTTCCGTAACTGATGAACAAGCTGTTCTCAGAGGAAAATAAGATCCCCAGAAAACTGTCTGAAGCTGTAAAGGTGGCAGGGTCCGCCACATATAAACAACGTAAAACAGGATGAAGCTGTGTTGTTCTTTAAGGTCAGTTTGTTCACTCAGTTTGTGATCAATGAAGATCTTTCTGTTCTGATTAAAATGTCTTCCCTAAAACTACATAATGCACCATAACACAGAGGTCAAAGTGGTAGCCGTACCACTAATGCCCACATCTGTTCATCCAAGACTGGACAGTGTATTCAGATGTGTATTTGTGAGAGTGTTTGTGTGTTTTTTGTTTTCTGTATAAATAAGGTCTACATATTCTGCGCCCGTCCCGCCAACCTGTGCGCATCTCTCTCATAGACACTGACAAACACGCCTACACACGGCTGCTCTTCCCTAAACATTTATAGAACGCTCATTACAGCCACGGGAAATGGGAAAACAACTAATCTCCCTTCATTTCCCAGAAAAACGCACACTTGTACACACACCTGGGTGGATGTAGAAATGAATTATGCTGAAAATGAGAAACACGCTGGAACATTTTATAAACAAGACAAGACAAACAAGACGAACGAAGATAAGAGAAGATGGAAAGAGAGGAAAGACGGGAATAAAGCTGGGGTTTGATGGGAAGGAGATGTAGTAAGACCTCCAGTAAGAGATCTTATCAGTGGTGTGAGTGTGCAAGGTCCCATGGAGCCCCGATGAGCACACTTATGATCTGACTCAGACCAATTCTCTATAGACCATATTCACACGGCAGCCACTTTCCTCTGACATCACAGCCAGGGAGGGACGCTCAGCTGTCTTACTGTTGTGTTGAATGATCATCATCTGAAAAGACGGTAGATTTTTTTACAATAAAACAACATATTTAGCTTCCGTTAGACAACTACTTCCTGGTTACCATTACTGCTCGAAAGCGCTACATGGTGCAGTAGGAAAGGTGGAAATTCATTCTAAAATATCAACACACATCTTGGACACATTTATTAAAGCCTTGGAATGAAACAAAATGGATCTAATCAAACAAAGTATAAGCTAGAAAGTGCTGAGTAGTCAATTGGTTATCCAATATGTTACTTATTTTACTTTGAAAAATGGCCAGATGACCCTCTGGATTTGCCCATCATCTTTTCAGTTGCAGATTACTTTGGAAGTGCTAAAAATGATAACAAATTCACAGATTGCCTACTTTTACATAACTTGCAACCTGTAACACAGAAGCATAACATCCCAGAATTCAAGCTTCCCACCCTGAGCAGAGGAAAATGTCTGCCTTGTGAATATGGTCTATTTATCAGTCAATTAGGATCAATACGGTTATTCGCCATTTGGCTAACATTACAGGCCTCTATTTCTAAAGACTTTTAAAAAAAAAAAGGATTAATTATGGATCTGTAGCACGCACACAATTACACATAAATGCACACACACAATGAAATCAAAGCATTGTTGGGTAGAGACCGCGTAATAATCAGTTACAGGCATGTTCTCCCCCATTAATTTCTTTTACTGGAAACCTCTTTTCACACAAAAAAAGAGACAGAAAATAGAATTAGGAAACAGTGGTAGTCACAGTGAGGGGTAAGCTGTGGCAGGGGGAAGGAAACTTTCAAAATAAAAGGTTCAGAGGAGAAAAGTTTTATTCATCAGCATTTTTCAATGTTTGACTCACGCAGAAAGCCTCGCTGTAAGATTAAATATATCACTCTAACACGGTGTATCAGAGCACTGGGCCGTGAAGAAAACGCTCTTTCTGTGACCTGAGACAGGGTGGCATTCTGCACACACAGCAGTCCTCTGTCACACACATACGCTAACGTGCCATTGCTAACACAGGTTGCATGGAAGCACACAAGTCCCCACCGAAACACTAAGAACCCAGTCTGATTGGACTACAGACACATACACATACACGCACATGCAGACATACAGGCAACAGGAGGTATATGTGTTAAGCTTGTGTTTACTGAAGTGTCATGGGGAGGGTTGGACACAACACACAGGCCAGAGTGAAAGAACGCGCACACAGCGATCCTTCTGCAGACTACATGTCTGCACACTAACACCCATCGCCCTGCATGAATTCCATCTGTTATAACACTTTGACTATCAGCAGGGTTTACCAGGACCTCTGTATGGCAATTCATTTGAGCATTGACCCACATTTCACGAACGGGGCAAAGCTGCAAACAAGGACGGAGAAGAGGGAGAGTTAGGAGTTAGGGTCAGGATGGAGACCGACAGAGTGATGAGTGAGTGGCTGATTTCTCTTTATGTGTGTGTGTGTGTGTGAAAACAAAACAGCGCTGGTGTGCTGACACTGGTTCGACACACAGGCTGAAATAGAACAATACAAACAACATCACCCAGGGTTTCGACTGCACAAACATTCCCAGAGCCCTAAGCCCGCAGCTCAGCTAAAAACACAACCAGGAGGGGCAGCAAGACAAGCTCCGACCATTAATACACTCTAACACCTCTTTTTTTGACTGAATACATAACTCTCTATTATTGTCTCCCTTGTTCCCAGATTTCTTCAGCCTTTCCCCAGTGCATCCCTCTCTCCTCTTCTCATTGCCTTGCTTGTGAAAACATTCAACTCTGCTTCGGCCAAATCACACTAAATTCTCCTGACGTGATAACAAAAATTCCCCCAAGACTATCATAACTCTGAGAAATCATAACTTTTTATCCTTGACAAAATCAAAAGTGCTGTAACTCACAAGCAATGGCATGTTTGAAATCAAATAATGGCTCCACTGTGGGTCTTTTGTGAGACCAGAGGGCTGAGATAGTGTTGGAGAAGGAGTGTGAATGGATTGCAACAGCAAATTCAGTAAACTCCTTTACCCTGTTCCATCCAGCTTTAGTCATTCCCTTATCTCCACTGGGTCTAACAGACTACCTTCAGTTGTCTGAATGCTCAGATCACAAAATGGGTTACACTCACAAATTAATCTCCTCAATGACTGAACGGTTGCGCACTTTCAGACTCACCTTGCGAAAGCAGATGGATTTGCTAAATCATGTGATCTCAAAAACCGAGCCATAGCTCAGACTAAGAGCGTCCTAGAGTGTGGTACGGATGTGACTACCAGCGGGAAAGCGGCTGTTCATTTGAAACAATGGCAGCTCTTTAAGAGGTTAGTGTCGATGCTGTACTGCAACTGTATCAGAACCCAGAATGCATTTCATGAAAGAAGAGCAAAGAGCAGCAGAAAAGGATGTTTTGTCTGATCTCGAGTTGCTTTGGCAAGAGTTGAGATTAACCAATGGGACCGAGTGGTAACTGTTGATCTGATTGGTTCCAGTTAGCCTAAGATAGGCGGTGATATACAGATGATTTGTCCAATAACCTGCCAAGTAGTGTTTGAATGTACCAGCCCTTTTCCAAACAGTTTCTTGGGGAGATCCCAGTTGTTTTCTGTTTAAAGGAGACATATCATGCTCATTTTCAGATTCATAATTCCATGTGCCAAACTAACTGCTATCCAAAAATTATTTAAATGTGCTACATGGTGAAGTAGTATGATGCCACAAAGTTGTGGAATTAGGGGTGGGACTACTGATGTGATGTTTCAGGAGCAGTGTTTTCTGTGGGAGAGAGGAGCTTCTGTTGGTGTAGACTATGACCTTTTTAACTTTCCAAGATCTTTTACATGCACAAAAACCTAGATAGGAAGGACAGGAAGAATAACAGGTCTCCTTTAACAAACCATATGGCGCCTCGGGTTACTTTCTGACTGTTTTCATGGATAATTTCTTTGCCTGTGTGCTTACTGTGAAGAGGCTGAATTCTCACAGTTGTTGCTTGGTGTTACATTTTCAGTCAGGAGGGGGTGTCAAAATGTTGGCAGCTGTTTCCAATGTGATTATCTCCATGTCACCTTTGGGGTCCATATCCCAGGTGGGTCCTGTATAATAAAGACAGCATCACTGACAATCCCCGGCCTGCCTTCCAAGTTAGGGATGACAGCCTGCCACAGTGTGTACACCAATGTTTGACTGTCCTCTCTGATAAATAATGGCTGATGTCTGGCAGTAAATCCTCAGCCGCCCCTCACCCTTGCCTTCGAATACCGTGAAAATGTCTCTCTTCCTCATTCTCTCCCATCATGTCTGTCCTTCCTGAACAGATGGTAAACACATCACTAATGCCTTGTCTGTCCGTCTATCCTGTGATGCAGCGCAGAGCCTAGCAGCTAAACAACGACTAAACACATCACTGTGGCGGAGAGGCACCACTTCTCGAAACACCACTAAGACCGTGAGAATTACAGTGTCACTGTGTGCTTTTTGGTCTGAAGAGTTCAAGTATCCGTAGTAAACCACTTAGTTACTATATTACCCATATTTAAGCTTGTCCACTGTTTGTTTACGTTTATAATAGTTTGTTTAGAAATACTTTTTTTTCATGATAAAATACTAACTATTTCATGGATTCAGCTTCAGCTTCAAATTACAGTAAAGTGAATGATTCTGAAGTTTGGACTCTTGGTTGGACAAAACAGGATGTTTAAAGTCACTTATTTCCCTATGCTTTGAAAACCAAACGATTAATGGATTGATTAAAAAAGATCAGATAAGTCCATAATGAAACACAGATTGCAGCAGCCCCATTTGAAACACTTAAAAACTAGTTCCTCCTCAATCAAAAGGTAGACTTAAATGCAGGTTAAATATTGATGCAGGAGAGCACACTAACACAGTGATTTGCACCGTCACCTCAAAGCTAAAGAGCTTTTGGTCTGAACCCGCCAACTGGTTGGGGCCTTTCAGTGTGGGGGTGCTCTGGCATCCTCCTTCAGTCCAAAGACACACAAAATGGCAATTCTACATAATGTTGATTTAACTGGTACCACTTTACAGAGCCATCATTGATAAATGCTAAATGTACAGCTATCTAACCTTTAGTGAATAGTGATTTCACTGTTAACAAACAATGAAATGCTTTATAAACCATTTTTTAAGCAACTGTAAACATTTATAAACACAATTTGCAACTTTTCAATGACCATCCTGTTAATGTTTATTGATAAACTCCACGGTATTTGATATTACAAAGCTTTATAAACATCAGTTAACAATTGTTTAATAATTGATTTATAACGCATTTAATTGTTTGCAGCAGTGAAATAACTACTAAAGTTTCATTAATATAAATTTACCATTTACCAATTTTTTTATATGTTAAGTTATACCCTTTAACTTTAACTTTTTTTAATAGACATAAAGTGTGTTATAAACAAGGTAACATCTGTGAAACAATGGTTTAATTGTTGTTTAATGTTTTCAGATTAAATGCATGTTATTGATTTTGAAACAGATGCCAATGAATATGCAGATTTATTGACTTTTATAAAAGACAGCTGAGAAGGATTTGGCATGAAGAGCTAAAACTCCATAAACTAGGTGTTTGTAATAGTTTGGCCGCCACTACTGAAGTTAATGTTGTTGGACAAAATATTGCAAAGAAACTTCCACTATGATTTCATGCAGTGCGACATTTTCACACGCTACAGCCTGCGAGAATCACCAAAGAGCTGAGTCAGCGCCTCTCGACACAAACTGAATATGAGCTTTATAAATGCAGGATTTATTGCAGGTCGTCTTTGCTGCGTATCATTGTGGCTGAGGGAATTTGTGTTTATCATAGTCATGTACAAAATTGTTTTACTTTGTAACATATGATGACACATTTGAACAAATTAAGTTTCGTCTATTCAGAGAAAGGAAAAACAAACATTTCAGCACGAGCAGAGTCAGCCAACTGCAGACTGCAGTAAAGCTAACTTGCAGAAATGAAAATTTGATTCTGCAGTTTAACCTCTGAAGTGTTATGCTTCAGGCAGGATGTGGAGCGGTGGTTAGTGCAGTGTGAATGAGGACATCTGAACTTGTGATCCTCGCAGCCAGATGTGCAGTAAGATGAGTCCAGGCCTCATTTTCCTCGACAATGATCCTAATAGCCACAACAAGCAGCTGAAAACGGGTCGAAGGCTCATGGCGAACCAAACATGACCGCCAAAAGTGAACACATATTTATCAAATCATACCCGCAATAATTTGTGATGCCTCTCAAATGAACAATACAAAGCACGTAAAAAGCCATTAACATTGTTACCGCCAATAAGGCCCCCCCATGCCTGGAGTTATACGAGAAGAGGAGCAGATATCGCCCCTGTGAGGTTTAGACAAACAGAAACATCACAACTGCAGACATGAAAGAGAGAACACAGAGCATCTTAAATAACTCAGAACAGAAGAAAAAAAACAATGGGGTGGAGAAGATGGAGAGCTGAGACTGGGAGTAGGGGGTGAGGGGAGCACATGGCGGGCGTATGAGAAACCAGTCTCCTCCTCCTCCTCCAGCCCCTCCATCCCACCTCCCACTCATAATTAGCGGCTCGGCGTCGGTGCTCGTTTTGGGGTTACTTTCATTCCTTTTCCCATTTCCATGAAAACAACAGCGGGACAAGTGGGCCCACATCTGTCTCCAAGCACACCAAGCTTAGAACAATAGAAGAAGAAAAGTGGGGCATGTGAGTTCACTCCAGATGAAAGCTAGAGCAGGAAAACACAGGAATCAGTGAGGTTTTCCCTTGCATGTTTCTAAATCAAGTTTTCCTATTGGATAAACTGTTGTGTGGAAGGCTGGAACAGCTTAGATTTGGCTTCAAGTGTATACACGCTGACAGGCGGTGGAAACTTTTCAACAAAGCTCCGTAGGCCTATTGAAATTCACTGCTGCATGATAGCCCGCATGTTTGAGTCATTCCAACACATTCTATGTATTTCTGTCATGTGTAGCTCATAGAGCGGGCTGTACTGTACATCTTTCCGTACACTGTATCCAGCAAACATGTGGGCAATCTGCCTCTTTTTGCCATAATTGCACTAAACATATCCAGTGTTTTGGCATCTGTTCTGACGCATTTCGTACAAATCCATTTACAAATATTTTTCCAATGCGTACATGTTCACATCGGTTGCCCTGGTTTCAGTCTCGTACAGGATGTTTCAGCATATGGTTACAGTCCTTTGGATACGCCCTTCTGCCCCGTAATAAGGCCGTGCAGATATAATGAGACACGTTTCTACGAATAAATGCAAAAACAATCATGTTAACAATAAAAATAAAAGGGTCAGGGGAGGAGAAGAACAGACATTCAGAGGAGGGAAAGAAATGAGAAAAAGAGGGATTTAAAAGCAAGACAGAAAAACAAAGAGGGGCACTTAACTACCTCCAGACCCTAGCAGAGAGCCTTGGGGGCATCTCCCCATTCTTTGCACCCTGATGTCAGTCACTTTACAATCTGTCCCCCGACAGATGACTTTAATTTCTGGCTCATACAACATCATTCCAAGAACAACAAAAGGCAACCTTGCCAAACACGAAAAAGGGAAGCGCTATGGATTTTTTTTTCATCCACATAGCTCCTAACAAATGCAAATACCAGCTCAAGTTGAAAGCTGAGCTCAAAACCAGATACAGCCAATGTTGTCACGACCTATAAACATCGAAGCGTTTAAAGTTAGGGGGGACTGGGGTCTGTACGCTCTGGTTGCTCGAATCAATCACTGAAATGCTGATGGAGTGGTCTTAGATTGGTCTACCACAAATTTTTCAAACATTAAATTGAATGAAGCCGTCATTTCGAGTCAGAGGTCTGGAACAACACACAGGTCAGAGGAAAGATTTGAGTTATTATTGCAAACATGACATATCGATTTGACACACGACTGTCAGAGGTGGTACACTCACTTGGACCACATTGACTCCTGCCAAAGATCAACATATGAAACAAATGGTCTGCTCCATCTGATCATACACTCCAACCACTTGGATCCAGCCTGTTGAGCTATGTGGTTACAAGTGGAGCAGAGCCCCAGGGAACCATGGGTAATTAATGACAGAGCAAGGGTGGCAAGAGTCTGTCTCTGATTGACCCAGTTTGACCCTCACTGCTTAGTTACCATAGTGATCGGTCAGCCTCGTTCCCTTTGGGTGACTGGGCGAATCCCTGGGGCGACAAGGTGGTCTGCAGAGTGGGCATGAGTGAACAGAGGGCTGGGGGTGGAGAACAGGAGGAGGTGCCGACTGGGGTTTCAGATGGGTATAATTACACGTTATAGCAAAGAGGAGTCCTTGTCCCACCTTTTGCTCTACGACCTAGGGGGGGTCACTCCAACCTCCCCCACCTTGTCCCATTCACCTCTGTTTACAGGACTTAAGTCTTTGCCCATCTTTGGCAGTAGGGGGCACTACTGATCTATTGTGCCCCAATGAGGAACTTTACTGTTGTTGTCCATCTCATCGATATTTTATAAAAACCAAATGCCGAATCCAAATATGGTGCCTGTTCAGTCAATTACAATTGCTCGCCTACACTGAAGGAAATTCTAACATAGAGGTTTCTCACTCTCATTCATTGCAGTTTCACTCCAAGGTGGAGCCGAGGCCATCAATTGCTTGTTTCCATTGTACCTTCTTGAGTCTACTCCAGGTTTAATCTTTTGCCCTCATATCTACGTATTTGTAGTACCCCCTTCTCAGATCCATAAAGCAAGATATTTATGATATAGGTGTTGAAGATTTGCAGTTGTCAGTGTTGTTGTGTCTCTGGCCTGACCCACTGAATATGTGCAGGAGTGTTTCTCTTGCTGGTTCCACCTCAGTCTATAAACTTTACAACGCGAATACACAAAAGATTTTTATATCGCTTTGTTGGCTCGATGAAAGTTTTACAAATATAAAACCACCATGGATCTAAAATTCATAACAGAAAGAGAAATGCAGTAATTGAAATATGCAGTTGGGGTATCCTGTCAACGGTTTTAATGACATCTCTTTTATAATGCTGTTTGGGGTGCAGGGGCATTTTTCGCTTTAGAACTGCGACTGGCCGCTGGGTAAAACTGGCCGCAAGGCTGAGAACCGCAGGCTTATCCAAGTCTGAATCATGCATTCATGGTCCATCTGCAGCATTAAAATATGCTAATTCTACAAAGACTGGTGGTATACTTGTACAGACTCTTCACCCTTTACTGATCAATCACAATAAAATCCTCAGCCCGGCTAAAAATCTGTAATCTGGCACGAAGGGGTCAAACGGTATCTAAAGAAGATACGCAAAGGTCCTGGAATGTTTCTCTGTCTCCATTTCAGATCAGACACACAGACACAAAGACGCATGTCCTGTGGGCCGTGACCTCCCCCGGCCTGGGCTCAGCAGGTAGTGACAAATGACCTGATAGTTAATCTGTCCTGAGGTGGGGCTTTTCCACAAGGAACAGAGAGCCTGTTTGTGACAACAGGAAGTTAAGACACTGTTACCAGAGTAAGCACATTCAAGGATGCACATGCATGAATGCATGCCTGCACACATGGCCGTACACACTTGCTTGCAAGCACATCTGGCTGTAGTTTCAGATGAGTTCATTATGGAAAAAATGCGATGTAAACAGTGACATGTTCAAATGAAGGAAGGGGTCGTGTGCCAGTCAAAGGAACATAAAGGTATGAAGTGGTTCGTTGGCCAACTCTGTCTGGGACACTGGATCATTGTTGGGTCTGTTGCAACCCCCGCCATCTAACCGAATGGTCAGCTTTTCTACGGCCTTCCATATTAACAATCTAAGGGTGAATGCTGGGCATTGTGGGATTTTCCCCAGTCTGTGGTGTCTTGCTGGAGCATGCTCAAAATCAAGTCTGACGCCAGCAGGCCAAGTCAGCAGACCACACTGACCTGATTCACCAGGGATGGAGAGTGTTAGTGGGCGCTCTAAGAGCCCCCTCTGATCATGTTCCCTAGACCACCTCACCCAAACAGTGCAAGATGACAATAGAGCTCAGTACAACAGAGGTCTGAAATACCAAAAGTGTGCTTAAGTGGATAGAGAAGTGTGGATGATCTCCAAGAAAGATCAACCGGTTCATTCTGCACATTCGGTCTGAGCAAGTGCGAGAAAAACCTTTGGCCAATGCTGTGAAAGACTGTCAGTTTAAATCCTTCAGAACCCTCAAAGACACATTCGTGAGGGAAAAAGAAAAACTCCAGGCCACATGAAAAATACTCCTGATGTGAAGGGTTTTGACTCTACAGTTTAACAGCCGCAGTAAACAATAGAGACCAGTACAAAAAATATCCGCAGATGCACACATGCAACGCGACGCAGAGCAACACCAAAAGAAAGAGGCAGCTTTAAGTAAAAGAGAAAATGTTTAGTGCATTAAACCCTTATGAGCCCATCTTACTCCCTCAGCTATAACATTCAGAGAGCTGTAGCTCTATAATTCCACAGCTATTAACACCAAAGCAATTCCTATTAAGTTTCAGTTCAGTGGGCTGAGATATAGATTTAGTAAAAAAGACGCTTAGCAGAACATTTAAAATGCAGAACATGCAAATCGCTATTGAGTTGAGTAGTAGAGCCACTGAGGTTTAATATGAGGCAACCTGATTGAGCCTTCTTGTGTTCCTCGACAGATTGAGCACAATCATAGCCAGAGGGATGGCGAGGCCGTTGGGGATAAGTAATGCAGAAAGCAGAGCGAGCCAACACCTTTCTGTCTGAGCGAAGAGAGGTAATGATAACAGGAAGTGAGATGAGTTGGTCTTGCCCTCTGGCCTAGCAGCCCATCACCTCAGTTAAAAAGGTCCCTCTCTATAAACAGGCCTCTCTCTGCCTATTAAACAGATAGTACATTAGGGCCTGAGCTGTGCAGAACAATGTAAACACAGCCGTCTCAGGGTACCGGCGCTGAGAGAGAGTGGGGGTGGCGGGAGAAAGCGGAAGAGAGCTTCAGATGGGGGCTATTCCTGGGTCTTCCTGGGAGTGAACTCCATCACTGCTCCTCTCTCCCACTGTAATCCTCTCCAACTAAACACAGGAAGGAAGAGATAGGTAAATAACTCAGGCTTTTGATAAACTCAGCTTTCTTTCAGTTTTAGTGGGCTTGTTTTGCTACAAAATAGAGCAGACTGAGCACAGAAGCTCATGCTGTGCGTGTCTGTATGTTACAAATATGTGACAAACATGTCATATTCAACAGGAAGCGCAGGATAAATGCGGAGAAAAAGATTGGACGGACGACAATAGGAGAGAGCCTTTGTCAGGAGTCGATCAGTCTGTGAGAGGCTCTGCGTTGCTTCAGAGAGGATACATGAGGGGGCTGGATGAGGGAGAATGTGTGTACTGAAAGTGGATGGATGGGGAGACAGTCAGTCCAGGTCAGTGCAGATGTGAGGCTGTTAAACAGTGGGGGAACTGGAGAAGGTCAGCGCTGGACATCTCAGGGCATTGCCCCGGAGTCATTCACACCCCTTTGTTACAATCTGCAGCAAAACACAACAACCTCCGACTGTGGGGGCAGCGGGGACACGGCGGAGATGGAGAATGTCTGGGATGTGGGGGACAGTCTCCATACCCTGGGGAAAGGCCAATTACAGGCTTACAGCCCCCTGTCTGTGGCATGCAGCTCAGATAAGATGAAAGTTACTCAGGACCAATATCTACATTTTTCCTTCTGTCTCCATAAGAAATGATACAATCCAGATGTTATATATATGACTGCATTTTATGTACTCTGGGGATTGGAGTGCTGCCGTACAGCTTTACATTAGAGGAGAGTGACACAGGTTTTATCGTTAGGCTACTGACACTCTGCAGACCTGAAGGTTAAGCATCTACAAGTCAGTCAATGTCCAGGAGGGGTCAAGGGATAGAGGTGAAGGGTCATGCACGCACTGACACTGTACTAGGGGGGGGTTAATGGAGTATGTGGGTTTCGAGGCTCCAACCTGGCTACATACTCACTGACAACAACAGACATGGACACACACAGCAGCGAAGCAAAAAAACAGCTGGAAAAAAGTAAAACTTGTAGGTTTGCAGAGTTCCTTGTATCATTTTTAGTAGGTTAAAGTGAAGAATGTCTCCACAGGTCCAGAATGTTGGACTTGATCCAAAATGTACCCATGAGACAACCTACTCAAACCTGATGCTTAATCAAAAAGAGAGACTACCCTAAAAGGCACCAGACCCATTCCGAATAGATGTGATGATAATTACACTTCAACCAAAATTTGCTCTAGCCAAGAGGACCCAAATACACAGTGAGCATCAGCACTGGCAGCAACAGTTATGGAGCAGTCGCATATGAAATGAATAGCATTACAGGTAATTTTTCAGTCAAACCGTTCAACTGGCTGGTGTCTCCACAGGAATAGTGATTGAAGTGACGTCTGCATTTACTTTGGAAAGACATCTGTTAATAGTGTAACAAATTGTGGTTGATCGCATTAGACAGCGGTGTCCATCACCGACATCCAAACAGCAAATCAGGGAATATCATTTGGAAGAATGGTGTTCCATCACCCCAGCAGTGTTGCAGAGACTTGTTGATTCAATGTCAAGGCTCACTGAGACACTTAACATTGGCTTTTCCTTTCATTTGTCTCTCGCTTGAACTGATATCACCTTCAAAAATTTAGATCGGGCTGAAACATCGAAACCCAGACCCAAGATCGTGACAACAGAATGGGACCTAAATCAATTTGATTAGTCATTTGGATACAGGCCGCCTCACATCTGTTGTCACATCTTGGATAATGAGAAACAAGTGTATCTGAGATCTTAAATCAGTTGTCCTGGCAACTATTTTTTTTTCATTTTCCCCTAGAGGCAGACATTTTCATTTTTTTTTTTTTTTTTTAATGTGTGACGTTAAATAATCAGGGCAAATGATTAATTATACAGTCATATACAGTCTTCATCCACTTTTGTTAATTAATGTTAAGGTGTTTGGGTTCATAGCTTGTACTGTGACAAGTATTTCTGACAAAAACACAGACATACAGCAGAGACAGAGATAATGACAGTTCGAGTGACTCATGGGTGAACGGGCTATACAGCCTTGTGCAGCTTTCTGTCTGAGCAGCGCTGTGACCAGTAATAACTCGGAGCTTGAATGTTTGCAGAGGCATGCCCTGCTAATCCCAGCAGAGTAAAGCAACAGGCCGGGGTGAGAGAGGTGAGCTCGACTCTACTGCACCGCTGTCACCGCTACCATGTGCAGTGATGTGACACGCGAATCAACAGTAGGCCGGGCAGCGCACTCAAACACAATACTAGCTTTAAAAAGTCATTACAAAAAAAAAAAAAAGGAGCTGCTACTTTAGCTCTCTCTGGGAGGGATGTACAGTAGTAGCGTACATGTTTAGTTTGGTGAGGTGGAGGCCCTGGCTGGGCCGTTGATGGGAAGGTAGAGTGCCTGTAATGTTCTGGGAAGTGGTGAAAGAGGGAGTCTGTTGAGTTTTGCCTTGGCTGCCCCACCCGTGTCCAGCGCAGAAACACGTCGAGCATACACATTCTGTAACTGCGGGCTGGAGCCGGACCAAGACTGCTCAATCTGAGCCATTCAGACCAAAAACTCCAGTTACATGCCAGACAGCTAGGGCCTGAAGAAGCAGGGGAGAGGGGGGGTATAGGTGCAGGCAGGGTGGCGGTGCCAGCCAAGATGATATCTCTCCATCTAATACAAACATAAGTACTATATTGGGTAGCTAATAAATCCTGCAGTCTCCTTAAATGCAGTATAAACATTTAGTATCACACTAACCGCATTTATATCAAAATCAAACAAATATGTCAACCTACATAACCGCATTGGTGCCGCGATCTTATTAACCTCCCAGCTGCAAGACCCTGGCAGGTATATTGCATTTCAAGTAAAGACAAGCAAACGTTAAATCTGCAAAAGCACAGGTTCATTCTGAAGAGTAGACCGTTTAAAGGAACATTTCACGCGCCAGTGAAAAATGTAAAAAAAAAACAACAACAAAAGAAACAATAAAATGGCTCCACACAGCTTGTCCGGGATGATCCAAGCTTCTAAACTGGGAGAGTCCAAATTGATTCGAAAATACTTAATTTGCACCCCTTTTAAAGCTGAAATCTTCACAAAAGATGCTAAGCTGAAAATGTTAGTGCGCAAAGTCTGCAGAAGCCCTGAGACTCTAAATTGATTTGAAAAGGTACTGTACACACTGTGCTGGGCGAGTGAACCTCTTCTGATGGGACGCACGCTCAGACTTTTAGCTTAGCTTCACAGTGAAGCTGTAAATAAGGGTGTAAATAAAGTCTTTTCAAATCAGTTTGGGATCTTTGTGGTCCAGAGACTTGGATTACGCTGGGCGAGTTTTATGGAGCCATTTAATGTTTTTCTTCATTTGAAAACGAGTGCCCAGCCACTTCATTTGTTTAAGAGAATGCTGCATCACTGGTTTTGGGTGAAGCTCCAGAAATGTTTTGCATACTATGAAACTTTGACCTCTTGAGCAAAACACTAGGTCAAAAAGTTGCTATCACACAGTATTTTATACAGAGTGTTTATACAACTGTTGGGGAAGGCATGAACTAGGCTAGGCCCTGAACTCGATGGCCCTTTGCCTCACTGCCCACTCTGCACCACGGAGGAGTCGGCCTGAATGAACTCACACTGTCCACGGGCAATGAAGTGTCCAGCTCTGCCCAGGCGTACCCACAGCAGCCCTCACACACTCAGGCAGAGCAAACACGGCCCAACCGCCAGGCCGAGCTGAAAGGCATTTCACCCCGCCATTTTGTAATGTAATTAACTTCCCTCTGTCCATGTTGAGCCAAAGCAAAAACCTCGCATGGAAATTAAATAAACAGAGGGGGCACAGAGGACACACAACTCATTTCCCTTAATACCTCAATAAAACTCCAGCCCGTTTTGATTGCAAACACCGACCCTCACATCATCCTCAAGGCTTGATTGTGAGATTTGAATCTTGAAGAATGTCATTTTGAACCTGGGCCCAGTGCTATATATACTTTCCTGATGCCGAAAAACAACAGCAGTCTGTTATTAACATAGTCATCGGCAGTTTAACGAGGCCCAGTTCCACCTGTGGGCACAGTCACCTAAAAGCCTGCTAGTTATGAGAATGAAACTAACAAAAAAAAAGAGTTGTGAGAAAGTTGTACTTTGAATTATCCAGGTATAGCAGACAACCACAGGGGGGGTGGATCAAAGTGGAGTCATGAAGCAAATGGAAACTGGAACCGTGAGCCCTAAAGTCTTCTTCCTTCATTTAATAAAGAAGGGATGGCCCCAGCTGAGGACCAAGGTTTATGAGGTTGTTTTAAAATTCCAATTTGGCATGGGGTACTGCTGCGAGCTTGTTTTATTTTTCCGTGATTTAGTTTAATAAGTTCCTAAATACTCGGCTGTC
This sequence comes from Sparus aurata, assembly GCF_900880675.1. Classification (NCBI taxonomy): domain Eukaryota; kingdom Metazoa; phylum Chordata; class Actinopteri; order Spariformes; family Sparidae; genus Sparus; species Sparus aurata. The sequence goes on from NC_044197.1 coordinate 7,861,835, forward strand.
CTACTGCTTGCTTTACAGCTTCGGGAATATAAAGAGACTCAATGAAAATAGTAAGGTAAGAGAGTGAGGAAATAGCTTTAGTATTAGCTTTCGGTGCGGAGTATGGCGCCATTCAGAAATTTACACAAACACCAACTGATAACTGCTAAAAGAGCTGAAGTGAATGAGTGTGTGATTCATTCTTACACCCTCCCCTCCGCCTCTGTCTCTAAATCAGACTTGCTCTCTGACCTTCCTACAGTCAAACACACGTGTGCATCCGCCTCTGTCCGCCCCCGTAAACTAGACCTCTTCCTCGTCTGAACTAAAAAGCCCTCTAAACAACATGATGGAAATCTGGCGTTGTCGCAGTGTTTACTGGATCCAGAATGTTTTCCCTACAAACACAAACTGACCTTGTTCGTGGAGGAGAGGAATCTGCGTTTTTTCCTGTCTCTGTCAGTTTAACACAACATTCTCGCCACCATCTAGCGAACCACAAGCACCCACTTACCTGCTGAGCGTTGGTAATAAAATATTTACCCCGAGGGGGAAGATGTGAAGGAATAATTACCAAGTTAATTACAAATTGCCAGTGAATGTGCTGTTTTTCTCCTCAGCTCTCTCAATGTAACATTGTGTAGGATATAACGGAAAAACATGTGTGCGTTCTTTAAGTTATTTGAACCACATTCCTTAAAACATAGCTGATATCACTTATTATGTATATATATATATATCCCATTCTGAAAGGACACTTTTGACTGTTCCTGCACATATGGATAAAACGTTTCAGTAAGATGAGTTCTGACCTGCAGCAGCAGCCTCTCGAAGGCCAGGCAGGCGTCCCAGCGGGGCAGGCCGGGGTGGCGGAGCGTCTGGGCCGTGGCCAAGCCCAGCTGGAGCACCCCGCAGTGACTCTCTAGCGCCCCCCAACTTCTCCGGAACAGCTGCATGTACGAGCACAGCTGCTCGGGGGTCACACGGCCTGAGAGGAGGGAAGAAGATGCAGTTATTATCTGGGGAGAGATTTGGAGCCGTCACAAACTCATCAATTAATATTGGACATCACACTGTATATGATATCCACAACTGTACTCTGTTGGCATGATGGTCTTTTGTGTGCCATCTGCCACAAACAAATTAGACTGTACAAGGTTGCAAGGGACACACAAGCACAGACAGTTATTCCTCCCGACTGGAGGAGCCAAGCGCGGAAACTGCATAAATACACAGCCTTTTTCCAAGCATAACAGCCTTTTTATTAACTATCATACACTCGGCTTAGGGCAGAGGGGAATGACCGATACCAAAACAGACCATAATATTATCTTAATGAGCAAAAGGTCTGCAGGCTGGGAGAAAGCAAGAACCGTGAAGAAGAATGTATGTGAGGCTGTGCCAGTCAGGAAGCAATGATCTTTTTATGTGCACGCTTCAGGTGGAGAGTAACTGTCAGTGATATGTTTACATGAGTCAGAGTACATGACTAAACATCAGTAAGGAGGTGCGTGTGCTTGAGCATGTCTGCATATTGCAGAGGTGCAGGAACACTGATAAGAGCCCCTCTGAGCCTGTCTTTTAACGATGAATAAGTGTAAGTCAGAAGTTTTCTCGGAACATTTATATGTAGGCAGCGGAGAGAAGAGACTCCCGCCTCCCTCCGCCACTCCCGCGAAGATTCACAGAGACACAGGAAGAGCTCCGTAAAGGGTGTAAGGGCTAGAAGGGGGGTGCGCAGGGTGGCCTGGAGGTACGAGGGGCTGGGATAGAGAGGGGGCACACATTAACTCCCCATAAAGCCTACTTCTTCATGTTGATGTTCTGAACCAGCACCAGATGTGGGAGTATTTCCTGTTGGGCTACATGGCCAGTGTTTTCTTTAGCGGGGCCAAACACATGACTAGAAGAGAAACGGACAGGCAGGACGAAAAATGGAGCAGAAAGCTCAAGAATACTAAATACAATATAGAGTCATGGCACTTACGACTTATTTTTTTGACCTTTTTAAGCTGGATTGGCGACATCTATTGATGTGAAATATTTTCAGAGAGCGAAGTGGCAAGAATCACCCAGGGACAAAAAACTAATTTGAGTGAAGCTGATAAGTAAACATGACGGCAAAATAGATTACCACAAGTCTGCCTGTTGGGAAACATACTTTAAAAGGTGGACTTAAAAGGTGCGATATGTAAGAATTGGCCAACCTTTGCACTCACACTCCAAACAAATAGGAACAGTATATTACTAGAGTAGCTAACTGCTGCTAACTCTATTCTATCGTAACTGTACCTACTGTTGGCTCTGTTAGCCGCAACACAACTGTTATTTCTCCAAATTCTGTAAATTAAGTTATGCACTTTACCATGCATCTTTACATATTGCACATTTAAAGTGTCAGTGTGTCGTGTGGCATTTAATGGGCATCATGGAAGTGTCTACAAAAGGGAACTACGCTTCTCTTTGTTGAAAAGTTGTATTTTTTTGAAGTCCAGACATATTCAAAATCCTGAAAAGCTCTATTGTGAACATATCCACAGCCATAAAAGCCTGGCAGTAAAACCAAATTTCGCTGAGCTTGATGTGCCAACCGTAATTCAGCACAGAACCAGGAAATAGGTCCAAAGCCAGAGCCAAGTATAATTCCGACTGAGAATAGGCAACCAAAGAATGGTACACTGTAGGCCAAATATAATCAGCCATTACAGCTCGGGTAGATCACATGAGACTGAGTGAGAAAATGTAAGACATTGGAAAAAAACAGACAAAAGTACTCGAGACAAGAAAGCCACACAAAAGCCTGTTCTCCATTACACAATCAAACCGCGCTGGCTGAGCCTCAGCTCTTATCTATGCCACTAAACTTCCCTCAAAACAGCTCTGTGATTCCTCAAGCATCTTGTAGCCAGATGCAAAATGAATCTCAGGGAGATGATCTGTCAGCTGAGCTATGGTTTCAAACTGGGGTGTTTCTGCAGAAACAGCAGAACTCTCATTTTCTGCCTCTAATAAATAGGATTGTACATGTAAGAAGACACTTCACTGGCGCGTTGAGTTGACTTTTTCATGCCAGCTGTTTGTATTTGGCAAGTTATACCTTGTAACTCATTTCAATGCTTCGAAAGACATCAGCACATTAGTTATTTTTTATGGTTTAAACTGTGGGTAAGTCAATCAGCATGTTTTGTTGGGATACACAATACTCCAGCTTGTGTCACTCTTGGGGAGATCACCTAAGATGGCGGAAGAAACCTGACCCTTTGGGCCATTTTAATGTTTCTTCTGGGTACATTTATTGCAGGACTGGCCATAAAACAAATCACATTTTCAGCCCCACGCTATAAACAGTTTGAACTGCTGCCCATTTTAGCCTGATGTGCACAAGTGGCAATTGAGGCTCGGCCATGATCAAAGTCCCGAACAATCCAAAAAAAAGGGGCCAACAATGATTTAGTCCCGTTACTGGAAGATGACTTGTATTCTAGGTGTACAGGGTTACTCTGAGGCTAAGTGATGTCTGATGTCAGCTTGGGGCTGAGTGGTGGCTGGCCTCAGCAGCTGGACAGCCTCATAAGTAATTCTACATGGATGGGGGACACAGGAAGGCAGGGAGATTTTTTATTTATGCACTCCGAGAGGAGGAAAGCCCTGGATCTTTTATTTGTGGATCCACGTTGGGGCCCCTTTCAAAACTCTGCAGCACAGGAGAGGGGAGCACAGGCTACGGAGAGGCAGATTCACCCCAACATTACTCAGACCTTCCTTAATGTCTCCAGTCATTGGCCTTAAGTTTTGTTTAGCACAAAATCTGATCTTATCAGGAACATGTTCATATGTTCGTATATACTCCATCAAGGCTAATGCATCATCAGCAGTCATCGATGTCATTCATGTTAACAGACACTACTAGACATTTCCAATATGCTGTCTTTAGCATTCAGCTGGTTATTTCTCATGTGTTACTGTGCCAACCCTGGTATTATCAAAATGTAATTTACCACTTATCTGATGGAGAGAGAAACGCATGGACGTGTGAAATTCTTTTACAACCTCACACTTTTTAATCAAGTCATCAGTTTTTTTAAAAAGTACATTGCTTCATTACCTGGCCAGTAGTGATGCTTCATAGGCATACGCTAACATTAGCAACCCGTGGTACTATATTGCCATTCTGCACTGATATTTGCAGCGTGGTACCAACTGCTGCAGCTGGACTTGAGTTACATTTTGGCAGTCTTAAGGCATAAAAGCTTAGCAAGCTAACATTTGCTACCTAGCACTGAAGATTATGAGGATTCAACCTGTGGGAACCATGATTTAGATTTTCAGTCTGGACCAGAGGGTTATGTTAGACTTTCTTGCTGTAGTGTCGAAAAAGTTACCTCATGATTTATGATCTTTTTTTATTTTTATTTTCTATTGATAGCGAGACGTAGCTTATTTAATAGTATTACATTTTCAAAAACATCTCCATCAGAAACAAAATGTACACAGAACAATTAACAGATAATGCATTTCTAAAGGCACGGAGAGAAAAGACGATCAAGTAACATGCAGTTACTTTTTATGTTCTTATATCCTCACTGTTGCTTTGTTTTATAGTAGCATATAAAGCTTTGAAGCTCTTTGATACGTTGAATGATGTACACGATCCAACCAAGACACATGATAAAAGTGTCAATGACTGATAGCTATGACGGTAAATAATACGTTAAATAATAACTGAGTTCTATGACGATAGTTTAATTTCATTTGCTCATACACAGTTGAGATGAAGCCTTTTATGTCTCAAAGTATTCTTTTCTTTTGTTCTGATAAATCACAGACGGATATTCATTAACAAAAGCCATAAATCATTAGGGAAATGAAGTACCAAGCTTTTTCTGGCCATTAAAAAAGGCACTCTGATTGTCACTTAAACAACGATTAAAAAAGGAGCGATGATACTGTAAAATATGAATACTTAATTGAGCACTTGTGATATTACACGCTCCCAAACGAAATGACGAACGCCATAAATATTCTGCTTGATTCTCGCTTCTCTCTGCTGTTAAAATCTCCAAACTGCACCACAGGAAGAACGGTCCTGTCAACACATCTCATTTACACCACGGTATCAATGCACACAATATTTACACAAACTGCATGCCCTTGTGACGCACGCATATGCACACACACACACACACGCACACACACACGCACGCACACACAGATGAACAGATAGGATGGACGCACGTTTAAGGACGATGAAACCAAAGCTGTCTCACTAAGTCCCTGCTAAGAGCAAAAACACCCAAGACAAACACTGGATTCAGTGCAGAACCACGTACACATCTACACACAAATGCACGCAGCGAGGGAATTTCATCATCCCATTGGTGCTCTGAGAAACCTGACGGGTCATACTCAGGCTCTGAGAAATGGATTATTTTCTCTGTCTCTCTCTGGATGATCTTATCCTGTTGAGATGAAAAGAAGCCAAGTTGGGTTGAAGTGGATGTGAGAATGCGGGGCCTGGTTCGAGGATCCTGATACTGTATTTTTCTCCACTGATCTGCATAAACCTACCGGAGTGGGAATGTGTTGGGGTTGCGAGTGGAAAGTTCTCCTCTCCTGGCGAGTGAGTGGGCACTGAGTGAGCAGATAGGTATTAATGCTAAGCTTTTTTTATGTTCCTGGGGTTTAGCCTCGGTCACGTATGAGCGGAGCAGAACGCTGATGGTGGTGCTGGTGGGCAGGATGGGAACTGTGTGGGGGAGAAGCTCAGGGGGCTTCACGGAATCTGGTCCTCTGCCAGTGGGGTATAAAGGTTCAGTGTGTGAGGAGTCTGACAGTGCCCCCTTCTCTCTCATTCTCTCTCACAGGGAAGACATTAAGTCAACAGACTGTCAGTGTGCAGGCGGGAGCAGCTTTAATGTTACACCTTCTTCACACTCTCTTGTGTACACTGTCACTCCTGATCTCTTTCTTCTCGCTCTTGTTACTGGTGCATTTGTCTAAATAAATCCTAGCAGCCATCCAGAATTAGAAGGACTGCTGTTTAGCACAAATGTGTGAAGGAAAACCACTATGTGTACGCAGATGCTTGGCAGAGTGTGCGCGCACGTGTGTGTGTGTGACCTCCAACATATTACAACCTGCTTGTTACGAGTGACAAGACCTTCTTTACCTCACAGATTATAGGAGCCGAGGGACCACACTGCCCCTCCCTTTCAACCCAGACCCCTTTCTGCCAGATGCTAGCATGCATATTAGCTCTGTGTGTGTGTGTGTGTGTGTGTGTGTGCAGTACATTCATTACCTATGTGAATCAAGGGGTAGCATAAAGGTGAATTTGCTGTATACTTGTGCATGTAATTACTTAATTTTTTTGCGTGCCTCTACATATTTTTACCCCTCGCTTCGGCCCCCTTTTGCTTCATTGACAAACAACAAAAGTTTTCAAAAGCAGCGTGTGTGCGAGCATGTGCGTGTTTGTGTGTCACAGAGCCAACATGTGGTTCAGATTTCCTCTGTGGCCACATGGGCAAATGCACGGCAAAGGCAGAGAAGTTGGAGCTCAGTAGGAGGCGCTATGGTTCTGCTACAAAACACTACAGCAACGTGAACTTTACTCATGAGGCTTTTGCTTTATGTGAATGCTCATGTTTATTACATTTGTTCAAAGTATTTGGTGTAAATATGTCTTTTACATCATGAGAAACAAAGTGTGTTTTTTGTTGCACAAGTGGCATCATGTTCCTTACCCATGCTCATCTTGATTGGCAGCTTCTCCTTGCTGGCGGTTTCCACTAGATGCCGACGGACCTCCATCACCGCCTCTTTATGTTTACTGGTCAGCATGGCCTCCCATAGCGACTGGGCTGCAGGTGACCTGGAAGGTAAAACAATCAAACAGGTAATTTAGCACAAAGAAAATAAAAACACAATTTTCAGTCATTTTTAAGCCAAATGTCCAACATTTGCTGGTTCCCGCTTCTTAAATGTAAGGATTTTCTGCCTTTCTTTGTCATTTATGATAGTAATGGCTCCATATATCAGGAGTGTATGTGTATTTTTTTTTATTTATTTTTTTTACATTTTTAGTCCCCATCTACTTCAGTTGTTTGGGAGAATGCTGCAGCTCTGTTTTGTTCTGAGTCTCCAGAAATGTTTTGTGGACTACACAACTTCACCTGACTTTCCAATGGCACGAGGGTGAGTTGCTAATGATCACTGAGAATGATCTTAAACTTGAATCGATTAATCATGAAAATAACTGGCAGATTAATGAAAATAATCATCAGTTGCAGCCCTGTCTCAGAGGTTGCGCAGCGGTTGTCAGCACTAACAAGCTGAGCAACCGTTTCTGCTCTCGCTGTTTGTTCAGAGCGTGCAGGACTCCGAGTATAAACACAAAAGGACAACATGGACGTGATTGAGCGCTCGTCTCAGTGATAAAGCGCCTGCTGGTGACTCCCCTATGGGACCCCTCACAGGAAAAAGCTGAAATTAGCGGAAGAAACATCAGGAATGTTCTCAATCCACCTTAAACGTGTGTCTGCAAACATTCCTCTAAACTGATCGGTGTTGTCCTTACATCAGTGGCAAAACAACAGAGCCTGGAGACAGAGACGACTCCTGATACCATCTCAGTCCCTCGTCTCATTATCCGCTAGGTTATGAAACACGCTGATCCACATCTCTGATCGCAGACTAAGGACAAGGCATGTTTATAAGATTATTACCATCTGCCATGAGCAGTAAAAACAGATTCAAGCCTTCCATGAAGGAATCAAAAGAGCCTTCATCATCAAGTGACACTTTTTCTTATAAATCAGATCCTATATTTGATTTCAAACTGTGAGCATATCTAACATTTCTGTCTCCATTGGTCTTCTCTGAAACTGTCCTGTTAAAAGGCACTGACACTTTGTTGGCTGGATAAAATGGCATCAGCAGCCTACATCTACAGCCTACACGTCCATGCCTTCGCCTTTGATAGCTGGGCTGACACGCGTGGACGCGATCTTCTCCGTCCTCTCAGGACTGACCAGAAACTGCAGAGAGACCAAGACAAAGAGAGAAAAGGGGCTAAGGATGGACGGAGAGAGGGAGGGTAGGAGGGAGCTCGTTGACAAATCCACTCCGTTTTTCTTTTCTTTTCTCTTTCTTTTTTTAAAAAAAAAAAACTTTTTTCTCCTCTCGCCTTTTCTCCTTTCTAACTGCTGCCATGTGTTTAATATCAGATGTAATCTGTTCCAGACCTTGGGCTGGGGCTGGATGGGGAGGAGAGGGGCTCACACTGGGGCGGCCGCCATCTTCACACCAGAACCAGACACAAAGACAGGCAAACACTCAGCCCAGGGCAAGAGTCTGATGTAGAAACCAACACAGTCAAAAAAAAAAAAAAAGAAAAAATACATATTTGATGAGAATGTCTTGGTTTGCTTAAGTTGTGATTCAGACATGAATACTAAATAGCGTGCTGTAGTTAACCGTCAAGAGCTGTGACGTGGTGCAATTTCTGGAAAACACTTAATCCCTCACAAAAACACTTCACGAAGTATCAGAACTGCTACGATTACGCAAACCGTGAAGTCCTGCATACTTGTCATGGCTGGAATACCAACAGTGTGACTTGTCCAGGCCATATGTGAGCGGCCATGTGTATGTCTGTGTGTTCATGCATCTGTATATGCTTGCACACAACCCCCGTGCATCCGTGTGTGTTCTTGGCTGACGGAGGGCCATGGTGGAGTGTGGATGAAATATGGTTCTAATTTGGCTTTTTGCCCACCCAGCCCCCCACAAGCCGGCCCACTCCCCTTGGACTGGACTGCTTTCCCTCGGCCATTTGGTCAGACGGAGGCGGGGACCGGAGTCGGGCTCAGGGGTGAAGTTTATACTGGCAAGGTGTGAGACAGGCTCCATAACCAGCCAGGAACCTTGAGTAACTACTCTACTCTGGACGTCAGAGAGAGAGAGAGAGAGGAAGAGAGAGAGAGAGAGAGAGAGAGAGAGAGAGAGAGAGAGAGAGAGAGAGAGAGAGAGAGAGAGAGAGAGAGAGAGAGAGAGAGAGGGTGGGGGGGTAGGTATGGTGTGCTTGGCCATCTGGGAGCATTAAGTGCAGTGTGGCTGTTTCTGTTAAAGAGGATGCTCGGATGCAGACTGAAGGGGGCACTCTTGCTCTTGACTTGTGTACACACATCCCATTGGAAGTCCTCTTTGGCCAACTTGGACAGGACGAGTGGGTGTGTTTGGAGAGTGTGGGTGTTTGTGCCCAAACTGAATTCCGCTAGATGCGTAACGAGTGGCGTACTATTAAAAAGGCCGTTGAGCATCAAATACTATAGCTCAAAGGAAGACGTGCGTACCGCGTGAAAGAATGAACACATATGCTGCCGTTTAAAGTGATGAAATACCTCTGACCCTGTCCAAGTCATTAATGACTGGGGAGGGGGGGGTGAGGAGGGGGATGGTATTCCTGGAAGAGTGTGATACAGCAGAAAAGAATGACTCCAACTGTTCTGACTCAGGATTTCTTAAATCTACTCTCCATCCTGTGGGCCCCTCATCACTGGGCCGAACATGTATGTGTACGTGTGCACACAGATTTAAGTGTTTATGTCTACTCTTACTCTGACGCTCCCTCACATAATCAAGCATGTACCGTAAAATATGGTATTCATAACATGATTCAGAAGGGAGTCATACGATTGATGAAGTGTCTTTAAAGGGTCAGCTTGCCCGAATTCCAAAAAAAACCCCCACATCTTCTCAATTACCTCTAGTCTAGCTTTATCATACAATTTGTATATTTTTTTACATAATGTACTGTATATGTCCCTGAGATTTTCAGGGAGTGAATGATAAAACTCGTTTGCTGAAAAGCATTTAAATATAACATAACAGCAACAAAACCTAGGTAGGAGGTATAATTGTAATGGTGAAAGACAAAACACAAAAGCTGCGGTTACATAGATAGTATTACCTCAACACCATTGAATTCATTCTGATTAGAGATTCCAACTTGATTGCATACACGAATGCTAAATAAAGTCATCCGGTAAGTCAGTCCTTATCCAGTTTACATGCCCCAAGGCATTTGATCAGAATCTAACCTCTTTGACGTACACAAAGTGGATCTGCCTGCTGCAAAGCATCTAATCTCATCAATATTTGAAATCACTTTTGGAGTTTGTCAGTTTCTGTACAACAAGTCACATCTAAAAACTACCCTGTCCTCCGGCTTATATTAATGTTACTATCTTTAATGCGATCAAGGGCATCAAAACTCCACAGTCAGCAGACTGCACAAGCAGACTGTAATCTGTTCCCCGGTACAGATGATTCAGATGATCTGTGCACTTTCCAACAGGTCTGCATGTTACATATCCAGTCTAATAGAATTGTGCAAGGTCAGGCTTGTTCCTCAGCAAGATAATTTATGGAGTGTTTTTAATGGGGCAAAACACACTGTCCATTTCCTGTAAACATCCTCATGTACATGAGAGAGGGAGAAGGACCAAAACCAGACCTGGCCTTGAGTGTCTGTGTGTCCTGGCAGGAGGGACAAATGACCCGGCGGATTTATGGAGAGAAGAAGAGGGAGAGGAGTTCCGCAGGAAGCGGGGAGAGGAGGGGAGATACAGATGAAAATCAAACACACCAACACAGAAGTAGCAGGAGCTCTCATTGGTCGCTTTCAGACTCCACTTCAGGACTCCACATGCTCTTCTAGTAAAATATGTTGTTGTTAACATTCTTTGTGATAACAATTTGTTTTTGAATGAAAATAATCTGTTACTACCAGCAATACTGAGATAAGAGAAACATACATTTATCATTTATCCAGTAGAATTATGTCGATTTACGGTGGAAAATCTCTGATTAACAAAAATGTAGAATATTTGATGTTGGTTTTTAAATTCAAAATGTGAAAAGATGTCAATTCCATTGAAAATCAGAAACCTTCTTCTTGTGGGAGAAATGACAGGATCTGTACAAGCGTGACGTTGAAGTGTCTTCTTCCCTCATTTGGCTAGTTTACTAGTTCAAGTGAAACCCAGCAGCAGGGGCTCTTTTTAGAAGTGCTGCTGAAGGATGTAAAGTGCCATCTTGGGGGAGTTTTATCCTCTTACTGAACAAATGCCTGCGCACGCAAGTCTGTTCTGTAGTGAAAAACAAATGACAGAGCAGAAGACGGCATACAAGACGGAATAGGTTTGTTATCTCAGTCTTGATGGAAACACAGAGTACAAGTTGTTCAGGTGAAAGTAATCTATGTGATTGATGTAGGGAGGGTTTCAGAAAGAGATACTTTCTACACTGCAGAGGAAAACAGAATTATATGTTGGTAGGAGAAGAAACACAGACATCTGAAATAAAGCGGGGAGTATGTCAGTACACTAAATCCTAGGATATGGCTAAATCTCTGCATCTTCAAAAAATCAACAGATATGAACTCTGTTTCCCTAACAATTCTGTTATCATTGACCTTTAGGGTGATTGATAAAATCAGTGAGATAAATGATTAGATGAAAGCAACCAATCTTTATGATGCAAATGGCTCAGAGGGAGAATTGGCTCGCTTCTTTCAAGTGGAGGGAGAAGGCTTCAAAATATTAAGTCGGACAACTTTAATTTAATCTTCACTGTATATTGCGATAATGACAAAAAACAAGCACAGATTGTTTCTCAATTTGATATGGATAGGGCATAGCTGCAATTTCCATCAATTGAAAGTTTTATTCTCGAAGTGTCTGTTGGCATTACAAGAAAGTACTGTAGGTTCAGCTATATTGACAGTAAAACATGTGTAAGATTTTGGGTAAAAAAAAAGTCAAAACCTAACCAAAATTATTACTTGAATGTAAAGGAATAACAGTTTTAGCATTATGATATATATGTATTGCATTACAAAGCACGTTAGCATGCTAACCAACTAGCCACAACCTCCCAGTCGAAATATCTTGAGCCAGCAGTGTGAACACCTAAACTTCTCTGAGCTCCCAGACTGTTAGCCGCACAGCTAATCAAGCTAAGTTAACAGCAGCAGTTAACATTTTACTTTGATATGTTGCCTCCTATTTGTTTTGAGTATGAAGTATGTGTATTGGGTCGCCAATTCTTACATATTGCACCTTTAAGTTGTACCAAGATAGAATGTCCGTAACTAATATCCTGTGTACCACGGCTCAAACAGGCCTTGTTATCCTCAAAACACACTCACTAGGCAGGCTTGTATGGAAACTTATACAATACCGTAAGTAATGATGGAGGAGAGTTGTTGTTTGGGCTATAAATCACTTTAAACTAAAAGCATAAGTAAGTATAGAAAAGCAAAACAATCTCTGCTCTGTAAGGAACCACCATAGAATGAATGTGGCCACTTTCCAAACCCTTTCTTTATTCTTGGTGAGGTAAAAACAGGGTTAGCTGTCCTCCGCTGCCTGTCATTTGCTCTCTCCTCTCCACACTCCACTATCTATCTTGCTTTTCCCATACAGCCTGCGCTAGAATAAGCGTGCATGGCTTTTTATTCATGCTCATATTTCCCAGCTGGGACAGAAATAGGTGTTTTCCCTCAATCCTTGGTGGTGCTCATGCAGAAGCTGCTGGCCAGATTTGAGGAGATGGCAGCCTTCGCAGTGTTTTCTCGTGGCAGGGTGCGGTCGGTTACTCTGCCTGGCTGGAGCTCAGCAGCTCCTGAGGCAGGCCCAGAGCACCTTGGCCACCCGTACTCAGTTCTGCCCACATGCACACACACCCACCACAGAATCAAGGTCGGAGGCGGCCAGATGACGGGGGTGCAGGGTTCAGCCTGGGACTGAGGGAAACTTGGTGCCCTCTGCCAATGGGGTTCATATGTCCTACTCAGGATCACAAGGGCCGTGCAGCCAAGCACAGCAAATTACACAGACTGGGCTGGAAGGTACCTGACCACAAACACACACAAACACACACAGAACACCACTCCCACTGCCACTTTCACTCAACATCCTTCTATATACTGCAAACTGTGCATCCTGGCACTTTTTAGTGGCTAAAGACTGCCATAGTATAAGAATGGTGGAGTAACAAAAAAACAGCCAGTGCACCAGTGTGTGTAGGCGTACACACCCACACAAAGTATACTCTCTTTCTCTCTGCCATGACTATGAGAACCACAGAGTGAAAGTCAGGTTGCAGGATCAGGAAAATTCACACCAGGTTATGAAAGACAATACGACAGTAATTGCAGTAAGTGCGTGGGGTCTTGCCAGCACGGCAAGAATCAACAACCACCCACAGAATGTTTAAGACACGGTAATCTATAAAAATATCCTGGAATTACTGGGGGAAATGTTGTACAAAAGGTCCAAATTAGGCCCGCACCTAATATTTAAAGGCTTGAGCTGGTCCACACAACGAAACCAATCAAAACACACTGCGGCAGAAAGCTAAAAATAGCTTAACAAATCATAGGTGTATAAACATACAGTAGGAGGGAACTTATTATATAGACAATCAAACCACACAGAGCCAGTGGAGTCTGGCGCTTTACACAGTTCACATCATTCAAAGAAAACAATCTGTTTAAGAAATGTGTGCTTTTGTATCTTTCGCAGACTTTGGAGAGATTAAGGTCTAAGAGCAGTACACCTCTAAAAACATGCAGTTGCAGTGCGCCGTTCTGTGTGGTGATTGACATAAACTCGGCCTATGCTGAGCTGCGCACTTGAAGGCAATTCAATAAAGTGGGGAAGTCTAGGCTTCGTTCTTGCTGTGCCTCGGCAGCACTTCAATCTCCTCAACATCTGTGATAAGGCTCAACTGGGCCATCTGCTCAGAGATAGCACAGGCAATAACACACCCTGCTGATCCCGCCGGCCCCGATCAGACACACACTCCATACAGACACAATCCCCGCCACATTACTTATTACTGTCAGCAACACTTCCACTTGGTCTGAGTGTTTGTGTCTGAACGCCTGCTGGAACTTGTATACAGCATCCGAATCGGCCATCCAAATGCTGTGAGATAAAAGTGTTTGGCTGAGACCCATGTTTGGTGAAAAGATCTGGGACAATGATTACAAACACCGCCACTGGGACCACAGCCACCAATCCCTACTTGGGGTGCTTTGTCACCCTCAGTTAAATTTTTCCTTTATCTGATTTTTACACAAGAATTTGCTTGTATATGCAGGATTTTTAAATGCAAAAAAACAAAAAAAAAGGGATTGACTCGTTCCCCACGCCAATGGACGAGTTTGCTTTTCTGATTTTATTCTGGTGTGTCACATTTAACGTCACAAACCCACTGGGAACCCACATTTGAATCATTAGTAAGGTGGATAAAATAAGTAATGGTTATGGTTAATACAGTATTATTAGAACAAGTAGAATGGTCTGGTAAATTAAGAAAATGACATCACTGTACTGTAATGCAGTCTTTTAAAACCAGGAAATGACAACACGTATGTCATATCAGGATATAATGATGCACAATCTGAGATATCCAAGATAAACAATGATATAATTCATATAATTGGTATATTCTCCAACCCTACGTTGGATATTTGGGCATATATCCAAAAATCTTTTGATATCTAAGTCTTTCATATTGTTTGAAAGTAGGTGTGTTTCTCCCTCCAAGCAGATATGTGCGCTTATCTTTTATGCATGCGTCTCTACCCCAGGCTTACAAGCCCAACAACACACTGACCATAAACAGGCAAGAGGCAAGAGGCCGTGTGTCACGAACTGTGACAAAAAACCCCAATCGATGCACATTCTGATTCCATTTTATAGATATCCAAAGAAAAACCTGAGTAATATCGGCATATCCTGCATGTCTCAATTATAAAATGCTTTATTTGGAATAAGACCTTCTCGTGAATATTCAAATGGAATGTGCGGTTTACATTACCAGGACAACATAGAAATATTGTTATATTTGGAAAAATTGTTGAATATTATTATGCATGTAAATGTAGTCGATCTGAGAAGGTAAGCCTGTTGCAGCCGCACCATGCATACAATATGAAAGCTTTCATCTGTTTGCAGTTCTACTCTGCTGTGTTTGTGTAGACAAGACAATCAGAACAACTGCAGTGATTTGACACATAATTTGTGGTTGTATTGTAGGTATCTGTTTGACGTTTGCCCCAGACCTGAGAGCATCCGAGGGTCGGGACAACCTGCCCCTGCTGTGCTCATATTATCTGCTACAGCAAACACTGTCTAAACAGCCCTGACTAGAAAGATCTAAGACTGGTTCCATTACAACAGAACCTCCCACCTAGCTCAGAACTCTCTCTGCTGAATTCAGTGTCTGTATAAACCCTGTTCAAGAAAGAGAGACACTGCATGACAGCTCCAGCCACAAAACTCTTCTTTTCAGTCAAAGCCTTTTCCTCCTGCAACCACATGAAGGGCCGAAGCGGGAGTGGAACACATGATGTAGGACTAATCCCTGCCATGTACAACAGCCCCACCGCAGGCGCCCAACACGTGCATTTGCACAGCCAGGACTGGAGGCAAGCTTCACTGAGCAACTGGCACCCAAGCTGGTCATGTGCCACTCAACTCAATAGGGGCTGGCTTAAGGCTGGTGAGTGTGTTTTAGAGCCTATGTATGTTTGGTCAGGTGGGAAATGTATGTACAAATGTATACTGTAGTAGTGTCTGTGGTGTGGGTGGGTGGGTGCCAATGGCAAATTCCATTTTGGATCCGGCTCCAAGTTGGTAAAGGAACACCTGACATGTTGATTTCCATTGATTTCTGGTTGATGTATAATACTGAGTAAAGATTCCCTGAAAAGCTATCAAACTCCATCCTAAGTCAGCAGACAAGAATTAACCCCATGAAGATGTGATACGTATTGCATAGGGAGGTAGGTAAGAAAAAACTACTCAAATGGCTCTTTTTGAAGGGCAAGTAATATGCCTAGTACATCTAAAGTGATGTACATCTCTTCCATTGCACATGAAATCAGCCATGGGGAGTAGCTAGCCAGACAAAATGCTAACCTGTAGCTGGAGCTAAAGTGCTACATTTGATGATTGTGGGGCCCTTCGTGCTCTATTCATAGGAAACACAATCCTTTGTGTTCAAAAACATTAAACACTGACTTTTAAAATTAAAGCTCTCGATAAAAATTATGGAAGAATTATTGAATGTGTCAAAAACAGCGCATAAATCTAGGGCTACAACTGTATTATTTTCATGAAAAGATTTGCAGCTGCTTATCTTCTCTATTCATCATTTGGTCCAAAAAACATCAGAAACAGTGAAAAATGTCCATCACAGTTTCCTAAAGCCCAAGGTGCCATCTATGAATGTCTTGTTTTGTGTGACCAACAGTCCAAAACCCAAAAGTAATGATGACTAATCATGACTGAGATGCCATGCAGCATTTTTTTTAAACTGAGAAGATGGAAACTTATTAATCAATTGTTGCCGACTAATCAGTTAATTGACTAATTGTTGCAGCTCTTAAAGGAGAACTTCGGTCGATTTAAACATGCAGCTTCATTGCTCAAGCTACCCTTGACTTGCCAGTACCGAAGACGCGAACAAATTTGATCCAGCCATTACAGAGCTCCGTGAACGGAGACGTAGCATTGAACGCTAACAGCATGGGGTCAGAACTTTAGACTGTGTTTTAAGCGTCTTAACATGCTCCACATCTCACACCAAAAGTTATGCAACATCAGCAGACACCTTAGCACACAGCACTGTAGCGTGTATGACTCAAAATGAATAAAAAAGTAGTTAAAACAGTGTGTTTGTGCAAGGAGCTACTTACCTGTTTGTTGACATCCGTGTGTTCCGGTAGCTAGACCAAACTAGCATATCCATCGAGTGTGCACTTAACAGGCTTAACAGGCTATTGTAAGGCTCATGGCTCATGACAGGCTGTAACATGGACATGTACATTATGAACATAAACACGAAAATGCTGGATTACGTTTCCGTTTCTTAGGGATAAGTCTGATATTCCATATGCTCCAGACGGGACCGACATCACAAATCAGCGCAGGGAATATTAAAATCATTCAACCATCCCACGATAAACAAGTCAGGCTTATGCTTGCAAAATCTGAGGCTGCAAGAAGATGACCTTAAAATTTGCCATTTAGACATCTGTTAAATGTCATATTGGGTCTTTGACATTACAGTGAGCTGAACAACCAGAACTCTGTACTGACAAATTCAACACATGCATCGCCACATTTTCTGAAACTAAAGCACTTTCATTAAAATGTATATATATATGTACAGCATGTATAGGTGTATAAACTTCCAACTTCTCTACCCAGCAAAATCTTTAAACATTTGTTGGCAACTCATTACCTCCTCATTACTTTACAATATATTTCTTATTGTGTCATGTCCCTTATTCATTTGTCGTGCACACTCATTTTCTTTATAGTTGCTGGTCGTCTGTTGAATGTGTCAGGTTTTAAACTAGACAATGACTCAAATGATGGTACTCAAGCGATGTGATGAATGATCTCTACTAAGAAGACTAATGTCAGTACAAGTCTCTAAAAGTAGGTGAGGATAACAGCTGTGTGTCTATACGACATCAGTTAACAAGAAAATTAATATTGTTAGAATAGAACTATGGTAAACTGTTATCAGTAAGAGGCACTCACCGGGTCTGTGCAAGACAGCCTGGTGCAAGGGTGGTCTGGGAGTGAGGGGTTCGCTGCAGACTTGTGAGCTCCAGCATGTCCACCTGTACATCTGTCACATGACCAGCTAAGGGTTCCAGCACTGTCAGGATCTTCTCCACCAGGTTGTCGCCATGGTGACCAACAGCTCCTAAGAATCAAAATGATAGGCAACAAAAATGACCAACCATCTACTGATGTTACCAGCAGTTGTCAGTGAGACATCAATATCAATATGTGCATTTCCATACTTGATAGTGGTTAGAGAACACTCATTTGCAGTTTAAGGTAGGAGTATTATAAAGAACCACAGATAGGGTCATGATTGTGATGTGATTAAGATATTCTACCTGTTAGGTCCATTGTTCGGTCTACAAAAATGATTGATGCTTTATTGGGGGCTGTCTTCCTTCTGTTTTTGGCCTGAGGATGATTGGCCAGTTCTCCTGCTATGATGCGGCTCATGGGACCGACAGCAAAACTCTCTTCCCTGGTGCCTGTCGCTTCAAACACTGAATTTAACGCTGAAGCTAAGGATTTGATTTCAAGCTGCAGTTCAACAGGGAGAGAATGGGTGTCTATGTCAACCAGGCTTCCAAACCTCTTCTTCTCGGGTCGTTTTGCATTTATTGACTCCAGGTCAGGTGAGAGCAGGGGGAAGAGGTGTGCAAAGGTGGGCGTGAGAATCAGCTGCTGTGACACAGGGGCGAAGACCACTGGGACGCGTATGACTTCTGCTGTGTAGTTCATGTTCCCCATCCACTCGCACAGCTTTTCTTCAAACTGCTCGAACACAGGGTTCCCCTCCATTTCTGTCGTGACATTGTTGGCGAGCAGGTGCACGGAGTGAGCAACGGTGGTGATGACGACACAATACTGGAAGTGACTGAGAGATATGATGTCTTTAATGATGTCGACCGTCCTGCCCTTCAGCAAAGTGCTCACCACAAACACGGCTTTCGGTTCATTCGCACCGCAGGCTTCGAAGCTCGAAAACTCCTTTAAGTTTCTGGCTCCAGCTTCCAACAAGACAGCAGCACCCCCGCTCCAATGTAGAGCTTCTGCGCACTTGTCATCCATAAAAACAACGGCTTTCTTTACCTTCGACAGCACCTTCTCCCACATCTGCTGCGGGAAGCGCGTGAAGTCTTCCGTCGTCAGCATTTTGCCAATTGTCAGTGTTAGCTAAATGCTACGAAATCGAAGAAACATCAGAAATGACAGCTGAAGTTGCTCCAGCAAAACAAACACACGAGTCTCTCAAAGGTGACGTGGCACACGCGCGTCGCAGAATTAAAACGTCACACAAGCGTCAACTCGTTGCTATGGCAATAAGCAGCATCCAGGGACCGACTAGCATGAACTGCTGGGCAATGTTACAGAGTTATCAATGACTTTTCGGGTTTCAATATCAATACTGAGACACTTAATGCATTGACATTATCAGCAACTACATTTTAAAAGGCAAGAGGGGAGAAAAATGAATCCTAATGCAGGACTGAAGTCTTAAAAACGTTATAAATATAGTAACCGTTCCTTTGATATCAGCAGGCAAGTAAACTAACTGTTAATAGCCGTTGGTCAACCCAGCACGAGACGGTTTCTGACCAGTGGCAGGGCTCGGTTAATACCGCGAGCGAGGCTGTTAATTCACTTAATTGCCATAGAAACACCTTGAAGTGCCCAACTGACAGACTGGCTGATAATCCAACATTCCTGTTTTCAACGCTTTTTTTAGCTACATTTCCGCACCGAAATCGACCTTTTCCCGTGTTAAAATGGTCTTACCGGAGTCGGACTCCAAAGTTTTCACTGAAAATGAAGATGAAGATGAAGACGAACAAATTTATCAATGTAGGTTTAAGCTGGCCAACCGCTTTATGCTAATGTAATTATTTGTTCTTTCATTGTTCTGCATTAGCTAACAGTAGTATAATAAACTTAAATTAAACAAGCGTAAAATCACAATCGCTAAGCGTTATAATATCTAAAAGTGAAATGAGCACACTATACGAAGTAAGTGTCAAAATAATAAGGCCACCAACTTGGACTTTAAGGTTGGTCTTGTGTGTCCGTGTTTCAGGGATTTATGGCATGAAGACTACATGTGACAAGCAGGAGAACGAGAGGGATCAAATCCTACCCAGGTGTGTATGATGTATTTGTTAGCATATTAACTCTTTACTTTTAATATGCTATTACCTGTCACAAATAATGTTTTAGGCAATGTGACATTTAAATGCAATCACTACTTTGCCTACCACAACCGTGACCTGCCTCAGAAATGCCATATTAAAGCACAGAAGCATTCAGATAATACACTTTTTACAGTACGATAATGACGGTGATCATTATAGTTGTACAGTACGTGAGTGATGGCACCATGCAGCCAGTCATGTGGAACATGAAGAAGCATTGTGATGCTCATTTAATCTGCTGCCAGGGGAGCAGTGTTTATTTTTGAGCTGGGAAATGTTTAGTGTAAGCAAATCACATAACTGGATCACTGACAATATTTGTTGTCTGCAATCTCCAGCTTCTTGATCTCAGAGTAAATGTAGCATGACCTGCCAATTACAGGAATATATTATAATGTAATGTTTCACATTTGTGGCTTGAATGTAAAGCAATTCAACAGTCAAGTGTCTTGGGTTTTGGTGCTGTGATATTGCAGGATTTGTGATATTAAGAAGTAAAATATTCATACCCTGTAATAATGCACATATGATAATATCTTTAATTCATTTGTGTAGTTGTTCTTCCTGTACACTGTACAGTTTTGGTTACAAATTGTCTCCACCTCCTGACACTCATATTTTGAGGGTAATGTATTTGTTAAAAAAAGAGACAAAACACACAGTCAACAACGTCATTAACAGATTTGATTGCTAGCATTTTTTTTCTTCATGTAGTTAAGTTAAATCTGATGTCATGACAGCCCCAGTTCACTTAACGTTCTGATGCCAGATAGTTAGAATGACCCACCAAAATCAGAACAAAACTTTAACAGTTGTTGATAGATGTACTTAAAAAACACTTTTTTAAAAGCCCTTTTCAACAGATTGTAAGCCATCGCTGAAAAAAAAGGTTTGAGCTCTTCTTGGGTGGTTTGATCATGTTTGATCATGCCTTGGATGCCTTTGTGAACTGGTATCTTTAAAAAAAAAAATAATAATAATGATGTAATATCATTCACTAAAGATTCTGTAAAAGAGGCACTTAGCTTGTGATTGGGCTGGACAAGAGTTTTCTGATTGAAGCACTCAGCTAAAAATAGCAACACTGAACTCTCCAGCAGTCATTATTTTGTTCTGTGCACATTTTTTTTTTATGTGTTTTTGTCACAGAACCCACCAAATAACCAGAATTTTGGCCTGCAGGTGGATATTATTATTATTTTTTTTTTCTTGTTTTCTTTCATTTTATGGGGTACTTTGAAAACCATCCCAGATGATGAAAACAATGACAATGAAAGAGCTGATGAATAAAATGATTTGTGTGCAGCCACTTACATTCTCATATTCAGTTCGTATAAGCGTATAACTGTTTACATCCATCTTGTGACAAAATAATGCAGAATGTTTCTGCCTTTTATTGTGTGTGTTTGCCTGTTGGGCATAATATGAATGTGCGTTATTTGTCAGGAACCCACTTCTGTCAAAATGTAGCTTTGAGATATTTTCAATGTTTTTTTGTTTTTTTTTTGTGATATATTAAGCTTGCATTTGGAGCTGCCATTCGAAATTAGGTTATCAGCTCTCAATCCAGTGCGGAGTGTTTCTCATTGTTCAAGTTAATGTCATGATGATGGAGATAACTGTGTTGGTAATGTTTATGCCTCTTGTTTTCTAGCTGCTCCGGGCCCTCACCTGTGCACCTGAAAAATAATGCTGAAGGGGGTGACTCAGAACACGAGGCAACACATAAAACAATACAAGCAGAAAAACAAGAAGACCAGGAAGGTCTGATGAAAAACTGAAACTAATCAGCATTCAGCCCCCAAAAATGCAGCATTAATGTATTTCGTATTGTTAAAAAAGCCACAGAACAGCAGACTTTTAGCTTGTTCATAATACAGCCTAGTTTCAGAATAGCTCTTTCATGAA
This sequence comes from Sparus aurata, assembly GCF_900880675.1. NCBI lineage: Eukaryota > Metazoa > Chordata > Actinopteri > Spariformes > Sparidae > Sparus > Sparus aurata. The sequence goes on from NC_044197.1 coordinate 7,883,568, forward strand.
ACAGCAAGTTGACTGTGCAGACAACCCAGGGAATATCTGACCTTAAAAAATCTACATCATCTGCTTCATTACTGTACATCAGCTCACTTTAATGATGTATTTATGCTAAAAGATGTCCCATGGCCCTATTGAAAATGAATGAATGATTTTCTTCATTAAAGCCCTTCGCTTATATGCCTGTCACAATTATGAGGTATCTATTTCACACATATTTCCTGTAAAATGTTTTTACAGGTGATAATACAATGGGATCAGACATCGATGCATTGATCTGTGTACAACAAATCCCAGTTCTGAAGGCAAAAGTAGAGGAAAAGCCATGGTTGAGACCTGGTCAGTAATGGTCTTTGAGCCTCATGTAAATCTTTCTGTGCAAACGTGTACAGTCATTAATTAAATATGTAAGTAATTATGCACAGATTGCTGATAACTAGTTTGTGTTTTGCTTTTAGGTGCTGACATCTCAGATTACTTCAACTATGGCTTTGATGAAGAAAGCTGGAAAACTTACTGTAAGAAACAATTGAAACTGCGTACAAGTAGTCAGAAGCTATACACTCAAATCACGGTAAGACAAGATGTCACAGATGGGATTTAATAACAGTCTTCCCTTTTGAAGAGACCAGAAACCCAATTTGAAGAACTTAATCTTAAAACATAATTCACAACAGATATTAAGACTCTTGGTTTCATTTTAACTAGGAATTAATTATAAATAGATTAGAAAGCAGAGTAGAGTTTAAAATTGTTGTTATTCTATTCAGGCTGAGAATTGGAAAAATACACATGGAAAAAAAGGCTCTTGTTCTGCGTATGCTTCTTCAGACAGCCAATCTACACGTGCCTCCAGGTTGGTAAACATGTCTTCTACCTACTGTCCTTGATTTCAGTGCCCAACCACACATCTCATTCCTCGCTCTAAACTCTGAGCTTAGAGCCCGGAGAGGCTGGCAGCTGGTTGTTTGTGTTTGTTTGTGACACAACAGCTATCAGGCCATCTGTTTTCTCTGATCCTAAGATGGACTCAGCATATTAGGGTTCTATTGGCAAGGGATCCCAAAGTGTTGAGGTAAACAGAGACTAAAGGCCTAATGTTCATCTGTTAAAGGCTGAAGTGAGATTTCATAGAAGTTAGGTAGACACGCAGAGTACTGTGAACATAATTGTTCAGATATTTTATTTAGCGCTTCAAGGACACTTTTGACACTTTAAGTTTTCTAATAATTCTGTAGTTCTTAAGCACAAATAAAAGAATGCATGACTTTTACTCAAATGTGAGTATTTTTTACGTTCTAGTTTTGCTAGAAGTTTTGCTTTTACTTTAAGGTGCAATATGTAGTAACTGGCTATCTGGCAAAGGCATGCTCCAAACAGTTAGTGGCAGCATTGTCCTTTTGTCAGTGACCAAAAACTGTTCATAACTGTAGGGGCCATTAGCTAGTTAGCTCAGCAAATAGGGCTCCTGTTGGAGCTCAGCCTGGACTGGTAACTCACAGCACTTGGGGGAGTGTTGGTGATGTTCCCTATTGGACTATCACATCTTAAGGTACAAAGTGACCTGGGGCTAGCTGGTTAACATGCCAACTTCAAGAGCCATATTTGCTAAACAATTAGAATTTCATGTTTACCACTAAAATTCTTACATTTGGCACCCTTAAGTTCAAATTTTACATACTTTCTCACTACAACTAGCATATTGAATTAATTTATTTGCATTTGAATAATCACTACAAGGTCCAGTGTCTGGGATTTATTGGCATCTAGCAGTGTTGTTGAAGCCGCAACAGTGTAAACACCCTTGTCTTCCCCTCCCCTAGAATGGCTGGTTAAAATGCATAAATATGAAAAGCCCCTTTAAAGGCACATTCTGTGGTAACACAAACACAATAATTCTTAGTTTCAGGTGATTATTCATTCATTCATATAAAAACATTATTATAAATACTTTATTCCATTTCTGCCAACATGATGTTCCATTTCTAGAATTTATGTGGATTTCTATTGAAAAATACGACTAACGTGGTAATCGAAAAACCCAACCCATCTAAATTAAATGAGCCAGCTTTTAAGGGGAAGTTTGGAACACCAGAGCTGGCTGAAGCCTGTGTGGAACAGAGCTGTTAGACTAGGCCCATGGTGCTTTACAACCCAGTTACAGCCTCCCATCATTTATGTAAACACTCATGAGCAGCAGTTGCTTGTCATGTTAGTAAATATCATCCAGTCTCTGCATGCATTTTGCTGTTATTTATGGACCAGGTGCTATATGCATGCGAGTGCTTTTGCGAATACACACCAGCATTTTTTCCATCGTATTCGGTTGTCAAGGAAGCTGACTGGCAGGACTGGCTCCTTAATTAAAGATTTGTCCGTTGATGATGTTCACCTCCGATGGCAAGGTTACCCCTCAGGAGAGGTCATGTGGATCTGGGCACTGTCATGAATCTCCCTGTTCTTCAATGACAGAGCTGGACCAGAGGGAAACCAGGATGTCTGTATCAAGCTAGAGACAAATACTTGCACTCTATTATGTAGAGGATGATGTTCTCAATTAGGCTTTGATACTGCAGCCGTCTCATTATTGGAGATTGTGAAAAAATTATGCTTGCTTAAGGATGCTCTTGCTGTATTAATGGATTTGCGTGTGATTTTCTCAATTGGTGTTGCCTACTATGCAATGAATAACTGTCCCCTGGGATGTGATGAAACTAAATTTTTCGCCTATTTAGAATTTTAAATTCGTGTTGTATCAGAATGTATAAGAAACTGTGCGTTCCCTCTCTACACAGCCATTGTCTTAAAATTTTTATTCAGTGTGTATTTCAAAGCTGAAGCAAGCAGCAGAGACATTAAGGAGCTCAATGCACTTTCCCCATCCAGTTACCATTACATGTACTTGTTATTCTTGTTTTCCTGTATGTTTGTCTCTACTGATGATTAAATCCTAGTGACAGAAAGGGGTTAGTGTCCCATCTGTGTGTGTGTGTGAGTGTGCATGCTTGATGGGGGGGTGGGGGGTTTAGGACTGTAAAGGGCTGTTTTGTGAAGAAGGCGAGATGACCCAGATAAGAAGGTTTAATGCGTTAATGGACCTGCAGGGGGTTGCAGTATAGAGGCTCGGGGAGTGAGATTAGGACAAAGTAATATCCTGTTTTTAAAAATGTTATATGATAAGTGCACATCAAAACCACATGTAGGGGTTAAAATTGAGTTCTAAGGCTGATCTGCTTTTTTTTTTGGCACTGTTTCAAAAAACTGATTGCATATGTTGTAGACTGTTTATCATAAGATCTGATCAACAGACAGTCAAGTGCTGCTATTGATGTGATTGGAGAGCGACCTGGGCACAGCAGCAGAGTGGAGGGGCGTACACGTCTTAGAGTCGAAGGAAACAACACTCAGGTAGTGTGTGTATGTGTGTTAGTGAGAATGACAAACAGAGACACACACACTGAAGCTTTTAATACCTTTGTTTACATTGCAGGTAGTTACTAAGATGTCCCCTGAGGATGATAGAATTACTTCTAATGATCTGCTCCGTCCGTCTAAAGTCAATTCTCTCTTTGCATATACCACTCCACCAGGTAAGTCACTGGAAAAAACTCTGTTATTTATAGACTTTTTTATCCATAGACTTTGTAGGCAAATGTCCTTGCATTCAAGCCTCTCTCATCTGATGCTATGATTATAAACAGATGAGTTGTCAGTAAAGGTGCACTATGTACAGTACTGTTTTACTTTATATTTGGTAGACCCTGCCACCTCTCTAGCTTCAAATAGTGTTCTGGAGACCTTATATTTTTGAATTTGTATTATCACCTCATTAATATTGTAAATATAAAAATCCCGACTTTTCCAAAACTACATGGGGCCCCTTTAAGAAGCTGGATGAGTAGACTTAAGTGGAATATTTCAGATGGAAGGGGCCCTGTCAGAAACCCCATTGGGACACATCACGCAGCATGCAGCTGCACAAATGACTAATGGCAATCCTACCATGTGTGTATGTGTGTGTTTGTAAAGCTGCAACACGTGTCATAATAAATGATCCTGCCGAGCTGAAGGACAGAGGTGAACATTCGTGCGTATGTGTATGCACACGCATGTGTTTGAAGACACTGACTGGATCTATGCCTTCCAGGCAGGTGTCTGTAGTACCATCCAGGTGCTCTCAGTCTCTACACTTCCTCTTGGCCTCTGTAGTGAATCAGATCTAAATCCAGGAAGACTCCCTGGCTTCAGCACACAGCTTGTCACATGCCATATCTTCATCTTCAAAGGATCCAAAATAGATGCTCCGGTTCAGGCCCCCTTCTAACCCCATACACACCCCCATTGAGCCCCATACTGCCTGGTAAACCTGTGCCAGAGCTGCTAATACAACCAAAATATCAAACATCCTGCCGCTTTGAACAGTCAACTCCAGCTTTGAAATGTATTTGTGTAGCTTTTTATCTAGGCCACTCCCCTTTCTTTAAGTAATAGGCCCGACCTTCTTTTGTGATGCAAATGTGTAACATGATAAAAATAGCCCCTGGAAAAAAAGCGCTGGGCCAGCATATTCTGGCATGGGAAATGTGCTGAACAGAACTACTATTCAGGAGGGAATAGGGCAGAGGGAAAGAAGGAGTTGTTTCTTAAATTTTTTTGTTTGTTTTTCATTCAGGTCACATTAGATGCCAAATGTGTTTGATAGATGCAGATTTTGGAGCAGAATTGTGTCATTGCAGGGTTGTTCTTGTCATCTATCAGTGCAGCACCAAGGTGAGGCTGTCTGCTGCTCTGTGCTGCAGCTACCGGTTAGTGGGTCGCTACAGTCAGTGTAGCAGCACAGCCTGTATGTGAGTGTCCTTCCATTTGCCATTGATACATAGCTGATGCTCAGCTGACGTTCAGTTCTTTCTGAATTGACCATACCATTACCATATCCCCTCAGATCATGGTTATTGATAAGAGCTACTGACCTCTATAGCTATATATAGCTATATGTCTATATATAGCTTTGTCATTGAAGGGATCAATGAATGAGAACATGTAAGCTCAGCAGTCACATAATGTGTTAAAATACCAGTATGATTTATGTTGGGGCTTTGTCAGATTTCTAAGAACACAACATGTATTGCAGCAATTCCTTTTTTTTATCGATTTAATGAAAAATCTGCACCCAGTATTGATTTTAAAGTTAAGAAAGACAGCCTTTTCTCAGGATGCATTTGACCAGCAGCTAATGGCTTTGCTCAATGACAGGACACTGTCCCTGCAAAAAGAATTGTGCACATCTGTCTGAGTCAGTAGCCGTTATCCAAGCAAAACACGTTTAGACCACTACTGTAGTGCAGAATGGCAGCATGTGTTTCAATGTGAAATATCAACCCCATCTAAAGCCCTCTGGCCTGTAGCTCTGTGAAACATTAGCATGCGAGAGTATGCCACGCAAGCACAATTGGCGGCAATTAGCCCTCAGCCATTAGCTCTCTCATACGCTGCCAAGCATGGAACTCCAGGCCTCATCAAACACTCATTTGAGATCACCACAGGTAGAAGCAATTACTCACGCTAACATTCATGGCATGTGTGGCATTGGTGTTTAATGTGCGTGCATGTGTGTCAGTCTGTGTATGTAGTGCGCATGCAGATTCGCCAGTTTTTTGATCACTTTTAATACATACTAAACTCCTAATATTTTCACATAAAATTCATTAGTCGTAGCGAAACCTTATCTCTGATGTTTGTCTGCATGTGGCACAATTTATGGTCCTGATGAATCACACTGTTGTTGTTTTGGCTTGTTTCCTTGAAAGGCATTGCTTCAGGTTGGCCCTCAGCACCACACTTCAGCTCTTCCTCTCTTGAACTGTTGGAAGTTTGTATTTTTGTGTGTTTTCCCTTGGGCGTCCAGGTGTCTGAGGTATCAAAGGCCTCGCTCGGTCAGTCTTCCATAGTGAGCAGTTCAGGCCCTCTCAACTCGGTGGGACTTGTATTTTAAAGGGAAGGAAGATGTTCTACATTTCGCTTACAAAGCAGGGGAGCCCTGTGTCCTTTTTTCACATTCAAGCTCGAACTTCCAACAGCTCTTATTATTCTTCCTCCTGTTTCAGCCATTTTTTTCTCCTTTATGTTGTTGAACACTGCTCTGAGCCCCTCTCACGTAAGGGGTCTTTACAGAAGAAGGAAGGGGATGGTATCCAGATGTGAATGTGCGTCTTTGCCTTGGCGCTTCAAAGGAATCTCTATATGTATGTGTATGTGTGTGCAGGCCTGAGTGTGTGACTCAGAACTGATTGTGTTGCTTGGTCACGTAAAGTTTGAGCATTATAACAAGTGGGGCCATTAACTGTGCACTCAAGCGTTTGACTCGCTCCGTTTTATTGATGGAGGAAAAGGCAAGTAGGACCTGCCACATTTTGTTGCTCTGACATTTTGAGGCTGATCTAATTTCTCTACCTTAAATGGAAGAACACCATAAATTATTAGGCAATGTTGTTGGTAATTGGCGTTTCTTTTGAATTTGTAACTTGTTTTTCTGCTCTTTGTTTCTTTCACTTATTAATTCTGACACATTGAACCTCCCCTGCTGAAAGTGCTGTCCTAAGATTTCCATATGAATATATCAGCATATCTTGAACAAGATATGCTGAACATTTGCCATTTTCCTCTGTGGTAGCTGTCTGTTATTTCTCATGTTAACTGTGTTTTACAGTAATCGCTGTCCTTCCCATATGACTATGTTTTTTTATTGGAATTTTTAGGTCTTCACATAATAATGTGAAAAGCAAATTATTGAAACCTTTGTGATATAAAAACATTGTATCTGGTTCCAGATTATGCAACATACGTTTTAACTGAAAAAAGAGGGCAGATTGTTTGAGCAGTTTTGCATGAACTCATAAAGCATAATCAAAATAGTTTAGTTTACAGATTATACAAATGATTTAAACACAGAATATTCAGTAATATTAGCCATTAGTTAGAATGATACTAAAAGCAACTACTTGGAACAGCTATTTATTAATTGTTTTTACATAAAGGCCCTTTAAGCCTCTAAGCAAATGTGCTAATGTACTAATGTAACGTGGTGTACCTTGTAATCAGTATTGCTGCAATCCTACTGTGACTTGAACGGTCTGCTTTTTTTCTGAAACTGTGAAGCAAACTCATCTTAGCAAAGCCAGAAATACAATCAGTCAACAAGTGAAAGATAGCTAATAATATCAAAGTGATGTTGTGTGTTGTTGATGCAGTCTGCCACCTCTCCAGGCTAACAGTGGAGGTGGCAGTAAAAATGACTTGTGCGTGTAATAAAATGTTGTGTAATGTGCATTTGGAACTGGACGCTCAAAATTGGGGAGATATCCAAAAAATCTAAATCTGTCAGGACCATGACTCAAAGGTCTCAACATTGCCTTTTTCTTCACGCAGCTTTCCTTTACCGACAAAGACCCCCTCCTTCCTCTTCCCATGCTACTTTTGACAGGTGAGTACATGCATTTGTCATTATGTACTGTATGTGTAGTACAAAGTGTCAGATGTATTTGGTGCAGCGTTGGAGCAGGAAGAAAAAGCAGGTGGGATGGAGAAAGGGAAGCAAGTACACTGATCCCTATTCAGGGGGGTTGACTCAGGTGCAGGAACAGGTAAGAAACAAATTCAGCAGAAATGCGGGAAGAAGAGAAGAAAACATTAGTCAGAGATTGGCCTGGAGATCATTAATAAAAGGTGCATTAGTGCTGAAAATAATTGCTGTTGAAAGCAGTTCCCTAATTTCTGAGGCAGAACACGTGTCTCTTAAGTGTCACCAAAGGACAACCCATATTTAGGGTTTCTGACATTGCTGCTTTTCATTCTAAGCTGGGTCAGTTTTATCACTGTGCAGCTGGACCAATGGCCAAATAAGGTAGAAGGCAATACAGCAACCTTGTTTGTGTCTGTTTATCAGTGTCCAAGGCATCTCTCCCACTCCCCTCTTCCGATCCATGTCACAACCTGTCTGCAAACATTTCAGCTCTAATTTACACTGCTTAGTTCACAAGTGGGCCACGTTATACCCTAGGCGCTCCTGCATTCTCTTACAGGCCCCTAAATGCAGCTCCACTCCAGTTTTGTTTGCTGCACAGCTTGTTTTTCCTTGGATGTTTTCTGTATCCAGTCTGTCTCATTCCATCTCTATGTTTGTCTGTCTCTCTAGCTTCCTGTTCCTTCATCTTTTTTCTCTTTTCTCGATCCCACTCTCTCCCTTTTTCTCCTAATTTGCTGTGTCTACGTGTGCCTGAATTCACTCTGCCCTGAAAGAAGGTTTTTCTCACATCTCAGTCCATCTGCCAAATCCTCACATCCTTCAGGGACTTACTGTTCCAATGAACTCTGCCAACCATCTCCCATACGCTTTATGAATCATTTCCTTTTTAACTTTTCTCTTACACACACATGTGTAGTGTTTACACAGATAGTCTCTGCCTTAAAGTTGGTGCTCAGCCTTTTCCTCCAGGATAGTAGGGACAGCAGGTATTTTTGGCATGATCTGGGCCCTGGCTTCTAGTACCATGAAGAGGGCCAAGTGCCCAAAGGACTCCCACTTTCCATATTTAGTTTTGTAAACAAGAGTTGTGTTAATTTCCAAATGATACACTGATGATGATATATATAGGGGGATTAGTTGTGAGCATTCATGGTTTCCGGTATTTCACATTCTCACGTCCAGTCTAAATCTATTTCTAATGTATTTGATGAATGAAAAGTCAAATTGAGCACAGTCATCACTGGGAAAAGCACTGTTGAACAAGTATGGAAAACACTAGATGTCATCATACTGTTTAATCCAAAGCCAACACTACTGTGTCTGTAGATGGATTTCACAGAAAAAATTTCCAGTAAAAATAATTGTGTGTGGCTTTTATAGTGACATAAACCCAGTACGTGTTAAATGATAATCACTGGCCCTAGGGCTTTTTAATGCTAAGAAATGTGTTATTGGACATGTTAAAACTGCTTTTTTATGGATTAGAGGGGGGACTGATTGATTATCAGACAACTGGTGAAAAAGAATAATAATGCCACACAGGCTAATAGGAAGCTTCTCTTATTGTCACATGTCCTTGCCCTAACAAAATTGGAATTAAAAACAGTCCCACAACAGACATTCACACAACAGTCAGTCAGTTATTACAGTACAATGCTGTAAACAACTACATACCAGAAACATATTGAAATTCATCTCAAGCTATTTTTGATAACTCTCATCCAGTTATGTGATTTGACTGTCCTACCTCACACCATTATCAGGTGACCAGGTGTATCAGGTAATATAATGGTGGTACATCATTAACAATTAAAAGATTAAGAGATAATAATAAAAAGATAAAAAGCTTACAGCTAAAGCTCCATCCTGCCTTGATATCCTTCATCCCTTCTTGTTTACTTTGCTTACTTCCCTCTTTGCCTCTTCATTTCATCCCTTTCTTTCCCTCCTGCTTGATTAGTCTCATTTGCCTTCTTCCTGTCATGTTTCTCTTCTTCCTGTCTTGGATAATCACTTTGCTCAAGGCTTTTTGTGGTGACAGTGGGGTGGCATCCAGTCATCGACGAAGAGCTGAGGTTCATGGCGCGCTTTTGTGTGTGTGTGCTTTGTGTCAAACTGCCTGGATGGACGGAAGCAGTGAAAACATGGTGTGGAGTTTTCAGAACCTGGGCATTCTCTCCATAAGCAAGCAGGATGGATTATATAATGAAACACAGAGTCGATAGACTGACCCACACATTTTCATTCTGGTAAAAGTGAGGGGGACTTTTAACAACCTCGTATCATAGCTGCGGCACCCATGGATTTTTGCGTAGTTGTATTTGCTTTATCGTTTGAACCGAATGCTTCATTCATGCCAGTTTGGGTGTATTTTTCAGTAAAATAGCCTTATAATCCAGAAGATTGAGCAACTAGACTAATATTGACTGTGACACTGGCTGAAAAAATGTTGTTATGTGTTTGCTATATCACTGCATATTTTTCATCTCTTATCCAAATTTTAATTCTTCTGTGATGCAGCAACAGGGCCATAATCCTCGTCCTCGAGCTCCTCCCTGTGTTGATACCCTTTCTACCTTTTCTGTTTACCTCACTTACATCCTTCTTTGCCTCTCCATTTCATCCCTGTCTTTCATTCCCTCCCAATTAGTCTCATTTGCCATCTTCCCATGATGTTTCCCTTCTTCTTGTCAAGTATAATCTCTTTTCTTTTGTGGTGACAGTGTTGTGGCATCGCGTCAATGACTAGCTAATCTTTGCGGCACGCTCATGTGTATGTGTGTGCGTGCTATGTGTACAGCGAAAACATGGTGTAGGATTTTTCATAATTTGGGCATTCCCTCAATGTATTTTATACGGAAGAGAGACAGCAAGACCATTGCGTTGTCTATGTGCTATTTGGATTTTTAAAATCTTTTTTTCAGTAAATTGCCATATTAGATTGGCAACTGGACTGTGAAACTGCCTAAATAAATCATAAATAGTTGCATAATATATATTACTGACCATTAGGGGAACTTGTGTTGCATTTTAGATGACGTTAGAATTATCAGCGTTCATGCTGATGAAACCCAGAGGCCACAAAGTAAGAGGTGTAGTGCAGAGTGCTTTGAAGAACCATTACACATAGTTATTATCCTCCTGTTAGAGCCTTGCCAGCAGCCACATGCTCACTCAGCCAGACTCATTCCTCCATTCACTCACTGTCTCCATTCACAAACAAGCCTCTCTATATCTCTACATCTACAATACAATAGAAATATTAGAGAGAGTAAACTGCCCAGGCCAGTGCTAACGTAGCAAATGGAATGATTGAGCTTCGAGATATAAGGTGCACTGTGTTTGAACTCACACCTGGTGGGGAGCATTTCTATTGGATGACCTTCATACACACCTTCAGCACATTAGGAAGTGATCAATTGGAAGCGGGTGTAGGCCTGTGCCACGTGGCCGGGGCAGAAGATCCAGATAGTATCAGCAATATGCCCTCCATCCGTTCCTGATGGACTGGCAAGCACACACTGCGTTTTGACAATGAGCCAGTCACTTCAAACACTTGGAAAACACAGCTGCGCATTTGGACAACTCCTTTGATCACGTTGCAGACCGATCCACTTATTTTGCTTTTTTTCATTCATTGATTCATCTGTAAGTTTATTTGTTATTTTTGGCAGTTTGAGAATGAATAACCCGACATACTATATCAAGCTGAATGATGGAAATGCATGGCTGCCAGGAAAAGATAGTTGACAAAGGAGAAAAAGGCAAATACTGTAAAATGTGGACTTCAGATGTAACCACAAATAGAAAAACCAACTCGTGAGCATTTTAATGGAAATGTATGTTGCTAATGTGTTGCTACATGTGGTCATGTAGAGTTTATATGTGTCACTTGACATAATGTCCACTTTCATTTTCAGTGGTTACTCTAAAGTCTTTGATAAACCCTCAACGTCAACTTCATCAGGTATGTCTACTTTTGTAAAATCCCTGAATATATAATGCTTCATAATACTGACTTCAGTCTTGTTCCTGTACCAATACCACGGGTATTCTGGCTGTACTGTGTTAATTGATCCCTTCAGAGGAGTGAGCTGCTCTTGGAACTTACTCTCTTCATGCGCTCAACTGTCTTTGAATACAGAGACATTTCCATTAGGACAATGAAAATAAGGGATTTCGGCCCTGGAAGCCTTTTAGACAGATCGATGCACAGTTACAGCCTCTTGAAAGTTTGCTCGGATTGTTTTCAGCACAGTATTAATGTATTCTTTTTATTTTCTGTGAAAAACGCTGTTAGTACCTGCCCTATATATTCTGTCTGAACTCCCAGTGTCCTAAATATGCTCTCTGAAAGACCGTTGTTGTTGTCCTTCCCTCTAAAGTTACATGAATTAAACAAAAGTATTGTTTTGGAGAAGGTCAACAGAAAATGTCATTCTGTAAAGGGTCAGGTGCTGCCATGAATGCAATGAATTGGTGAATGCTCAGTTTGTAAATTCAGCGTTTGAAAACTGATGTGTTTGTCAACTGTTGCTGTTTCTGGAACTCTCCAATCAGCTGTCTGGCATCACTCTTTTTTTTCTCTGAGGTGTGCCATCCTTAATCCCCTGGGGAATTTCCACTGGAGTGATTGAAACTGCCAAGGCCTGGGAGTGCTACATAAGGCAGGAAATGTGTTACAGTTACAGAGGCAGAACCAGACAGTATGGTCATGACAAAGAGAGTAAAAGAGGCAGAGAAAGAGACAGGGAGGACTGTTCCTTTTCATACAACAGGTGGGTCTCAATGAGTTACACGTACTTAGTCTATTTAATTTTCAAGTCTGTTTCCCTTGATGTATCGCATTGAACAAGCACAAGACACTGCATGCCCCCTTCATTTACATGCCCCTCAACTCTCTCGTGCCTCTGTAGTGAATAAATACAAAAGTCTGCTCAGCACCTGCGGCTTTCTGGATTGGCCATCATATAGTATATTGGTTCTGGTCCAGATATCCAGTTTTTTTTGGGCTCCTTCAATATGTGTGCTGACGAAAGACAAAAACAGACCAAAGAACAAGGAGGAGGAGGAGGAGGAGGAAGCAGTCTGTTTGCCAGGTGGGACAGTGCAGAGTATGGTGCTGGTATCCGTGCTGGGTAATATTTCAGTATGAAACCGTAGAAGCATGTGATGGCAATTGTTGTAGGAGCCTGAACCGAAGACTTCTAGTTGTGTTGTTTTGCATTAATTGTATAGTTCCCAGAATTAGCTGTAATTTTTGATATGTAGCTTTTTGTGGCACTGTAATGTCAGAGTATTTTCTTAGTGTCCATTCTTGCAGAGGAAGCAGAGCTGCAGCTGGAACTGTGCTCTGACTCTGTGAGTGGCTCCTTGTTTCTTCAGCTGATAGCTATAATATAACCAGCTATGACTGTTGTGCGAAAATGCACACTATTGCAAAAGTGCGCAAGACTTTTGTGACAGGAATCAAGATTATTGCAAGGCCAGGAGAAATTATTGCCAACATATGCAAAACTTGTTTTGTTTTTTTTATTATTTGTTTTTGTTCTGGTGCAATGAGAGTGCAGGCTCGATGAGGGAACAACTCCCCGTATTCGCCGGCTACTGCCAGGAAATAATTGATCGATGCTCCTCCGCATGGTGCTTGAGCCCTTCCACCCTGTGGCTCATGGATGATAAGAGCCAATCAGATTTCCACTCGAACTTTTCGCATAGTGCCCTACTACCCCACAGTCTGACAGCCAGAGTGTTGCCTTATGTGTACTCATGCTCACATGCATGCACAAGCCAAATCCTGCCCTACATTTTCTCTACACACTCAGTTTTGACCGGTAGCCAGATGCCTATTTAATTATTATCAAAGCAGGCAGCTGCCAACTGTAATACACACACAGGCACATCTTCCCTCCTTCTCACATACTCCCTTAGCTGACCTAAGGCTCATACTGTATGATGAGTGAGTGTGACATTTTGTGGTGATTGACTACTCCTTACTAAAACATGTACATGTTAGGTATCAGGGATACTCCTGACATTGTCCTTGACCGAGGCACTGGCCTCAGATCTGGAGTTGGTGACTGTCTATTGCCCCTACATGGTTAAATCTATAAATACATGGGGTACAACTGAAATTTGGTGATTTCTAAGTTTACGGCTGTGAGTGCAAAAGCTGTTATGCTATTGATATCAACAAAGTCCTATGTCAGCAAGTGTTGAGGCTTCACGGTTAATGAACACGGATATAAGTGCAAAATAACAAAAATGACAAAATGTATCTCATACTGTACCGCGCTCTGTTGAAATATCCACATAAGCTGTTCTGCTTTTCAGCACTTCCCCTGCTTAAAGTGGTGAGCTCTTGCTGGAGTATTTGTGTGCATTAGATGACTGGAATCAGGTTTTGTATGAAAAGCTCAGAACAGTCTTGTGGGTCAAATAAGGGAAATGGGACATGGGGACAGCTGGGAAGCTGTAGGCAAACTGCAGAAGAACAGAAATAAGTGATTCACATGTGTGTGACAGACGCACAGGGAATGCACAGGAGATTTGGGTATTTATGCAATAAGATTTGCTCTAATGTCACAGTCACAGACGACTGTTCCTGTGGCCCACAGTCCAAAGTGTGCTGCTCTCACCTTCTGCGCTCTGTTGATGCCCTACATTCTGGTCACATGATCACACTGTTTTTCACACGCACACACACACACGCTCATATGCACAGGTTGTGTGTTTTATGTTACCTTGATTTATGACTGTGCCCTGAGCTATTTTTAGACTGGAACCAGAGGGATTCATTGTTTGTGTGTGTGTGTGTGTGTGTGTGTGTGTGTGTGTGTGTGTGTGTGCGTGTGTGTATGTGTGTGAGTGCATGTGTGTGCGTGTGTATGAGTGTGTGTGAGTGTGTGTGTGTGTGTGTGCGTGTGTGTATGTGTGTGAGTGCATGTGTGTGCGTGTGCGTGTGTATGAGTGTGTGTGAGAAGGGGAGTGAAACAGATGGAGCCTACCATGGCTCTGTTGCCAGCCACCCTTATTGTTCATTGGTGAGGTCAGTGTGACTGTTACATTGTGTATTTGGTGCTGCTGATGCAGGAGGTGTGCTTGGTAGCCCACATGTCCTGTGCTGAGTCACACACAAGGCGGAGTGTGGCAGGGCAGCCCTCCAGGCATCAGCTACTGGTTATCAGCTGTGGTTGTGACCACATGCCTTGAATTTACCACCGTCACTAATAGATTCCATGAGCTTAACACTCAAGTTTTCACCCATGCATTTATCCAGTGAGTGATATACTGGATAAATGCATGGGTGAAAATATGAGTTTATCCAGTGAGTGATATACAATATTTATGTCTCTTCTTCTTGTCTCCGACACCCTCTACCTTTTCACCAATGGGTGCAGGCTGAGGATGTGCTCAGCCATTTGGTCAACACTGACTATAAATCACATCTCTGGGTGATAAATGTGGCTCTCATCTTTCCAGCTGGCACTGCCTCAGTCGCTGTCATTATCGCTTTCATGTGTACGTATGCACACACTTGCACAAGACAATGGCAACATGCAGCATCCACTTTTATGTCTTGGTCCATTACTTACACATGGCATCGCTTAAACCGTTCAAAGAGACTTAAATCTAATTTAAATACCCTTCGGCTAGTTTGATCACTGGCTGACAGAAGCGCTTGCACACGTAAGCCAGTAAGTTCATTTGATAATAATTGAGTGTAGAGGTCCCGGTGTGATGAGGAAATTAAAATGATAATTGTCTCCCTGCTTAAAGTTGCACTAAAAGCTTTATTTGAAAATGCTGTAAGGCTAGTTTCACTGTTAACAAAGGACTGCGAATATGGAGCAGGAAGTGATAATTGAAAAAAGGCAGCTGTAATGCATAGCACTGAAACCAAATTAGGACACTGCTAATGCAGAACAGCAAAAGCATGGCAATGACATTTAACAGACTTAAAACAAATTTGCATCTGTCAACAATAACAGTTTCATCCAATTTGCGTCAATGCACGAAAGAGCTATTCCTTCCTTAGTTGGAAACATTTAGAGTTACTTTTTCATAAGTTTCATAAGTCTTGCCTGTAGACTCCTCAGTGCAGCTTTGATGGCAGCCTTGTGATTCGGAGGAACAGCCCCGTCTTTCTTCCAGGCTTTTGTCTCAGATTTAGGAGGCATAGCCAGATCCCAAATTGCCTCTTTCCTTTCACCGTAGGCAGAGAGGCGTACAGTAAAATCTGTCTTTGACTTGATTTTCCTCAGCTGCTTTTGTGCCTGATGCCACTTTTATCCTGGCTTCAGGCTCTGTCTTGGGGCCTGTATATTCTTCCACCTACATCTGTTTTTATTTTCCCCACTACTCAACTTACTTAGCCCCCAATGTGACATACTTTTTGTCTTTCTGACTCAACTTCAGGCATGAAACTAATTTCTTTACGCATCCAGTCCCATGGTCTATACGAAATCGATTTTTATGTTTTTTCTACTGTGCTTGCTTGCCCTTGCATTCAACAGTACAATCCATCTTTAATATTAAACAGACTTCGTGTCTTACCTTTACATAAATAGCTGCCGTACATTCCTCCTTTTAAATCTTGCTCTTCAGCTTCTTTTCCTTCCAAAGACAGCCAAACACACTTACTCATTTGCTTGCTTGGTATGGATTAAAGCTCTCATCCCAAGGGCACTGCGCTCTGGTTATCTTTTACAATAGATGTTTGTTTCTCACAAACTCTTGCCACAGACTCTATTGTTTTGTTGGTTTAAATTGACCTCCCCCAATTTTGTTCGATTTTACACTCACCCCCCTACAAAGATTTTGGCTTCTAAGTAGTATGTTTGTTCTGTCTGGAGCAAACAGATTGTGTCTTTATAAAACCGTGGTTCCCTCAAAAACCTACAGTAATTCAATGGTTCTGTATTCAGTCAAATCAAATATTCTGCTAAAAAAAACAAGTGAAGCTTTTGGGATAAACAAACACAAAAAAAAATCCCAAACAAAATACAGTATTACTTAAGAGCATTGTTCCATGCTTATAAACCCAGATCACTATAAAATGGAATACAACACTGTAGTTTACAGAATTCAGTGCTTTATGTACATATTTAGAATGGAAAGCCATCCAGTTGTGATTGTTTTCTAATCACTCTTGATTTGTATCGCGACACCACACAGTGCTGTAGTCGGACAGTGCGAATTAATGTGTTTTGTAGGAGGAGTAGTTTGCTCTTTCGTGTTTTTACAATCTTACCAACCTCAGCTTTAACTCAGGTTTTCTGGCTCATGTTTAACTGGGGTACACCATCATGGTTACCAATGAGGATCTGACAAAAACCTGCTGCTCAACCACCGAACAATAGGCTTAAAAGAAAAGCAGAGTAATTAATCCTGCAGAATCCTGACATGGACACAAGTACGACCTTCATGTTAAAGGAGCAAATAATAAAGAGCATTTGATTTTTTCGTAGATCAGATAATTTTTTTGCTGCTCCTCTCTGGTATAAGGGAGAGATAGTTTCTGACGCTATAAATAGGTAATGACAATTATAGATATATTTTTAATTTTTACAGTTTCTTTCAACCTGAAAAGATCCCTGATGCAGTCGATGCTTTTACACTCTTACTCCATCAGTGCGGCTCAGAATAACATAAGGTGACTTTGTGATGATAATTGGAAATAAAAGGCATCAACGATTCTGCTTTTGTGCTGCCGTCTTGGCCAGGTCACTATTGGAAAAGAGGTTTTAAATCTCCATGAGTTTTTTACCTGGTTAAATAAAGGATATTGATTGAACTTCTTTTATTCTCCATCCTGCTTTGGCAGCAGAAAGAGTTCTGACAATACTTTTAACTATTTTGTGTGAATGACATATTTATAATAGATTACTCATCATCAGACAAAAGACCAAAATTGCCCACTCTTTACCCACCTTTGTTCAAAGCTTTAGCTTTACTTTTAATACAATTATTGTCAGGTTGACACAGCTTCTTATTCTGTTCAATCATGTGATTAGATTGTATAAAGTTTACCTCGTCCAATATCACTTTTTGCCTTTGCTTTAACCAAATTGTCTAATGCGCTTCACTGCTTCACCTCTTTTCCAATTAAGTACCTCATTCATGTTCACATAAACGTGCTCACAGCTGGATCACTGATATTGTTTGTGCTACATCTGTCGCTGCAGGTGCGTGCATCCTGTTTGGGACACTAAAATAAAGATTTAGCTCAAGTCAAATCTTTAATAAACAATACCGTCTTCTTCACATACCATTTGGCTTCAGTTGCACACGTAGAGAGATGTAGACGTGGCGAGGCTGGAGTTTTCTAAGTGGGTCTGACTGTGCATTTGACACATAGCACCATGGGGTGCGTTAATGTGACCAAATAAGGTCACATTAGTAAAATCTACATATTAATTGGCTCTCACATGTAAATATCAAGCATGATTATCACAGAATAGATTAGTACTTAGAAACAGGAGATGAGAGAGATGAGGGAGAGTTATGAAAGCCAAATGAGGTTGCATTAATGGAACACTACAGTATTTAACCTTCTGCAGAGAGTTGATTGTTTCTGCAGAAAGTTTCCTCCTCTACAGTGGCCACTTAAACGCAAAGGCTGTCTCGGGAGCGAGTGTTTGTTTTGTCCGTTTCAGGTGATTATGAAAACATCACTATGAAAACTTAATCCATTCCTGCCAACATTATCATTAAAATGCTGTCCCTAAATCCCCTTAAATCCTACACACTGGACCTTTAATTGTGTCACTCACAAGTTTCATATCCGCAGTGTGGCCCACTTAATCATCTGGGCTTCTCAGTTAAATTACTGCAGGGATTGAGTGGATGAAATTACACGGCAGCAGGCTCAGGCATCTTATGAAATCTGTGCTACTGCCCGCCCCGACAGGCCTGGGCACTAGTAATGAATAAAATCATGAAATGTGAAAACAAATCCTGAGGCTTCTGAGCTATAATTTACTCTTTCTAACATGGTCTCTTTGGGATCTGTTTGACTGTGTTCTTGGTGTTATGCGAGGTGGTAGTTTCTGTGTTAAAGCTAATGGCTCTGAGCAAGAACAAATGTGGGCCTTGGGTCCTAATCCCCGCTGCTAACAGAAGAGCTGTCTCCAAATATTGAATATATTTAGCTTTGTACTTGCAACATCCCTGCCCCCAAAGGCTCTTGCTTTCTCTCTCTCTCTTCTGTGTTGAGTGAGTGAATGGTAATAATTACTCTGGCCATGTGTGAGCTGTTTGCCTTTTGCAGTGCAGTATCTGTACTTGTTCTTTTCGAGCAGGATGATAGTACTGTAGTGGCTGGGAGAAATGCCTTCAGTGTTATGATTCTTAAAGGTCAAATTGATTATTCTGAAACTCGAAACTGCAAGCTATACCAATGTATCTGGTGTTAAGGTGGGGGAGAATGAGGGATCTTCAAATGTATGCACACACCACAAATTCCCTTTAAGGAGACTGTAAGGTTTTCTCTTTAATCTCACAAACAAGCCACAGTATTGTCTGTATTCAGTGTATTCCGTATGGCATTAATCCCCAGGTAGAAGCAGGCAGAGTGCAGCTGACGATACCTTCTTCACCGACTTTCTTGTCTTATATACTAACTGTGCAAACGTTTACATGGCTGATTAACTAAAACATAATCAAGTCTAGTGGCAGAAACGTGCAATCATGTTATAGTGGATCTCATTTCAGCCAATCAGCCTCTGATTTGTAGAGACGCCCTCTGAAGGTCACACTGTAATATACTGCATCCTTCAAATGAGGCAGCCATTGACAGGGGACAACATGCCAACATGTTTTAATGATGGCACCTCTTTAAAGGGATTTTCATGGCACTCTCCAGTGCCACTTACAAGAAGGAGGAGTGAATAAAAATTAAATGTGCTAATAGGTCTCTTGATCATACTTAATCAAGAGATGTCTTTTGATCGTACTTTTATTATGCATTTGCCAGTGTTTCCCTGCAGATGAGGCATTCCAGTGTGGGCCAGCTAGCTTCCCCTCTCGGTGAAAAGTTTTGAGCCACATAGCTTTTGTTATACAGCCATACTTTAGTTCTGTTGTCTTTTTGACTATGTAGAGAGCTGAGATGGATTGACCTTTACACTGACAAATATTTACAATGCATGCTCTGACAGTTGCCATCTCTGACCGCTGTGCAGCTGAAAACCTGTGCCAGACCAGCATATTTTTGGTTACTATGACAGCTGATCTTTTGTGGCCATTCTTATTTTACTACTTACTTTATGTCGTAAAACATTATTATTAATGTACAATATAATGTTTGGAATTAATCTTGGTGTGCCCTTGCACAATCCTTAAAAAACCCACAGTCTAGCAGCTTTTACTTTGGGAACCACTGTTCTATAGATCGAATCACCGAACAGCCACTTCTTGTCAAATAGGCAAAATTCCTTATTTTTGTTGTCATTTTCAGCTCTATCTGTAAGACTTAAAAATGGTTTAAACACGGTCGTCAAACATATCTGAAGTTTCTCTTGTACATATTTTATGTACTGTGTTGCTTTGCTTGAGTCTTTGATTAACCAAATCCACCCAACAGTGACATCTCGCCGCCAGTTGAATGAACTGCTATTTTTGGGTAAACTCAAGCTGTCATTTTCTTGAGTCTGTTGCCCAACTGGAAAATTGGGTCTCCAACTTACTGTTTGTGAAAGTTACGTTATTATACGAAAACATCAAACGTGTATTTTAGATTAATGGGATGCATAAACATGATAAAGCAGAATAAAGCTGAACTGTATGTAAGTTATGTTCTATAGTCTTTAGTTGGAAACTCCTTCCAATCATTCAGTGTTCATTCCAATCATCATTTGACATCAGTTATTAGTTCCTGCTGTATGATTAAATGTGTAGGTGTAGCTTAATCAGCAGATATCCACTGTCACTGTGCCCTTTGCATGAATATGTTTTAGCATGTGAGTTTCCAGAGGTCATAGGAGGAGAGAGAAGTTGTAAAGTAATGATCAGTCCTGTGGTCTCGCAGGACTGCGAGTCCTACAGTGAAAAATAGACTTTTTCAGTTTGGAGGATACTGCAGCACGGCCGCTTGGCTTTAATGTAAAGGGCCTGCTGTGGCACTAGTGTTCGACTCTTTGTTACTTCAAGTCTTGGCCAGAGGGGAAGCTGTAAGGGCTCAGGCAGGCAAGCAGCAGGCATTGTGGTTAAGGTTTTGGTCCCTTGAGTTCTGACTTATCTCTGTCCCAGTTGAGAAGAGGGAGAAAGGCCACCAGTATCTTTCCTGTGGGCCATAAGCTCCTTTTCCCTTTGTGTTATTTACAAGAGAATAGGACTCAAGTCTCATCAATAGCCAATGGAAAAAATACACTGTATACTTGTATGGTATTTTTCAGTGGGCAGAGGCACATGAGGTCCAGGGACACCACAGAGCGAGGGTACAGACACCAAACTCCTGTAAGCTTCAATAAAAAAGAAGAAAAATGGCAAAGAGAGAGGAGACACACAGACAAAAGAGGAGAGCCAAGATCCTCATGCAGGTGTAACAGCAACACACACTCACACACATATGCAAAAAAGAATGAAAGATGACAGATTTCTAATGTGATTGTCATATATGTCCTCAACAGGAGTAAGAGTAATGGTGGTGAGGACAGAGACAGTCAGCGTAGACACAAAAACAAAAAGGCCAAAAGGCACAGGAAGGACAAGGAGACCAGCAAGGTGTCCTCCGCTGAGCAGGAGAGGAAATTAAAATGTGACTGACTTTCAGTCTGACAATCTATTTAATGAGAAGGAATGCCCTGTGGCATCTCACTGTACTGGAAATGTGAATTTAATTAGAATTGTATTAGAGACAGATAATTTGATGTATATATTGCATACACAATGTTTATGTTGCATAAGCTGTCAGTGTTGTTGAGGCTTTTAAGTATGAGCTTTCTCACACAGCTCTCTTTTTCAAATGACTTTATTGATCATTTAACCAAATGTACCATCAGATATACTACACAGGCCGAAGCGTGACAGACAGAACCACAGCAGACGGTCCCCAGACCGCCCGCTGATACACAGAAACCAAGTCAGTTTTTTTTCTTAAAAGTAAGAAAATTAGTAAGGCCTCCACAATGTCACCTAATTAAATATTTTTTAACATGTTATGAACACACTGATCCTTTTTTTTCATATATTTTTTATTGCCAGTGGTTTGATAATTTAGCCATAGCTTTTGAAATAAAAAGAAAACAAAACCTCAACACAGACTACTACTTGGCAACGTGTCCTCAGGTCAACGGATGAAGATGACAACCACTGTCAGTACAAACAGAATGAAGCCTATATTTGAAGGCCATACCACAAACGAACAAAAGAAACGTATTACAAGTGCTTGGATCAGTACTTTTTTAGACACCCAACATTTACAGTAAAGAAATGTGAGTCCAACTTAACGCATACCCTAATATATAACTACTGGAATTGGCAACGTGTTGTGTCTTCCCGTCCTTTACACCCACCGCAGTCACTGGGTGCTGTGCCAGAGAATGACCATGTCCTCTAAAATGACGCCCACCATTCTAGTTAGAAGTGGCTCAGTCCTGCGTCCAACCAGTTCAGCATTCTTGGAGGGGCAGGTCAACCCTCTGGTAACAATCCAGTCTCATGTTTGTCCTTCTCAAACCTCCTGGCAGGAAGTCTCAGCTGTCCATCAGAAGTGAGATATCCATAACAGCTACAGCACTATTCTAAGCTTCTCCCACACAGCAAGCTTAGGGTGGTCAGCCAGTCCAAAGCTCTGCCTTCCACATTCCTTGGTCAGTGCCGCTGAAGCAGCGCTGGATGGCTTGGAGCACTGCTACAGCAGGCTGCCCGGCCAGGAGACGATGGTCAGGGTGATTCTGCCCCGGAGCTCCTTCAGAAGGCGCACCAAGGCTGTGTGGGTCATCCCCCATGTGCTCTTCCCGTTCACCTCGAGCAAGATGTCCCCACACCTGCACAGACCGAGAAGGCAATCAAAAAAAACGTTCGATCGATATAAATAAAACATTTCGTTCACGGGCAGTATTAAGTGATGTGCTGAATACCTTATCCTGCCATCGTTGTAGGCCGGGGTCCCCTCCACGATGGAGCGGATAAAAAAGGATTGATTGCAGTTGACCTCCTCCTGACCTCCCACGATACTGAAGCCCAGGCTGCCCGAAGTGCTCCGCCGCAGGACAATGTCTTTGCAGCAGTAGAGATGCCTGCATGAGCCAAGGGAGAGATTAAAAACACTAATCTCTCAACTGCATCTTTTAATTATATATCCTCTATATCTATTCCTAGCTGGATTGCTGAAACCAGCCACGTGCTGAAAACAAAGGCTGTTTGAAAGAAGGTGTGATTTATTTCTCCCAGGAGATGTAAAAGAATGAGAATAGTTGGACCTCTATGTCAGTCTCATAAAGATAGTCCGGGGCTGAGTGAAAATGATATTAAAATCTTTTTGGATGCACCACTGGTGTAGACATTTCCATGGTGACTCAGAACTTCTTTCTGACTCCTAATCAATTCACTGTTTGAGGAGAAACACATTTTTATTTCACTTTTAAGTAGCAGCGGCAGCAGTTGTTTATTGCTGTCAGTGCACCGCTGTCTGCCTGACAGTGCATTGTAGTGAGATAAATTCACATGTTACACTCCGAGGAAAAGTTTTCCCTTCTCATAACTTCAGCTGATATAATAGCGGTGAATATTAAAGCTGAAAAGTTAGTTTGAAAGTATAATGAGCTCTCTCTCCCCAGCTGGCTCTGTCAAAATTGCAGTTGGCACCAGCTGGCAGAGGTCACAAGGCCCAGTGTGGTGCGGGGTGTGAATTATACCGGAGTGGAGAAAGTAGAAAAATGTATAAATACTGAGAACGCCGACATCGGCGGGGGCTCACCTGGGTAGCTGCAGCCATGACACCCACAGTGGGGAGTAGTCGTCATTGGGTAGTGGGCTCTTGGTGCTGTCTGTGGGTGAGGGTGTGAGACAGGGCGGCAACGCACACTCCTGCATGCTTTCCTCCGGAGGACGCATCTCCAAGACCTTTAGCACGACAGGAGAGGAGGTGTTCTTCAAGTTGGCAACCGCTTCGCCTCGCGTCACCCCCGTCAAGTCCACCCCGTTCACGTTTAGCAAGATGTCACCTGCGGGGAAGGAAGTGGACAGCACAGCTCATCCTCTGCCCACGGTTGTTGCCCTGTTGAACGCTTTTCAAAGACCTTACAGAACAGGGACTTATCATCTGCCTGTTTAATATTCAGCAACCTTCCCGCTACAACACAAAGGCAGGAAACCAAGTGCCACCTGTGCTCTAAAAGGCTTCCTAGTGATGAAAGTGGTGCAAAGAAAAACAGACGGCACGGTCTAGCATGCTAGTAAGCCCTGCATGGATATGCAAAGCACAAGAATGGTCTATTCTAATACACAAACATGTCTCATAACTGCACAAACATAGACAGCTGCTGCTGCTCTGTCCCATATGAATGCAGTAATGTCCATCTTGAGCCATGCACAGGACAAACACACTCAATTAACTTGTGTTTTTATGAACTTGTTATGCTCCATCACAGCATTTCTCCAATTCCTCTTACAAACAGACCTTCTGGCAGGAAGGAATGAACATAATGACAGATTTAATAAGTTCATGTTGTACGATACTGGAATCAGCACTTGCAAAAAACTCTCCCTCCCCTGACTTCAACTGCATTTTAGGCTACACGCTGCTGCTGTTACATCCAGTTATTTGAGTGCAGCTCAATGTTTTGCTCTATTTCAGAGCTGACTGACTTCATATAACGAATTAATTACGTACTCCACAAATTCTCCTCCGGAACACAAAAAGTCCTTAGTGCTGCTATGCTAATGTTTGTTTGTGTTTTTGTCTAAGTGTGTCGAAGCCAATTTGCGCAGCGCTGAACCACAGCAGAGTTTTTCTGCTGGATGAATGAACTTCATAATGAAACATGAGTCTTAAGTGTTCATCAATCACTCAGTCTGTTATATACAAAGTATTCATCATCAAAGCCAAATCCATGACAGTCTACGTGACACAATGCGAGCTCCAGCAGGCGACAAGCTCACCAAGCAAATGCTCCATCCACTAAATGAGAAATGATTTGCACAGAAGCACTGAACATGACATTCCTTGTAATAAAACTTGGGAGTAATAGTCTGATAATTATAAGATGGAGCATGCAGGTGCGTAATGAAATGAGACATCAAAGAGTTCATTAGTATTTCATTATTACCTTTGCGAATGGAGCCCTCCTGTCCCACCACTCCGTCAGAGTCCACGTTCGTGACATAAATGGGGAGGTCCCACCCTCGGCTGGACATGCCGCCCGCCACCGTCATGCCCAGGGAGTCGTATGGCTCCTTTGTCAGAGTGACCGTCTTCTCGTAGCATGCAGGCTTCTGACAAGAGTCCTTCACAGGCGATAAAGGACGGGGAGAGACAAGTTTTAGTGGGGGGTAGATTAATAATGGAGATCTAAAAGCAACACGGCTGTTTTTAGCCCCAACGTCATGTACTAATTTATGTTCCACTGCCGTGGTGGGAGATATAAAAACATGCAGGATATTCATTATTGAAGTTGTCACTGGGCGTCGTTCTTTGTGTATCCACATTCTTATGAACACAATTACTCAAAAAACAAACATGATATGAACTTAATTGTTGCACCAAGGGCACCTTCTATACTACATAATCTAATTGGGTTTTGGAGCTGCACATTTGCATATTAATAAGGACTGTTGTCTCTGGGAGCCGCGATAGACTCTTAATGATGGGAGAGTTCATATGAACACCATACGTGTTGTGCTATGGGGACAAGAGTCCAGTGACATAGACATAGTTGCTAATTAATGAATGACCTCATTAGCATAACTGGTCATGTATAATATATGGCGGTTATTAATATAGGACATCAAGCAGCTCGAGCGCCTCTTCATTTCGCGTGCATGCTGGACACAGAGAGACTGATTTATTCATAGGCGTCGTGATAGCAACTCGGTCTGCGAGGCCGTGTGTGGGATGAAGTGCGTGAGGTTTTATTTACGGCGAGTGTGTCTGTGTGTCAGATGGGGGAGAGCGAGGGAGAGTGGAGTAGTAATGAATAACACATGGACACATTGAGGTTGATGGGATGGAGCCTGTGCTGCTTCACTAATGTGCTGCATTCACACATTTCTGCTGCGCTCACAGGAGGAGATCACTCGTGGTCACATGTCTGACCCCGGGGCACGGCGCCGACTATGGCTGTGTGAACTCAGTTACTGCCTGCATACACAACACACTGTAGGTTGAGTAAACTGTTTACTGTACACTGCTGTGGGATGTACTGCGTTTGTAAACATACACGCATAATACGCCTTCATCAAGAGAGGAATGAGCCTACAGAGCTCCCAGTCAGAGCCACTAGCTGCCCGGCTAACTGAGCTAACTAGCTACAGTCAGCTACAGCTAGCAGCAGTCCTCACCATTTGTTCTGAGTGTAAATTTGAAAGGCGGCTAATTGTTAAATATTGTACCTTCAACATATTGTATCTTTCTAGTGTATACTGTATAAAACCAGAGTGCAAAGGACAAGTTGTGTTTTTTTCTGGGCTTATTTGTTGCCTGTGCACAGTGACTTTAGCTATTTAGTCGACTTTAGGGGTGCTGGTAGGATTTCTTGCCTTCAGACAGAGCCAAGGACACAGTTTTCCCTGGTCCCTAGTCTCTATGCCAAGCTAAACTAATTGGCTGCTGCCTGTACTTTCAATATTTACTGTACAGACTTTATGGAGTTGTCAATCTTCTAATCTAACTTTCTGCGAGAAAGTGAATAAGTAACTTTCCCAAAGTGTCAGTCTATTTCTTTAACAGGGTATTAAGCCCAAATCATGAGTGGTTTGATGCGTTTTTTTAAGGAAAGTTATCCACGGAGGCCTGCTTCGCTGACTGCAAATTTGAAATCATACATTTTCTGCTTCAAACAGTGAAACTAAAAAATAAATCTGTTAATCAAAAAATAAGTTGAAGCTGTCAAATGGATCATTGTTAGAGCTATAGCTATCACAAGGTTCATTAAGGATCAGGGAGAACTCTTTTAGGGAAGGATGGAGGAGGATATCCTGAGAAGTGAGCTGTTGTTTTCTGTAAAGTGAAAAAAAAGGCTGATGTGGATGCAGCAGCCCTTCTCTGAGTGGTGGAGAGAGCCTGATGTACTACTGAAATGACATGCTCAGCTTTGATGGGAGAATAATACCTCCACGGATCATTTGCACCTGAAAGGGAATATTTATCATGGGAAGGGGAGATGCAGGAACAGAGATCCTCTCCGTGTGTTGGTACTGTTCTTGTCTCGTGTACGTGTGTGTGTGTGTGTGTACGTGTGTGTGTGTGTACTGCTCACCAGGAGTGTTTGTTCTATATCCACAGGAGAATATGGTGGGGGGCCGTCCATGCCCCACGGGGCTTCTTGTAAGATGTCTGGGGTCGGTAGGCAGATCTGACGGGACACTATGAAGTGGACACCCTCCTCGCTTGCCTGGAGAACATTCAGAGTGAACACGTAGTTCAGACGTGAGTTGCAAATGATACCAAGGCAACAGACATTTGTAACAAGAGATTGACAAGACTGATATTAATCCCAATAGCGAGCTATCTTATCTTAGCGGGAGAACGGCTAGCCTGGATTCACTAAACGGTGTCAAAATCTGCCCACCAGCACGTCTAATTAGCGTTGATTGTATATCCCTGCAAGGTTTGTGGAAAAACAACAATAAGATATCATGCAGCCAAGACTGCTAAAAGTCTAAAATTGTGTTAATTAGTGAGCTTTAGATGAGCTGGTAGGTGGAATTTGTTACCTTGTCAGAGCCCTATGTTCAGTTGATACATAGGCACCCTTTAAAAAGAAATTAGCAGGAGAACCAGTTAGTCATCGTTTAAAATTCACTGCCACCCAGTAATAATCTATTTAAGTCTCCTCTCTGTGACTCAAACTTCGACTACTGAATGCCAGTCCAGCTGCTCATTCACACATTTACATGTAAGTGGGTCCAGGGGACACGCAGACTGTCTGGCTGCTTCCCTCTACCTCCACTCTGTCATTCCTCTGAGATTTCCACTGGTCTCTGCAGCACAGAGCTGACTCCTGAATTACCCAGTCCAGCCCATTATTGCCTTAATTGGACTAATTTAATTTCTTCCCTGCCAGTTCTTGATCTCTGACAGAAAGTGGCTGCTCTGAGAGGCCATGTTGGCTCCACAGAGACCCAGAAGAGCCAGGCAGGCTGTGCAGACAGGAACTCCGGGCCCGGAGACCCTGCAGAGTCAGCCGCAAACACACTGCAATTAACCACCATTAACCACAAACACACCACCATTGACTGGCATCAACCAGGAACCAGAGACTGCCGCATGGCTCGGTCCATCAGGGACTAACCACAATTAAATACTATTAACTGCAGCGAGTGCAGACACAACAGCACAGCACAACACAATTAGCCTGAATCACCACAATTATCTTTAATACCTCGGGGACCTGGAGTCAGAACAGAACACAGTTGTTTATGGTGTGCAACAACATGTGGACTCATTTTACTGTCACAACTATGCTAATCCCGCCGTCTTAGTTAAATCAATACCTTAATAGAAAGACCTGCTGACTGACCTGGATGAGCAGAGCTGCGTGTTCCGGTGCTCCGTAACGTAGATCGTGCCCGTTGATGGCCAGCACGCGGTCACCAACACACAGCTGTCCATCGCGTGCTGCCAGGCCGCCCTCCAGCAGGTGAAAGATGTAGACTCCGTGCTCCTCTGGCCGCCTCACTAGCTTAATGCCCAGCTGTTCCTCTGGAGTGGTTTTATTCAGGACCACATGGATGCTGTCATCCCTCAGGGGATGGTGGGGTAGGCCGTGAGACGGGTGGCCTCCTGCGATGTCGTGGCCGTGCCCGTGGCCGTGTGGGTGACTGTGCGAATGTGAGCGGTAGCGATGGCGCTGTTCTCTCAGCACGGTTAGCCGGAGGAGTTGGCAGGGCTGTTTGAGGGTCGCCACAGCGTAGCAGTGGGGTACGTTGCTGATGTCAATGCCGTTTACCTGAAGGGGCCAACAGAGATGCAGTTTAGAAATAGGACTTCTCTATTATGGTATAATGTAAGTGCTATATGAAGGAAACTCAAGCGAGAAGTCAAGAAACTCAAGTCCAGTCGCCTTTGTGTAGCACATGAATATACAACTTTGTTTACTTTTTACTGATTTGTGAAACTAATCTCGACTGTGATACCTTCAGGATCATGTCCCCAGGCAGCAAGCGTCCATCCCGAGCGATGACGCCCTCCCTGTAGATATCCTGGATGAGGATGCGAACCAGGGGGGTCTCATTGCCGCCGACGATGCTGATGGCCAGCGGCTCTGAGGGATCCACCCGTGTGATCTTAATACTGGTGAGTTCCCCATCAGGGATAAGGTGGTGCAGCTGAGGAAGAGCCAGCACTAAAAAGGAGAAGGCGCAGGAGAGAAAATGGCTGCGCTTAGCTCTGAATCTTACTGTACAACAAGAAAAAAATTGACAAATAGCCAAAAAAAACAGGATAGGAAGTGGGAGGAAGAGAGACGCATGGAGGGAGAAAGAGTGGAGGACCGTGGTGGAGAGGTTCAGCAGTGGAACCAGCTGTCTCTACTCCCCCAGGTTACTAAAACAAACTTGTACAAGCCAAGAGGGAAAATTGACTTGGCTGATCATCCTGCTCGATGTTTGTATCATTAGTCACTTACATCTGTAGAAAGTATGCTTGGGAAAACCCTCGATTTCTAATTTCCACAAGGTTATTACATGGGCGTACAGTTGTACTCAGAAAAGTATGAATGTATTTCAAAGCATTTCACGTTGATGTTAATTCAAAAGGGCGTACATCTTCTTCATTTTTCCTGAAAGAATTGAATGAAATCTGCCCAAGCGTTGCACAAGAGATTTTAAATATGCATTTGTAGCACATTCAGAACCTGTTTATACCTCTCAGATTGCCATTGAAATATGTTCTTCTCAATAGTATCGCATTCATCCTCATCCAACATTTATGAAAGATGTGTACTTGTCCGCCAGTTTCATTTCATTCACTCCCCCTCATGCCCAGTTGTGAATCACACTCCGCAGCAGAATGACACATCCTGGGCCGGACCTTGTGGAGGTGGGTGTGGATCTTCTGTGACTATTTTGGCCAACAGCCCTCGGCCAATAAATGACAGAGAAGATGAACTCCTCGCCGTATTTCTTCTTCTTGCTTTATGAGAAATGTCTCTCTCCTTATCCCTCAATGGGCCGTCTCCCTCTGTGTCCCTGGCTCCTCCGTAGCCTCAGTCGTTCGTTCTACTCACGCTGCACTTTCTCCATTCCAAAGTCAATATTTTGTCGTTATCGCAGCAGATTGCTTCCAGGGTGGAGAACACATGAACACAGGGACCTGCGGCTATTATGCAACCCCTCCTCCTCTCCATCACACTCGTCCAGCCTCCGTCTTTGTTCGGCCCGTCATTTCCCTCTTTTTCTCATCCCTCCGCGTGGACATTCCTCTGCCATTACTTATTATCTCTGTTGTATTTTCGGTATCCTCTCTTCCCTCCATTTGTTCTGTGTGGATCCATCTCTTCTTCAGACTTCCATCCTCTCCTTCTATCTTTGTCTCTCCAGCGGCGGGCAATGAATATTTAATCTATTCTCTCAGCCTCCTCGGTGATGGCCTCAGAGAATAATCTAGTCCCTGATCATTCGTCATCCTTCTTTCTTACGCAATACCACATCCATCCTCCTCTACCCATCACACCGCAGTTGTACTTCAACGTAATGCTCTCTTATCGTTAACTATATTTCCTCTGCTTAAATAGCCCCGATGGTGGGCAGCGGATTTTACATTGAAGACCCCTAGAGCACATTCTCTTTATGACATAACATGCCGTGTCACTGCCATGTCAAGAACGCTGCTCTCTCTGGAGACTACTCCATCAAGTTGGCGCAAACCTGTTGACCCTGGCTGTGTTGGGAGGCAGAAGGAGAGGAAGGGGGGATGCACGAGGGGATGAAGAGGGAGAGGAGGTGGAGAAGAGAGGGAGGACGTCTCCTCTGACCTCCCCTATTCCACTCTTGTCCAAAGTGCCTCAGGCTACCGCTCTCCCTACTGATCTGTCTCTAGTGATGCACCGGCGGACTTATGCAATCTGCAGCTGAATTATTAAAGAAACATATGCTACTGTTACACTGTGGGCTCCCAGCCGTGTCACCCTCCTCGTACAGCTGAGGGAACAACGTGGATACACACATTTGGAGGCACGCCCTCTCTCTGGAACCCTCTTCAGGGAATCACAAAGTGCAAATGCGGCAGTGACATAATACAATCAAGACACAACACAGAAAAGCACCAAACAAGCACAAAAATATACACGTCACAGGAGCCGAGCCAAGACACGCGAGCCCTGATCCATACCTTCCTGCGGCACACTGGAGTTCCTGGCGTTGTCCCTCTCCTCGGACGTCTCATTGCTCACCGCGTTGCCACTCTTGGTCCTCCTCAGGACACTGAATGCCCGGTTCAACCTCCTGAAGGAGCGGCTCCTCACTGAAGAACGGTCAAAGTTTCTGACTGCAGAGGAGACAGGGGGAGAAAGAGAGGCACTTTATACATCAGCTCACCCTCAACATGCCCGGACATGTCTGAACCTGCCTCCTCGCAGCCAATCAAATGCCTTCTCCTGTCCTGTAGTGAATGTTTGAGAGCTGTGTTTGGTGTGTTGCCATAGGTGATGGTGAGATGATGGAATACCTGTGATCCAGGAGGTCCACTTTGAACAATAAACTATAATACTGAAGGATTATCAGATGCCAAAACAGTGCACAGCGATTTATGATGTACAACTACAACCGTGGTAAGTTTGCAGTCATCAGTCCCCCGTTCTTCTTGATCATAGTGAGATAGAGTAGAATGATGTGCCTTTGTGAAGGGTACTGCTGAACAAAACTAAACTGTATTAAAGTTTTCTTTAGAGTTTCTGATCTCTAGTAGCACCTTAGTGTGTAACGGTTGTGTATCGTGCACACAAACAAGGATGTGCATGTCGGTGGGTTTCCTGATGTGACTCCAATATTGAAATTCAGGGTATCTACGAGCACCAATACCTCAATGTTTGGAACTCATTGGAATCCTTCTAAGAAAGTTAAATGAGTCAGCAACTCACCCTGACTTAATACATTACATGTAAATGCTAAAAACATTGAATTTCATAATGACAAAGAAACTGAAGGGGCGACCGTGGCTCAGGGGTAGAACCAGCGTCTTCTTATCAGAAGGTTTCGGGTTTGATTCTTCTGGTCTGCATGTTAAAGTGTCCTTGGGTAAGATACACAACCCCTGCCCCCCCCCCCCCCCCCCCCCCAAAAGCTCCTGATTATGAATTGCTTTTTCTGCTAAATGTAAACTGCATCTAATGCGGATTGGTCATGTCATAGTCAGCACACAGCGGCTGAAGTCATGTCATGGCCGATACCTGATGTGGCATCAGGTATCGGCCAGTATCTGCGCCAATACCCATGCATGTAAACATAACTCTGTTTAGAAGGAAACACAGTGCACCATCAAGGCAAAACTTGAGCCAGGCAGCCTTTTTTTCGAGCCCTGTGTACTGGGACACCTGCTGTGTTGCTGCAGTGGTCTCGCTGAGAGGAATAGAGAGACTGTGTTTTTGCCTCTAGTCCTTTTTCTTCTGAGGTGTATTTGTTGAGTTACTTCCAACATGCTCAAATATTGTGTCTTTTTCTTTTGTGGATGGATGAAAGCTTTCAACTTGTGGCTCTTTAATTAATAAACTCAATCTGTGCTGGGTATAGTAACAGGGTTGCGTAACTGCAGCAGTGATGTAACACACCCTGGACTTGACAACATTCAAAACGGACCCTCCCCCGAGAGACCGTTGTCTAGTGCTTTGCTTTTCTTGGAAGAAGAAGAAGAAAACAGACATGGTGGAGGAGGCTGCAGTGGGGAGGCAGCAGTCCCAGCCTGGCTGCACAGAGCACGGGGCAGCGAGCCTCTGCAGCGCCCCTCCCTCCCTCTGCGGGCTCGGGGAGATGCGAGGGCTCCTGACAGCCACATTATTCTTTAAAAGCACCAGCCGCTTCTGGAGCTGACAGCTTGTTCAGCAGTAGTGGCGCTTGTGGTGGTGGTGGGCGCTCGGCCGGCCAGGCTAAAAGTGCTGGTGCAGCGTCATTTGGTGTCCCCACTGCATGTGTGCGCTCACACTAGGGGTGGGGGGGCAAAGAGAAACACTCGTGACTGCTTCCTGGTTTCACAGGTGGGAGAAACGGAGGGGTGAGAGGGGTGTTCACGTCACTGGGCCTTAACACACACTTTCATCGGCTATATTTAACCCAGCTCTCCTTCCATTTCTCCTTGACTGCATAATGTAACTGCCCTCTCACTCTCAAAGAGAGATTTTATGGATTGCTGAAAAAAAAAACAAGTCAGTGGTGCTAATTGGCTAATAGGATTTCTATCAGAGTACGTTAGGGAGAACAAAGACTGTATTCGAGGTTGAACGAGCGCCCTGGTTATAAGTCTGCAGGTGTAAGTGTATGTTTGAACATAGGTCGCTGGCATCTGGTTTTGACTGGGAGACTATGTAACCGTGGAACTGGAAAGCTCTCTACGCCGTATTGATTTTCAATCTGTCATTCTGGCAAACACTCCCTCCAGCTCCCTGTCTCTGGACGGGTAACATCAGGGTAACGTCATGCAGGACTGAACATGACCACACACGAACACAAACATCCGTTCGCCCACTCACACTCACTCTTCTTGCTGCTGCTGCGGGCGGCCAGGCTGGTTGTGCTGCCCGACTGACTGTTGGGGTCCTCCATGCTGGGGTCGAAGGCGGGGTTGACCAGACCGGGCTCGTCCGACAGAAGGGCCACGGCGGCTGAGGTGGGGCCGTCATTGGGCAGCGTGGCGATGGTGAGTTCTGACGTGCTGTCGGTGCATTCACCCTCCTGCGAGCGCCGCTTCCTGTCCGCTGAGAGCCCATAGTGAGAGGCCCCTTTACACCTGCACACAGGGGTTTAAAGGTCAATCTCAAACTCATGTTACACTGCCAGCATGGTGCGATTAATAATGGACATGTTGATGAAATGATGACTGATGATTTCACAAAGGTTGCTCGGATTCTGTTATTCTCTCTTATTATCACAGCAGAGTGAAAGTCAACAAATTCATGTTAACGTCTAACGGAAAGGTCACATTCTCAAGACTAATGCGAGCAGATTTCAGCCTGAGGCTTTCTGCACACTGACCTCTGTCTTCTGCTTTGGGACTGCCTCACACAAAGACTTCTTATCTGACCTCGTCACTCAAACAGCACTTCTCTGAGATACCACACAGCCCGTACAATAAGCCACAACAACATGAGTGTAGTTCCTGGTGCTCTCACTTAAAATTATGCAGCACCTCTCTGAGAATGTACCAGAAATGTCATATTTACTCTCACAAAGAAAAAAAACAATTCCTGTTGCCTGCATGCCGTCTCTGTGACGGTATCTGTAATCACATGTAGGATGGGTTTTCTCTGTGGGTGTGAGCGTTGGCATCCCAGACAGATGATTGAACACAAATGTAAGACAACACCCGTTAGAGAGCAGAGAGGGCGGGTAACTGACACAGAGTTTGAATATAAAACAGAGATCGTCTCCATGTTGTTTTTGTAAAAAAACAAATCTAATTCTCAAGTTCCAGATGTCTCCTCCCTGTCAACAACCGCGACACATTCACAGCCTCTCTCTCTCATTCACACACACACACAGATACACACATGTACACACTTGCACACTTATTATGCTGCACGCCATAAAAGGCTTTTCACACTGACATTATTAAATTGGGAATGTTTGTGTGTGAATTAAAGATATCCCTACAGAGTTGGGTGGTGTATTGTTGGAGAATTTTTCCTCCATCTGTAAGCCATAAAGACTCTGAGCTGACGCTTCATCAGAGGCAGGAATAACACTGGCTTGTCTCTCCGGCTGTCTCTGCGGAGCCATCAGCACAAACATTAACTGGGTTTTAATGAGCTGGATCAAACCCAGCCTCCACTTCAACAGTAGCTCAGAAAACGAGGAGCGGCGTCGTTCTCCTGTGCGGATACCGCTGGATCTAACACGCGGGATGTCAGGCCATGAATGAAGGGTTGAGGAAAAGCAAATGGTGGCCATGATTGCAGAGAAAAACAAGATTACATGCTGGTGAGCCATTCGAGCCCGGAGAGGCCACTGCCCCCCTCAGGGCACCACATCAGTAGAAGCAGCATTTTGTCTCAATAACACAGCTGTCAGAGTGGGTCGTGCACTCTGTCCATATTTCACAGGGAAAATCATTTCAACCTGAAGTGGGTTCTATATCTCACTTGTATCCATGGGACTCACTGTTAGATACAGCATCACACAGAGCTGAAGTACCTATTGATCTCACTCTGAGCTCTGACATCACACTACAGTACAGTGCATGTGTCTCTGCATGTGTGCATATCGATATACCTGTGCGTGGGCAGTGCCACCGGCAGTTATTCCTGTTCACTCAGTTAGTAAATTGAATGCTATCAAGCATGTCGGCGCAGCAACATAGCACTTAACTGAGTGAAGTGGTTGAACAGAGCAATATTTCAATCAGCTGCAGAGGAGAGGGCAGCGCTGCACTCCTGAGAGGGCAGAAGCTTTCCTCGTGTCACTCGCGATCAATTAGAAGAATTAAAGTTGTGTGCGGCTCGAAACACCACTGGCACTCACATAACTGTCTTCAGGACAGGAATAGTAGCTCCTCAGACAAATACCTTTGTGCCTGAGAACAGAAAAGGCAAATGTGTACATGTAGGGCTCAGCTACTGGATGAACTGCCAGGAAATTTGCCATGGATATTAGAGTTCCCTGTAGGCTACGTTCTAACTTTGTTGTTCCTTTGCCGTTTCATTTAACACCATCAAACTTTTCATTTGTTCACTTGTTCCACTACTTTGTGGTTAGTTAATTAGAAACGCTAGGATGCTAATGTGCTAAACAAAAATGGTGGACGTGGTAAACATACACCCCGAACATCATTAGCATTGTTAGCCTGCCGACGTTGGCACTGAGCTCAAACCACCATCGTGCCGAGGTTCAGCCTCACGCTCAGACTCCCCAGCCCTGGTTGTAGACTCTGTCCTGTGAACATTTCACCACACTCAGACTCGCAGATAAACAAACGAACTGACAAACATTACAGATTCCAGCTTTAATTGTCCTTACTGTTACACACATTAGAGCTGCTGTGACCATTCCTGTGCAACATTGTCCTCATTAAGTTTAATTCCTCCCAGCTGCTCTTAATATCTTCATCTATATATAGATCCGCTGCCTTCCAAAGTCTTGTGTAGCAGCACTGACTTCAGACGCTTGACTGAACAATTGCTTCCCTTTGATTTACACACATGCACACACTTTTCATAGGCTCGTATAGGACGTCTGGTCCAAGCTGACTGTATGGAATTGAGGCCTTGGACAACATTCCCCTGTTTCAGCGCGGCTTGTGGAAAATGGAGAACCACAGTCAGTCAGCGGAGATGGCCGAATACCTTTGAATACAGGTTCATTCAGCTACATAAATCTTACAGACCACCCAAATCTTTGCGAAATGTCTGTCCGAGTAGTAATGAATGCACGCTACACATACACTTTGAGAACGGGAGATCTTAAGGGGTTCGTTTCTAGTGCATGCATATATATAGTCTGTGGATCTCAGACACGAAGGATACGAACCAAAGAGAAATATATTTAGAGCTGTCACTAGGAACAACAGATACAAGTTGTAGTGTGTGATGAGTCCCAGAAACATAGAGGCCGTTATAACAGAGAGTCTGAGACAGCAGCCTTTGTTTAGAGTGCCGTCGGTTTATTAAAGGCTTTGTCTCCCGTTAATTAAAATCTCCTTCCTGCAGGGCACAAGTTGCCTTTAAAGCACTGCCATGCCTCAGCTGCCTAGACTTTGAATGTCTGACTTTTAATGCTAAGGCCGCCGCCTGTGCTGTCTGAGGTTAAAGGCAGGGACGCATGACAGAAACCCCTTGTATCCCTCACCGGGGTGGTCCTGGAGTTTCAGAGCCGAGCTAAGCGGGCCAATTAAGCGCGAGGTGCTGTGCATCGAGGGAGGTGTGC
This sequence comes from Sparus aurata, assembly GCF_900880675.1. Classification (NCBI taxonomy): domain Eukaryota; kingdom Metazoa; phylum Chordata; class Actinopteri; order Spariformes; family Sparidae; genus Sparus; species Sparus aurata. The sequence continues at coordinate 7,920,316 of NC_044197.1, forward strand.
CTGCAAAGATCTCCTCACTTTTCATCCTTCTTTTCCTTCCTTCTTTTCTTCCTCGTGTAAACAAACATCCTTTATGTATAAAAATCATGAGTGTGCTCACGCAGAGCTACCCTTTTTCCTCATGATTTTTTCAGGGGGGATGATCGCTGAGCTCAGAGGATGCTCATTAGCGCTGCAGTATCCGTGCCTCGGTCAGCGCAGCCTCAGTTATCACATCATCTCTCTAAACCCCGGGATCTGTGGTGAGATAAGGAGCGAAGACACCAAAACATCCCCGGCACTCTCACCCCTCCTCTTATCCCTTATCCCTTAACCTCCTCCACCTCCTACTCCCCCTTTTTTTCCCTTCCACCCTCTCCATTAACAATTACCCATGGTGCTTTCGGTGGCACTGTGGTCGTGCCGGAGCGCCCTGGCGGTGACACAAACAGCCCCGTTCTTGTGATGTGAAATAAACACCAGCTCACAACTCATCAAAGCCTGTGAGATTCTCCAATCCTCTTTAGGGGTGAGTGGATTATCCCTCCTAACCCAAATACTCTCTCCGCTCCCTGACTGCCACGGACAATCGTGTTGGGCCACACGCAGCATGCAGCGCAAATTACCTCGGTTGAGGTGACAATCCAGGTCAGGCAGTCAGATACGCAAAGTGGGATGTGTCTGGGTGCATATGTTTGCACGCTGCCGACACCTAATCATGCAGCCGACTGATTTGTTTATTCATAAGCTCGTCCTGCGTCTGTCGGGCTGCCCTGCGTTTCACCCGCATGTTTGACAAACTTTGCTAAGTTGAGCTCTTTCTCTTCTTCTTGCCTCCATATTAGTCTGAAAACAGCAAAAGGCAGTCGTTCCTGACAACTTCCGACTCTTGCAGCAAACTCTGTGACGCTCTCGAAAATACACCTGACATGTAAGAACCCAAGAGAAAAGGAAAGAATCTCCTCTTGCGTCATGAGCCCGGAGGAAGCCTGCAGGTTTTTCGCACCGTGGAATGTGTGGGATACAGTAAATGTGAAAACTATGGGGGAATGTGAGAGAGGCTTAAGAGTGACAGCATGTGTGCGATGAGTTTATTTTTGGAGCACTAATGAATACGGGAATGAATATAAGCTGTTTGCACAATATTTAGCGACTTCTTAGTCCTACTGATTAGTTTAGAGCTAGAGATTATTTGTGTGTTTTGACAGCCTGTGACAAAGATTAAACAAAATGTGCCAAAAAGTTCAAAAGCCAGGGAGTAACGCTGCCACTTTCACCACCAAATCTCACAGTGCTTTCTTAAAGTCCATTTACAGGTTCATCGTTTTGTTTTGGGTTACTGATAGAACAGTTTTACATTCTTTGGTGCTCAATTCACACATTTTCTCATACTGTATTGTACTCTACTGTGTTCCCCCTCTGTCTGAAACTGTGTGTTTTAGCTCCTGTCTCTGATTGGTCAGCTCAAACACACCTGAGCCAACACCGCTGACAACCGCGCAGCTTCACTTTATTGATTATTTTGTGCCAAATTAGCTGCTAGGCATACATTTTGAAAATGTGTAACATGGCGATGTAGTTTGATGTCACAAACGTAATTAAAGGTGGGACTAATGATGAGGTGTTTGAGGAGCAGTATTTTCTGTGGGAGAGAGGAGCTTTGGTTTGTGGTGTGGATCTTTTACATGCACAAGAAGATATAAAATACTGAAGGAAAGGAAAACATTGAAAACGCATAATAAACATTCGAAAATTAAACCAAATTAAACCAAACAGAACGTGAAGAAACAACAGTTTCGACATAAGGTCAAAGGCATCAATGTTTTCTTCAGGTATTTACTGAAGTTAGCATGCTACACTGAAAAAAACTCTTTCTCCCAGCTGCCCAAAGTGGTGTTAACAATGCTCCCTTGGTAGTCCAGCTAGCTGCACTGCTAACTGAGCTAACAAGCTAACAGTAGCTACAGTCATGGATGTATGAAAGGATACAGTTAGCAGCAGTTATCAGTTACTCTGGTGATATTCTGCCCATTTATGTGTTGGTAGTGTGAATTCAAGGTGACTCATTCTTACGCAGGCAACTTTAATAAAGGCAAATATTGGTTAGAAACCATCATTAGAATCCAGAAATGATTCATGTTTTTTTATGTAATAAGGATTTCTGCTTTGCTCAACATCTTTTGCAGCTGATTCAGGGATGAGACTCTCGAGAGCAAACTCTGTCCAAAACAGCTGTTGGCTAAGACTCATCAAGGACCACCTCGCCTCAGACCAGACTGAGCAGGAAAAAACATGCAGAGCTCTGGGAAGCACCTGTGACACACAAAGTGGCCAAACAAGAATGTGAAGGATGCTGGTCATTACTAGAATTTATGTTGTTAAAGGCTTGACTTGAGCATTTTTCCTTGATTAAGATTAGTATAGCAATTACTTGTTTATCACACATCAGGCCAGGCGCCAAACACATAAAGTAAAGTTTGATTGGGGGGTGGGATTGACAGAATGATAGATAGATACATAGAGGGAGGGGGAGAGGAGAGAGAGACATAAAGACAGACGGAGTAATCCAGTTAATGATGAACTAGAGGAGTGTTAATCAGAGGATGCGCTGGTGTGTTGATTGGATCCGCCTGTTGTGAGGGGTAATCCCATCTGCTGCGCGAGGAGGGGGTGAGATCGCAGCTAGAGGGGACGGACGTCGATGTGGGAGGACATTTTCAGCTAAGCTCGCGCCCAAAGACGGATCTGCTAAATCGAAGTAGGAGGCGAGGTTTTAGCTGGGTGCGACTTCTTGCACCCTTTTGAAGACGACTGCAGACAAAAAAAACAAAAAAAAAACGAGAGTGAATGTGTACAGCGGCCCACACAGCACATAAATCCCGTCTTTGTGTTTCAACTTTCCTTTTGTGCTTCTTCCTGCGTGGCGAGCGGTTGCTCAGCAGGTTTGGCATGCTGGATTCACCCCGCTGTGTTGTTAGTGCAGAGCCCTGCCCGAGTCAGCCGGTTAGGAAACGGCCCGAACTCTTTAGTCATGCCTTTTCAGCCGATCAATACGTAGGATCATCAGTCGAGCCCTGACCTCATGATCAGGCTGGAAGGACATTTATGCAGCATTTATTGTGTCGGTATCTGGTTTCAACCAAGTGGTCGATCTCGCTCTTTGTCAGCGGAGGAGAAGAAGAAGAGCACAGGAAGGACTGCCACTGATTTATTCTCTGCTCCCTGGCTGAGCTGGATAATACACCTCACGTATGTCCACCTCAACAGTGACTGACATATCGTATACACTTCTGCGCACACAACTCTTACTGTAACTCCCTCCACACTACAGTGCATGATCATAGAGAATCCCCACCAGGCTGATGTCCCGCATTGCTCTTGGCACCTTTCATCCTATATATTTCTCACTCTGTGCCACACCAGATCTTGGCAGTGTCCTGTTTTCTCAACCTCCACGTGCCGTGGTACAACTGGCTGAAACAGGGCCAGCAGCGATCAGCCCGACCCGGAGCCCTGGCACTCAGTGGGGCACCGTTCACGTGAGAGATTAACTCTCCTCTCTCTCTGTCGGTCACACTCTGCCGGCTCAGGTCGCTCATATGGAACCCCTCCTACAGATTAGCCGGCCGCAGACAAGAGACCAGAGCAAATAATGCATGTTTAACACGCCAAGCCTCAAAGATCCTAAACGCCCATCAGAGTGTGAGGCAGAGGTTAACTGACTCCTATTTTCACATTACACACATCTTCAGTGACATGGCTAGGAAAGTAGGGCGCTTGTTGTAAATGATTCAGCACAGATTGGAAAGTGCACTGCACTGCGGAAACCAAAACAGCGTACAATAAGGTTTAGTGAACCTAATCCCAATCTTTAAAGGAGCAGTACGTAGTTTTTTTTTTAAGCCTAAAAAGACTAAATAAACACACTCTTGGTTTCCGTGACTGAATAAACAAACTGACCTTAAAGGACAACACAGTTTCACTCTGTTTTACTTTGTTTATATGTGGCGGACCCTGCCACCTTTCTAGCGCCTTTGTTCAGTTATGGAAAAGATGAATATTTGTGAGTTTGTAACATTACCTCATTAATACCATAGGTATTAAAATGTTGCATTTGAATTTACTCTCCAAAGCTACGCAGTGCCCCTTTAAACCCTCTCTGACACTAATACCTGTTCACCTTGGTGCTGCTGTGCTGTATTTTTGCATGAACAGAGGCACATCTGACAGGAGGCCTCTGCTAGAATAAACAAGTTGACCCGCTACTCACTTTGTTCATGAATAAATGAATACATGCATAATTCATCTCTTCTTTTGTGACTGTGTGTGCACACGTGAAGTGTGTGCAGTTCAATTATACACAGTCAAATACGGGTTTTGGTGTGCAGATTTCCACGCGTATTTGTTTTGTGTAATATGAAATTTGTGCGTTTGTCCGTCTGTTCTTACAACTTCGGCGTGTCCTCTACATGTGTCCTCTTCTCTCATGTTTGATCGTGTATGCAGCGCACACGGCTCGACACTGTTGTAGCTTGTAGACGTTGTCCACCCATGCATATAAATGCTCTCGTGACGGATTCGCTGAACGTGCTACATGTTGTAAATCTCACACAGAGAAATAATTAAGATGACTTAATGTTATCTCCTTTTGGAGAGCTGTGCGAGTTGCATGATTTCTATCTCTCAGTCACTCTCCCCCTGGCCTTTCTTTGTAGTTTTGGCCTGCTGGATACGCTAAGACAGGGAGAGCGTTCTCACCACAGATCAGGGATTAATATTTAATCCAAACAAACGTCTAATTAGCAAAGCCTGCCGCGCACTGGAAGGCGAAGAGGGCACGGCGTGGTGTGCTTGCCTTTGACTCGAGATGGACCCGGCATAAACAAAAGCGCTCGCATTGCTCAGAACCGGCGAGTGTTTGGCGGCCGGGCAGCTAATCCTGTTAGAAAGCGTCCATGCCGAAGAAGTCCGGAACACTGGGAAGTGCGCGCGGCTGCTGGTGATCAAACACCACCGAGATGAGGGCTGAAAGGACGGAAGCTAAGCTAATCATAGTGTTTAAGACATCTCAGCGCAGGCCCAGAAATGAACATAGATTAATCATTAATGCTCTACAGCACTGCACTGTGATTATCAGGGGAGGCCATGTGGGCTGGGGGGAGGGAACAGGCAAGGTCTAATGTGTGTGTGTGTGTGTGTGTTTGTGCATGTGTGTTAGAGAGGGAGGGGGGGAGGGAGAAAAGAATCACAACCTAGGTGCTCCCCTGTGTGTGTCAGTGCTGCTTTTTTATTGGCTGCTGCTGACAGAGTCAAACGGCAGTAACCACATTAAGCATTTCATTGCAGGGAAACATTTACTCTCCGCCTGCATTGTTTGCCTCGTCCGCAGCACCGATACAACCCGCATACGAGCCTGTGCGCGCGTGCTTAGGTGCAAGTAAGACTGACAGCCCCTCTCATTTTTCCCACGCGACGGCAAATTGGACGAGAATCAGAGAAGAACGCGGGGTGGAGAGAGGGGAGCGAGGCAGAGACGCTGGTCACACAGGAGGCGCTGGAGGCTGCTCCTGTCAGCGGCGTGGATAAAGACAAATGGTGTGCCACTGCTCTCCAGCAAGGCAGAAAAACACCACGTCCGCGTTTGTCTGCTGCTGCTTTCTCTCTCTTGTCATGTCATAATCAGCAAAACAAACAAAAAAAAACAACTCACTGTCACAGGCATAGGAATACATTCAGACACACACTGTCAATACGTCTCACTTGGCCACGCAAGGGGAAATCTGATAATTGTTTTTTTAGAAATGACCCACATACCATATGCCGTATGTATGGCCAGATGGAAGGCAGGCACAGGAAGTGACCTTACGCCCTCCTGTCTTCTCTCATCTCCCCTCTCCTCTCTGTTCCCTGAACTGCTCATCCACTTCATCTCCATCCTTCCCCTCCTCCCATTCTTTCCCGTGTATAATCAAATGCAAGGATTCCGTCTCGTCTTCCAACTCCTCTGCTCACGTCTCCCTTCTCCTCCCCTCCTTGGCATCCATCGCCGGCCAATATGGGCTCGTGGCGTCTGCAGTAGCTAAAGCCCCACTCAGTGGAGAGAGCATACAATGAAATGAGAGGATTTGCGGGGCGCTCCATTGTTCCATGTATTCATGCAGCATAATGGGACATTTCCGTCAGGCTGGAGAGAGGAGCGGTAGCCCGGCTCTGGGATCAGGGAGCCGTGGCTTCACACGGTGCTGCTCAACATGAACTCCCACACAAAGAGAGTCTGAGGGCCAATACAGAGCAGAGAACACGTTCAGCGAGAGACGAGCCAAGGAGAGGGGAGTGTGACGTTTCTGCTCAGTCAGACGACAAATATGAGGATCAGTTGTTCATTCAAGTCCAAAAAAATGCCAAACATTCGCTGGTTGAAGCTTCAAAATGTGTCTGTCTCTGTTCGTCTCATTGTGGACTGAATCTGTCTGGGTTTTGGGCTGTTGGTCGGACAAAAGAAGCAACATAAAGGACCTCTGTGACACCTTTTAGATAAAACAATTAAAATGAATCGCCAAAAAACTGCTGATAGATCGGTCGATCACAATATAAATATAGAATACGCCTGCTGGTGTTGATGTTTTCTTTCCATGGTGTCAAAATTCAACAACAACAGCCAACGTGCTGCCCACCTGTTTGTTTACGATGATGTAACCACTGATTAAATATTCATTCAAACAGGTGCGCTTTATGTTACGTCTTATTTTATGTTCCTGTTAAATAGATGAGAGCCAATGTGTACGTATAGTAAATGTAAACTGTATATCGAACAGATGCGAGGCGAAGAGTGGCCGGCTATGAATTTTTAATGCTGAGGTGAGAGTCTGTTCCACAAACAAAACACACCGTATCAACAGCAGCCATCCGTATGGTCAGCAGGAAGTCGCGCACGCACGGCACATACAGCTTACAACTGTAAGCAAACACACGCTGACATTTTGCTCAGATCAATACGGCGCTCACAGACACACTCGCACATGCTACTGATGAGAGAGAGAGAGAGAGAAAGAGAGAGAGAGAGAGAAGAGAGAGAGAGAGAGAAAGAGAGAGAGAGTGAGTGAGCATGCTGCAGTGCTGTAGCATCCAAACTGTCCTGGACAGCACACAGCCCTACCTGCTGGCTCTACTGCATCCCAGTGCCACAGCAACCAGTGACCAAGGCATGAGAAATCAATTCAACTATCATAAAGGCACACTTGAACTCTAGGAGTGATGATAAAAAAGTTACACACACACACAAACACACACACACACACATGCATGTACGTCAACACGAATGGCTGGTAAAAGTGACAACAACACATGAGCGGCTGCATGGACTGCCGATGGAGGGGAGCGATGGGGGTGATGCCGGTGGTGGGGGATGCAGGAGGATGCTGAGTGTTGTACTCACAGCTCAGAGTAGAGGATGTGCAGGTTGCCCAAATTGTCTGTGTAGTTGGCCGGGCTGAGCCAGGGCAGGACCAGGAGCAACAGAGCCTTCATGGTCAACGCTCGGCTCTTCCTCCTCTCTCTTCCCCCCTCTTCCTCTCTCCTCTCTGCGCTCTCCCCTCTCCTCCTCTTCGTCTATTCCCCCCTCCTCCCCTTCCTCCTCCTCCACCTCCAATCCTCCGAACCTGGCCGTGCTGACCCCCCTCCCGCCACCCTCGCCTGCCTTCCTTTTCCAGAGGCGCTCTCGGTATCGGAATTAATCCTTCCGCTTCCTACCTTTTTCAGCCTCTTCCCTTTCTTCCCCCCTCAGCTTCTCTACCTCTGTGCCTGTCTGTGAGAGCCGGGGAAGCTTCTTCCTGTGCCTCAGGCTGGCTGCCTGGTCATCTCAGCTGCAGAGGCAAGCGGGCCAGTTGCCAGAGGTGGAAGACGGAGCGGAGGAGGAGGAAGAAGCAGCAGCAGCAGCAGGAGCAGCAGGAGCAGGTGCAGAGGAGAAGTCCCGTTGTGGCACAGGAGGAAGAGGAGAAAGTGCAAGAAGAAGAGGAAGGAGACCCATGCAAAGGTGGCACATTTGGAATACAATTTGAGATGTGCAGCCCCTTAATCTGCTCTGGGCACTGGCGAGTTGTAAGAGGATTTGCGCTCGTATGCGTGTGTGTGCATGTCTGTCTACCCTTCGGTGTGTGTGCGTGCGTGCGCGTGTGTATGTCAGAGAGAACGGCGCAGGCTGTGACTTATACTGCAGCAGAAACCACTCAGAGGGGGGGGGGAGCCGGAGCAGACCAAACAAAGACAGGAGGAGGGGGGGAAGGTACCTGGTGCTGCTCTGATTGGCTCTGCCCCTCATCACACGCGTACGCACACGCTCAGACACACACACACACACACGTACAACCTCTGCATTCACCTCCCCCCTCCCTCCCCCCAACCACCCCACCTCCTTCACATATGTTGTTCTGTGACGGGGAGGATGGGGAGGAGAGGGAGGGATTGTGTTGCCTCCAAACCTTCACCCCTCCTCTCCAACGATGGACCGCTCCCTGCGCAGCAGATTGGTCTGATCGCTCAAAAGAATCTGCCTACATGTGTGGAGGGAAAAAAAAAAAAAAAGGGCAAGAGCGTGACCAAAACACACCGACCAATCAATACTCCCGGCGCTGATGGTAGCTTGTTATTGTGAGTGACATGAAAGAGAAAAAATAATAAAGAGATCTGGGATCGATCCATCCTGAGTGCACATTTCATTCATTCTCTCATTCATTCATACAATTGTTCAATTTCTGAATATACAAAAAAAGAAAAAACAAACAAACTCAGTAGCAAAGGTTAAGCCTGTCTGTCATCACCACCTGTTCTGATAGGTCGTGCAGGGACCTTGGGATGCACTTACAGCCTGGAAGTGACTGGATGGAGGGAGGGGGAGAGGTGTTTGTTGATGGACTGTGCTGCTGGAGGTGAGATGCATTTAAAGGCTGTTGAAGGTGTGTTTTTCTCTCCCCTAGCACCTCTTTCTTTTTTCTTTCATCCCTCCTCTGCTGCCACTCTGTCTTCTTCTCACAGCGAGAGGGAGAGAAGCTACTTTGAATGTGAAATACGGCAGCGTTTATAATCTATTTTCATCCCATCCTGTCAAATCGCACCCTCAGTCCCTTCCCGGTGTTATTTATTCGGCTCCTTTTTATTCTAAGTCGAGTCGAGTTTATTCATAAAGCTCCAATTTTACGTGACCTTTCCTGTCATCTTTTCCTTTAACTTCCCGCATCCTTTTGCTTGTTTTCCCTCTTTCTGCCTTTTTTTTTCCCGCTCTTATCCGATTCTCATAGCGCTGAGCTGTCTGCTACCCTCTAGGAAGACACTTAACTGGTGTAAATACCCTGTCTGAATGAATATTTCATGGATGGAGGTATAATGTGGTTACAGGCTGAATTTGTGTGTGTGTGCACGCATCTGTTTGTTTGTGTGTGTGTGCGCGCGCGTTAATGCATGCACGCGTGCATACGGAGTATAAGTTTTCCTGTGGTATTTGAACAGTGCGCACAGAAACAAGACCACAGGGCACGCAGGAAATGGAAATGTAATTGGATTGTGACAGGATGCAGTTTGTGAACAGAAACCAGTCTGCCCCACAGGAGTCGTTTCATACACTCGCACATTAACTCGCACACACAACAACACCATCATAACATGCACACATACTCCCCCCCTCCTCCCATTATTCCTTTTCATTGGCATCTTACAGCAGATGATTTTTCATAGTGATTTGTTAAAGTGGGTGTGTTCAAAGATGCAGTACATTTAGGGTTTGGAATTAGAATTATAAACCAAGGAACCTCTCTTTATGTACATGTTATATTGAGTATTGCCTCCGATGCTTCTGAAATCACCAGATGGCACGAGAAACGATAAATATAGTGGCTATCCAGCATCTGTGACTGTATGCTACAGCTGTCTGTTCTCTTTTCTTAGAGCTTGTAGGAGATAAATGATGTGAGAACACAACCTGTCACACCTTAAACGGACGGTCTTACCTCTGTTTTCTACTTCTGAGCACTGTATGTCAGCTAAAACGAGGCTGAGGGATAAGTTGAGCTGTTCTTAGCTACTTTATCGATTCCGTTGCTACATACAATTTAAAGGTGGAGCCTAATATGCAAGAGTTTTAGTCAAAACGTTCAAAAATGAATCAAAATGATCAACAGAATGTGAAGATATAACAGTTTTGACATTGATGTACTCTGATATTTACTCAAGTTAGCATGCTAGCTAGCTAGCCCCATGCCTGAATATCCCAGCGGGCCAAAGCTCCTGTGCTAGCTTGCAGCCAATCAGCAAATGCAAACACCAACACTCCTTGGCTAGTTGCAAGGCTAACTGAGCTAACAAGCTAACAGAAGCTGTACAGTCATGGAACAGAATACAGTTAGTGACAGCAGTTAAAAGTAACTCTTGCTGACAGGAACCATAACTTTTTTTTGTAGTTTGTGTTCTTTGCTGGAAGGTGTCCTCTCATCTCCTTAGTAGTATGAGGGAGGCGTACAAGGTGTGACATTATCCCATTTAAGGCATGATTCTTTTCCCAAAACTCCAAATACAGGTTAAACAAACACCTAGGAGACAGGGAGAATGTGGATTGCAAAACAGGTCAGCGTACCAACGGCTACCACGGCTAGATTTGCATCGCGTGGCCTTGTGTTTTTCTCTTACACGGTCTTTCTTTGTCTTCATCTCTCAAGGTCACTTGGAAAACTAACAAAATAAAACAATACTAACTGCCAGAATACGCTCTTTTCTTTTTCCAAATGTTCACACAGGCTTTGAAGAATTCCTCTGTGGGCTTTGTACGCCAAAGCCAAAACATTTTACCCCCTAAAAAAGAAGAAGGAGAAAAAAGAAAAGAAACAACTCGCTCAAGGCAGATCATCAGTAAAACATACACATGGAACTCTGAGTAAATTATCTCGACTAATACAAAATACATGAGCGTGAGAGGCATTCAGAGCAGAGCAGACGTGCTTTGAGCATTACCTGCGGTACAAGTACAAGCAGCTACATGTACTGTAACTGACACAAAACAAGAAAATACCTGAGCGGGTGGGCTGGCCCTTCATGCCTGAGTTCTGTGCAAGCCCTTACAGGATGAAGCACAAAAGCAGCAAGAGATTATACCACAGATCGAATGATTCAGATTTCCCTCTGGATTGCACTGGTTGTGTCCAGAATGATAATTTCTCCAACCAAAGGCCAATAAAGGTCATGAATGATTAGATGAGTATGAAATCAGCTCCGACCAGATGGCATGGCTGTCTCAGTCATTACCACTCCTGACCCACTGCCAGGTTCTGGGGCAGAACGGCCACAGACGGTGCACTCTGCCATCGCAGCGCAAAAAAAACCCAGAAACATATATGATCGGGGAGGAGTGATATTACATCACACACAGATCCTGAAACATATATCAGCGTCTCGATACAGAGGAGATGTTTTGTTCTTGTTTAACTTTATTCCCATGATACCTGTTTTGGGCTTCCATTATGTTTAGGCTGAAAAAATCTATCTCAACCCAGTTATGTCTGGGCTAAACAAAACCAAATAAAACATAGTTTCTGCCACAGAAAGCAATTTAGAATTGCATGCATCCGAAAAGATGTGGATATGAGCTTTCATTTTCAGTCTATTGACTGTGACATAATGTACCAACAAGGAAATATAATGCAGCTACATCCACACGAGACATAAAGGGTGTCTGAGTGGTTTGATATCCTATGGTCTTTGCAGTCACCTGACAGGTCTAATGCTTCCAAAAGATCCTAAATGACACAATTAATTCTGTGTGTCACTCCTCCTCGTTGTGTCTGTTCAACCCAACTAAGCACCGGTGGACAAATAAAACCATTTTCTGATCTGACATCACTCTGGTTGCAATTTCATTAAGTTGAGGCGCAGAAATGATTTGGTTAGGCTGAAGGAAAGATCATGAATCAGGGTAAAATTACTACTCTGTTATGGTCTTTGGGGGTCATGGTTGAAATAATAACCACTTGGTTGCTTTTAGGGGACGTTAGCAGCCATGGTTATAAGAAACTGATGCTGAATTTTAATGAGAAATGGGAAATACTTGTCCCGTGTCAAAGTCTGACATTTGGTTGAACCCAATCTTGCATAGCCGGACTTATTTTTACAGCGCTGTGCCAGGACTTGAAAATGGTCTGGTGAAACCTATTAGCATTCTGCTCTAAAGGGGGGAAATCACTCTGAGTAGTTTAAGTATTTTTCAAGTGTTTCCCACACATAGACTTTACTTGGACAGGCGGCGCAGGTATGTTAACGGGTCACCCAAGTACATCCGAGAGAACAAAAACGTCCACAATCAACTCACCTTCTGTTTTACCCGTGAGTCTGATGGACTCAATCCTAAACGTGAGGTTTGTTTTTCTTTTTTTGGGGTGACTCAATAAAACTTGAGAATAACGCAGATAACGTTGCTGAGAGAGAGATATAAAAAAGCATGGTCAGCCGTTGTGCATGTTTTAACGTGGATCAACACTTTGTAATGTAGGCAAGCTCTTAAAGTGGTTCTACAGAAAGATGGTTCATTTTTGAGTCTCATTCTCATTTTGTTGGCTCGTGATGAACCGACATCGTATTAAAACAACCGAGGTTTGTCCTTTAGTTTCCAGACATTTGGACGTTTAATAACTCAAGAAACACTTGGCCATCAAAAACAACAAGCTTTCTTCAACAACAACAGAAAAAACTGTTCAGCAAAAGACACATTAACTCCACTGTATAAACAATATCTACAATCACTGGACCACTGTGGAGAAAACCGAAAAAAGTGGGTCTTTCAATGAGTCTTTTCATCCTCGCACACTATGTGTGAAGTCGTCCCTCTGGACGTGGCCTCTCACCTCCACAGATAACACCTTGTAACTACGGGAGGGCAGCTGAATCCTCCTGGGAGTCAGCCTCGGCGCTCCACACCTCATTATGTGATTCAAACTACATGACGGAAAAGACAGAGAGACCATGGAGCAGTGTGGAGGAAAAGATGGAGGAAAGGATGGAGTAGAGAGGGCAGTTTTAAAAGAGGAAGAAAGAGAGGGAATGGGTGTATTTGTAGACGGAGGGAAAGGAAGCAGAGGAAAGAAGGCACAACTTTTTAAGAGTTTATACAGTTTTACACAACTTGAAGTGCAAATGAATGGGACACACTCTGCTGCTTGTGTGTGATGTGTGGCGAGATGCACTAATTATCTCAGAGGCCTTTGGGCTAGGGGAGTGTTAATGAGTATTAATGAAAACACACCCAGACTGAGAGAAACCAAAGTACTGTCTTTTAATGATATAAACAGAGGAGCCGGGCCGAGTTTAGATGAAAGCCTGGTTGGAGGAGGATCTCTTCCCTTTGGAGACGGAGCTGTGGGGTTAATGACGATGGGCAGAGGAGGGCGGGAAACCTGGAGTGCCTGTTTACTGCAGGTCATTGAAGATTTTACCACACAGCGAGGGTAAACAGGAGGGAAACGAAGCTGCTCAAGTGCTCGCTGATGTGTTTAATAATAGCACTGATTATATCTTGTTTACTTGAATACAAAACACACAGTAATAGGCCTGTAGATGCTTGGAGACACAAACTAAACGGTGCTCCTTCCATCCTACCTGCTCTTGATGTGGTCTTCCAGTTCACCGCGGGGCAGCGTTTCAGTGCAATGGTCAGTGAAGGGGCAGGCCACAGTCAGCTTGTCCAGCAGCTTGTGCACCAGCAGGCTGGGCTTCCTGCAGCTCTGCAGCATTAGCGGCGTGCGGCACACGGGGCAGAAGTCGCTCTCCAGCAGGAAGCTGGTGAGACACTCCTGGCAGTAGGTGTGTCCGCAGGGCGTGTCCAGGGGCCTGATGAGCGGCTGCAGGCAGATGTTGCAGACCAGGTCGTCGTCCACCTCGTCTTTGTAAAGGTACTCGTGGTTCTCCTCCAGCTGGTGACTGTGGCCACATGAGGCGCACAGGTCAGGAGGCGGAGACAGCAGTCCATAGTCTGAGGGGGAGAGAGGCAGAGCCGATGCTTCGGCCATCACGGCGGGGAGTTCAGGGTAAATGCTCTCCTCCTGGAAACTCATTGGAAAAGGCAGGCTTCAGGATGTGTGTTTAATCCGGGAGGAGGTCATTAGCAGCAGAGACCTGTGGGGAACAGTGTGAGTATAGTGAGTATAGTGTGAGAAATAGGCAAAAGTAATAAGATCCTTTAATCGAGTACCAACACAACAGTGTTCACTACGGGTAAAATGTACTTAAAGGTATATGTTAATGTAATATGTTAAGTGTAGAAGGGAAATACAACTTTGGTGGAACCACTAACAGCTCACAGATCTCTGAAACGTGACAAGGGTCCCAAACAGAGTTTTTTCTTACTGTTGAGTGTTAATAAGCCAAAAAAGATTGGGAGCAACACTGGCAATCTGCAAAGCTTGTAGAAAGGTGCAAAATAAAAGTATCTATTTGTGCATTTTGTAAAATCTGGACATACTTTTATTTTCAAACTTTTAAAAAAATGAACTGACCCTATCAACCCTATTGAGTGTGACGAAGGAACAGATCTGGTGTTGTCTCTAGGATGCCTATGTTCTATATTGCAGGGAGTTCGACTGCTACGCAGCCGAGGATGGGTCGTCTGTTCTCGTAACAACTCGGTCTGGCCTGGGGGCGATAGTGAGTCATAACAAAAGTCTAAACAGGAGAACATTTTGTTGAGGCTTTTTAAAACTGGAGGCAGCTGTGGACGAGTAAAGAGCCGAACTCACAACGTTTCTTTAGACCAGTAATTAAAATCTAATGTTAGCGTAACTAATGACAACACAAACTGTAACAGTCAGTGTGATGTGACTGTTTTCTAGGTACTGTGGCGTTGCTTAAAGGGATATTCCAGTGTAAATTTAATCCATGGTCTAAATCACTGTGAAACTGTGTTAGACTCCCTCTCGAGAGATCAAATTAGCAGACCGCTAATTTACGGAGTTTTATCAACCTCAGAAACGACCGCACGACAACAATACACTGCAGTAAATGGGTCCAAATATAAACCGCCACCAAAAACCACAAATAATGCTCAGAACAGCACCAAACTTCAGCAACAGTACAAATAGGGTCTCAGCACATAGTCCGGGGCATCTAACCTCCGCTAGCTTAGCTGGATTTCTACTGAAAAGCTGACTAAATTTACCACTCTTCTGCAGCAGCTTCCTGTTGACGGGAAGTCCCGACGACTCGATTACAGAGTGCAGTAGAGTTCTGCGGCTCATGGATGAAAATGTATGATTATGACTCCATGGAAAAGCAATCAAAGTTCATATGTGTCTTACCTGCCAGTTTATAACAGTTATTATCGAGAGCGGACAGGGAAAAGAACGGAATTGAGCATTTCTAACCACACTCTGTAATTGTCGCGTCAGGACTTCCCCGACCCGGAAGCTGATGGAGGAGAGTTGAAATCTGTTTTTAGCTTCCCAATAGCTTCCCTAGCTAAGCTAGCGGAGTTTTGATGCCCCAGACTATGTGCTGAGACCCTATTTGTACTGTTTCTGAAGTTTGGTGCTGTTCTGAGCATTATTTGTGGCTTTTTGTTGATGGCTTATATTTGGATCCATTTACTGCAGTGTATTGTTGTCGTGCGGTCGTTTCTGAGGTTGATAAAACTCCGTAAATTAGCGGTCTGCTAACTCGATCTCTCAAGAGGGAGTCTAACACAGTTTCACGGTGATTTAGACCATGGATTAAATTTACACCAGAATATCCCTTTAAGCTGAAATATAAAGATTAGGTTATTATCATATCTTACATGTACAGAGGGCTTTACAAAAAAACATACAAAACACTACAGAGTTCACACTGTATATATCTGATCACATCACTGCTCACACTGTGAAATAAACACAGTCCTAACATGTTCTAATAAAAAACAATGTGTCTGAAGTAAACAAACTGCCTTGACACATCTTTGTCTTTCTAGGAGCATCATTCCACTCCAGCCACCCCCAATGATGAATTACCACCCTGCCCTTTATTTTCATCTGCGGCTGGTCTCATCATCAAACCGCCCAGAGGACGTCTGTCTCTGTACATTACATCTCTGACATCTCAGACCATCATGCCATGACTCGGATTCTCTGTACTGTGAACTTCTGCACATCCCATGATGATGATGAAGAGGTTTGCACAAAACCGTACAGCTTTACAGATTCAAAACATACTTCTTTTACTCGTAATTTTTGTGTTCTATATTTATACTCTTGACTGTTGCAGTCGTTGGCCTTGCATTAACGGTGTGCACTTTAATTACAGCTCTAACTAGTATAAGTAATTGGTTGTTTGGGTGCTAATGAACATTTATGTCATGAAATTCACAATGTAGCCATGTCAGCTAGTTATTAGCAATTACTCAATACTTATTTTTACAGCAAGTGTCAGTTCATGTTTATTACTATATCAAATTAATGAATACCTTAGTTACAAGTCAATAATAACAAGGTAGATATGTTAATGTAAAATATCAGTTAGTTAATGTTTATATAGGATTAAATGTTAATTAAATTTACCATTATTGTAAAGTGTTACCACTCTTCTTGAACAGGTTACAGTGCTTCTGTCAGTGTACTCAGGTACTTTCCTCAACTGGAAGCAGACATCAGAGTTATCATGTCAAGTGAACAGTGTGTGAAAATATTCATAAGCTGTGTTGCCGGAGCAGAAGATGATTTCTTTCTCTTTCACACACACATGAACAACAACAGCAGCAGCCTCGCTGTGCGACAGTCCCCCCGACTGTCCTCTCCTCAGTTTGTTTGATTTTCTCTGCTGGCACAGAGAAGAGATATTGAATAGTGAGACTTCTTCTCTGGGTGCAGGAACATCAATACCACTCATCTCAGCAGCAAGTGTAGACACGGGTAGACACCGATAACGCTGCAACACTCCATCGCTGCACTGCATGACAAACACACAGCATTGTTAATTCACTTTTTCTCACTGCTGGACAGGTTTATATTGTGCTCGTCGCTGCGAGCGTGCCAGCAAACACGTCATATCCAAAACAGGCCGGCTCCTCGAGCACATGGACACTAACAGATGGGCTCAGTCAGAAACACGTCACCTTGGCAACAGCCATGGTGTTGGCCCACCACTAGCTTTATTTCTAGACCCACCGTTGGGTCTTGGCTGCTTAATGAGACGCTAGATCTTGTTAAAAAAAAAACACACACCGACAACAACTTGCGTTTGGAGTCGACAAAATAGTGCTCAGTGCCATTCTGGTGTGCTAAATACTTTAAATATCACAACAATAGACTTTGATGTGCAACCCAATGTGCTAATGCAGACAAATATGAAGTACAAGTACATACAAATCTGTTAAGTAAGCACCAAGCTGTCAAAACAAACAGGCCCTCCACATTTCTTTGCAAATAAACAGTATGACGACAGCTCAGGGCAAGTTCTGACAGCCATTAAAGCTCAGTGTCTTTGGTGTTTTCTGTGAGAGGGGTAAGGCTAATAAGAAGAGGCTGAGCGGCCTTAACACAGATGAACTTTCCCGCTGAGAGCTTGCGGTAACATGGCTGATTCATCACATGCTGTGGCACCTGCTGCGTCTGAGGTCAGGCCTGATCTATGGAGCAGAGCACTTTCATCACCACGCAGGAAAAAGCCAGATACAGAGACCGAGAGAGAGAAGGGGGAGAAAGAGAGAGAGAGAGAGAGAGAGAGAGAGAACAACTACCTGCCAGCGGGAGATGAATATAAAAAGAAGTGACTCCGAAAATGAAAAATGAAGGCGCTTTCATATTTTCCACCTTCCCCTGATCCCGAACAAAATATAATGATCTCCTTTTAAGTTTGTACTCTCCTGGGAGACTTTTCTATCCAAAGAGGAGCAATAACTTCACACTGACAATAAGAATGTAGTGAACGGATGAGAATGAGCTCCTATTAAGTCTGAAACAAAATGGGCGACACCTTAAGAGCACAGATTCACAGTGTACAGCTCGACTGAAACCCATTAGCCGTGTTTGCATGTCTGGAATGAAGATCACACGGTAACAATACCCCGCACACAGAAACGTGTGCCTACATGCAGAGACATGAAGCTGGACACAAGCATGCAACTACACCCACTCGTACACTAGGGCACAGTGACAGGACACACCCGTGCCTGAGGAGCCTCGGCTCTCTCCGGTTCCTTCAAGTGACAAGATCATAAACTGTTGAAACCTGGACGTAGTATCTGTGACGTCACCTGTGAGTTTCCGAAGAGCCATTCTGAAGCTCACTGGGGCGGCTCCAGCTATCTTGAGGCTAGCTTGACAGCTAGCGGCAAGCTGTCAAACTAGCTGTCAAGCAAGTTAACCCATAGTTAACCCAAAACATCAAATTCAGCCCTTATCTACTTTCCCTTGTCCCGACGGAAAGTCAGGTGAAGTCTCATAGTCCACAAAAGATTTCTGCAGCATCACAGCAAAACAGTGTTGCATCAATCAATGAAACAACTGAATTAGATGGGGACTTGTTTTGAAATGTAAACTGAAAAACACATAAAATTGGTCCATACAGCTCGTCCAGCGTAATTTAAGTGTCTAGAAGCCTGGAGATTACAAACTGATTTGAAAAGATGTTATTTACACCAAATTTCAAGTTGAAACCTTCGCTGTAGCTCAAAGCTAAAAGCGTTAGAGCACTCTCCATCTGCAGTAGTAACGCGATCTCTACCACACGTTGAGGGTGTAAACAACGTCTTTTCAAATCAACTCAGGATCTCTGGGCTTCAGCAGACTTACTGGATTATGTCTGACAAGCTGTATGCATTTTATGTTTCAAGTCTTCAAAACTTCCATCAGCTTGTTGGTGACTGCTTTTTCATTTTGGGGGGAATTTATCTTTTAATATAATTAAAGCAAGTGAGTCAGAGAAAATTCACCCTGGTAATGTAATCACAAACGTAGAAAATAAGCTTTAGAGACCAAAACAGTGTTTTGAACCAGGCTGTAAACATGTTTATTTCTGCGACAAAATTGGGCATTTTCAGACGGGGTTCTGTGGTAATTGATTCCCTTTTGGAGCCAGCCTCGAGTGAAGGACTTTGAAGCACTACGGTTGCTGGCACTTCCACGTTGGCTTTTTTTTTTTACTTGTCGCACATTTTAAGAGACAAAAACAGAGAGCTGATAGGCTGAACCTTAACTACATAGATGTTTTATTATTAACCACAGCTGCAATCCAATATCCAGAGAGGCATGCTGCTTTCAGTCCACATTTCACTTTGGAGCACAAAGCGAAAGAAAAAGCTGTGTTTGGATTGTAAATTCAACACCGAGGTTGAAGTGTTTTCCAGCCTTTGAACCAAAGTCATGTCGAGCTTCGGCTCAATAGGCTGTCCCATTACAACGATTGAGAGCCCGGAGAGTTGTTTGTTTAAGATAGCCTCCACCTTCTTCCTGGCCCGTTGTGAGTTTTATGCAAATAGAGCCGTTGATTCACTCTCGGGTAACTCTCCTGCGATCAGAAATGACCTGACGAGTGAATAATGATACAAGGCCGCGCCGAGTCAGCTGCTTTTCCTTACCACGGAGTGTGAAAACAACAACTGAGTGACAAGATAACTGTGTCCGTGTCAGCAGCATTCTCGCTGTCCACGCTTGAACCAGCGTGTTGCTATGTATATATCCACTCCGTATAACCAACACCGGAGAGATCGAATCATATCTGTGTCAATCACAACGGACACGCCCTCGGAGCTAAAGGCACAGTCAGGCAAATCGGACAGTGTGTGTGAGCATGGCTGGATAAAATCATCGTCTGTGCTGTACCGAAATTCATGTATGTGTGTATCCTAGCCGACACACCTGGTCGTTGGAGTCGTCGCAGGTGCGGTCTCGTGTTATCAGGACCACAAACTGCTCTGTGAGTCATGTCAGAATGAAACTCAATCACAGGGCCGACACAAGTACAGCACAGAGTGGGAGTGCTGAACAACAAGTTGCTCATACTCCAGCTCTTCGCCAAATCTTGAAAAAGGTCCAAATCTGTATTGCGTGCTGATACCAGATTGGCACCTCCGTTCCAGGCGGCTCAGTAAACACGGGCGCACAAATGAACATGAAGCAGCCTGAAGTACAAAGAGCGATTCCACCACAGGCTCCGGCGCAGGCTGTTGTGTTCAGACGTGCCCCTGAAAATTCCAGTAAGACATTATCATGCTTGACTTTTTGCAGACATCTGCAACCAAACAGCGGAAAAACTGAAAGATCAGGCGTCATTTCTGCAGTTTGTAACAGAAAACAAGTAACTGAAACCTCTCAGCTGTGTGTGTTTCACTAGGACGGGTTAGACAAAACACGCCCAAGAATCTCATCGTGAGTCATTTGATCATATCACTACATGTATTGTGTGAATCTCTCCACTGCAACTGTAAGTAAAGTAAAAGTGATCATGTAGCAAAAACAAAAGTAAAACTTGGAGTCTTTCTATCTTAAAGGTGCACTGTGTAGTTTTTGGGGAATACATTTTAATCAAAAGAGAAAGACTAATTTATTCTAAATTAAACAAACGAAGTTAACAAGCTTGCTTTGTTTTCACGACGGAATGAACAAACCGACCTTAAATGACAAAACTATTTCATCCTGTTTAACTTTGTTTATATGTGGCGGACCCTGCCACCTGTCTAGCTCCAAACAGTGTTCCTAGGACCTTATTTTCCTCTTAGTACAGCTTGTTTATTCACTTATGGAAAAGATGAACAGTCGGAGTTTGCATTTCCTCTCCAGAACAACATATGGCCTCTTTAATATAGAAATTAAGTTGTCTGGCTTCAGCCACGCAGATATTCTTACATAACATGACTTTATATTTTTAGCCTTTTTTTTTTTTCCCAAATCAAGCACATCTCGTCCCATTTACTATGAACATATGGGATGTGGTGTGACAGAGCAATGTAATTCCTGCACAACAGCTTCAAAATACAGCTCTTGCGCGTGCGTGTTTGCGAACGCAGAGTTCGTAGCAATCTCAGCGGTGAGTCTGAGCCAGACCTGACACCTCAGTCTGGGAGAACAGCTGCAGGCAGATGTGAAGCCCTGTGATGTGTCTCTAATAGGAGAATGGCTGACTGGATCGGCACAGACTGCACTGAACTCCCGCTGAGACGGCTGGATTAGCAGTGGCACACATAGGTAACAGTAAATCTACATGTAGAGCATAATTACAGGCCCATTGTAGCGCTGACATGCGTGTAAAGCGAAGGGTTGAAACACTCACACCACAGGGATCCAATGGAAATAACAGACCACTAACAGGCACTGGAACAATGTCATGTAACTATTAACAAAGTCAGAGTTCGACCAAGACGAGAAGCTCTATTAAAAGAAATCTAGTTGGATTAGGGAAAGTTTACTTACGTGACTTCCTGAGCGACGTTCACTTTCAGCAGTGCAGTTCACCTGGACAGGTAGAGCCTCGCACAGGATGTAACATTACACCACCCAGAGGGGAGGGCAGAGGAGAGTTAAATGACTCAGTGAAGAGGACTTTGTCCCAGTCACGGAGTCGGCCGATTGGCTGTCGGGTCCTCGACTTGAGAAACTTTATCCAACCCGGGGTCTCGAGGGAACTCTGCGACCCAAAGCGGTAAAATACCACTCCTGTGTGAGCTCAGAACCTGCTCACCTCCAACAGGCCAAGGTGATCAGGAAGTGGCAGGGCAGAATGGGCGGAGCGTGAGAAAAAGGTAAACAAGAGCACTGCCCAAACCTGCTCTGGGAGTTTGGGAGAAGCTGGAATTTCCTATCAAGTGGACTGGACATGGGGAAACAGGAGAATCGGGGGTTGTGAGACAAGTGCTGCAGAACCGCCGACAAACATTTTTTTCTTTCTGTAATGAAATATTGAAATGTCTTGCAAAAGGGCGCCAGCAGATTGAGGTACAAGCTCTGACAGGACCCCTTCTATAACACAATAAAAACTTTCTAACCCACACGACATTTTATATGCCGACGTGATTGATTTCCTGCAGACCATTTTGCGTAAACAGAATAACCAGCCTCTGCTCTTTAAACAGGAAGCCCATAATCTGAGTAAATGACAGCACGTCTCAGGCTTAGCTGATGCTGCCATGTAAATACTGCGAGTACTTCAAAACCTGTGTACAATACAGACTCTGTAATACTTGTTGCTTGTACAGGGCCTTCTTTTTATGTTGTGGCTTTGCTTCTCTGTGACAATAGCTGCTTTTGTTAAGCCGTGCGTGTGACTCTGGCTTTGTACAAAAACAGTCGTTATCCTCGTTTTCAGATGTGGTTTCCCTCTCGGCTTTTCCTGCCTCACGCTGCTCTTTAAACCATGAGACTGTGAGCCACAGGTGCTCCAGACAAACACAACTGCAGACACAAAATGACCGTTCTTCATGAGTCACTCTCTTACGCAAGCGGGGCTGAATCATGACTTATCCAATATGTGATGAATATTCTCAAAGCACTTTTAAGTTTTGCCCACTCTGCTCGTCACATATTCTCATAGGCTGTGATGTACACTTTACTTTAATGGGTTGTTTTTTTTATCATCTGCGTTCATGCTGCCAGGGAATATAAGTGACGTATGCAAAGTGGGAGCAGAACTGTCACTGAAACCCCTTGAAAATACATGGAAATGAATAAAACCCATCAAATTTTAGTTTGTTTTTGTTAAAGGCAGGTTTAAGTGTATTGTGTTTTACATCGTCTTTTTAGTCACGCTACCAGTCTGTCAATGTGGGTTCATCCGCTACGTTCCTCTTGGGTGCAGACTGAAATATTTCTCAGCAGCTATTGGATTGCTGTGAAAGTTTGTACAAAAAGTCATCTTCCCCTTTGGGATTACTTATAATAACTTTATAGAGCCCTTAACCTTTCGTCGAGCACCGTCACCGGGTCAAAATTTCAATTTGTTTCATGCTTGGTTTGGTTTTCAGACCAAATTCCTCAAATGAAAGACATTTGCCCTATTTTTTTTCTCCCCTTTCCTTCAGTGTTCTATTTTTTTATATTCTTGTGCAAGTAAAGTTCTTGAAAGTTTTAAGGTCAAAGTCCGCACCAACAGAAGCTCCTCTCTCCCACGGAAAACACTGCTCCCGAAACGCCTCGTCAGTAGTCCCGCCTCAAATTCTGTTTTCAATTTTCAGGTCCAATTTAAAACCCAGTGTACTTCTTTTTTATTAGGAACGACAAACAACTCTTCCCACAGGGAAAAAAACAAAACAGAAGAAGAACTATTAATAAGGAGATTGCTATAAATGGAGGGGGGACCAGGAGGGCCAGTGAGATAGCTGAAAAACATCAGGTAATTGCGGCTGTAATTATTTCTGATGCTGGTGGCGAAAAATGACTCACATCCGTGCTCCAGGGGGTTCAAATCACAGACCGAAGCCAGCGATGTTAAAAACCCCACCTCCTACCTATCTGATCCAAATGGGGCTATTTGTTGTGATCAAAATGGAACAGACGAAACCTGCTGAGTACCGTGAAGGCGAATTGTTTTATTTGCCTGCGGTTTTTAATTTTCATTCTTCAAGTTCTCACAACAGACTCCTCGAGGTGTATGGTTTGGTGCGTTTTCATTTCAGGGTAAAATTTTGTGTCGCTTGTGTCACGCAACAGGTGTGTTTACAGGAACAGAAACTCTCCATGGTGATACTCTACAGAGTTAAAGGTACTTATGTCTGACGAGCAGCAGTAATATACTACAGCAGGATGCGCCACGTGCTAGGAAATGCCCATGAAAAAGCTCTGTCGCCGAATTATACAGCGCTTGTTTTGCTACAGTGATTCAAAGATTCTGAGTTTCATGAACTCTTCAGTTCTCTTTGAAGTGCTGAGTCGAACCTGCATCCTGTTTCATTTTCTGCTGAGTCCTCAGCTCCCTGCTGCTGGAGTTTATCTCAACACTGTGATGCAGGTGAAACCAATCTCCTCCTGCCTCTCTAGGACACCTTCTCTCCTCTGTCTTAGCTCTTTCTCACACACACACACACACACACACACACACACACACACACACACCCACACACACACACACACACATACGCTGAATACACTCTTCTGCTCCTGCCATCTCTTCCGGGCTTAGCCGTGTTTCAAATTCCTCTGACACACTTTCCTCTAAGTCCCCGGCAGTGACTGGAATTCAGACGGCAGATGAGGATGTGAAAAAACTGGCTGATACAAAGACATCGAATATTTCCCTAATAACTCAAATCTTTGAAATACCCTTCATCAGCTTCTCTTCCTAACAGTTCTCATGTGGCAGTGAAAGGTCGCTCGTCTCTCTTCCTTCCACACAGCATCCATATTTCATGGCACCAATGCAAATGCTCCTCGTAGCCTGAATATAGAGGAGGGGGAGCGGGAGACAGAAGGTCGTCAAAGAGGAGCAACCGAAGCCGACTCCAGCGTCGCCACAGAGACGGCCTCCTTCATGTCCTTCTGGTGTGATCTGTGAACACCGACCGTGTGTGGGTGCAGCTGTGAGTGTGTGCAGATGCGTGTGCTCTGGTGTTGTGAGCGTAAATTTAGGGGCCACATCGAAAAGAAGGCAAATGGGTTGTCAAACAAAAGAAATACACGCTCACCCTTTTCAGCCTTCGCCTGTTCAAAAAAGGGCAACGATTTAGCCCCAACCAGCCTTCGCTAGACGTATTGATATAAAAAAGCTACCTTTAGACGTCTCTGCACTCAACAATTATATCGTATAACTACATTTATAATATATTTATGGCCCTCCATCTCCACTCAGCCCCATGGTTGCTGTATTTCATTTATTATTTCTACCATGCAGTTCTATTGATAGTACGAAAATGATTTGCAACGCTGCTTTAGTCTGAATGTATGAAATCGAACAAGCGAGCGTTTCAGGGATTTGTGCACTCCACATTTAAAGGGAAATTCTAGTGTTGGTCACCCTTGGTTTTGTTTTCATATTTTGAAAGCTTAACTCCACCAATTTAATACATTAAAGACATTCTGCCCATTGAAAAAAGGGTAATGTAAAGCCTTTTGTGGCTCCAGAGGAAGCTGCAGGCAAGCGGATAAATTGCCCCCAGTGGTGTTACTCAGTGGTCAAGTTGCATTGTGGGTAATGCAGGTGGCAGGTTTTGAAAAGGAACAAGAATCCATGGAAATATGAACGGTTCATTCGTTGTTGAACTGTCCATAATGTTTTTTAGTAGTGTTTTTCAAAACCTGGCACCTACATTACCCACAATGCACCTTGGCTTCTGAGTGACATATCTGGGGGCGACTTATGAGATTAAATGCAACTTCCTCTGGAGCCTCAAAAGTTTGCACACAACTTTTTTCACTTTTTTTACAATCGCTGTTGTGGAGATTTGAGAAATGCTGATTGCAGCAGGAGCGGCAATGATCAAGGTGAGCCTTTCTAAGAAGAAGAAGAAAAAAAGTTTACTGTGAAAGAGCAGAAATACACCCAGTTGTGTTTACTGTAAATCCTATATATATAAAAAAAATCCCCTGGAAATCCCAGTAGCTACCATAATAAACCGCATAGCACAGCAGCCACTTCCTGGAAAACTTGCAGGCTGACATACCGGCTGTATTCATGCGTACATGCTGGATCGCTTGGTTGATTGCTGTGAGGGTGTGGCTCGCTTTCGATCACAGCTTGTGGGTTTGTCAGAAGATACAATGAGCAGTTCTACAATGGGAAGTTTTTTTTTAGCGAAATGTCCACTATACACCGGCTCAAACTGAATTATCCTGTATGGACATTCATGGTCCCTAGAGGATAACTTAACGAGCCCCCTACTTCTCCTCTTGCTCCCCCTCAGGTATACTGTCAATGATGACATTAGCATCAGCCTGAGCTTTACTTTGTGTTGAGCACTAACCATCTCATGTTAGCATGCTAAACACGCTAAATGAAGACGGTGAATGTGCAAAACATCAGCATGTTAGCGTTGCTTTTGTGCACGTTAGCGTACTGATGTTTTTAGTCAAAACACTGCTTTGTATTCTAAGCAGAGCTTCAGAACATCACTAGCAGGACTGCAGGCCTTTGATATACAGTACCACGAAGAAGGAGTCAGCTGTGGCCAGTTGTTAACTCTAACAGCTCCGTGGATCTTTCTGTGCTTCCTTTTAGAACCGACTCTAAGATAAGTCAGATGTTTTCTCCCTGAACAGGTCGATGTTGTTCTTGAGTCGGTGTCTTTACATTGCAAGTGGTGAGTAAAAGATAACCAGGATCAGTTAAGGAGAGCAACCAAACACATTTACTCAAATGCTGGACCCAGTTTTGAGGTACTTGTACTCTACTGGGTGTTTCCGTGTTATGTTACTTCATGCTCCACTAGATTTATCTGGCAGCTTTAGTTCCGAGTTACTTTTTAAGAGGAACATTTCACACAATGGGGTCTATAACAAGCTTTTGCCGCTAATACTTATGTAAATTTACTCAAGCAAAACTTTTCCTGCAGAACTTTTACTTGTAATGGGGTATTTCATATTGTTGTATTGGTATTCAAGTAGAAGATCTGAATGGTTCTCTTCCACGCTTATCACAACAAATATTTATATTGGGCAAAACTATACAAGAATCATCCAGGTTGGAAAAACACCAGATTTCACCTTTACGTTAATCTGATGAGACCAGGCCTCTCAAACGGCTCTGAGTTCAGACTTTCTTCATCCGTGTGACAAGACGGGTCTATTTTTAGATGTAGTTTGTTGGAGAACTTTACCCCAACTGGGCTGGTACAGTAGATAATGCTTTCAGACTTGGTTCCTGTGTAATTATTCAACAACCCCGAATGAAGAACACTCGGCACGTCACCCTCTTTGCACTGCAGGCGAGTGACGCACATTCATACATCGCCGAAAAAAGAAGCAGCCCTCTCTCCTGCAATCCCATTCCGCCATCCATCTTGGGGTGCAGCCGCAGAAAAAACTTCTGAACCGGCTTCTTCTCTTCTATCTATTGTACCTCTTTTCTCATTTCATTCAATCAAAGAAATACAACTGGTGCCGTTTCACCACAGCTGTGTTTTTTTTTTTCTCTCTCTCTCTTTTTCTCATGAATACATTTTCTGAGTAAAACATTTTCAATTTCTCCTGGTGATCTTCAGCCACCTAATTCAAGGTGGCATCTGAAATACACAAATCTGTCTCGGATCCTCTCCCTGTCTCATGTTGTTTCCCTTTGCTCTTCCACTCTCTGCAGTAATAGATTGTGGCTTTTCCATCACTCCCAAACGCTTCACTTTCACATACACACGCAGGAAAAAAAACGCCACACGTCAGACGGGCGCGCGCGCGGGGGGGGGAGCTTATCCATCACCACCTGCCCTGACACCTCTGGCCTGCTGCCACCTACTCAAACCCCACCCTCCTCCAGCACCCTTCAGTCTGGAGCCGCACACTGAGACGAGACATTGGAAGGGGACGGGGTTCGCAGCATTTTCATCTGCTCTTTTATCGCAAGCTAGTCTTATTTGCACAAAAAGGCAGCCGTGATGATAAAGTAGGCCAGTCGATATTAATTTTTCCCGGCTCTGACACAATATTATGGGGGAATAAGGATGTATTCAATAAGTCATTAGTCTGGTGTCAAAAAGGGGCCTCCACTTTTTGACGTGGGAGAAAAAAAAAAAACGGGGAACACGCATGCCTGATCTGACAGCCGCTCTATAAGCAGTAATCACTGTTGTGAACATCATCATTCAAAGTGCACGGGGCTGGATGGTGTTATTTGTCATGCTATTTGTCAAATGTCACAGTGACTCCAAGCCAGACTGTAACAAAAGAGGGAGACATTTGTACATGTGGGACAAGAGGGACAGATGCTGAGCTGAATGCAGAGCGAGAAGCGAGGGAAATGAAAGAGGGCGGACAGAGAGAGAGAGAGAGAAAGAGAGTGAGATGGGAAGCGGGCGGCGTGTCTGGCTCAGTTTTCAGCGTCGTATCGGTGGTCTGAGTCTCGGGGGGGAAGCAGAGCATTGCTGTTCCAGCAGGTAACAGAGCTAACGCCAGCCAGCAAATGAAGATGAATGCACTTAATCTCTCTGCTGCCAAAACTACACCTTGGCATTGAGACACACACTAAAGGTCCCTTACACACACACACACACACACACACACACACACACACACACACACACACACACAAACCATCAATCTAACGCAGGCTTCACACACAGACAACTTTTTACATTCATTTCAATATTTCTTCCTCTGAGTGGATAAAATTGTGTTTGTCACTGCTCATCAAAGCCCGGGACGAGTGTGTGTGTTTGTACGGGCATGTGTGTGTACTGAAGAGTGTCTGTCGAAGGAAAACTAGAGCAGGGCCACAGATGCTTGACAGCGGGACAGTCTCATTATCCCGGTCCAGTGTGAGAGGCTACCAGCGACCCCTGCCAACTCCGTATGTCACTCAGACGTTGCCGTTGGTAACGACAGATTAGCCTGATTGGCTGCGGGTGCTGTGACAGGAGAGAGAGGGCTGATTAAAATGTTTTGTCGTGTGAGAAGTAACGCATGGGATGTGTGCAATTAAAGGTGCAACTGGGGAAAATATTTTACAAACTCGCTTTGTTTTCATGACTGCATACACTGAAGAAACAAATTGACCTTAAAGGACACCGCAACTTCACACTGTTTTACTTTGTTTATACGTGGCAGACCCTGCCACCTCTCTAGCTTCAAACAATCTTAAGGGGGCCTCATTTTCCTCTGAGAACGGCTTGTTTATTCAGTCATGGAAAAGATCAATATTTCTGAGTGTGCATTATTACGTAATTAATATCGTCAACATCAAAATTCGGAGTTTGTATTTCTGCTGCAGAACTATGTAGTGCCCCTTTAAATACAGGGGGTTCGGATTTGATTTCGAGGCAATAACGTGCAGATATATGGAGCAGAATTCAAGAGTCACTTTGATCTCCCGGCGTTTCTTTTTCTTTAACAACTGCAGATAAACTGCAAAGATCAGTCGCTCCGTTTGCCGAATCCACCGTAACCCTTCTCATCTCCCCGTTCCCCCAACGAGCCCTCCATCCCCCAGCAGGGCTCTCCTTTCCTCTGTAGAGCTGTGAAAACCTACTCAACCGTCTGAGGATAGATGACAAGCGGGGAGCGTCCACAGTCTAATTGTCCATGACATTTGCATCAGGGATCTGTGTGGAGGCTGCTCCCCCTCAACGCCCTAACGTCTTCTCCGATCAGCGGAACCCTCACCTGAGAAATGTCATATCGTCCCACTCCTTCCATCTTTCATAATGTTAGTGACGGTTATGTAAAAAAAAAAAAAAAGTCAGGGGCAGGTTGCAGCATACAGTAAAAAGAGGCCTGTTAGGGTCTCGCGCAGGTCTTAGTCCAATCGTTTCATAGTATTTTGGAGTGATTAAATTGGGCTTATGATGCAACAGTCCAGATGACCAGGACTTACAAGAATGTGAACAGACGGAGTCATTCATCACAGCCGTAATCCTCTCATCCTTTTATTAGACAGTCAGTCCACTCAGCTGCCATGCAACCCTCAATCCACATGCATGAGCACCTCGCATGGAAGCGGCACGCGGTCAGCGAGGACAAAACCCAAAGACCGGCATGAAAGGACGGGAGGCATGAGAGGGGCCTGTTTCTGTTTAGTGTTTCTGAAAGCAAACATCATTTTGGGGAGGACTGTTGAGCGCTGAATGAATTAAGCTTCATAAATATTCACAGATCTCTCCTCCTCTCGCTCCTACCCTACTGCGATCGCTTAGCTGCACGTCCAAACAGCCTCAGATCTTTGCGGGCGCTCACTTCCAGAGGGGATTCTAGAAAACGTATTAGTACAGTGAAACGCAACATGTTTATTTGGTGGGAGGAAATATTCATGTATTCAGAACGAGACACGAAAAACACGCCGGCAGAGAATCACGCTCATCTGAAATCACATTTCATGAGCCCAGTGTGATTGTTCTATTGACTTTTTTTCTTGACAGCCATTGTTTTTGCCCCTTTGTTGCCATGGAAATCTGTTTCTCATTTCATGCCGGTTGTCACAGTCTACACGCCTGTTGGTGCCACGTTGAAAACCTGGTGCCTGGTTTGTTTCCCGACTGTCTGTGGAGCCTCTTGCCACCGCTGCAGTATTTCTGTGCTGTATTGATTTTCACTGTACACGGCTTGTCTCTCCGTGTTGCTATAGTGGAGTCTGATGTGTTGCTCTGGCCGTCGCCCTCACTGCTCCAGTCACAGCAGCTGCTCTGCTCTTAAGCCGGCGACCAGCGGGTATCTGAGTCTTTGATGTGAAGCATCTTGATGGCTCTCATTCAGCCTCGGGGCCGAGCTTTACAGCTTCACATTGACCCGGACAACAGCCATGTCGAAGAAATACTGCAGGAGGACAGATATCATACCTTTGCTGTTAGGAGAGCAGCACCTGTACCTGCACTTCTACACAACTACTCATCTAAATATGTTATATTCCTACAGTATATGTAATAACATATATGCTGAGGAATAATTCAACAGCACCAACCACAGTTAATCTTTGCAGTGGTCGACTTTTCTGATCCATCATCCCTCATCAAGGCTGACGTGAAAGATGATATTCATGATTTAGGTTTCCATTTGTGTATAATTGCATGAAAATAAGAACTATTGTGTTTTCAATCCCTAAAAATGTGCCTTTTATATTTAGAGGTTGGTACCATTCCTTCAGAGGTTGCTACGCCATGTTTCTACAGTAGCCCAGAATGGACAAACCACTGTTTGAGATGCACAGGGGTTATACAGCAGACTGTTGCGAACTGAAGAGCGCTTTACATGAGATCATCGGTACTATAAGCGCTTCATGGATATTTGTACGTTTTGTTTGATATTTGATATTGTAACTTTGAATTGGGTAATTCAATAAAGATCTTCAAAAACACAAAGGGTAATTTATTGGTTGCACTTTGAAACCTCACCAATAGATGACACTAAATTCTGGCCACTTCAAGGAAATAGTTTCATTTTGTTCGACAAATATAAGGCCAGAGTGTTAAAAGGACTTAAATATTGTAATTCAGTCTCATGCATTTTAACTCTCCTTTTTAACTTGTTTTGTTTTCGGTCTCCACCGACTACTGAAGGAAATATTAGCTTGAACACGTTAGCCTCTCAGCTGCTAGAGGCTCCACATTCACTAGCTGGTCGCTAACTTCACCTGCTGTTTGGTGCTGGACAGTTAGCACACAGAGCTTTTTTGCTGAAAATAGCAGCTTGATTTAGTCAAAAATGCAATCATGGCAATGAGAAACAAGTATTTTTTTGCTACTAGGAGTGACTCCTTTCGTGTACAGTCATGTGATTCATAATGAACGTAGAAACTTTCATACCGCAGCCTTAAAAGCATGTTTTTGTTGTAGCTGGTTGAGTCGGAGCTAATGCCAGCTACTTTATGTCGTGTTCGGGAATTTAAGCTTGAATTATTTTAACTCATGATCTGTTTTGTGTTTGAGCGAAGTCACCGTTTCCTGCAGCGGCAAAATGAAGATAGTGGAGTAGAATACAAAAACTAGCTACACAAGCTCCCTGGAGTACTCGAGTAAATCTTCTTAGTTACAATCCACTAGTTCATTTCTGTGGCTGTAGTTTGTAGATTGGATTAACCTCTGCCTTCAAAAATAAACAGTGAATCACCCCCATTCTTAAATGACAACATCATTGGAAGGACCTTTAATCGTACCAAGCTCTGGTATTGTGTCTTCGTGTCCTCCCCCCTGTGAGTCTCCGACACACACAGACCAATCTGAAGATAATCTAAAACTTTATTCCTGAATGTTTAATCCATCTTCCATGTGAGGATCTCGCCCTCTTCTTCTTAGCAAGGCTTTTTTTTTGTTTCACAGCCTTTTTCAAACGATATGTCTTTGTCTTCTTGTGTGTCCCGTACAGCGTGTGCACTGTTACAAGTATCTGCACAAGACACACACACACACGTACACACACACACACGTACACACACACGCGCGCGCGGCAGATACGGTTTTCATAACCTGAGGGTGACATAAGATATTCACTGCTGGAGCTTCTGAGAAAGGCTTAGCAGAGAAACAGGGTCAGAGTCAGATAAAGAAATAACACTGTTTGAATCTTAAGTTATTATGATGCGGGGGAGACGAAAGGGAGGAGGAGAGCTGCTGCGTTGAAGTGGAAGCAGGGAGAAAGCCGACATGGCTGATAAAGGAAGGCGGAGATGACGGAGACCGGAGGCTTTTAAGTGCGATAGCGGGAGGAGATAGTCAGATGGACGTGAGAAAAAAAATGCCAGATTCATTGTGTAAAATGACTCTGTTCCACCTGCAGGGAAGGCCAGGACTGACACTTAGGTCACACTTGGAGCTTTGCCTCTTCCTCTTTCCCTCCCTCCCTCCCCCCCCACATCTCTTCCCCTGTCTCCTCCCTCTCCTGTGCTCTCTCCAACACCAGCTCCTTTCATCCCACTCCTCCTCATCCCTCTACCCCTCTTTCCCTCCCTCCCTCCCTCGACCTCCCCTGCGGCTGTCCTGTGACGTCGAGCAGACGTGGAGGTTAGCATCACTGAGAGGATGGAGGGGACGGGGCTTAGAGCGGGAGGGGGCTCGGACATAAATAGAAGCTGACCTATCGTGAACAGACACAGGCAGTTACCAAACATTAACGCGCCGGCAGACGGAGTATAGCCGACGCAAACGCACACATTTCTGGATTTAGCAAAGGTTACATACTGCATTAACCTAATCTCTTTACTGTGTGTGTGTGTGTGTGTGTTTTTTGTAGGAGGATTAAAATAACATGCCAACCACTGTAGGCCTGACAGAGTAGGATGTCCCTGGTGACTCAGGGAACTCATGTCCTCCACTCAGATGTCTCTTGCCAGTCCCCCTCTCTCGCTCTGTCTCTTCGACAAGTCGAGGTGTAATCAGACATCTGAGGTTCGCCGAGCGTGACTGTGCTCCTGCTTTATCTGCCAGCGCTCCTGTGCTGCACGGTGACAGAGCAAGGTTGGTACAGAACAAAGCCATTTAGCCGAACCGCTGGCTGACACGACAAGGGAGGACACACACACACACACACACACACACACACACTCGCATGGACCTTGCGTATTATGCATAAACGAAGAGCAGATTCTCGGATGTTTCGTTTGTCTTAAACCCGCCTTCGTCTCGAAATTGAATTCAAAGTGCTTTATTCGTTTCGGAGGAGGTGAAGGAGTGAATAAAAAAAAAGGGGGTCCTTGGACGGGTGGTAATCCCATTTATATGACCTCTAATCCCATGGTATGGATAGAATGAGCTGGGGAGCTGGATGCTCATTGACTGTGGCAAGGGACTATTTTTAAACTGAAATTGTTACATAATTAAGAGCGGATCAATAAGTCAATTGAAGGAGAAAGAGGAACAGCGACATAGCCCACATATAAACATGTTTACAACCCCAGAGGGAGCTTTGTGCATATACTGTCTTTTCATCACTTTCCCCCCCCTCCTCTCTCTCTCTCACACACACACACACACACACACACACACACACACAGAAATGAAAACAAACACTCTGCAGAGCTCCCTCCTGCTTATTAGTATTATGCAACGAGCGGCCACAAATGAAGGTTGCGTTAATTTGCGGCTTAATATTCACCGGCTGCTCATAGCAACACGAGAAGGAGCAGTAAAGAGGCCTCTGACCAATAAAAGGGAGGCAGCGAACTGGTGAGGTAGGAAATTATGTACAGACTGAATTCATTTCAATCTCTTTTGTCATTTTTAATAGAAGAAAACAAGCATCTGTGTTTAGTCATTATGCACATTATGCAAAATTATTTTAATGAAAGCAGCCCCAGTTTGTTTTGTGTAGTACTCGATTTTCGCTCATTTGAAAGTGGAGTGTTGTCGATGGTGATATTCCAGTCAAACTGTGACAACAAAACGATTACGTAAGAGTGGTTGTGGCGAAGAGGTAACACATCGCGCACGGTTGTAGCACAGCATGTGGTTCGTTAGAGGTTCATGCTATCATGTTTTGCTATTGATCTCGAGTTGCACTGCTGTAGGCAAAGCTTTGCTGCGGCTGCCCGTGCTTTATGTATGCTGTAAAAATGGATTTGAGTTCCTATGAGCCTAATGATGCCGCCTGGATGTCACTGCGAGAGCCGTTCAGCAAATACACGGAATGGATTTTACCGCATTTACCTTTGGTGAAAAAGTTCAACGTTTTCATTTGATGCTCTTTGCATGTTTGGGAGCAGGTAGCTTCGCCTGACATAGATACTGAAAAACAGGGGAAACAGTGAGCTTGGGGGTTAAACTGTTTACCTGCTCCCGTGTTGAGCACGAACGTAGAGAAGGGCTGACTGCCAAACAGAACTGTCTGGGTTTGTCCAATATCCAACTGCAGAGTGTCGCACTCAAGCCCAGAGCGTTAAGTTTTCCAATCAGCTTCACGGGTGAGATTGTATTGAAGGCCGAGCTGAAATCAACAAACAGCCTTCTGATGTAGCCGTTTTTTATTCCCAAGGTGCGCGAAGACTGAGTGAAGGGCAGTGGATATGGCGTCCTCTGAGTATTTCTCAGTTCTAAAAGCCTCCTGGTGAGCGTCCAGGCTGGCAGGGATGTTATCTTTTATGTGCTGCAGAACCAGTTTCTCAAAACACTCCATCAGGATGCGGGTGAGAGCCACAGGGCACAAGGGACTGATATGAGAGTGTTGACAATCCTCTCATCTAACAAATTAATTAAAAACATGTTTTCCGAAATATCCACCTATTCCTTTAAGATGCACAAAAAAGAAATAAATAAGAGCTGATTAAGCACACGTGCACCGACACATGCGCAGCCTGCACGTGGTGTTTACACTGTGTAGATAGAACAGCTGTATAGTTTTGAAAACCTCAGCAAAGCGCTGAGCTGTCTCGCACAATTTTCTGAGTGTGATCTAGAAAAGGCTCCATTAACAGCAGCTGCAGTAGAAACTTAATGGATGGAGCTCGGATTAGCTTTGCAGACAGCGTACAGTGCCTTTCCCTGCTGGCTCTGCATATTTGATAACCTAAATCCAATCATATACACATTTTCCATTGAACCAGCTGCTGATTTTTTGATAACACATGTGGTACGTATGCAGAATTCCAAATACATCTCTCTATAGCAGCTTGAGTTAAAAATGCACTTTTGGCTTTTTAATGCAGCCACGTCAGAGGCCCGACACGTCTTCAAAGTGATGGAGTTTGGACCGAGTGCTACTGTTACTGCTGCTGGAGTCATCAAGATGCAACTACAGCCAGCACACAGTATTTAGCTCTAATGAGCCTCTGACTTTGAGGCACATCAATGAGGCGCCTCATTCATAATAAAGAGCTTCAGTCCCGCGGGCAGCAGCTAAATGAACTGGGACCGAATGCAGGCAAACAGTTTAGCCTGCTCCCTCAGCTCTGCGAGCATCGACTGTGATAATTAACCACACAGCTAAAATCCAGAGAGGTATAATCATAGTGTCGGTAGCTTAGCAGACAGCGAGAGATACACGTGGGCTGGTGACACATGAACGTCTGATGCAGTCAAATTAGGTTAGCAGATAACAATCTTTTCCATCCCCCATTTTGACCATGGCCCTTTGAGTCAAACGGAGATAGTAAAGGTTACATTATAAACAAAACATTCAAGCAAAAATCTTCCCTTCCTGTTACGCCTGTGAGCGAGAAACGACTGATTGCATCTCACAATCAAAGCTGAGGACTCATGAAACAAGAAAGAATCATCTGACAGAAGACTTGTGGGAGACAAAGTCTGGATTAATCAAACACGCAGCAATTAAAAGAATTATCTTACACCACAGACAACTTTCTGTCCAATGCCCTGTGGATCCCGAAATAAATTCAGTGTTTTGTCGCACACTCTCTCCAAATCCCCTGGGAAATGATCAATGGATCAACTCTGCAATTCTAATACCCAGAGCAAAGCACACAGGGGGATTAGCAATGTTTATCATCATTATCCTAACAGTCCTGATCCAAATGAAATGAATTCCAGGAACTTGTCTGCACCTCCCAGAGTTTGAACATGGGCATACGGCGCTGAAGAGGCCATCACTAACACCTTGGAAGTAGCCATGATGGATGGCGTACGTACAGGTCAGCGCTGATGCTGATGGATCAGCCTGTGGAGCCAACGATCTGAGTCACAGCCGATGTGACAGAGATGAGGAGACGTATGTGCCAGAGCCTGAGAGGTGCACGACAGAGCATTCATCATGCAGCAGTCACATAGAAATGTGGATTTTTAGTGTTTTCCTTTATTTTCTGTTCTGGCTCTGTGTTGCTGTGACGGTCCAATTTAAACCAGAACAACTCTAAAATATGAGATTTCAGTCGCAGGAAGCCATCCGGAATAAATGAAGGTCAAATAAGTTAATTTAACAAAAGCGTGGCAGCGAAACAGCGATCTAGATTACTCTGCTTGTACACAGCTCACCCAGTGTGCAGTGTTACAGACTTCTGCTGGCCTTTAAAGTATACCTCACTGCAAAGACATTACTTACCTCTGCTGTCGGCTGGCCTGTTGAAGAGACAGCATCCATGACGGGCCAGTGCAGATTGTGTTGCTTCAGGGCTGAACTGCTGCCGAATAAACCACCGCCAAAATCACAAAGTTGCAGAAGCAAGCACACGGTGCTTCCATAAATGCAACTGTGCGACCAAGTGGCTTTATCCACATTGATAACATACAACCAGGACATCATGTCAGCGGCCTTTGCTCCACATCTTAAGGGAATATATTAACAGTAACATTGGGAGTAATCCCCACCATCATCTGAGGTTTTATATTAAGGACAAATCTTTTACATCCTTAAAAGTTATCATGCTTAAAGAAGACATATTATGTTTAAATTCACTTTGATAATGTTATTTTGGGTTACTACTGGAATAGGTTTTCTGTTTTAATGTTTAAACAACACCAAATTTTTCTCATACTGTAAAGTTCTGCAGCTCTGAATCACCCTTCTGACTGAAACACTCTGTTTTAGCTCCTGTCTCTTTAAGGCCGCCCCTCCTGAAATCCCAGTCTGCTGTGATTGGTCAGCTCACACATGCATGAGACAGCACTGCTCACTGTGTCTCCAGAGGGTTATGTCGAGTTTTCACCTACAGTTACCTTCATTTCTATTGTGAATACAGGCAAAAAATATGCAAATGTCTGACATAGTGATGTCACAAAGTCACAGAATTAAAGGCGGGACTACTGACGAGGTGTTTCATGAGCAGTGTTTTCTGTGGGAGAGAGGAGCTCTCGTTAGTGCGGACTTTGAGCTTTGATCTCAAGAGCTTTTACATGCACAAGAACCTAGATAACACACTGAAGGAAAAACAATAAAAAACAATAGGTATCCTTTAATATTTTCATGAAAACCCATAGTTGATACAGTTACTGGTAACATCATCCTTCAATATATTTTTATTCAGTAATACGTTTTTTTTCTTACAGTAATTTTCATTGTTTGCAGGGATTCAGAATGAAAAAAAGCCCTGTGTTGAAACCAGCGCCAGTGAGACCAGCGAAGGTTTATCAGATGTCAAAACACAGTAAAACTTTTGTGTTGAAAAGTGGAAATAAAACATTCAGGAATTTGCTGTTGCCTGCATTTGATCAGTCAACTGGCAGCTTTCTGTGCTGGACATCTCTCTGCTGTTTTGTCAGCTGCAGTGGCGGGGTCCACCATTCCCATGCAGGATTTAATTTGCATTCACATGCACGAGGGACTCACATGAAACAATACATGCATGTAGTCCAGTGTCTCACCGTTACTGCTAAACCAAACATGTCTTACCGCTGCAAGTGGTGAAACTTTAATTGAGAAGCAGTCATGGAAAAGTGCAGCACTGACCGCTATCATTCATCTAACATGCATCTACAAAACAATAATCATTTTCAACCTTTTTCAGACAAGTGATCAGATTTTAAAATGCCAGGGGGTGATGGAGCAGGAAGCATCCTCCACAGCAAATTGTTGAAGAGCTTCACTTTATTCACCCTCACCCGCCTGAGCTCTTTACCATGGTGACTAAGAACCTGAAACACTCAGCGACCATGACTCACTAATTGTCAACATTGCGGTGGTCGTGAAAGTAGGATAAAATTGCTCCATTCGGAGTTCTGGAAATGGCAACCCTGCTGTGGTCGGTGTTATTCTGCTCCCCAAGCACTTTGCGATTTAATGTTAGTTCGGACTTGTTTCTGGAAAATCTAAGTAGGTAACTTATGAATCAGAGCCGGAACAAGTTTTAGTCTCTGATTGAACAGCACCCCAACTGTGATTTGTACTGCTGCGGTACTAACAGCTGAACACCTACACAGTCTCTCAGAGCACCTCCAGTCTATGCATGAATGGACACAAAAGTAATCATGTGGCTTCGATGGCGATATTAATCTTAAATACAATACATAACGTTAGCAGCCGTGGAGAATGACTGTGTGTTGTTGGACGAGGCTCAAACTGCTGGAGATGACTTAGAGTGAATGGAATTATAAGAGGCTTTGGAGTTTGGGATTTATTTATTTACCCTGAGTTGCTGGCAAAAAAATCTAATAATACTTTAGATTAGATAATGCAGTTCTGCGAAGTCTCTACACATGGAAATATCAGATTGAACAGAGACAATAGTTACTTAATCTCCTCAAAGGGCCAGTGTAACACACGAGGGGGCCATGGGGCTAATACGAGCCGTGGGCACCAATTCAGCCCCACCTGCACTCTGAAAGTTAGTTTAGTGATCATTTAATCGAACATATTAGGTATTAATAATGAGATTTTAACACAGTGGCTATCTAAAGCAACTTTGGCAGATATTTTAATGATTATTCTGTCATCCAGGTCATGATTTTTCTAAGTGCTGTATCACAGGCATCTTGAAGAAACTGAAACAAGTCCAGTTGCAGATATATAGCACTTAGAATTTGGCAGGTAAAGACAAAAATGAAGATCTTAAGTAGTCCGAGTGAGGTAAATGCTTTATAATCACTGGCTGGTGGCTGGTGTCAGAATCAAGGTCTTCGGTCATCTGCCCTGAAGTGTTTCATCATGTTGTAAGCGTGGAAAAGTGTAGCAGAATATCTGTATGAGAACGGCGTACGCAGAAATATCATCATGTGAAGTCACTTTATACCATATCGTGTGCACAAAGATGTGAAAAAGGAATCAAATCATTTCTGCACAGTCATTTTCAGAGTATTTGCGAGCTAACAATTGCTAATTAGCACAAAGTAAGGTTTAGGCTGATGGGAGAGTATTCATTTTTTTAAAGTCAGGGAAGTTATTACAGTTAATACTCCGGAGATCATGGATGTGTACACCAAATTTGATAGTTACAATCCACCAGTCCAATTGTTCCATACATCAGCTGTTGAGCTTTTTCCGTCTGGACCAGCGAACCGTGCTGATTAAAACAGATCTTACCATTTCAGTTTGTGCTTTAGTGGAGTAAACTACCAAAGAATCAAATCCCCACAAAACAGAAAGGCACAAACAGTGAACCTGAGGCCTTTTGGACTTTAGAGCAGTTGTAAATGTGGTCTGTGTGTGACTCCATCTGAATACTTGATCTGAACAATCATTAACCCTAATTACTGATGTTACCTTCATCTAAAAGCAGGCATGCATCACACAAACACATATTCATGTATGACCCAGATGCTATGACCCAGTACACTACTGTTCTGGTATTGTAAACCTCCTCTGTCAGGATGATCTACAACTTTGGGGACACGACTGTTTAACAAAAAAAAAAAAAAAAAAAAACCCGTCCAGGGGCTGAGAGATTCAGGTCAGGTCTGAACGAGGAGGTCTGAATCTGAAACACACTGGCCTCAAACAACAGAAAGACACGCTCCTGTTGTGCTCTCGTGAAATAAACCAGTCAAGTCATCCTGCCTGTGTAACCTTTTCTTTTTTTTCCTTTACAAAAGGTACATATCTTCCTCATATTACACACCTTGTGACGCCTCACTCATACTCCCATGCGCATTCTGTATACGTGACACGTGCACACATGAGCTCCTCCTACTTCCTCTGCTCGACTGCACCAGCGATCCGTTATCCTATAATTATCACATTTCAACCAAAGCAACACAAGGCCTCTCTCTGCTT
The DNA here is from genome assembly GCF_900880675.1 of Sparus aurata. NCBI lineage: Eukaryota > Metazoa > Chordata > Actinopteri > Spariformes > Sparidae > Sparus > Sparus aurata. The sequence continues at coordinate 7,960,437 of NC_044197.1, forward strand.
TAGTGTAATAAATAACAGTTAAACATATTACTGTAATAACTCTGTGGATGGGTGAGCTCGCCTCCGTGTGTTTCCTTCCCTCTCTCTTTTCGCCCTCCACGCAAACACTCTCCCGGTGTTGGACTCACTTGATTAACCCTGAGTGGAGGACACTGTGCCTTCACAAGGGGGGAGGCGGTTCAAATAAATATAGACATATACAAAGAGAATGCACAATTACAGTCAGGTCTCTGCGGCCGCTTGGGCCTGAAATAGAACGAGCGAGGCAGCGGTGGGAGATTTATGGAGCCCGGAGTCTTCACCTTCCTCCGGGCGGGGAGCACGGAGCGACTCCCAGGCGGAGGGCTCGACGCTGGGATGATGCTCGCTCAGCATCAACAGGAATACCGGACGGCAGTGGTTCTTCAGGCTGTAGGCAGTAATTACCATGTGTATATCGTGTATACGGAAATCCTTGTTGGATCAGGCTGCAGGGGGGGATATGCACACTCGTCCCAACAGCTGCATTTATCCCAAACAGAGAGTGTGCCACTTTACTACCCTTTTAAAAGTAAACTTTTGTTGCCCCTCTGACGCCACAGTATGAATAATTCTATTTCTGTTTATTCGTCTGGCTTTTATCTCAGCGAGACGTATGAATCACCCTGGGCTCGTGTCCCCGAGCGAGTGTGTCTTTATCAGCCCGTTGTTCTTACTTTCCCCCCAAATTTCTTCCTCTCTCCAGTGGTCTCTAATCGCTCTCATCAGTGTTCTCGCTCCGTTTCCTCCTCCCAGTCGTAAGTCTGAGCACCGCTGGCAGCAGTAGGTATTTCGGGGCTGTCTCTCCCCTCCTTCTTCAAATGTCATCCTGTCATGTTGTCACGTGGCATTTGGAGCGAGTCCTCCGGGTGGGCCGGGTTGTTTGAAGTATTGATTGAAGTGCCCTCGTCCCCAGAGTGCCATTACGTAACAGAGATGCAAAAAATCCACAAAGTCACTGCGAGGGAGGGGCGGGGAGAGAGCGTGAGGGGAGACAGAGGAATAGCCGAGAGGGGAAGGAGAAAACCGCGAGGGAGCACAAAAGATATGGACGAAGGAAAATGAGATTGAGGGATTGAGGGTGGAGGCACTGCAGCAGAGGGGTAGAGAAGTGTCAGCTGTGGATGAGAGGAAGGAAATATCTGCTGCTCGTCCATCAGAAAATGGTAGAAACCTGGACGACTGCAAACGAGGGTCATAGATCAAGCAGGTGAAAATAGGCCGGTGAAGGAAGGTATCTGTACTTCATCACTGCTGTTGTGCCTTATCATGGGAGGTTCTTGATACGTTGCGCTGAGACCCAGAAGTGGAGCAGATTTCCTTGCAGAAAGAGATGAGGAAAAAGAAAAGTGGGCTATGTTTCTCAGAGGGATAAAAAGCTTTTTTATTTACTGCAAGTGCTGCGGAGAACAACAGAAAGAATCAATAATTTGACAGTTGAGAGTTTATTGTTTCAGATGAGGTTTAGTGCCGGCTGCACGGCCTCGTCCAAACTTACATGCTGATGGGAAAGAAAAGCTGCACGTAAGCACTGGGAGACTGATTTTGTAGAACCAGAAATGTGCCTGCTCCTCAGGTGGAGGCAAGTTGAAACCATCCTGGACTTGAGCGGTGACAGGAAGTTCAACAGCTGGTGACAGATGGCTGAAACAGCTCACAAATCTGTTCAGCTGCAACATCAACAATCGCGCTCAGCAGCAGTGGAGGGGAAGGTCTTGATTCTGTCGAGAAGAACAGGGTGTGTCTGATCTTAGCCAGGATAAACAGGACCATGTCACCCCTGATGGAGTGGGAGAAAGTGGTCTGACTTTCCACCGTTGAGAAAGCAGAGGATACCCGGTCCAAGACAGCCATTGCAGCTCCAGAGACATTGCTTGATGTCTGCTGGATGGTATGTTCAGGAGGTGCAATGAGGAAGAACCCAGAAGTCGTGAAGGATTCGCGGAACAAGTGTTTCTGAGTGTGGAACCTTCTGACGAAACTCCTCGTTTGTATAGCACCTCTCAAAACAAGGTTACAGGTGCTTGCACAGTGAAAAATAATACAGTTCTGTACAGATAAAAGACATTTAAAACAACATAATGCAAATACTCAACACCAAAGCGATCATCAGATACTAAGGTAGCCAACCTGAGGTCCCCAGGATGTTCCTCAGTCTCTAAGTCACAAATATCCACATTTAATGTAACTAATCTGTGCATCCACTGGCAGACACACATGTAGAAACATCTACGTAAAGTATATGATATGATAAATATTATTAAATAACATGATGGGAGTCGAAAAACACCAGTGACATGGTCAAATAATCCAGGATGTGGGAAGGACCAAGATCGTAGACGATGATGTCAACCCCCTCACATGAACACACACATGCACACACACACACACACACAGACACACACACACACACACACACAAACAGGAAGGATGGTCCTTGTTACACAAGGTCTTCGTTTGACACGCAGGACTCCCCACCATGATGTACGACTCCTCTTCAAAGGTGTCAGAGATGAACGTCGCTGCGAGGACAGACTCAATATGTGACCTTTGAACCCAGTCAGACCCCTGAACTGCAGATTATTCTCCCGGTGCCTCAGGATGGGCATACGTGTGTGTGAATGTGCGAGGGTGTATGCAAGTATGCGCTGAGCCTATGTCTGTCTCTGGCCTTTTTTACCTGCATGAAATGAATTGACTTCTTTAGGCATACTTGAGTTACTAAACATACGTCTTTGAAAATGACCCAAAAAGCTGAACATAAAATAGCTTTACAAAGACTTACTTTTTTCCCCCACTCATGCATGAATCATCCTCCCATATTTCAGATTTGTTTTGTGATTCATATGTTCCAGTTTCTCCCACCATTCATTTTCCAATATTTCTACACCTAGTCCTGCTTTTGCCTTTGAATAAAAGACATATATTCTCCTTACTAACCTTAAAATGTTCATAAAATCAAACCCTATTGTGAAAATTAATTATGCACAGTCTTTCTTACTTCTGCTAATCAGTCAATTCTCTATTCATTCTGTAATTACCTCCAATCATTCGTATTTTTTTGTCTTTTTTTCTGGTAGTGGTGGACTCGGCTATTCATGTTCTTGCTTCCTTTTATTTTGATAAAATAACAGTCTTATCCCACTGGTATCAGCTTGTCGATTCGTTCTCCAATAATAACTCATAAATTCCTAAACTGTTGCTGCCGTTGGCTAGTACGCTCAGTTAACCATGCAGCTAGTGGTCGAATTAGCTCACTCAGCTCGGTTATTTCCTAACAGCCTATCACCTTTTGTTGTACAAAATGATAAAGAGATAGCTGGTTAGCATGCTAACTTCAACAAATATCCTTGAAGCACACTACTAGACAGCAATAATCAAAACTGTTATTTGAGCTTTAAACTAAAATTCTTACATATTGCACCTTTAAGTCTAACAATTCATGTGACTGTGCTTCACTTGAAGTGTGTTTAACTGGCAAATCAGGAGGTGGCTTTTATTGTGAAGCAGCCACAGCAGACATCATGACCTTGTCAGCGACCGTTCATTAAAAAGTGCACGTACCAAACGAGGCATGGTCATTCGAGACTGGAATCATAAAGGGCTAAAACTTTCGGTATCGACACTTCATTGGTTGTCAACTGAGAGGAAAATTGAATTTTCCTGCAGCCTGTACAGTCACTACTCATGTCAGTCTCTTCTCTCTCTCTCTCTGTCTGTTGCTCTGCACTCCCTCTACTTCATCCAAGGATTTGTCTTATTCCTTTGTTACCATCTCTGCGTGATATTCCAGTTCTGGCTCCACTTACAGCGAGTCTTTGATTGTTTCTGGTACACTGCAGGTTGAAGAGGAGAAACATCTCTGTCTGTGTGCCTCTCTGTTTCATGCCTGCTCCTTTTACTCGGGCTTTTATCTTCACAGTGTCTTGTTGGCCTGTTGTCTCTCTCCTCCAAACAGAGAACAGACCTTTCTCATAATCAGCTCCAGTGATTTTCTCCTACCCAGAACCCTTCCTCTGCCAGCCAGCACGCAGGGACCACGGTAACTTGTCTTCCATTTTATGAGACAGTTGATATAAAAACAGAATGTGCCTTATCTACCGCAAAGCTAAGCTCACTGTAGGTAAATATCATTTGAGTGAGCTCCTGTGTGATGGCTACATGACAGGAAGCCATCAGTGAGACTTTGTTAAAGGGATCCGTAAAAGCCTTTCCACTCCGGCTGTAAAACCGATTCATCTGCCTCCCTGTCTGACTGTGTGACTTTCTCTCTGGAGGGAGAACAAAAGGACTGCTTCCATTTCTAGGGGCTTTTAGAGCAGCCTATTGTCTAATTTTACCTCTGGAAATATCAGCAATTACCTTGATGATGCCCTTCATGATGAAAGGTGGACTACTCTCGGTTTCTGTGGCATCGTGGCAGCAAAGTTGCAATCAAGCCTGCCCCTTGTGTGGCACCTGGAGGCCGCTGGTGTGGGCGTGTGTCCGCAGTTGATTTTAAAAGAACAGCGGATGTGAGTGCCGAACACACTTCCTTCGTGCTCTCCTTCATTGGTGTGTCATTAATGAACCATAGTGTCACACCTCCATCATGTGAGGACACCACTGTGCTCGGCAGCAGCTGTTTTTCTCTACCTCGCTGCAGCTGTAAAATCAAAGGCTGGATCCCCGTCGCACAGAACCATGTTCCAGAAAATGTCATTTACAAAGTGGTCTGCCTAATAATGCAGTAATCAGCGGTTATTACCAGGTGGAGCGTCTCTCTTTGAACTCCTCTTCATCTCTGCATCATCTTTAAGCCACCTCCCGCCGATCTGAGAGATAGGACGTGTTAGCCAGCTAGCGCTCCCATTTATCAGAGAACACTTATGTAACACCCCCACCTCCCATATGTATATGCGCATGTACGCGCCAGTGACGGAGCGCGGTGGAGGAAGGGTGTCGGGGCTGACGCCGGGGGACATTCTCATGAGTGTCAGGACTCACTTTGAAGATTAAGAGGGGAGATATCATCACGGAGACTGGAGCTACCGCAGTGCGACTCGGCGGGAGGAACTCAAGGCCATCAGCTGCATAATCAGCACACACAGAGACGCACACGTGGCCGCGTGTTTATGACTGAATACTGACAAATTCCGACCAGCTTCAATTTTCTAAATCATCAAGAAGGACCGCTCAAGTGATACAAAAGCTGTGTGCAGTCTCTGCTTGTTGCTAAGCAATGCCCACCTGACACCTGCAGATTTAAGCTCTCAATCCCTTCAAGTTTCATCATATTCATCTTATTCCAGCTGGTCCAAACAAACCCCTCAGGACTGCTGCATGAATTATCGGGACGCGCATCCACATAAACACACCGACGCGAGGTCAGCCGGTTGACTCCACATGAGGCTGACTGGGCTGACCTCGTGGCTCACGGGGAACCATCCATCACAGTCCATCCTGCCCAAGGTGAGTGTTTGTGATCAGGCGGCCCGCAGAGCCGCTGAGACAGCCAACCGGAGAGAGAGCCTCAGCGGTGAGGTCAGGGGTCGGAGGTCGCGCCTGTTCCCACAGTAGCAGAGGGGGCTTGTCTCTGCTCACTGTCACCTCATCAGCGAACTCGCGGCGTTTGACCCGCGTGAACGATTGAGGACGAGTGATCCTCGTTTCAATAAAAGTAAATGGAAGAAAGTCTTGTAAACACAATTTTCTAAGCGGATTAATGCCAATTTGAGAATTGCTACAGTGCGTGCCGCGGCAGCTCTAAACCCACATGAATTACTGAAGTCACCAGAAGTGCGAACGTTATTTTTAGTAAGAGGCTGACACTGTTTCAATCTCTGACACCACTGAATCTAAGTCACCGTAATGACTGAGTGGCTAATTAGTTCCCTAATTGTCCAAATTACCAAAAACTCTGTGTTACTGAGCTTTCCTTGACGAAAGAAGGTGGTGTCACTCTGGCAAAACTTCAAACCCTCACAGTCCTCCCGGTCCTGCTGTAACTCTGGACCGGCACCTGGGAGTTGTGATGTGAGGGTGATAGAGTCTGACACATGTTTGCAGTGAGTCGGGACCCCGGTTAATGTTTTAAATACTCCAGAGGAGAGAAAGCTGCTGCTGCTGACTGGGGAGAGCAGCAGGAGTCACCGTCCCGTGGGACAGTCTGGAGGGCTAAGCTATAGAAAGTGTCAGAGCCAATGCTGAGGGAAACCAATCTAAAAGACAGAGGCATTAAAGAGGATGGGACTTGCTGTAGCGCTCTCTATTTCTGTCCCCCATTTACGCTCCTCCTCTTCCTGTCTTCATCATTGCAGCTTAGCAAAAAGAGAGACAAAGTGTAGTAAGAAAACCTCACACAAAATCATTCTAACGTAAGTAATAATGCAAGTTAAGAACAATTCAGCCTTGCCAAAGTGGTTCATTCAAGATTATGCTTGATGCTTCCCTCCATATAAGGATAACTATGGTAAAATGTAGGATAGTTAATCTAATTTATATCATTGTTTATTGAATAGGTTTTCAGCAGCATTTAAAAAAAAACAATTTCCCATAAGGTTGTCTCTGCAGGGGCAACACAAAGTGAATTTTAGAGGAGACATCTTTGCATTCTTGATAGACGCAGGTAGATGCTACTTTTGCCGGATATGCGTCCGTGCACAATGTTTCGTCTTTTGTGAAAATATTTGCACCACCTTACTTACTGTTTGGGACAAAAGGTCCAGTGGTGAGACAACGTTGTGCTCCACTTTGAGCACCACCTTAGACCTTTAGAAAGGTTAAACCTGCATAGTGAAACCACCACAGGCATGAAAAAAACTGAATGTGTTTAGCGATTCAATTTTAAAAGCTTAAAATTATTCTGGGGGAGGGTTGGTGAAAAGTACTGAGGTACCCACAAGTAACAAGTACACTACGCTCTTTACATTGTTGAGACATTTTAAAGGTGGTATTGATAACATTCCATCTTTCCATTGCATTCACATCACAACACCGCTGTTGTTGTCATTTGCCCCCTTAAGTGGCTGCCAGTTCGTTGCACTACCTAATGTTGCTAATGCTAACTAGCTAACATTAAAATTGCTCATGCTAGCTAACGTTAATGTCGTTAGGTCGCTAAAATTAGGGCCCTACAGTATGCTGGGCGTATACTGTAGAAAACATGTTTATTTCCACAAGCTAACAACTACCAAGACTGTCGATACTGACGAAACATGAACACCACGTGGTAGCAACGTCATTATATTATTGGCCGACAAACCTTGTCATAAGCATGAACATGAACAAAAACATCAAATCACTCATTCACAATCATAATAATGTTTTTTTAAGAAAAAGAGAAGCTTTTAATTTGCATCTTTCTATAAGCTCTGTAGATGTTTTATTTTTGAGCAGCAATTTGTCTTCATAAAAATGTTCTCAATATGAGAACATAACATCATAAAAGCAGTTTTCTGTATGCTAAGAAATGCAAATCAATGTTACTGAGGGTTTAAACTGATACCAAGTGCAGTATTTATTTATTTATTGATGCCATTTCATCTCAGAGTATGTGTAGTAAACCCCAGACCAATAAAAGCACAAAGAATGAAATGGTGGATGAAAGATCGCAGTGACTTACAGAAGCTGGGGGAGTGGTTCGGCTCGCTGTAACATCTGAATTGCAATCCAAAGCCCAGTCCACATTAAATAAACCATTTAAACTGTCTGACAACACTCGTCATTGCTTAGTGAATTGTTTTTCTGAATTAAAAGATATGCCTGTCTTCCGTATTGAGTCCCTGCACATCTTTCATCGTATTACAGTGATGTACTGCTTTGTATTAAAGTGACCATGAAATCCTATTAAACATTATCAGCGTGTGTTGCCTCAGTTTCCTTGTTTGCCTGAAATTGGCTTTTTTTGAATTGTATTTGGGACATTTTTCTTTTGGGGGAACAGAGAATATCTGTTTCTCAGGGTTTGCTGCTGGGTTGCGGTAATCAGAAGCCGGGAAGTTGTAATAAAAAGGAAATTGGAAATCAGCTACGAAGAAAATAAACTAGATAAGAACATTGGCTACAGGGATGTCTGCTGCCTCAGCCACAACAAGCCAGACACTATTTCAGCGCGGACAGCTCGTCAAGATGAGTGACAAGCGCCGGGCCAGGGAGGGCACGGCTAACGACACACTCCCTGCATCACAAAAAAGAGCTTTCCCTTTGTTCATTTTAGTATTTCTTTGAGCTGGATATTTCTTCTTTTCTTTTTTTCCCCTCTCCGTGCTCCTGCTTTCACCTCCTCTTCCACATACAAACTCTGTCTGCGTACAAACCGAGGGGAGAGGATCTATCTTTCCCATCAGTAGAGAGAACTCCAGGAGTGTTATTACTTTGAGCCAAGCCATTAAGCCTTTACCCCGGAGCGATCGATGGCAGATGCTGGAGGGGTTGTTTATCTTTTGTCTTCTTATCAGAGCGGCAGGGAGAGGTGGGGAGCGAGGGGTGAGGGAGTGATACAGGAGGAGAAGGAGGCAGGCTGACGGGGAGAGAGAGGGGGAGAAGGGGAGAACACCTTGTTCCAGACCAGGCAACAACTTTTACTTAGAATTCAGCCCGCCGCCCCGCGTGCCGCCTTTTGATTTGCTGAAATTCATGTGAGCCGCTTGACACTTCTGATGTGGGAGATCAGTGATTAGACAAGGTTATGTGAAAGGCTCACAGCCTACAGGGGAATGACTCAGTATGATAATCAGATCATCTGAAAGCCCTGCTTCATATCATTAAGCTCTCCCACTCTCCAGGTTAGCCACATTATGCAACACTCAAAGTCTACCTGTATGTTTTTCGGTTTCATATTTTATGTGATGCAAAGCCCTCATTAAGGCAGCTCTGCGCTGGGTTTTTTTTTTTTGGCTCTGGATCACATCAGCCGGCTCAAATGCAATCAGAACGATTGCCGGAAGGTGACTTATGAAAAGGCGGCAGGCACACATATATACACACACACCCACACACACACACAGGGGAGAAACTGCTTTCCCGAACCCTGAGATGTGTGAGAAATCCTGATGAAAGCGGCGCGAGTCGCCACTAACGAGGAAGATGGACCGAGCGTGAAGCAGAACGACGAAAAACAGCTGTCTGAGGGAGATGTAACCCTCCCATTCCTTTCTCCCTTTATCTCCGTCTGTGTCTTGTCTCCGTCTCGTAAACACACTCAGACACACACATACACAAACCCAGCCGCCACCTTCATCAATACCAACTTCAAAGCCCCCCTTGTTAAAAATGTGTTAATTTCTCCTCATAAATAAGATAAAAACACACACACAAACTGGAATTACAGTGAATTAATCTTCATGATCGTCGTGGATTTCATCGTGCCTTTACTTCTAAACCCATTTATTCGTCTACCTCTATCCCCGTCAGTGCAGGTCCTCAATTAATGCTCTTATTCATCGTCTCTTCCTCATCAGACGCTTCCTCTTCTTCTCCTTCCCTCTGCGTCCCTCGGCTCATTTAATTCAAAGCTCACTTCGTTATAATTACCCAGATGATTCTGCATACAGGTGTGAGCAAAAATGACTTTCAAATCAGATAATTCCTAACAAGCAAGAGTGTTTTCCTCCGTGTTTGGAGATGGTTTTGTTTACCCGACACAGCAAATCCTCATCTGGTGCACTCGTATAAGCCTCATGAACGACTGTATGTGGAATCATAATTCTTGTTTTTGGAGGATTTTTGATAGAAGATTTATGGCATATCAGAGACGCAATAATACATTCTGGTTGCCACGGGAGGTGGGAATCACGTTGTGTTTATCTGGCCTGAACAGAGCCGGTGTGTGCCTGATGAAAGGGCCCATTGATAGGCCCGAAGCCTGGGCATTTCCTGCTGAGCGGCTGCTGACAGCGCTAACAGCGCTCTGGGGAGCTGCCTGTCGACAGCTTCCACTCTCCATAAAGCAGCAGGTTTAGTATCAACAGCTTTTGGAGGTGAACAGAGGTCAGTGTGAAGGTGAGGTGTGACCAGTGTCATTCTACTGGACCGAGAAATGTTCCACTCTGTAGTGTGAGTACAGGTCACCATGAGTCGGGTGTCAGCACCTTACGACAGTCTTGACAATACCTAGGTCCTGGATTTGAATCTAGAATGTGTTGAATTGTAAACTCCTGCTCATGTCAGGGTCCATGACCAAAGGTAAGTAAAACTAATTTCTGTTTTGCGAATTAAAAGGACTTCTGCCAGTTAATCACAAACCAATATCCAAGTACTAAAGTAGGTTGAAGACGGGGATGGAAAATAAATATACTATCCGTAAATGAATAATGTGGCCAACTAGTGGCATGTCTTTTACTGAGCTAATTAACAGCATGCATAATTAATGTGCAGCTTCAATCACCATTCATTAGGCTGTTTGTGTCTTAAACTACCTCAGAGGCAGGGATGCCTGTAGTGATCAATAAAAATATCTATTAGGGTGCATTCAGAGAAACTTAAGCTCATGGAGCCGCCTCATATTTTTTAATAGATCCAGTCTGGTGGCATGGCAGGGGTCCAACCGTCGGGACAAAAGGTAAAGTAACTGCAGCCATGATACAGTATGTCTCCAGAGCTGTAAAATACGGTCTCAGAGTATTATTAAAAACATCTCTGCAGTGTTTTTGTGTCTGATAAACCTTACATTTTTATTTCACTCAACCTATATTTCTTGGGTTGCATCTCATGTCACACCAGTACCCAAAGCAACATGCCACCACCAAAGAAGATCTTTTCTCCTTTTGGGATGGTCAGTAGTACCTGTTGACAAAACCAGTGACAGGCTCGGACCTTTGCTATTACATGGTTAATATTGTGACATGGTTGCAGTTTTGTTTTGTTGTGTAGACAACAAAACTACTTGGCTAGGTTTAGGAAAAGATTGCAATTTGGGTTAAAAATGTATGTTTGAAAGTGATGACAGTAAAATAACTCAGTGCTGATGTTTGGTTTCACATGGGACACAGAACAAATCCTGCGTTTCTTGTCGTTTCTTTACTACATCGTATGACTTCCTCCTTTGCTCCCTTCATAACTACCACTGCCACCAGAGGTGCCACTTCATAATGAACATGAAAATGGGTCGTGTGGAGCTGCTCGATCTGCCAGCTGTTTATCTGGTGAGGCTGCCCTGTCAACATGCATTTGTTACGATGGTGACCTACCTTGTTAAAGTGAGCCAGGTTTATGATACCAGAAAAAACCTGAGTTAAACCAAAGACAGCTGCTTAACTCACTAACTTTGTCATACCGGAACCTAAAGACAGTTTTCAGACCACCAACGCACTGTCATTCGATTTTCTTCCCAGCTCCATGATTATGTGGTGGATCACCTGATTGCTCCATCAAACAGTCATCTTATTTCTCTGCAGACATCCTCGCAGTCGAGAAAGTGTACATGTAAATCGGAAAAAATGAATAATGGATGAATTCCATTTAGCCGCTTCGGTGTCAGGGTCCTGGCATTGTTCATTCTGGCTCACTGTCACACTTCCATATCTCACTTAGACACTTGAATAGAACACATCCATGGTTAATGATATTCGCAACACCTGCTTTTTATGACAAGCCAAAATATATGCCGTGAAAAAGGATTATGGGATACTTACGGATGCAAAGAATATGGCTGTGTCCTCGGAATTCAGACAAAGTGCGACTACCACATTATGATGTTTCCAATCTTTAAACATCCAGAGATTCGGCCCCTGAATTGTGATACCAGCCTGTGTCCGTGTGCTCTGTGTTATTTTTCAGACTCAGTCATGCCATGCCTGCCCAGTAGGCATTGTCAGAAGTTCCCTGCCTCTGTTAAATCACCTGACTGCTCTTGTGATCAGCCACCTGCCTGCACAGCTGCTGCTCGTTTGCTCATTAGCTCCCCAGGATATATAGAGGGCAGTTAGCATCGTAGTTCGACAGATTGTTTATGTTGTGTTGCTGCTTCAGGGTCTGAGTCATTCTCGCTTCGCTGTACCTGTTGCCTGCTCTGGCTGCCTGTTGCCGATGACGTCTGTTCTGATTTCTGTTGTATGCCCGATCCTGTCGTATTCAATTTGACCAGCTGTATAGCTGACACTTTATAGAGTGAGCTGCATTCTGATCACGGCTGCATTTTGCTCCGTGAGTCCTCTTTTTGGGTCTAAGATTAACCATACAATGTCAAACTAATACACCCAGGGGCCACTGCTTATTGAGGTTCTCCTCTAGAGCCTAATAAATCACAGCATTGGGAAACAACCCCTTTTAATGGGGCCTCTGGTCGGATCTATTTGCAAAATATAGTCAGGAAGGTCTGTCTGTATGTGTGTAGTTGTGTTTAGAGAACAAAAATACTTTGTTCTGTTAGGGAACAAAAATACTTGGTGATGTTTAGTGAACAAACACTTAGTTATGTTTAGGGAACAAAAATATGTGTTTAGGTTTAGGCAACAGTACTTGGTTAGGTTTAGGCAACAAATACACTTGGTTAGGTTTAGGGACTAAAGCACTTGGTAACGGTTAGGGAACAAAATACTTGGTTAGGTTTAGGCAACAAATATACTTGGTTAGGTTTAGGGACTAAAAGCATTTGGTTACGTTTAGGGAACAACACCATTCACGTGCACACTCACAAACTGATGGAAGACCCACAGGATGCAGGTTTGGATTCAGCATTTTGCCCAAGGACACTTGGACATGTACAGTGGACTGCAGAGGCTGGGGGATCGAGTCACTGCTTCCTGATTAATGGATGACCTGCTCTCCCTCCTAAGCAGCCACCAATCTTTGAAAGCAGTAATAGAATAGATAGATACTGTGTATGGCATGCACATTTATCATTCTACTTTCAAAGCTGACTCTAAAAGGTATTCTTTGTTCCATCTAAAGCAAGGAAAATCAGGAGTAATAAAAGTGACGGTATGTTGAGAGATGTGGAGCACAGTTAGATTGGATTATTGGAGAGCCTGAGTAACACTGAAAGCTGAAACACACATACAGCGATAAGCAGAGAGAAACTGGAGCCAAATAAACAACTTCAGCCCACAATGAAGGGTGAAGAGGGGACGTATGTTGGAGGAGGCGAGGTCAGTGTACAGCTGAGCCTCTTCCACATAATAACCTATATGACTGCTGATATGATCTCAGTGTGTTTACATGATTATATCCAGTTTACATGTGGAGACAGCACACTAAGCTAAATATAGTACAATCACATTGCTGGATGTGGAAACATGCTGTTCAACAGCGAGCCATGTGCATGTTCGCAATCATGAGCCTGGACTATTCTCGGCTCACTTGTTTATTTTCAGTAATGAGACAGACTAGAGTAATCTAGTATTTGAGTTCCATTTAATGCATGTGACTTTATACATATACTTTATCAGCTCCCTCGCTTTTATATGTTTAGATTGTCGGATATTATGTTTTATTGCTGTCTGATTTTTAAGTTTTATTTTACTGTATTGAAAAACATAAAGGAGTGTTCTTATCGCCACTACTTTGATACCAGAGAAACATCAAATTATCAAAAAACTCTGATGTTAATCATCGCCACGTAGGTTTCATCATAATCGTTTCAACTGAGGCCGTCATGCTGTGAGCTCGATTGAGCTCTCTGACTTGAATAGGAAAGAATGATAAAAAGCGACCAAAGTTAACTTTCTGCAAGTGGAAGTATTCCCTGTGGGCACTTTATCGAGCAACGAGATGACAAAAACATTTGGACATCAGCAGCGCTTTGTTCGCCATTCACACACAGGCACACAGGTAATGTACTCTACCGATCCCGATCTTTGAAGGTAAGAGATGATGCAACTCGATGCAATGACAATTTTTTAAGAGCGCAAGACAAAAGCAGAACTTTTGTAAGGACTAAGGAGGATATTCGACCATTATGCCTACATGTACCAGTGAATAGTAACAGAGGTGAGATTATTACAAGCTGCTACAGCATGGCTGGTTTTGTTTTCAAATTGTGAGTCTGTCTGTGTGTGCTTGTGTTTCTACAAAGCGGGCACATGATGAAACTTTTATTGTAACACTTACTTTTTTTAGGTTAAATTTTCAATGAAATGTTGTGACGATCTTGTGCCTATAGCCTGGCAAGGTTTGGGCAAAAAGACAAAACTTGGCTGGGGTTCGGAAAAGACAATTTTATTTGCAAAAATAGCCTTCTCGCCTAGCAGCACTACACCAACAAACCCCTCCCCCTTCCAACAACTACGTCAGGCAATAAACATGTAATGTGAAAGAGATAGATGGATAGATGGATAGATGGATAGATAGATAGATAGATACTGTGATCAGGCGATATGATGAAAGGTCCCCCCGGCTCTAATTTAGCCTGGGTGGAAAATGTCTCAGGTGTCTCTCATGTCGGGGGACACAGCCATTACTCATTTGGTGCAGTCCTGTTTTAATAGGTTTGTAGTCACATTAAACTCCACATGGCTCCCACAGTTTTCATGGCTTCCCCACAGCCTGCCACCTTGTAGCTGCTCTTTAAGGAGCAGCTGTGTCCTGAGAGCCAGCTGAAGTCCCTGGCAGATAACCCAGAGTTCACCCTGCCCGACTACTGACACACTCCCGCTGGCTGTCCACCCTGTCACTCCCCATGACCTTTATCAGTTATCACCAGTCTGGTCCGGGCATACACACACAGACACATAAACACTTCAAACACACACAGATGGCTTCGCAGAGGGCCACATGCACTCTTGTATAAGCTCAGTCAGTCACACACACACACACTAATACTAATACCGTCTCCTACTTATAATTCCTGTTGAGTGACACTCTTTCATCACAGTGGTGTTTACCGAACCATCCAGCATCTTGTTTTAACGGTATTAAATGCATCGAGGATGGCGACAATACTCCCTGGCTTAGTCATTCAGACTGTGCAGGCGAATACATTTAAACGATTAGTGTTAATATGGGGTTGTGCTCTGCATCACTCGGCCGTCCGATAATGGGAGACCTGCATTCAGAGCATTCTCATCCCTAAAAGGATCAAGATCGTCTGATCCGTCGCAGATACTCGGCGGGTCTCTGCTTGATCATTTGCCCATTATTCTATGCAGGATGTGTGTGTGTGTGTGTGTGTGTGTGTGTGTGTGTGCTGTGTTTTCAGCAAAGTTATTAATAATGTAGTCCGCAGCCAGCAGCCACCTAATTACTACAACCCATAGACCTGAGAGGCGTGACACACACACACACACACGCACCTACACACATTAAGGCTGGGCATGCTTCAGACTATTACATAAACTGTGAAAGTTAGAGGAAAGTTTACTTTATTCCACTGTCGTACTTTTTTACCAGTACAATGTTGAATTCATGTCACGTTGGTGAATCATCACTAGTTTCTGAATGCAGTTGAACACTTCCCTGAGATCTACACTATTGCAGTTTATATAGGCTATCATCTTACGTAAGTTACATGAGCTCATACGGATTAGATGACATCATACATTAGATCATTCAAAAGTGTCTGGAACTGAAAATAAATTGCCCCGGCAAACTCCATTGTCAAAGATAAATAAATGCTAAATCAACACTGTGTCTCCCAGAAATTATGTTTATATAAAAGTTCACTATTTTCAACAGTACAACTGTTCTGTAAGAAACGTAATGCAGTATGGATTACAATTTCTGTCATCATAATGAGCAAATGTTGTTGATCACCACAATCCATCATGTTTCAAAACGGTGACACTGAACGTGTTCACGACTGTTGGGCGTTTTATTTATTGTCATACAATATTTGCTTGTGTAACATAATATTTGATTTAGGCAGTCAAAGCACCTGGTTAGCGTTCGGTAAGGATCTTGAAGAAGTAAATAATGGTGCACTAGAAGCACAAGACACTTCCATATTAGCTTTGAAGGTAAAGAATTATGAAGGGGTTTAATCTTATGAATCCAGGCTTTTAAAGAAATACTGCAAGGTACATAGAGCCACAATTGATAATCCCATTGTACAGAAAAAGATGCAAAAATTGATCAATTTGTTCCGTGAGCAAAAAGCGACACAGTTTGAAACTAGAATTGCATTGAGTAGAGCGCATACCTCCGAAAAAAAGCCTGACAGTCCCCTTAAAAAAAAGAAAGACAGTAAATTTATGAGTCTCATTCCACGGTCATGGGCGGCTGAAGCTCAGCAGGTAGAGCAGGTCGGCTAGTGATCGGAAGGTCGCTGGTTCAAATTCCAGCTCCGGGCTGAGCTGCATGCCGAAGTGTCCTTGAGCAAGATACTGAACCCCACATTGCTCCTGATGTGCGGTTGACACCTTGCATGGTGGCTGCCATCAGTGAGGGCCCTGCGATGAGCTGGTGACTTGGAATGAGACCTTGGAATGAGACTTGCTTTGTTAAAGAATCCCCAAAAGTTTTTGGATCCGTTCCTTTTCCTGGATCTTCTCCAAAATTTAGTGTGGTCTATTCTGGGTTGAGAACCACCCTCCATCCAAGATTTGTGGAAACTCGTTCAGTAGTTTTTTTGTTATTCTACAACCAACCAACCCGCCAAGTCCATTTGCACGAGTGTTAGCAACTGTGTGGAGCAATTCACATCCTGTACTTGGTTTCCTGCAATTCAGCTGATAGAGAACCAAGAGGTGGAGATTACAGGCCAGTAAACATGAATTTAAACACTACATAGTGCTTAATGCATGCAGCACTTTTTTTTTCTTTTTTTTTTTTTTCAAAACATAAATGGCCAAATAGATATATAGCATATGTGACATTGTTATCTTTGGCATTAGCAGGTAGGGTCAACCATGTGCAAGAGAGCCTGGAAAGTAGGTTTTTATTCTGACCCGCTGCACCAGATGATTTCAATTATGAGTCCTCCTTTCTAGATGGCATGCAATGAGAATATTAGTGAAATTACCCAACCACCTGCAAACTGTTGTTTACCTCTCATGGCACATTGCCTCTTTATCCTTTGAAAAGCTCCTGCACTTCTGATGTTCAGTCGACGCGTTTTATCTTTATGTTCGGGTCAAGTTAATCTTCCCACGGCAACTTTCCTGATACTAAGATTTAAAACTTTCAGAACATTAATTTCTAAAAAGCACGACTCTCCAATAACACAACACATGCCTGCATACTCTGATAACAGCGCGCACACACACAACTAACTCCTCTGTGTTGTGGACTAGCCCTGCCTGTAGTGGTGGTGGGCTTTAGATAAGAATGTCAGTAATCTCAGCTCTTCTTATCATGCTGGCACAATAACATGACCCTAATCCTACACTGCAGTAAATACATTCTTTGAAACCTATATTTGAACTGCCGTTTATCTTTGAACCATCGAGTTCTCTTATCACATCATGTCTGCCACATGAGGACCTCTGTTTCTTGCCTTTTTTCCGTGTGACAAGAACCTGTAGTCACCGTTTCATCCCCTGCCTCTGGGCGTTGCTGCAGGCCTGACAGTCTTATCTGATATTTCATCATCCTGACAGATGTTCCTTCTACCTTTACCCACCTTACTCAGGAAATGCATTGAGTTCAGAGCATTTTTGACATCAGAGAACAGCTTGAAACTGTGCTCTGCGGGACAAGCTCTAGGCTCTCTCTTATGTGTGTATATATACATAAATGCACGCTGCTGAAGGGTTTTCCTGGCAGCACGTGAAAACCCTCAGAGTTCGGCTACTCTGCATTTGAAAGATGACCTGCTGTCCGGCCAGTTTCAGATTCTTTCAGGGCTCGAAAAAAACCAGCTCCCCCCTACTCGGTTTTGTCCCCTCTCCACTTGCTCTTTTCCCCTCTGCTTCCTCCCTCTTTCCTCTCTGATGTGTGCTTCAAAGTGCGTCACAGATCCGCCTGTTTATTCCCAGCCTTCCTCCAGGCATCTCTCCTCCTGAGCATCACTTTCATTTGCCACAGCGGCTCTGATGGCTTGTCACGCCTGCCACACACGTCCTGACGGGTAACTGTATGTTCACAGTGATACACATGCAAGAATACCTACTGAGGAAGGGATTGTGAGTTTATTAACGCATGTACTCAACTTTTGTGTATATTCCTCTTCTGGCAGCGCACACACGTGCACAATGGGCATGACAGGGGAAGAGGGGTGACTTAGAAAAACTGCACACTCTATAAAATATACCCACATCTGCAGCTGTACTTAGCCCAGCCTTAAAGCAGCCTTTGCAATTTGCTTGTTCTGCTCGGCGGAGGGCCCTGGGCACAGCTGAAAGCATTAATTACATATACACTTCTATAGATCCACTGTCTAACCCTGCTGATTGCCTTCACCCACCGCATGTCAAACCTAATTGCAATTGTTAACCTTAAAGTTTCTCTCATAAACGAAATTGACAATCCGTCAGAATCGATTAACTCGGGTAGTCGACTGGATTGTGTAATTTCCTTCATACCTTTGAACACCTTCCACATTTCACATGGCCGGCCAGCCTCGACCGGGGAAAAAGGCAATCCTTTTAATGATTAATAATTTGGGCTTTTTTCAGCTAAAGTCGAGCAGTAAAAGCTGAGACAGCAGAGTGTAAAGGTCCTTATCTTAAAGACATGTCAAGCATTCATTCCTCTTTTTACCTCAGCGGTGTCCTGTGACTTGATGTCTGAATATAGCACCAGTGATCTTGGGATTGCTGCATTGCGTAACAAGGTCCAGAGTGCTGTAACTCTCACGCTTCAATAATTCATGAACAAATGTTACACAACATGAAGAATGTCTCATGTAATAACTTCACATACACGTGTTTCCATAGTGTAGATTAAAAAGGTTCACATGTATTTCTGCGCTCAGCGAGGAAAAGAATCAGTGCGGTATGAATGCATCTGGTACAGAGAAGATTTTGTTGCTCCCACAGGTTGATCCAGCGCGTGAGAAAGAAGCCAGATTGATGGGACTACGTGTTCTGCAGTGTATCACACATCCTCGCTTTCGGCAGCGTATTAATAATGTAAAAAAATTATGCATCAACACGGTTCGATATGCGGATCAAAGGAGGGAAATTACTTCAATCAATCGAGGGGGGAAAAAAAGAGAACACAGCTGCAGTATTCTAATAATTTGTCACAAAAACGGCCTTTCATCTTTCTTCTTCATGAATTTTTTCTATTTGAAAAAAACATATTTACTTTTTTAGTCTCGCCTCGTGGTTGCTTTACCCGTATGACGTTCACAGGGAGGGAGGGAAGGAGGGGGAACGCTTAAGACTGGAGGGGCCAATATGAGCCCATTTTTTGGGGTCGGATGAAGGTCACAATATCAACATCTTCATCTCCAAACTTGTAAAATGTTTCCACTCATGTAAGGTAAATTACATAATTTATGTCCGTTAATTTACTTAGGTAACATCGTTTTAAAGTAAATCACTCTTGTCTCCTGGTTATAAACGGTCTGTATGGCCCATCCATCCACCCCCCCTGACCTGGACTTCTCTTGCTCTTTAGACTGCTGCACTGGAGATGTACCTAAAGAGCCTAACTTAGGGCTGCTGACTAGGCTGTTGTATTTGATGGATTTGGAGTGAGAATGGGCTGCGTAGTATACTCAGATGTACAAAAGCATGTGCTCATACACTGATCAGCATCGAGTATTGTAGATGTTTGTAGATGATTTGCAGTCATACTTGATGTAACTATCAGTATGGAAAATTTAAAATTTGATCACAAAAAAAAGTCTTTCTTCTCTCTTTCTTTCTTGATCTGATCCTCTGGCTCTGGGCTCGGACAGGTGATGTAGACATTGAGGCTTGTAGGTATAAAAAGGGCTTGGTGTTAAAAAATGTAGAAACAGGAAAGAACCCCTCAGGGTACTGAAGACGGACATGGCAGCCATCTTTACTCATAGTGCTGACCAGAGCTGACAGAATGGTGGGACACCGGTGTAGCGAAGAGCACATGACAAAGAGACAAAGAGACTAACTAGTGATGTGAATTATGGGAGTCTGGGTGGTTCGCCAGACGTTACTGCTGCAGCTCCATCTGCACACACGACTGATGGAATGTGTTTGATTAAGTCCCTCATGATAGCTCATATTTTATAGACACGGAGAAGACGTTAATACCGGCGACCGTCGTCCTTAAAGACTTCAATGGAGAGTACCAGCATCATTTAAATTCCTTCTATAGGGCCTCACTCTGCAGATCAGCTTTATTTTTCTTCCCGCCATTATAATGTATTCCAATAGTAATTAGATCTGCGGACATTAACTTATTTTTTGTCATTCTTAAGGCACAGAATTTATGGCGGTAAACCAAGCTTGAAATTAACTGCTGTTCTGGCCACAAAAAGCCACTAAATAAAAAGACACGATAGAGATAATACAGTTTTGGAGGCGACATATTTTCGGAGGGATTAAATTCTGGCAGAACTCTCATTACCTCTTGCGGCTGTCAGGTAACTCACAATAACCAGACCGATGTAATGAGCAGGCTGATGTTCAAAAATATTCAACCCAGAGAACGGAATAATGATTACAGAGACGCAGTTTGACACGACCAAAATTTACAGCCACGTTGTCAGTGTGACAGATTATCTGGCTGAGGCAATTTTCAACGCTGTGGAATATGATTTTCATAATTTAACAAAAAAAATTGCTGCTTCTTGTTGTTGGGGCAGAAAGAAGGGGTGGTGATATATTCAGTTATGCTCACCGCTTACAGCCCCCATCAGGAATAAATACGAGTTGGCATGCCTGGCACTAGAGCGTTTTTTTTGCGAGTCTTTTGTGGCGAGTGCAAGCCGAGTGTCATGTTTTATGAAAACAAGCCTCAGATCCTTGACAAATGTATCGCTGACCATTAAAATGACAAGGCGTTCCTGCATATACTGTTAGTGATGTTAATGGTGTTTAGGCAAGTTGCAAGTTACACTACCTTATTAGTAACTCGATAGAAAGAATAATTACATTCTCTGTTCTCTGCCTTTACTCAGAAAGGCTATCTCGATTAAAGACGCCTTTAAAAAAACTCAAAATCTTGCACACTTGCCTGCATATCCTGTGACACAAGTAGAAATACAAAGCAGAACGTTGTGATCTCGCCTAGATTTCAAATGATTTTACTGAGCATCCACAGCTAGCTTTACATTAGCTACGGTAACAGTTCAGGTGCAGGGGTTCACACAACTTCAAACTCGTAACAACACCATGTGTTTCTTGAGTGTAGGCTAACCGGACAAGGATGTTACATTAAATCTGGACACAGTGTCGGAGGCAGGGCCCTGGTCATTCCTGTGATAGCTGCCTACTGGTGTATATAAGCCAAAAAAGCTTGACGTCGCAGGTATTAAAAGACCCGGATCTTCATCTCCATACAGCGAGCGGACTAGAGACTTCCGGTTTAATACCTGACTAACTTGAATGACCATGAAATAATTTAATCGCGTGGCTTGTCTTTACTTTCCACATTTTATCTGGACCGAATGTCTCAAATTCTGACAGTTAAACAAGTCATTTTGCGGTGGATGTAACGCTGTAGAAAAATTTATCCACAGTTTTACAGACGCTTCTTTCACAATGTAAGCTTATGGGAAAATGTCTTTTTCGGCCGCAGTGCATCACAGTGTTGTAATTACACAGCTTGGCTTCTACAAAAGCTGGATTCAAAGCCTGGCACTCTTCTTGGGGGCTTGTTACCAGTAGCTAAGGTTAGCTAGCCAGCTAAAAATAGAAATCATATTACATTCAATTTGGAGTTCCTGGAAGTTCCATTTGTCCTCTGGTGGAGGCTAACCTCCAATCCATCATCTCAACCCTCAACTCCACCCTCATTAAACTCTCAAACAACCAGTAAACCGGCAGCTAAATCAGCAAAGCAGTAGAGCGCTAGCTGAAGTCCAACGACACGAGAGAGTCTGGTAAAAAAGTTGAAGTATGCTCAACTTTTGTTGCACCGCTGCGTGACGTCATCTATCTGGCGAACACATGCAAGCACCTTTGTTATCACGATAAACACTATTTTCCTACTGTTTACCATGAAGAAAGAACAAAGATTTGCATGATAGCGTAAGTCCTCAAATTGGTCCTGTGAGTATTGCAAAACATAATGCAGTGTTGTTGCATCTGAGAGTCATTAATGTCTCGCTCCGACTGGACTTCCTGGATCGTATTACCTTTAACACATCCCGCACGCAGCAGGCCCCCAGAGATGTTTTAAATCAGGACTTCTGTTGGTCTTAATCCCTGTTTACTGAGATTAGTAATGTGATGTTACTGTCACACTTTACTCCATAACGTGTTGTCAGCGACAGAATATCAATATGTGGGTCTGAAGTCTTTTGAGCGTCGTATTTCTACTTTGTTTTGCTACTTTATTTTTGCGCCATAAGCCTGACTCAAGTCTCAAATCTGAAATCTAGCACTCCGTCTGGCGCAGACTCTAGAGTAAGTATCCGCTGGTGCAAAACACATAATGACAGAAAACAGAAACATCTACCGAGACATTCAGCTCTGCCTCAAACTGTGATGAATCTCTGAGCTGAGGATGGTGTGTTCGTGGCGAGGCCTGTGCAATGAGCCGAAAGGTAGACTGAGCTCGCAGCCTCCACCTCGTCCGGGCGGTGTCGTCTTCGGAGACAGGGCGGAGCGCGCTCAGTCAGCCGTGGCCTGAGAACAGACTCAAAGGTTGTGATGTGAGGCGAGGATCGCATTGTCACAGGCACCGACCAGCCGACCCCCCGAGGGCCCCATCTTTCCTCGATCCTTACATCTACAGGAGCATCAGAAGCAAAGCAGAGATTTCACTGAAAAACAAGATATCAGACCTCACTTTAACACTCGTGCCAGGCCCGCTGTTTTAGTCGGATGGGTGCACAAATCCACTGATGATGAACAACCTCAGTGGATTAATGATTAGTCCATCGCTCTGTTATTGGAAACACATCTGAGGGGAACATTGATATTAATGAGCAGCCACCCCAGTTAGCTCCTAATGCATATCACATGGACCATACTGCAGCATGCTTCCTGCACTAATGGCTCACAGGGCTCTTTTATCTCAGCTGTGGCCCTGATCTAGATGATGTAACAGCTCAATTGAAATATCATCACGGGAGAAAGCCAAGCATCAAAAAAACAAGGAGCGCCCATCCCCAAAACAAACCTTAAATATTAATATCAGTGATGCCACTTATGTAAGCCTCGGCACCCGGGGAAGGAGGCAGACACGTGTGCACGAGGAGGGTAGGAGACGTTGGATTATACAGGAGCTGTTATGTATTCTCTTCTAGTTTGAAAAGATGGTAACGATCAGTGGCGTGCCAGATCGCTCCCGTTCATCTTTCAATCAGACTTTCTTGCTTTGTCCACTTATTACAATGCGTATTTCTAAAAAGGCAAGAGTCAGTAAACGACGATTTCCTTCAACAATCTGTACGAGACCCACGTTTCTTATAGTTTCTTAAGTTATACAATTGGACAAGGACGAGCAGATACACGGCGCAGAGATAACGATGGCAAATGAGACTCCATTTATTGGAAAGGTGAGGCCGAGAGCGTATCTCAGGAAACAGTTAATCTTCTGCCGAGACAGAAAAGGTTACCCAGAATCTGCGGATGTCTCAAATATTTACATAAGGTGTGCGCAGACATTCAATCTCTCTTTGCTCCTCGCTTCCTCTCTTTTTCCTCGCACTGTGAAATAGTTTACGTCCTTCCTCGGAGGTGAAACACTGGGGAAACACTCTAAACAGTTTTATTAGATGTATCAGGGGAACCTAAATATTTGTGTAAGGGGACGGGCGAGAGGCCGGTGTATCATTCTAGGAGGAAGCCTGCGGAGGGCACAAAAAATGAAATTCACTATATCAACATTTCGACTCTTGCTCTCTCTTTCACTGATACCTTTGGCCATTTGAAACACTTGAAATAATAATGTTTTTAGGTTTCGGTGGATGGCGATGTCAGTCGAGCGTCCACCACTTTGGTCCAGTAATATTACAAAAACTTTTAAACAGACTGCCGTGAAATCTTTTTTTCGAGACATTCATGGTTCCCAGAGGATGGATCCGAATGAGTTTGCTGACACTCATTGCTGAGTGAGTGTGGAAAATGTCTCAATAGCTATTGGAGTATTTGCCATATCATTTTGTACATGCATTCATGGTTCCCAGAGGAAGAATCCTGAGAAGTTTTGTGACACCGACTTTTCCTCTTTCGCCATCATTAGGTTGACAAATGAAAAAATGTGGTCCATTGCATTCACGTCTCTCTAACCAGAGAACAATTGGTTTAAACAGTAGGGGGACAAAACATGTAAACAGCATTTGATGATGTACGCTTGTGAGGTAACTGTGAGCTGTTTGGGTGGTTTTGGGTGGTTATTGTGGCTTGCAAATGCTGGGAACAGTTCACTGTTGCTGATGGCAGAATTTTCCACTAAATGCAGCAAAATAAAAAAACAACAAGAACAAAACAAATTTCCGCCATCAGTCATCTGAGCTGCTGATTAACATGATTGCATATGTTTTCAACGTTTGGGTGTTTCTTGTTTTACCTTTTATCATTTAAATCAGGAGAGACTCACACATTTCTGAGTGAACATGACGATTTATTGTTACGTGTACAAAAGAGAATGGGAACGTTTTTGGCAGTCAGACTCCATAGCGATGAAGTAATATTTGGGAAGATTCATGTGTCTCGTTGTGACTTTACACTTCCTGTTTTTGTCCTCTTGCCACCTTTTACGATTGCCCTATTAGTTTCACCTGTGTATTATTAGTCTTCCCTTCGTCCAAGTCAGTCCTGCGTCGTCTGTGTCTTCTGTGTCTCCTGCGTCTCTCATTGGTTCCCTGGTTCTGTCTCCTCCTCGTGTTTTTGCCTGCATTTGCTGCCTGTGTCCTCACATTTTCCTGGTTTGCACCTAGTTTAGTTTCAAGCTTGCTTTTTTGTGCTTTGTCCTGCTTTTGTGATTTACAACAGCCTGGCTCATAGCTGGTAACTAGCTTTTCACCAGACGCTGCAGTAACGTTGCATAAACAGGGACTTTAGTCTCCATTTCTCTTCGTCTGTGGCAGCAAACACTCAGTAATTATTAAACTGAAATGCTTAGCCACAAACTTTATTGCTGACTTAAGTAAGAACAGCATGAACTTTTGTGTGACTGCAGTAACAGGCTGTTGCCTCGCGTGCACACTGGGAGAGACTCACTCCCCACAACAAATCCACTAGACTCACACACACGCAGGTAACCAGACCACTGTCCTTAAAGGGATAGCATGGCTGGTCACAAATTAGTTGTATGTTAGATGCCACAAGCTCAGACATTATAACTACTTTAACCATAATGCCTGGCGTAGACATTGCCGCTTTGTACCAAAACACCAGAGAGTGTGGGGACACAAAGTCTTGTTGTCTGCTCTGTTACGGTGCCAGTGTCTCTTATGATTATTTGTAATGACCTCCGGCGGTAAATTTTTTATTTGTCCAATACTTTGGTTTATGGCCAAATGCCTGCAAAGGTAATGACATTTCCCTCAGCCTCACCAGTCCCGTCCATGGCAGTAATGCACCCCGCGGCTGATTTTTACAATTTACGACAGACAATAATCGAACAGACAGTTTAAGTTTATATGCTGGATTCAGCCTGAGTATTATTATTCATGTCCGAACTCAACAAAGTTATGGCAGAACTTCCTCAGATGGTTACCGCTTGATATTACATTATCTCTGCTTCTTGATGCGACTGAAGAGAATAATATCCCATATCTGAAAGAAGTCAAGATAAGTACATTCTGAGAAATATGTTCCATCCTTTAAAATTCATCATTCAGAAATCATTCAACACGCCATGCTGTGTGTCTTTTATCTACTGTAGACCTATGAGCTCCCAGATAACTCGATGTAATTGCTTTATGAATTGCATTACTCCCTTCATCGTGTGTTTTATCGTCTCCTGATTGTAATAGTGAGCGGCTGATCCTATATATATCTGATCTAACAAATCATCAGAGCTGGGTTGTGCCTTGGATGGTATTTGATTTGCATGAGTCATAGAATGTCCTTAACTTCCACATGTTTAGAGTCTTAACGAGCACTGTGACGGCCATGATTCGACACCACTGTGAATACTGCGTAAGCACTGACGTGAAACGCGGCGGAGATTGTCTGTCTTGCCTTCCTTCAGTGTCTTAAATACCTCTGTGGTAATCTTGTTTAATCAGCCGCAGATTATTTGATCATCGCTGTTTAACATGCTCCCTCCCACACACAGCAAAGCAAAGGAAATTGGGATTCTAAAGATAACAGCAGCCTGCGTTTACCAGTTCAGCTGTGGTAATGGATACACTGCCATCTGCACCTCAGGGATAATTTGATTTGCCCTGACATGGTAAATTACCCAGCGACAGCCTGTCCATTTTATTTGCTAATTCAATTCGGTGTCACTTAACACCCAGAGCCCTGCCTTCGACAGGGCCCTAGAGGCACGGAGATGCTGGTTTACTGTACTGCAGGTACCTTCCCTGAGCCGGTGTGCTGGGAGATGACGAGGGCGAGCTGAGCTGGTCGGCCTTCTGAACTTTACAAACACTCTGACCAGCGATGACTTTGACATGGAGGAAATATCTGCTCAGTACAAGCTGACTTCAAGTCACGCAGCCCAGTTGCAGTGATAAAAAGTTGGCATTTAATGTTTCTGCAAACCATTTGTATGTGTCAGAGGCTTCTTACCATACTGACATTAGTGCAAATACTTTTTGTATTTTGGTAGAGAAGTCAGGCCATCTGCTGTGTTTGTGGCCACATAAAAATTGTGATGGCAAGTCAGGGCATCCCCAACAGGTTTGTGCCGACGAAAAATAGATATTTTTGACAAGAAGTCGTGAAATCTCTATCTGCGTTTGTGGAGACTAAAAACAGATATTTGTGATGAGAAGTCAGGAAATCTCCTGGCACGTTTGTGATTACAAAAGCGAGTCTTTCAAGCCAAAACATGATGTTTTCTTAATCGTAACCAGGTGTTTTTTGTGCTTGGACCTAACCATAGCACAGCCACAGTGTGAAACCTAGAGAAACATGAAGCTGCAAAATAAAGAAATGTAAAGCTTCAACATGCCCATGGTTTTGCAGGTAAGTGCCAACATTATTCCTGCAACGGGGTTCTGTCACAGCACGACTACAGTTCACAACATCCCACATGAACGTAAAGATACACATTTACATGAACACCTTTAACGAGCATTTACACAACAGTTCTTAAAATGAAGTTCATGATCCTCTGGATTGAAAAAATAAAGTTACTTTTGCTGCCTCGCCCTCTTTTCTGAATAGTATCGTGCAGCGTTTGATTACTTAAGACACCACCATGATGAAAGGTCTATATATACCTTTGGCCCTCAATATAAGTCAACCCTTTGACATAGATATCCTCAAGGAAGTGATCTAAGACAGCTCTCCATTCACATTTTCCACGGGGTTGATTAAAATAAAGATGTTCTCTCACTGGCTGCTGACTCTGTTTTTCCCACCACAAATTACTTGCTATGTCATTCTTGGTCCTTCAGCATAAATATGTAGAGAGACAGTGTGCTTAGAAACAGTTTTGTCTTTCCAAACACCCGTGTCGATGTCGTTTTTCTTTTACAGTTTATGTGTTTTGAACAAAGGGTCTCAACCGAGTGGCTGAGACACCCCTCTCCAAATGTCTCGTTCCCCTCTTCTCCACACCAAATTTTTGTGTTCTGCTTCTCTATTGTTGATGTTTTCCAACCCAGAGCCCACTCCTCTGAGCTTTCCAGTAGACTAATATTTGTCTTTCCACCTCCTCCCTCTCTCCGAACATCTGGACTGGAGCTTTGCAGGAACACAAACTTCCTTGGCGAGGCCTTTCGTATCTTTTGATGATTGCATACATAGCCGTCCATAGTTTACTCCTGACCATAAACATTCCCCTCTGGCCACCAACACATGGCCGCTCAGCTGACTAGTGATTTTTCGTCAATTCGCAATATTTAGCAGACGGAGATGAGGGACTCTTGCTGTTGTGGTGTGGCAGTGCGACATGTAATTAGAGTGGGAATTTCACTGATTGAAACAGAGTTAAACAATGTGAAGCTTTCTGCTCGTGTCACTAAGACAAGGCTGACAAGGTAACGACAGAAGTCTGAAGTTGCAGTTTTGAAACTGGAGGATCTGGCCGACTTGTCTGAGATAAGTCAGTGTAAAATACACAGGGGAGGGGGGTAATTCTAGTGGTGAAAGGTTTGATTGCATTCAATCTCAGGTTATCAGGCAGATCAATAAATCCTGCGGATCGCTCGGTGGGTAGTCTGATTCTAAAAGGTTTTCTTTGCAGCTGGAAGCTCCATCCCTTGATTTTGATCGATGGTGGTCTGCAGGAGGTTGATGTGTGTGTGTGTGTGTGACCCTCAGGTATAATCAGATAGGTGTGAGCAGTGAGAAGGGAATAAATTAATTTATAATTAATGACACACCTGCGCTTTTTATTGTGCAGCATCTTCGTTGCTGCTGTACCGCTTCTGGGGCTGAGGTAAGTGATAAGAGAAATGAAGAGGGAGAAACAGAAATAAGCGCGAGCTGGTTGCAAACGTGCTCCTACTGTCAATCTGTATCAGTCCATCCATACCTGTCTGAGGATCTGTACGGCCGTGCGTCTCTCTACATGTCACAAGTCATACAGCTCCGAGTTTGGTCCAATTTTCTCCGCGTGATGGAAGTCATTACAGCTCGGGCTCACTGCTCTGATTGAAGTCTTTTAGTCACAATGGGCCGGTGCGACTCCTTCTGAGGCAGGGTCAGCGGAAGGCGGCTCAGTAATCAGGTAGAATTCAGGAGGGAAGATGTGTTCAATCAGGCACCTTGCAGCTCGGCTCCGCAGGTCAGGAGACGGTGAATTTCATGAGCAGCTCCACGCGTGAAGGCTGCTGTCAGTCACAGACACAGACACACATACACTGCACTAAAGAACATGCACTCTTATCCCCAATGTGTCGACTTTACTAGAAAACTGTGCGGAAACCGGCTGCCTTAAACGACTTAAGGTGTTACACAATGTGAAACTAAACAGGTGTAGTTGTACAAACTTTAGTTTACATTAGTAGGCTTTACTTAAAATCTTAACTTTAAAGTTCACATAAATAATGTCTCTCCAGGAGTCTAAGTTGTACAGAAATGATAAACTTAAGTTAAATAAACACTACATAAAATAAGACTAATCTATAAAGAACTATTCTTTAATTTACATATCTTAACCATCAAGATATTTTTAAAGTCTCTTGAAGAGTCAATGCAATCCTTCTGCTTACTGATAATTACTTTGTTCCAATATAAAACCAATTTTTAAACATTTTCATCTAATTGTAAAAATGTTATTGGGTCAAGACTAAATTCTACAGTAATTGTTAGCCATGCCTTTATTATTGTACACATAAAATGACTTGTTTTGAAATGTGTTAAACACCTCACACATCAAGTTTCAATCATATATGTTTTCTTCAAACTATGAAAGTTGTGTTGTTACACAAATTTAACAATGCATGCTGGGAAGTCTGCTGATTTGCTTTGGATCAGGCCCCTCCCTCCCTTACATAAACTTAACATACTCCCTTAAGATTAACATTGTACTTCATATTTCATCTGAGTAGTACAAATAACTAATTAGATTTTTCACTAGTGGAGTTCTTCACAAAACATAAAAGAATAATTAACAAGCGCTCAAAAGTTTAATTAAAACTAAATCTGGTATTACAGTGTATGGGAAATTAAAAAGAAAAAGAAAAATTTAATGAATTTCTTCCACTCAATCAATCTCTCCTGGAAGTTACAGCTGCAGGTGAACAAATGAAATGCACCGTTAAGTAAACCTCTGGATTTCTCCGAGTTTGAACACTGTTGGAAATATTTGGCATAAAGCAAGTACACAACTCCCACTCTTACCAATTCACATATCAGAAATGCCTTTAAAATTATCAGCAAATGACCACATTAATTACCTGAAAATGTTTTGACAATTACTGTAATATTATTCTGATATCTTCTAATAGGCAGGTGATAAACAACTGGTAATTTCTTCAATACATTTCCAGGAAACTCTCAGCTGGTTTCTGCTTAACTTCAGCTGTAACAGCTCACTTCAGTTGAGAGGCCTGCTGAGAGGAAGTTAGACAGAAACCAGTTAGAATTGATCAGCGAAAAAATTTAAGGGGATTTCCTGGAAATTTATCCAAAATATTTACCAGATATTTATAAGAGAATATCATTATCAAATACTAAATGATTGTGGTAATTAAAAAAACCTTCAAATATGTTACTTGGTAATTACCATAAAATTTGGTGGCCTGAAAAATTAACCGTTTTTTTTTTACTTTTGAGTTACAGATGATTGTTTACTTAACACTTTAAGTAAAGTTTCTAAAGAAAGATGATCAGCATGTTAACAGACTTTCCTGCATGCAAGGAGCCTTCGTTTTATACATTGAAGAAAACATCTGTGCTAGAATTTTGTTGTGCGTCTTTAATATATATTCAGCTTAGTCACGGTTGTTTCTTTTCATAATGACAAAAAGCAGGCGAACCATGATGAAGGTTAATTCATTGTGAGAAGTCTGATGAGACGTCTTTAAATGACACTCTGCAGGCTTGAGCGGCGTCCACGGCTGTAAGTTCTTTATGTTAACTGAGTTTTGACGTACTCACATCCTCTGTGACTTTCCAATAATGCAGGGTGTTTGGCAAGATATTAAAGAGATGAGGAAAGACCAAAGAAAGGCACATTCTGAGTGATCCAAGTATAATTTGAAGGGAATGCTTTCATCGACGCAAACTCTGACACTGAAACAAGTCTAAAAAAGTCTTGAAAAAACCTGCAAAATGAAATCGACATTCATTTTTTATACGTTATGTTGTACTTGAGTGTCTGAATGATAAGATTTGTACTCATGTTTTTGGAAAAGGAAAACAATAAGCCATCTTGAAACTATCTCTAAGGGATTGTTTAACACTGTTTTCTAAAAAATCTTGGATTATTGAAGTGCCTTTTTTTTATACATTTTTTACTTTCACCATTCAACTTAACAACTGCGAAAGTCACATTTTTAAAGCAGCATGGAGAGTTTCTGAACTGAACCCGCCTGAACTGTTTAACACTGAAGACATCATGAAAATATGCATCAAAGAGAGACAGACAAAGGGGTGGTGGTGCTGCAGGAAATGGCTCTGTGTTTCTGTAGATGGCACTGTCGCACAGATTTCCTGCAGCACTCTTTCTGTGTGTGTGTGTGTGTGTGTGTGTGTGTGTGTGTGTGCCTCTGCATAACCAAGCCCCTGATAACCAAGATAAATCCCTTTAATGGAACAATTCCACATATTCCTGAAATAGCAGCACTCTATCTGCTCATATTCAGCTCACTTTTACATAAACGTACAAATGCAGACAACGCTCACACAGATAAATCACTCAACCTGATTTGATTTCTGCCCTTGCAAACTGAATTGTCCTATTAACTTAAGAGCTTCGGTTTAAATGCAGTAGAAAGTGAAGGAGCATGTGCGCCTGTGTGTGTGTGTGTGTGTGTGTGTGTGTGTGTGTGTTTTGGGAGGGCCGATTGATGGAAAACTGCAGATTCCTCCTCATCCGCTTCACGGGGCTGTCAGGAAAACAAGCCAGCTCTTTGAGCAAGAATAAACCCCAAGTCCTGCATTCATTTGCATTCATGTTTCCAGTTAATATATTCCTCTGTGTTCCGCAGACAGAGACATCACTGTGAAGGGGCATGGAGTATGCTCACGAGCAAAGAGAGGGGCGCAGGAAAAGGGATGAAACATAGAATAAAGGGCCAGATTAGGACCAAATTGGCAGCGGAAATAGTAAATTTAGCAGATATGGTATTGATAAGAGAGAGGAGGATTGGATGTGAGGAATGCTGCCAGGAAAGGCTTTGACACGTATTGCTGTGTTGCGGAAGGGAAAGGAGGGAAGACAGGAACGACTTTATGTTGAAAGAAGGAGACGGATGTGACCCGGCGGTTAGTCACGTCCCCCCTGGGGTGCTGGTAGGGGCCAGCGGCGTCTCTCGCTGGCTTTTTCCCTCCTCGTTCTCTCCTCTCTCTCTCTGTCAGGCCTCTTGCACTCTTGTCCTCTGCTCTCCTTCAACATCTGGAGTCTGTTTAGCATCATCAACGCCAGAGCCCCTGCCATGACACCTCTCTTAAAAATGCCTAGGTTCAGGACTTTTTCGGAGGGCCGAAGGAGTAAACAGTCCGACGTGAGAGGAGCGTCTAAAACTCCCTCTCTCTTCCTGCGGTTTCGTGCTATAAAAGTCTTCATTTGTCCTTGTTGCATTTATTACAACCTCAAACTGCTAAACCGTGTCTGACTAAGTGCCTCGACATTTTAATCGGAAGAAAAATCTCTTGCTTTACGGCTCAGTCTCGGATGCTTTGAAGATGCTCAATTTACTACAATATCCAAGTGTTTACAGATGCAGCGATACCGAAAGCTCAACTACCGTCTTTCGTGACAACGCTGTAAATGAGTCATGTTTAATCGGGAGGTTAAACGTAAGCCACGGCCTATTTGTAAGTATGCGTGTGTCCGTGCGAGCGTATGTTCAGTGTTTACACAGAGCTGTCACAGTCCCCCCCCCCCATGGCCAAAGGATTAGAGGTTCACAAACACCTCTGTGAAAGTGGTTGACATCAGGGCCGCGATGACGGATACTCACGCTGGTCAGTCGGCAGATGAGCGCACCATTCATCTTCTGTTGTCAGAGAGACGACCTCTGTGGTCATCCCTGCTCATGGGAAAGACAACGAGGTCTGAAGGAGCCTGTGTTCTGGTCAACAGCTCAAAGCGGAGATGCTTTAAAAACAGAGGCGTTGGAGGGGGGGGCTGGGTGAAGGGCACCAAATGGGTTTTAAAGGAGCTGTATGTAGTTCTGGAGAAGTAATCCAAAGTCAGAATTTTGATATCTACAATATGAATGAGGTGAAATACAAACTCAGAAATATCTATATTCCATAACTGAATAAACAAGCTGTTCTCAGAGACACGGTCCCAGAACACTGTCTGAAGCTGGAAAGGTGGCAGGGTCCGCCACATATTTAGTGAAACAGTATGAAGCTGTGTTGTCCTTTAAGGCCAGTTTGTTTATTCAGTTCATTCAGTCATGAAAACGAAGACAGTTTGTTTAGGCATGAACCAAATAAGTGTATGAAGATCTTTCACTTCTGATTAAAGCTTTCTTCCCCTGAAACTACATGGTGCCCCTTTAAGATTTGGGGCTGCTGACAACCATAAAATGTATTATTGAGCTCATATGAGGCATACGTGTGCCATGTGTGTACCAGAATGCCTGATGTGTTATGCTTCGAGTTGTGTTTCGTGTCAGCTTATGCAACGAAGACAATGTGTGTGCAGTCGACTACTCTTGGGTGTACATTGTGAGCATGAAAAATGTGTGTATGTGTGTGTTTGTGTGTGTGTGTGGCTGTGGGGGTCCACATGGGAGAGGGCGGAGGTTCCCGGGCACCGAGCCTTTAACAGTAAAACATTTCAGAGGCTGTCCGTCACAAACCTAATGACTTCAGCAGACGCGGCCTGGATTTTGGCTTTTCCCCACCGCCGACACCAACGGCCATAAAACATTGCATGTTTGGAATGCAGGACATGGAAACACACACAGCTTACACCACGAGGTGCTCAGAGCTGTTTTAAAGATGCAATATGTAATAACTGGCCACCTGTCTGGTTCATACTCAAAACAAATAAGGTGCGGCGTATCACTTGAATGACTCCAAACTGCTACTATCTGTAGCTGCTGTAAGCTAGTTAGCTCAGTTAGCCGTGCAGCTAGTGGACGAGACCTGGAGCTCAGAGAATTGGAGAAGCGTCAGTGTTTGTACCGCTAACGCAGGAGCTTTGGAGCTGGATGGGGATAGCTGGTTAGCATGCTAACTTCAGTAGATATCTCTGCAACACAATACACATAGATCCAAACGTGAGAACTGCAATTTTTTCACATACTGTCATTATTTTGACTACATTCTCACATATTGCGCCTTGAGTAAACAATCAAACCTCTAATAGCTTGAATTCTCATTACATTTGTTTTGTCAGTGTGCAGAGTGACGCTCCAGAGAGTCATGATACTGAATGATTCATAGATGGGTGTAATTGACGGCGTTTACAGCAGGTCATACCAACACACCAGTCCTCCTGACCTTTAACCTCTAACCCGCAGAGGCTAAAGAAAGGGTTAGTTTACCAAATCAGGAGACAGAGAACAACCGAGCATCAGTGACACCTCATTGAACTGAGGAGTTAGTAGATGAGAGGTGGCAAGAAAAGGCTTAAAATGAGATTCCAGGAACACAGACAAGTATAAATGATATTGTGTTGACTTTTAAGGTTAGTTTGTGTATTCAGTTTGAGTTTGAGTTCGAGTTTGTAATACGAAGTGCGTAGTGAAAGAGTTTGTACTACGTAGTGCACCTTTAAAGAAAGGTTGATAGCAGGGTAAACACACAAATAGATACGTGATGGAAGTCTAGTAAGGAGACAAAGTGAGAACAGGAAGTGACAGGCTCAGCCGCAGCAGAAATCGCTTTATCCGTGGATAATGTTAGTCCCCCGACAACCATGTCAAATTCCCCAGCATGTGTCCATTAAAGTGCCTTATCTCGGCCCACCTCCTTCACACAGGGGAGAGGTGGAGTCAGGTTACTAAGCTGACCTCCCACATGGAACGGGCAGACAGCAGAGATGGTGCTCTCGACTGAAGAAATGTAACGTGTAAGTCCCTGGCTCTTCACCTGCAAATTTTACAGTCTGAGCTCCGCAATTATCCAATTTTACAATTGACCTTTATAATTTGATCATGTTAACTGACGTCTAAACTCTCCTCCAGGCGTGAAGAAGTCGTAACCGACTGGAGATGAGTTTATCTTTCCACCAGAGCGATGGTTTTAATCTCACTGCAGGCCAAGCGGCAGGTCAGGCTTATCGAAGAAATGACAGAGATTATTACGAGGGCCCAACAGGTCGTTGTCATTTGTAGCTGGTCCCCATCCACTGTAATAGGTCACCTCCCCAGGAGCCACCACAGGCACACGGCTTCAACGCTGTCACCATGGAAACCAGACGGCAGCAGAGGGGGATTAGACAGGATGAGCTGCCACGTCTGAAATAAATACAGTGGTAATACGAAAACAGAGTGTCAGCGGTTGGGGAAAAAGGCCGTTGAGGGTCCAGGTGAGAAGACAGACTCATTAGGAGAGAGTGTGTGTTTGTTGATATAGTTTGATTTGTGTCTTTGAGGGTTTACGATGGTTTTCATACAGCAAACATTGTTTTTATGTCATTGTATCTCATGCCGTACGCTCAGCTTTAAGGAAACCGTGTCAGTTCCTTGCGGAGTCGGTCAGACTCATCAGAAGTTAAATGTTGGTAGATAATGTACGGAACAAGTTCTGGAAATACAGCTTAAAATTTGTTTACAGGTCTTGGTGAGTACGACTACGTATTTGGAAAAGTGTAAAGCTGTTTTTTGGCAATTTATCAGATACATGCAGCTTCCTCTGGAGCCACAAGAGGCTTTAAACTACTTTTTTTACATATTTGCACTACGACTCCCCAAGACCTGTAGACACACTTTAATGGGATAAATGATGGAGTTACCCTTTAATTAAAATCGGTTGCATAGCACAAGAATGTGTCATTTTTCCTAAAAATGTCCACCTGTAAGTGCCAGGTGTAACTGTAACGCAGCTAACTGAAGTAACCGATAAAGCTAATGTGGCTAATATCTCATATTTACAAGGAGGATATTTCAGAAAAAGACTTAGGAAGGACTTAGATTGTGAACATCTGGTGTAATAGAGACTAAAAGAATACTTGTATGTATTTCATGATCTCTTTCACATTTCTATTCATTTGACCTAGATCTTTTTTCCTTGAAGGTCCTCAGGGAACAGACACTTAATGGTGGGCTGGTGGCTGAAAGCAAACGACTGTTGTATTGTATTTTATTGTGAAAATCTACAATCTAGAGTTCCCATTGATTACTGATTTCCTTTGCAAAGTGTCGATCTGCTCAGATTATTTGAACAAATGATCAATTATTTGTAGAGCATTTTTATCACACACAAACATACACTGCAATTTTTATCATATATTTTAGGGAGCAGCAGCCTTTAGGTAAATCCTCCTTTGCTCTGTATGGGAGATCTGATCTTATTTCTGTGGGACTTCAATATATAATCACAAATTGTACGATGCTTGTTTAAGAGATTTATGGCCGTTTTACAGATTTTTTGTGTGTGTTTTGTGCTGTTTAGTGCTGTTTTGTGCGTATTTCATTGTTAAGATGTGTGTATTTGTATAAAGGGTATCTATAGAGAGGACCATAGGCATTAGATGCAAGTATGCGGAGCTGGTTCTAAACATTTGTCCCCAATTAAAATAAACATTAGTAAGTAAACAGATAAATCAAATGTACATTCATTGTTGCAGCTGTTTTGCGAAGGGATGGGTTTCAATTTTGGAATTTTTATAAAACAAAACAGGTGCCCACATAACTCATCTGAAACTAATATAAGGCTTCAGCAGAAGAGAATAAAGTAACAAATCTTCAGAAGTTGACATCTTTCAGAGAGACAGTTCCTCATGTGTTTTCCTCAGACGGTTTCTCCTTGCTGAGCTGCGGCGGGTGGATCTTCACAAAGAGAGGGACTTTGTGCTGAAAAGGCTGTCGCTCGGAAGATAACCACTTGGTTTGACTCATTTGGACAGCTGAAGCTTCATAATGGTCTCGCAGGAGTCTATACTTTGTCTCCCATTATTGAAAGTGCATTAGGGGAGGGCCTTTAATTAAAAAGCTCTTTCAATACGGGCACAGACTGATGTTTTGAACCTATTCTTTCAGCACAAAAAAAATCTCACCAAAACAAAAAGATGTTATCTGGAAAATCTTGAATACAACAGAAATACATAAGGCTATGCATAATGTAATTCATGAATGCTCTTTCACTTTACTGTGTTTAAACATCAGAGGAGCTTTTAATGGTTTTGTATAATTCATACCTCCATGCATGCATAACACTGCTTCCAGGAAGTTTGCCAGTTGCTCTAAAGCAGCATTAATAGGGAGAAAGCTTTAACTTTAGTTTCGCTCTGAAGGCCTCCCTTTTTTTTTTTTTTTTTTGTTCAACTTAAGGCAACAGTAACATCCTCAGTTATATCCTGGACCTAATACCCTTCCTCCCATTTGCCCGGCGGACATGTCGAATGTTTTGTTTCCAGCAGGACTTTGCGAAAAAATGTTTGTTTTGCTTACATTAACCTCACTAATAAAAACGGAGCTTGAGAGAAAGCAGTACTGCGCTGACATGCAGATCAGGCGGACAGCATCACAATGGCTGTTTTTTTTAGTGGGACGCGCTGAATGAAGGGCCCCCGGAGACATGCGCACCCCCAGGTTAAGACATCACATTGTCATTGGACTGGTAAATGAATTTCTATCGGTCCCCTCCAGGAAACAATTTATCGATTCACCGACCACACCGCTCACTGAGTCAACAAAGGCACTGCGGCACAAGTCTCCTAGCTACACACAAGTGAGGGGAAATGTCAGGCAAAAACTCTATTATGACAAAAAATACAAAATCATCTGAGGCCTAATACATAATTGTAAGTCATTGCAGGCCATGTGACAGTTGGAGCTACATCATGCAGTTTATCCGAACTGAAGGGGAGTGTGTTCCTGCGCTTCCACAGGACGGAGATAGAGGGCAGTGTTTGTCTTTTCTAAGTAGAGATGAACACAGAGAACACAGAACAGAGAGGAGTCCCTCTCAGATAAACAGGGATGAGAGAAGTGGAAGACAGTGAACTGATAGCATCGGATCAATAACACTGTAAGATTCATGATGTGTTAGTATCACTCATTTTAGAAGAGGGGATTTAAATGTGGCTCTGAGAATGATGTTTTGTGTGATTAAACTAAAAAACAAAGATCTTTAAGATACTTGCTGAGACCTGATATTTCACCACTCAAGTAAAACCAAAACAAAAAGTTTCATTTTGTTTTCTGCAGCCCCTTTTTTACAGAGAACTACACAGAACTTTTGTTAATTCATATTTAGATCAAGTTGGATGTTCACACACACTGGAAAATCTGACAAAAATAATAGTAACAATTGAATGATGTTTAAATGTTTTAGATCGTACAACTTAAATGTGATAGTCCACCTTACTTGGTAACTCTGAGGTAATCGGTTTCCTGACTGTTTTAAAGTAGAGTCTATTTCAGGAACTCACATTGTATGAAACATTTTGACGAGCTAGTTACCTTGTGGAGAAAATGCGGGAGAGAAAAAAAGCTCTTAATCAAGACGAACTGTCTCACTAACATTTGATGTTGTAATTAATCTTATTTATTTTTTGTTGTGATGTGTATTTCTGGAAGATGATACATGTTTGGTTTTGTAATGTTATGATGTCTCATAATACTCATGCTGGATGGGCCAGACACAGACAGAAACTCATCTCTTAAAGGGTAACTCCACCAATTTTACCCATTAAAGTGTGTTTTTCACATATGCAGTAGCACTCCCCAGAAACTGTGAAAACACCTTAATGTGTAAATTGGCAGAGTTACCCTTTAAATTGACTTGTCCTTCTTTGTAATCTGACTCATCACACTTATGCTCCGAGTAAGTTCGGTGTGACCATCAGTCACGTGTGTCTCTGCAGTCCTCTGATTGGATGATGGAGGCAGCCCCTATATTTACGGAAGTGTTGTCATGCTGCCCGTTTACCTGAAACATTGTTGCCAAATACATGTTTCAACAGTCAGTAAGACAGTGTGAGGGAGTTCTTCTCATTGTTTCCCAGTTGCACCTTCCTCTGACACAGCTGTCAAACACTTTTTTTTCTTATGAAACATTTGAAAAATGTTCCCACTTGTGCATCAGCTTCAATATACAAAAAAAGGCACCACGCAAAGCCTTATTATGTCCTGTAACAACATATAGCCTGTCCTGAATCTCTTCTCTATACCGCACAGAGCCGGTTCGAGTATCGACCCTTCATCTTATTGTTGTTTTGCATCTCTACAGTACTCTGTTGACCCCAAGAATGATAACGTACCGTAATTGGTGCTCTTCTACTTTTGTCTCCTTTGAAGAGACGCGCTGAGATTGCTTAAGAATAGTCTCGAGTGCATCTGTCTCTCTCTAGGAGTTAAGAGTGGTGTGGTTTTTGTAAGCTGCCTCATTTACCCTGAGAGTGTGAGTCTCCGGCGGGCTCTCTGCTTGTGCTCTCAGCCCAATCAAGGACAGTGCTCAACTCTGGACTTTGATCTGGAACTCACATGGAAAAAGCAGAGAGAAAGGTTTGTTGGTGAGGCTGTCGCTGTGGACGAGTTCTGGTCAGATGTGGCTATGATTCGGCCAAACTGATGGTTGGTTATTTACGTTGGACCTCCCTTCAAACAGTATTACTGATCAATGATATAACGTTCTGTTTGTCGTTTATTTGTAAGCACAAGATGAGCTATGACTGCTGTTTTGAAGTTTTAACCTGTTCCTATTGCTTGAAGTTTATGTAAAAACATCATATCTCAGTCCAGCCCAAAGTAATCCAAGCTGTTTTTGAACCCTCTGGAGTACAGGCATGGTTTTGGGCTCTTTTGAAAGGTTGTAAACTGAGTCTTCCCCCAAGCTGTCAGACGCTCTCTAAGTACTTTTTTCCATTTAAAAGCACAATGGGTCCACTTCATATAGTCTTACTCGGTCCAAGTTCTAATTTAATAACAATGTCATTAAAAATGGGGAAACTCTTGCTTTTCTGAGGAAATATCAAAGGTGCCTGGCTAAAAATGTTTGGCTAACGGGCAAAAAACGTATCATAGTTCTTTATTTCCTTAGTTTATGCATTTGAAATGATGAAAATAAGTGCTTAGGTGGAAAAACAGTCAATTCAAAGTGCAAAACACATAAAAACGACATACATTTGCAATTTCCAACATGTAAGAGGCTCAGGCGAGAAGCAAAAGAAGAGAGAGTGGGCTACTTGTTATAATGATCACTCATTGGCTGTTGTAGGGTCTTGGATGGGCATAGAAGCTCCAATCTGCTCAAATGAGCCGACAATCAAATAGATGCTATCTCAGGATCTCCAGTGTAAAGGTATAATTACGTCTGCTGTGAAATGCGAGGAGTTTTTTGGACAGATAACAGCATGAAAAAGCCTCCACTATAGCAGTTTTTTGCCCTTCTGTCACCACTGAATCATGGAATTTTGTGTTTTGGCAGCCCGGCCACCGGCAGGCTGCAAACATTGACTGTTAACACGGATCCTCCAAGTTCAGTAAAGTTTAGGTCACTTGGTTCAGGCAACACACGATGAGTTTCTCCTACCAATGACCCGAACTGACAACCAAATCCTCCCCCTGCATCCCTGCAAACAGATTAGCAGTCAAATCCCCCCTCGGTGTGCCGCCTTGCCTCTTTCTCAGACAAAATGTGGGGCCGTGACGGCCGGTGACATGACAGGGTTTGGAGCTGGAGTGTATGATGTCAGCGTGTCTGTTCTCCTGCTGTAGGTGGGTGAGATTACAGCTCACGTCTTGATTGGGTAGTCTTTTGATGTGTCCGCCAGACGTTAAGAAGAACTCCACAGAGTGATTTATGATGGTGCTGGAACACACACACACACGCACACACACACACACACACACACATGCACACACATACACTCACTGCCTCCCTGCAGAGAGGCGCAGTAGTAGAAGGGACGCGAGCCAGGCCTGTGTTGTCCGACGGCGCAGACTAAACAGTAAACAGACACCTCACTGGGCAGAGTCAGGGTTTATATAATTGCCCATGTGATCTGAACTGAAGACTGGAGGACACAAACAACAATCTCATATTTTTCCCAGATGCAACATGATCAAAACCCTCCACATTCACGGATGAAATGTATTCCTATGGTGACTTATAAACATGCGTGTGGTTGGACTGGGACTGTCGTTACAAAGAAACGTGTCACGCAGGAGTAATGTCATGAAATGAATCTGTGAGCTCGAAATGTGTGTCATGTGTAACTGTGTTCAGTGCGATGTCTGTCAGTGGAGTCTTTGTGGTGTGGGCTGTAGAAAAGGAGGATCTGGCTTCATAATGGGACCCTCTCTATGGGCCCTGGCCCGCTGCCAACAACCCCAAATGCCTCTTACTGGCTGTTGGTTTAGCCGTTGATCCCTGGAAGTGGCGGCGGAGCATCGTGGCCTTATTGGAGCTCATATAAATCACAGAATATGGTTGGTTTTGCTGTGGTTGATTTTTACACGTCTACAATGGGCATGGGCTCTCTCTAACAAAGCTGAGATACTTCCACCCCGTGCCCAAAATAGTCTCGCGTCTTCAGATAGGCCCGAGAGCCAGCGGACCACAACACAGATCGACATCTTTAATGTTTCTTTCGCCTCTTTAATGTTTTGAACTGTCCCCCCCCAAAAAAACAAAGTCCTGGTCTTTTCCACTCATGCGCTTTCCTCCTACACAGTCACATTCACAGACAGACAGGCGGGCACAGACACAGACGAGCTGAGATTATAGCTGTCGGGGCTCACGCTCTCTAATCAGAAGCAGAAGTGAAGATGTTAGTCGCAGCCAAGGGAGGCTTATGTGACACTGGCTGGTACACAGAACATGGCAAATGTTTTGTGTTCGGAGATTTTGGTTGAGGAGAATTTGGGCCGTTCACGTGTTTTATTGTCGTCCAAGTCCAACATGAGCTTACCGCGACAGCTCGGACCTTCATATCGGACGGACAAAATAGAGTCACAGAACGTTTTATTTTCCAGACTGTGTCAATGACTAACTTTTAAAACTCTCTGCAGCATTAGCATTTAAGATCAGAGTTGGGTTTGACCTTTGACTACTTTTAACTTTACATTTCCGACCTACACTATATCTGTGTTAAAGCTTAGACTAATGTCAGGCGTCCTTGCCCATAAATATGTTGTATTCTGTATATAATATAAGAGTGGTGCAGTGGAGGTTTTTCAGAGCCACTCTTCAAACAGAGGCTTATTAGAACTGTATTTGGGATTTTATCTCATAAACATAAAACAACTACTAGTTTGCTAGCTTACTAACTAACTAACTGTTAACATTTTCCTACCCTGAAGCTCCACTACTTCTGTCTTTGATCGATACTAAATACGAAGTACAGCTGAGGCTGATGGGAATTTCCTTGGTTTTGGTTATTTTGACCTGATGAAAAAACAGAATTATTATAACTCATCCACATGGGGACATGAATGTGTGAGTCAAATTTC
Organism: Sparus aurata; assembly: GCF_900880675.1. Taxonomy (NCBI): domain Eukaryota; kingdom Metazoa; phylum Chordata; class Actinopteri; order Spariformes; family Sparidae; genus Sparus; species Sparus aurata. Next base: position 8,002,723 of record NC_044197.1, read on the forward strand.
ATGGCCATCCATCCAATAGTTGTTGACACGTTTTACTGAAAAGAAACTAAAATTTAAAACCTCCTGGTGGGACTGGAGGAATGTTTCCTCTGAAGACCGTGAATGTCTGTACAAAATTCAAGCCATCTGATAATTGTTGAGATATTTCAGTCTGGACCCAAGTGGTGGACAATCTCTGGAGCAGAACATCTTGGATGGCTAAAAAGTTAAATAACCTTGTTTGTCCATCAGAGTCCTGTTTAAAACTCACTGAAGCACAGGCAGCAAAAGTACAAGATCACAGTTGAGCTTCAAGGTTCGGTTTTACTTCTTACTCCAATTTAACTTTAAATGTCTTGCTCTGAATTCCTTTGTCAGAGCAAAGGCTGAATACCCAATGTGAGGCACCCTAGCTAAAACTAAGTACATTTATTTATTTCTATCTATATCTTTTAGAAAAACTTCCAAATCCATTGTCCATGAGCCCAAAAAAGACCTCCGATTTACATACTCGAGAGAAAAAAGAAAAAAAATCTCTAACTCAAAGCTCGCACAATGAACACTGTTAGCAGAGGTTCACAGATAAAACAAGATATCATCCCATCTCCTCTGATCAGGCCCGCGGGCTTATCCCGCTTGTGGAGCCGCTTTCGCTGTGTGAGGGCGGCAGATACACCACCCACAGCCCCACCCTCGCTGTAATGAAAAGTGTTATGAATGTATGTGTCTTAATTCTCTTCTACTAATGTCTGTGGGTGGCAAAATTAGGGTGGGCTGCGCTGGGGCCACTTAAATAGAAAACCGTGTCCAGTTTAACCGAGCTGCTCTAAGCCGATTTTTTAAGGTCACATTGGCACCAATGGGGGATTAGTTTGGTTCAGATCAATGTCTGATTGGGATCTTTCTCTCTGCCATTGCCTCCCTCTGTCCCGGGAGAATGCAGCCAAAGTCTTGCGATTTGTACTTGGGGAGAAGAAAGGCTCTCCCCTCCCATGGAGGACAAAGACACACATTAGCTCAGTTTTGCTGTTTTTTCTCCTCCAGCAGTAAAGCTCCCGGCCAAAAGGATCAAACGTATGAAGACATGACCAGTGATGGCACCCCACTGCAGCTGCTGTAGCTACTGTTGCGCTGGATCTGTGTGTGTGTGTGTGTGTGTGTGTGTGTGTGTGTATGTTCTTGTCTGTGTGCATAGGAAAAGAAGAAAAACAGGTGGCATCAGCAGCCAGTGCGTGCACATGCTGTAAACGTGTTGAACTGTAAACATTTTTGGTCCTGTGAATTTTGTGTCTGAACAAGTGGCGTCCGCATGAGTGAAATGTCTGTCGTGTTTCCCACAGGACTTTAAAAGGACAGCATTGAGTTTAACCTTCACTGTGGTCAACGCCATCCACCCACTGCAAACCTGCATCGCTTTATACAGACAGTGACACCACTTTCTTTATACAAAACAGAGTTTGATTAGAACTCCTATTTATCAAAATAATTACTTGAATAAGATCATCGAAGTATGAATTAAAATAAGACCTACTTGAGTTGTGAGAATTTAAAATTAAAGATTTCTATCTTGTTCCTTTTACATGTGAATCCTCGTGTAAACTGAATGAAAGTTAATGTAGTCAAATTCAATTTGGGATGAAACATGATCATATCTGAATTAGATAATTTGTTAAATATTAAAAAGTTGGGACACTGCATGAAATAAAAAAAAGTGTTTTATTAATAGTAAATAAAAACAAAATGACAATTTAACAAACTGTTCCTGAGCCAGTGTGTTAATATCCTTTACATCAGGGCTGTCTAAAGTTTGGCTGAGGGCGCATGAGGTTTGTTTTATCAATCATTTTTTAATAGATTAAAATTAATATATGAATTGCTCTTTAAAGGGTTTATTTTCCCTGAATCAAAATGTTCTTTAACATGTAGGAAGCCTTAGTATAACTTTTTTAATAAATCTGAGCATGTTGGACAGAATGAGTTTGCACAGGAAGTCGGTCGATTAAGGGGAACTTGGGATCCTAGATTCAATTTGCATCTGCATCGTATCATCACACCAAAAACAATAAGTGTTTATTTTGGCCAATGGTCGTCAAAAATGCTTTATACAATCATGTGTTTTTCAAAGTGGTGAACCTCTCCCCGTCCTCACCTGTGAACGACTGAGGATCAGATTCAATCATTATATCATAAACTGTTAACAATCTTCATCAATCAAAATGTTTACCTGTGGAACGTTCCAAACAGGTGTTTTTGTCTTTTGCTGCTCTTGTCCCATCCTGTCTGAAACATGTGGCTGACTATTTCTGTCTAAGCATATAAAATGAATGAAGTTGTTGAGATAACACATGAAATATAATGTTCTGTTGTAATTGAGTCAAACAGGGTTGGGAGAGTGACTTCATAAATGTATACCGATAAAGTTTTTTCTTACCTGTTAAAAAAGGAAGTCAGTAATGTAATCCAAATATAATAATAACAGAGTAATGCAACTTGATTACTTCACGTTACTTTTCAGATTTCCCCATTCCACACAGCATCCAAGCTTTTTTAAAAATCTGTGTTCTACCAGGAAAATATTATTATTATTCAGTCTGTATCTCTTACCAGTGATGATGAAACTCCCATATGATTACTAAAAGAGAGTATCAGAGAGTGAGCACAGTGTTTTGATGTAAATTACTGTTTTATTTTTAATATATTTGTGATTTGACCTGGACCATAGCAAACATGCAGAAAAGTATATGTAATATAATGTAATGCAAACCTGGCATCTACGTTTTCTCACAAAATAAACTCAAGTAAGACTAAAACAAATTATGAAACAGGGAGTTCTCTGAAGCTACACCTAAAGTCTTCAAAAGGCAAATACTTGAATTTGCACACAGCTACTCAAGTCAGATTTCATCCCAGCGAACGTGTTGAAACTCATGACATCACATTTAGCGCGTCGCTATCATCGATGTCTTCCTCTGAGATTCATATTCGCTCAGACGACAGGTTACAGTTCATCAGCACGCACAGAGCATGGAGAGATAATTGCTGGTGTGCATGTTGAGAGCGAAATGTTTCTTTGTTCATCGGTGTCTCTCGTTATAGCTGCAGGGTATCATTATCCAATCAAAGGGGAGACCAACCAAACAAACAGGGCCGACCGCAACTGACAATGAGGCGACGTGGTAATCTGTAATTCCCTCTATTCTCCCACTGAAGCCGGCGTCGTTATCTAAATAAAGGAGCAGATCAGAAATGTGTCAGGTGATTTGTCCTTCCCTTTTCTCTGTACACACGTTATGTGATTTATGTTGACGCAACAGGCCGGGCATAAATAAACTGGTTTCGCACAGAGAGGTTCCCAGCAGCGACGGCTGAAAATAAACACAGAAGGAAGAGCAAACATCAAGGAATGTCAACATGAAGATCGTTTCTTTGGAACGGGAATAAATCTGGAGCTCACTTTGAACAGCTGTAATAAACTGTACTATTCTGTACATCAGAGACGTTCTCGCTTGATGGCTTCATCAAAATACAGCTCATCGTGTTAACATTCTCAGAGCGCATTGTGCATTTGTGCTGACACAACAGTCTCAAGTGACTTCCTGAGTGTACCACGAGAATCTTGAGCCTACTTGGACTGCTGCTAAACGAATAGACTCTCCTCCCCTTTACTTAAAGGCCATTGAGAGCCTCAGCAGCTGGGAGTGTTTGTCTCCTTGTAGTACACTGGTGAGGGTTAGTTAAATACGGGTTACAGGTCAGAGGTCAAACTTGGCGCTGGTGCAGAATAGGTTTAATTGACACGGAGACAACCGCCGCAGCCCAGAGCATTAGTGTTGCACTACATGACTAACGATGCAAGACGTACAGTGAAGAGACAGCTTTTTTAAATGTTCAAATATTGTTGAATGCCAAATGTAACTCTGATTGTTGAGCAGTTTTGGTTCAGCAGAAAGAGCTGTAAACACAACACTAACATATTGTCACCTTCTAAGTTCATTTGGGAAAATTGTCAGCAAAAAGTTGTCTATAGAAAAAACAGATAAAAACTACAAATTCATACATCTCACATGTAGAGCTAACGTTGTGTACAGTCTTAGTTTGCCTTATCATTGCTTCTAGTTGCCATTTCTGACTGAAATGCCAGGTGTCGTGCTAGTTAGCCGGAAAGGCTACGGACAAGTACTTTTTGACTGATTTCCAACATTTTGCTGGATTGCACCAACAAGGATTAATTTAGCTTAAGTTTACATTCTGTTGCACCAAACTTTAAACCTAAATTAAAATTAAGAGGGATTAAACCGTTATTTAAACTTCTCCTTTAACCTTTCTCTAAACCTAAATTACATTTAATTTTGTTGCACCAAAACTTCAAAGTCCAATTTAAACTGTGAGTTAGTCTAAACTTTAAACACTGTAGAAGTTTTGACTTCCCTTTTTTAAATGAACCGAGCAAAAATAAAGTGCCCAAGTGCTTGAATGAAATTACATGATGGACTCGACCATATTTAGTTTTATGATGTTGCTAAAGATACCGGTTCAACACTGTTATGTTATGGAGCTAAGCAAGAAGACTGTACCGACTGTCATACAATTCAGTCAGAGAGATGCTTAACTTTACTTTCAGGGCATTTCCACATGTGCTTGATGGCTTGACTCAGTTTGACTCGGCCCATCAGCAGTTGGCTGGCCCATGGCTGTGACTAGCAGTCAGAGGAGTGGCTGTAAACACTCTTCCTCTGCTGTTTTATCAAAGAAGCTGCGCCAACAAAACTCCACGAAGTCAGAAAAACACACATCTTATTTCCTAAGAACTCTGCACAGTAAAAAAGTCCTATCTCATTTTGTTATTTAAAAGCTTTAAAAACAACATGACATTTTGTTAAGAAATACAGAGCAGCTGAAAGATAGAAAAAAAAAACATGTAAATGAAACTCTGTTTAATTTTACACCCATAAACTTGGCTTTACTGAACAGAGATGGTTCAACAGAGCTCTAAACTTTAGATTTACTCAATTTAAATCTAGCTCTGTATACTATCTAGTGACTGTCTGTCTGCTGATCGGTGCTGGGCTGAAGTGCCTTAAACCTGCATTCCTCCTAACGTCCAGCACTTGGTGCCTCAAAAAGTCTGATTGTATGTAAGCTTATGAGAAAATGAACCTACTTCTCACTTGATTTACTACCTCAGTTAACAGTTAACCTAATGTGTTCGTGGTCTCAGTCTCTAGTTTCAAGGCTTCTTCTATACAGCATGATGTTTTATTACAAAATGATGGTCCAATTTAGAGTTTCACATAGACGTCTGATCTATCGACACATCGACACATGGAATAAGTCTAGTATAAAATTGTGGCTTACCACTTAAATTTAAAGATCCAATTCAGATTTTGGATAAAGACAACAGAAACGGCAGGCTCTCCGCAGCCCTGTATCATAGTAGGTAACTGAGAAAGCCTGTGAGGATGGATGACATATGATTAGGGTTAAGTGTTGTAGTTTCCTCTGGTAACTCAGTGTTTGCATCTGTGATGTTGCACCGAGCCTCATTAAAGGCACAACAAATAATATGCACAGCTGGTAGAAGTCAGAGCTTTACCGGGAACAGCAGCCTCTGCTGGAGGCAAATCTCTGATTGTCTAATTACGCTAAGTGCCGACGTAGATGAAATGGTCTGAGAGGTCATTATGAGGGAATACTTCTCACACAGCTGCGGGCCAGAGACAGATGTGTTTGTGCTTCTGTGGGAGAACGAGAGAAAGTTACAGAGTGGGAGAGATGAGTAAGCAAATTACACGGTTTGATGGATTCAATCACAAGAGGAGGAGGGAGGGAAAATCTGAAGGGACGATGCCGTGAGCATGAGGTGTCGCACTTACTCCTGCGGTGGATATGGCGGGAAAAAAAGTTATGTCTGTCTTCACTTAGGTCGATGATGTAGCCATCAAATACATCATATCATCAAAACATATATAGGTTATAAGTAATCGCATTTGGTTCCAACTGCGATGAAAAATCACTCTAATCTTCAGTCTCTCTTTGACCAGAGGAGATTAAACAGGCCGAGACGATCGTTTGCGATCCATCCCATATTCTGTTATCATCAGAGCTCAGAGGGACAAATTGGGGTTATTGATGTTACATAAGCTTACTGCAGCACGAAACTGCGTACTGATGGATGCCTCAGGGTGTGTCATTTTTGTATGACTTGTGGTGTATTCCTTCAATTCATGTGTACTTTAACATACAGATACAGATCAACCAGATAATCTGTGCAGAAAACTTGAAAATATTTGCTCTGATTTTGTCTTTCAAAATGGTCCGTATGAGTAATTTGCCACAACTTTTGTCAGTATATTGTTTGTCAGACACATTTTGTCATTGTTCCAAAACTCAGATCAGCCTTGGTTAATTGATTATAGAAGCCAACGTCATCTGTATCTGGTGTCAAAGGAAGACATCTCATTCACCCAACCCATTCGGGGCAGGAACTTGGCCAATGAATACTAGTCCTAAGTCCTTAGTTCAATGAAAAGATGTCATTTCTATTCCAAAGATCTCCTGAGCTGTGACCCCCGACGATGACTCGCATCGAAACTTGAATTATTCAAGCTGTTATGCACCTAATTTGCATCGCAGGCTGCTGGACACATTTCTTCCCATTCTCCCACTGAGGGGAAAAAATATGTTTGTTTTACTCATGGCTTAGTTTTTGGGTTTGAAAAGGAAAGATTGACAGTGCACCTGTGGGCTACCAATGAAGGAGTGACCCTGAAAAAGAGAGGGGGAAGAAGAGGGGGAGTGGCTGCCGGAGAGAGGTTCCTCGGCTCTGCAAACCACTTCAGTTCTCACTTGAGTGCCTCTCTTTGGGCCTTAACCCACACGGACCCCCACCTAACCGCTTCAGATTGAAATTCCTCCACTCGGCAAGACCCTGTGCTCCCCCTCCTCCCCCAGCGCTCGGCACACACCAAGGGGCATTCAAAACGCATTAACACCAAATCAATGGGAAACAGTGAAAAAAGCAAAAAAAAAAAAAAAAAAAAAAAGAGAGAAAGAGAAAAATCTCCTTAGCAACATAATCTAGACGGCCTGACGAGGGGAGGAGTGAAAAGAAAAGAAAAGGAGAGGGGCGGTGGTGCCGTTTAGGGAGGGAAGAAGAATTGGACACAAAGGCCGGGCACACAGACAGCAACAAAATTGAAAATTAACACAGAAGAAACTGTTCCTTTTTTCATGGGCACACAATCAGCTACATTAAACCCGAGCCAGGCCCCTCCTCCTCGCCTGGCCTTTCCTCCTCTGTGGACTGAGGCCTCTGCAGCTCTGCTCCAGAGAGCTGTGGAAGGTAGAAACCAGAGCTAAGAGTTTGCAGCGTTTCCATTTAACGCGTTTCATGTTGGATTTAAGTTTCTCTTACTACACCCTTTGTACTTTTGGAGAAGAAATTCTAACTCAAAATGTTCGTATTTCCAACATTAATGAGGTCGTAACACGAACTCAGAAATATAAACTTTTTCCATAGCTGAATAAACAAGCTGTTCTCAGAGGAAAATAAGGTCCCCATAATACTGTTTGAAGCTAGAAAGGTGGCAGGGTCCGCCACAGATAAACAAAGTAAAGCAACATGAAGCTATGTTGTCCAGGTTTGATTATTCAGTTTACTCAATCATGAACATAAAGACAGTTTGTTTATTTAGTTTGTTTAGGCATCAAAAAATCAGTCGAAGATATTTCTCTTCTGATTAAAATGTCTTCCCCGAAAACTCCATAGTGCACCTTTAATCTTTAATAGTTTCTGTATTCATATAAAAACGTGTCTGTAATTCTGTTCTCAAAGTGAGTGTGTGTCTGTGTCTGTTGATCCTCCTGAAAACGGTGTGTGTTAGCTGACCTTATCTGCATGTCCACAAACACTTGTTGGAGATTTAGGTTGTCTCGTCTAGCCTTTGGACAAACACTCAGTCCGGCTTAATGAACTCAGGCTCTACGTCTGATGGCAGGACAATACAGAGAGTCCCTGAGAGAGGCTGCGGGTCTCTGTGTGCACTCAGAGACGAGAGACTGGGTGCAATAAAAACAAAAAAAAATTTAGAAAAAGCCCCCAAAAGGTTTTATGGTAATGCCACGAGGAAGCATGTATGCCGTCAACTTCAACCTGCCAGAATTATGACGTCGTGCTCATGTGTGTATATTGGAGGGCAATTAGCATGGAGCAGGAGCTGTGGCCACCAGCAGCCCTGTAAATGACCTCTGACCTCCACTACATGATCAGCCCATTGAGAGGAGGGCCTGCTTTAATTAGGAGGTCATTAAGAGCCAACCTCAACACACCATGAGCCCACATAAAGCCGGCACTCACTCCCACCTGCAATCACAAAAATCTGCACGGCGACACAGCTCGCCACTTCACCAAACCGCATCTGTCTCATTGTATTCATTCAAATTTAAGTTCATCTTATACATGCAACGTATGTGGAATTGTTTAGTTTGTGATATTTTTCCCAAAACAATTGAGAAAAAGAACAAATTTGAAAAAAAAAAATCAAAGGACTAAAAGAAGGAGTTTTTTCCTCATTTCTTCCCTTGCGGGAAAAAACGCTGTATGTGATTGGCTGAGAGGTAGAGAGGTTACTCTGTGGCCATGCTTCACCGGATGAAATATAGAGGAAACGAAAATTTTAAAAAGTATGAGAGGCGGGTGATCAGTCGAGAGCAGAACCGGGTCTAAAGGGGAGAAACAACAAAGTCAGATCGAGTATAAAGGTGAGAGAAAATAGATGACAAGAGAAAGAGTGATTCCACGGCGCTTTTATTCAAGCCTCTGATTTCACACTCGCACAAAGAGCTTTGGGGACGTTTCATCCTTTTCACATTTCTTCTGCATTTAGTCAGTGTTATTCTGCACTGCGCTGTCTCCTATATGGGAGAGGGAGCGCTGCCCGGAGAGGAGTCAGCTCCATTCACAGCTTTATAAATCACCTCAGCATGTGTAGACCGTGGCCAATCGGCCAATTACGCCCCCCTGACACACCGGGGCTGATAAAGAAGGCCAGGGACAATGGGATCACAGGCCAGATAAACGACCCTTTAATGAAGTCGCCCACAAAACAGGCCAAAACCGCGCGCCCCACTTACGTATTCCATCACGCCGTTGCCCTCACATTTCCTCTTGCTCAGCCGCCACGGCAGGCACAGCTGGATGGAGGGAGCTGCAGAGAAAGAGAGGCAGAGTGAGAGAAAAAGGAGAGAAAAATGACTCTGTGCTCTGACACTGCTAAGCCCCCCACCCAAGGCCCCTTTCAGACTTTTGGCCGAACAAAAGCATCTGTTGCCATACTGTGCCGCTCAGACCCCCCTTCTCACACACGCATACTCAAGCCGGGCGAGGAGCCTCGCAGGAGCTAAAAAAGGGCTGCAGCACTGGGCCGTATGCAGCTGAGGCTGCTCACCTTGTGGCACAACCTATTGTGCGCCCCATTCCAGGAGCTTCTCCATCCATCTTTGTGTCTCGGGGACAAATAGAGAGGGAGAGACAGAGAGGGAGAGTAGGAGCGAGAGGGAGAGAGAGAGAGACAGCGAGAGAGAGAGAGAGGGAGAAACTTTGTATGACAGAGTGAGAGAGAGGGGCACAAGACTGCAGCTGCAGGATGAATAGGAGAGGGAATGAAGGGATGAGGTGGGAGTGAGAGAGAGAGAAGGGGGCAGCTGCAGGGTGGTCCCACCCCTCCGTCCCTCCACCTCTACAGTGTTGTTTGGCTTCTCTTAGAATTCAGAACACAAACAACTTCATGCTACGTGCTGCAGGAGGAGACCGGCGGACAGACAGAGGTGGGGAATGTGCACAGAGGTGTGCTGTACCTGCTCACCTGGAGGTTTCACCGTCAGGAGGAGAAGAGATTTTCAGTTATAAATCCTCTGAACATCCAGTTTCTTCACTTTATTTACCCTCTAGATCGTTAAAAATCAGCCTGTATGAAACTTTTTTTTAGGAACAAATCCTGTTTCTCCCTCGAGGCATTGATTTCATTCACTTTTTTTTTTTTTTTTGCTTTATTGTTTTACATTGATCTGCTCTTGAATGCACCTGGTGCCTAGAGAAGTTGGACACAGTGCACCATTGAAGCACTAATAATAGTGATGACTCCACTCGAGTAACCGCACATTGTTAGTGGACATCCATCGTTGCAGTTAGCTATAATCACACTGTATAAAAAAAAGGCTGGTAGAAATTACAGTAAACTGTTAAATAGCAACAAAGACCATAAAATATAAAATAATAGGTGAATGTAGTAAATACATCAATTTATTGTAAATCAAGAAACGGCATTTCAACTTATTTTTTACTGTCACAGTAACACGCACACACTTCAAAACTATCCAATTTTGGTGAAGTGTGTACCTCCCCTAAAATTAACGGTGTAATTCTTTCTTTACAGAATAAAACTTTCCCCATTTAGCAAAAAACATCCTTTAATTTCCACAGAAAAAAAAGGTTGGCCAGTATGTTTGTAAAATGGTCAAATTTGATTGCTTGAAACAGTTACCCTCATGATCAAAGGCATAACTTGATCACTGACATAATAACGATCTAGATATTATCTTTTATTTTGTTATATTATAAAACACAGTGATTTGATTTTCCTGGCAACAGAGATTTGGTAGACCACTGCACTGTTTATGCTGCTGCTACATGACCAACTCTGAATGTCTCCCGGCTGTGTTGTATTTTTAATAAAGAACTCTCTGCTTGGACCGGTTCCTTTTCATCAGTGTACAGAATGTAAAAAACACAAAAGAAACAACATGGCCTGCAGCCTCGCGATATTCTACAGGTGTTGGTCCCCGGAGTTACTGTGAAGAACATTAAGCCAATTTGAAAACATGCTATTGCTTTGGAAAATCCTCTTTCTGCATCATAAGTGTTTTTTGTTCCCCGATGTTGCATCACATTCCAGCTGGATATCGTGTTTTCTCATTTGTGGTTGCATTTATATGTTTGCGTCGTGCTTCCTGTTGAAATAATGTTTATGCTGCTCGCTTACTGTATATTCTGTGTCTGTTTGCTCTACACTGACGACATAAAGATGTTTACACTGAGCTGCTTTGCAGAACCAATCCATCAGGTGTAAATATTCTAGAGGTCTTGTGAACATTTCTATAAACATTTCCCCAAGAGTTCAGCATGTCATTTGGTATCTCTGGAAATATTGGGATGTCCGGTAGCATTTAATATAAAGTTCTGTGTGTCTGAATGAAAGTTTGGCTGCACAACACTTTTTTAATGACTGATTACTGACAGGCTGCTGTTTGCATGAATGGACAGATCAATAAAGGTGAATTGGAGGCATGCATACAGACAATAATGCAGGAGCTGCATAACACAAACAACTGAGGATAAATAATCTATCTTTTAAAAAAATAACATGCCAGGATACAATGTAAGAGCTGTAAAGGCAGCTCTTAGTATTATTGCACAATGCTTAATTAAATTAAATTAAAATGATGACATCTGATTGGTTAAAATGTTTGACATTTTTTTGACAAGTTGCTTGTGAATATAAATCAACGTGATTGAAGCTATGCAGCGTCTTTGAGATTGACTGTGGAGTTTTATTGAAGTGTGAATCAATGATGTGCTCCGACTACAGCTTAACTGGCTGTTTAAAAAGGAGTAGATGGAGCCCAACTAGCACACTGTGACATATCAATCATTCAGTTCAATCTTAATTACAGGAATAAGGATATTGATTATTTGGATCCCTCTACTTTTCAGTACATATATGGAACCTACACTCAGTTGCCAGTTTGTAAGTCGCGCCTCGCTAAGACCTAAACAGTCTCAAATTCTCCCTTTGTAAATATTATAATGTTTCAGAAAAGTGCTGATTCAACTTTATGGTCACTGTTGGAAATGTAGCCTGTGGTGCTCTTGAAATGCAGTGCATTATACAGAGAGGTGTTTCTGTTATTTCTGTTGTTTCTGTTATGGATTGCTTTAAACAGGGTGGAGAAAATAATAAAAACACCTGTCAGTATAGAGAGGTGAAGAAATAGCTTGGACCAACATGGTACCTTATCTCAGAAAAGATTATTCATGGCAGTCGATGATGAGAGACAAATCATGTTTTAATTCTGTTGGAACTGTGCCATGAATTACACGTTTCTTTTTAAATACTTTTTCTATGCCAAGGTGACTGCCATGTTTAGTGACATAAGTTGAGCAGGGACAATGTGGATCACTGAGGGTTTATGAAAATTAAAAAATGATACTGGAGTTAAATCAAAGCCGCTCTAAAAGATGACTATTGTGTAAGTCTGCACTGATTTTAGCTGAGTGTACAGTGAAAACACCTGTTATTCTTTTTTTAACTCATTAAATTTGGATCGGAACATTTCACAAGTTGTAACTGTTCAATGTAGAGCGTATACCTAAAAAACATCTTCTTTTTTTTTTTTTTCAGAAAATCTGAAGGGTTAAGTGAGAACTTTTTTTGCACTTCTAAAAGTAAGTAAACCTTTTTAAAACCAACTGTTCCCTGAAAAATGCACTGTAACAATGCTTTCAAAGTTTTCCTCGCTAATGAAAACACAACAATTTGGAAATACGCTGTTCTTAAATGACAGTGATGAAAAGCCGAAAACAGAACAGAACATAGAAATAGTAAAAAAATAAATAAAATAAAAAAATCCATACTAGTGCATTCAGTGCTTTCTTTAAACACAGTAGAAACCAATAAAACTGGAGCGTTCGGGCCGTTTCTGTGGGAGAATAGGCTGATGATTGCCGCAGCTGCAGGTGCAGGACGGGTGTCACCAAGTTCAAACCCCTCTGCCCATCCCTCCCCTCACCCTCAGCGGTGGCCTCGCTGGAGGAGAGTCACGGCGTCCAGCGCTCGTCCTCTCCCTCATCAGACACCACGGGCCAAACCTCCAGCCTCCTCACCCCGGTCCACTTCTTTGTATTCTGTGTATGTAACCTCACTCCTGAAGAAGACTTCCTATGGATTAAACAGAATAACACTTCCATCAAAAGATACTTCTTTGTGATAAAGTACCTTTGTCCAAAATCCTTAAAGCCCCCTTTTTTTTTTCTTTTTTTTTGGAGAAGATCCTCCACTGACGTCTGTTTTTCTGATTTATATGCAGATCGGGTCTCGTTCAGAGATGCTCCTACAGTACCTTCACTGTAGAGATATCTTTTCTCCTTCCAAACAAACATCGCTCGCTCACACTTAAAACAAATTTACTCTCTTGGGCATTGTCATGCTCCCGAATGAGACTTTTAAGAGTGTGTTTAGCATTCAGGTTTGGTCATTCATTCCCCCTGTCTCTGCCAGGAAATCTTTGTTCGGCTGCTCCTCTTCAAACCGTGGAGTGTCAGGAGGGGCGGGGGGATCGATTTGATTCTAATCGGACCATGAAAAGAACATGATCTAACTACTTTCAGACCGGAGTATATTTAGGCCCACTCCTCTTTACACTCTCCCTCTCTCCGTCCCCCCTCACTTTAGTGCGGGCACAATGAAGCTGGCCAATTTAAAAAGCTTTGAATGTCTCGTCAATGACTTTGTGAATACGGCGGAGAGAGATTTGGAGAGGAGGAGAGGGAGAGAGGGAGTGAGGAAAGTAGGGGGAAATGGAGGAATAAAAAGGCCAGAGAGCAGACATAAAAATTCCAAGAGTTGTTTAAGCGTGGGTGGGTTCATTTGCATGACAGCGCCATGTGAATAAGACTGACCTCTTGGACCGCCCCAGTGCTAGGCCGAGCTGCAGCCTGACGTGCAGGCTTTGACCCAGCTCATTGACTCTGAATGGATACTCTGTCAAAGGGAGGGACCTCGCAGCTCTCAGTCGGACAGGCATCTGCAGACCTCCTGTTTGACACCCAGCTACCTCTATTTCCATCCCTACGTGCACACACGCACACACACACACACACACACACGGACGGACACATTTACCAAACCATTAGGCAGATCTCCAAATCTCTCTTATCGGCGACCCACAGGCCTGCAGGAAGAATTGCACAGCGTGGAAAAAGGTGAAGCAAACATCTAAAGAACCGGATAAAACATTTCTTTCTTCACTTTCCTCCGAACAAAAACGCACACATGCACACGCGCACACATGACAGGTGCAGCAAAGCTCTTGCACGTGCGGGCCCATCAACACGCTTCACTTGATGGCTCTATGATTTACTGCAACAGGCAGGTGAGAGGACATAGAGTGGACCTGGGGGGTGCCCGGGCAACGCAGTCTGCATACAAATCCCAGCGGCCGCCCCGAACTCCCCCTTCAACCCCATACAAAGTTGTGACTCTGTGCAAACACAAAGCTCAGCCAGCTTACAAACAACTCGCTCCTATTATCTGGCTGGCGCAGAGCCGGGACGATGCAGACAGGAGCTCGTGGCCCTGACCTCCACCGTCTAGATGCGTTGAAAAGGACGCCCGCTGCACTTGGAAATGCAAACAGCGCGAAGCAAAACACTTGTTAAATTCTATGAATTAACTTACTCTCAAAGGGGGAAAAAAACAGTATCCTGCAATGAATGGCTGATTATGACAAGGGTGGTGCAGGATGGTTTTGTTGGACAGTTACAAAAAATCTTCGTCTGGGCGCTCACACAGCTCTAAATCACAACCACATTATCTTCTTGTACTCAAATCTAACAACCTTTACGTTGAATTTCCGTTTCAAAACCCGGTTGCATGAACTGCCGATTACACAAGCAACTCAACGTGTACTTTCTGCCAATCAAGCTATTGTGGAATCAGTTGTCCAGGCGAGTGGCGCTGCAGCACAGCAGCTTATTACTGCACGACATAAAAGGTAGAACGCCTGTATGGAACAGGCTGTATAGGCGACTGAGGTCATGAACAAGGTGTTAGTCATGCGTTACCATGAAAATCAGACCGGCTTCTAATCACTTTTACTGCTGTAAGAAAAGTGTGTATTGTTTTTGGTGTGTTTGTGTTGTTAAATATGATGCGTGGAGCTTGTGGAGTGCAGAAAGACTTACTGTGTGCTGAACATACATCTTCACTAAATATGTAATGATTGTTTTTGTGAGTCTTGTAAAACTGACGCAGACACAGTTTATGTGGATGATAGTGTAGAAAGCTGCTAACACTGACCACACAGGTTAATCCCAGCAGTAGGAGAAGTATTGATATATTAAGCAGTAGTGTAGTATAAATACTACAATATACAAATATCAACATTAACAACAAGTAAAAGAACCAATACAGCACAGTATCACATTTATCCTATACATTATCTGAATATCATTACTGATGCATTGATGTGTTTTGAATGTTTTTAGTTTGTATCTATTTTGAATTTTGTGAGGTAGTTTTATTTATAATAACACAATATATTTTATGAAAACTAGCAGACAGATAAATGCAGTGCAATAAAAAGAACAACATTTCTCTCTAAAATGTGGTGAAGAAGAAGTACAAAGTATTGTAGCACAAAATAAAAAAAAGTTTAAGTGAAGCACAAGTAAAAAAGTAAGTAAAGTTTTTTTCACTCTAAAGTAAGTTAAAAAAAAAAAACTTAAGTATAGTTATGGACCAAATATACTTTGCAAATTTCAACTACTGGT
Organism: Sparus aurata; assembly: GCF_900880675.1. Classification (NCBI taxonomy): domain Eukaryota; kingdom Metazoa; phylum Chordata; class Actinopteri; order Spariformes; family Sparidae; genus Sparus; species Sparus aurata. Next base: position 8,018,309 of record NC_044197.1, read on the forward strand.
TAAATCAAAGCTGGGCCCACGGGCAAAAGCTGTCTGTAGTGGAATATTTGTTTATATAATTTTGTTACTGTTTTATTTCTTATGAGGTAAAATTTGCACAGACAGTCAGATGATGTGGGCTCCTAGTACCATTTTGCATTGTAACAAAACAATTAAATAACAGTAGGTGTCTGCTTTTGGCCCATAGCCAAGTAACCAGTTAGTAATGGTTTTGGCCCACCAAGGCAAAACATTTGGGCAAACCTGTGTTAAACAATGTTTATGGCACACGCTACAGACACTACTGTAGTACTAATTTATACTTTTATATGTATCATTTTTTATCTTTTAAATGCTTCTCCTGTCCAAAAATGTGGACTGAAACATGGTAGAAAAGTTCACTTTTAACATTAGTTTAATAAACACAAGGTTAAGATTTACTTCTATATAAACATATAAAAATTGTGTTTTTCTGTATTTTCCTGTTCTTAATTTGTTTGGTTTCAATAACAATTCTTCACAGCAGATATTTTGAATCATCACAGTAGGAAAAGAACAGGTATGACTGAAGACGTTAACGATGGCTTTGTTCTATTCAGGTCTAGAACATGACATCGTTTCAATGAAGCAGAACGAAGTTGTGAATTTAATTATTCACACCTGTGGTTTTTCCTACTGTGACATGTCAAAATGTCTTCTGTGGAAAATGTCTATGTTTCATTCAGAATTCATCACATTGACCAAAAAAGATGATTGGGTGTAGATTTATTTAAATAATCAGATTGGATTTTTCCTATCATAAAACATTAGTATGTATGAACTAACAGGGCCATGTTTAAATAATACATTGACAAGTTAACTAGTTAATTAATAAAGTCTCAAGATAAACCCACTTTATACATTAATTATCCGTTCATTTGTTTGCTGTTTAGGGGAATTGAATTTATCATCCTTGAAAGAGGAATTGCAGAGGTCCATGTTAACAGGAACATTTGTGGTTTTACCTTCAATCTCTGAAACTTCAATGTGAAAAGTTGTCATCAAGTACAACAAATAGCATCTGAAGAGATTTAAGACACCTAATGTTCCATAACCTAATGTGACAGTAATACTGGAGCTGTGTTATTTAGCGTGTTTCATGTAAATGTGGAGAAGGAAAAAAATGGCTCAAAATGGGATTACAGCACTTTCTAATTCAAACAGAATCACATGAATTACAGCAGAGATCACACATACAGAACAAAGCCGACCTCCGGGCTGTGTTCCTGTGGAGGGCGTCTCTGTGCTGCTGCTGCGCCTGCTGACTCACTGAGCTGGAGGTTGGATGCAGCTGCCCACCAAACTCCAGCCAGTTCATGTGATGCCCCAAACTACCCACCGCACAATTAGCCGCCTGTTGTATAATAAGCTCTGCGGGGCTTACAACACGTTACGGGTTCCCTGCTATTAAACCCTGTCATGCCCTCCGTGGATGATTACTGTTAGTTGGGTGAAAAATATACAAAATAGTTTCATTTACATTTAAATAATCGTATCCCATATAATCTTGAATCGTCAACATTACAAAAAAAAAATGGCCTCCTGCAGGTTTTGAGAGCTTTGCCGTAGCTCTATATCTGAGAACAACACGAGAACACAGATTTCCTGGTCAAGATAAACAGTAAATGATGGTCTGTGGCTGCCTGCTGCAATTAACATACATAAATCTGATAAACCAATCTGAAAAAGAGCCACAGAAGGAACACATTCACGACGAATACGAGGAGAATCTCAGTTGCACTGGCTTGTGTTTTTGCAGAACAGTGGAATGAATATAAATAAACACTGAAATGCCAACAGCTGTAACGCTGATGAAGACAAAAACAGAGGAAAACTCAGATCGATGCTTCCTTCATTGTCCAAATGAGCAGAATGAGACAGAGTCTCAGAGTGCGCCTGGATCCTGACAGCTCACTCTCCACCTCCCTTTAAACTTCTCAACATCTTCCAATAAATCACATTAGAGGAACACTACATCCACAATAATAGATGGAAAAATGTGGGCATCATCTCAATTAAGAAACGTGTGAGCGTTTCCTATTTGTTTGAAGAATCTATTTCAGCTGGGAAAACTCGGATGAGGTTAGAGCGACACGCTGCCTGAGAGACACTAACAAGCAACAGTGAAAATCAACATAATGGCAAACTGGACTCAACGTGACACTTTTCGTAATCAATATTAAATCTGAAGTGGGTTCACAGAGAAAAATAAATCAGAAATATTATTTATTTAAAAATAAAGTCCCCCTTTAAGCAGCTTGGACCCATGAAAGTCTTGATCTGTCCTGCGTGTTGACATTTGGTATGATATGTGGAGATCAGCAGGACAACAAAAAGGACGCTGGTTTCTACATGTGGAAATTCTGACACACGTGTGAAAAAAGACAATCACTTCTGAAAATGTCCGGTTCACATTTGATAATATCTTATCTTGACACATTAAAATTTGCATGTAAAAATACAGACTCATTTGGTGAAAATGTGTCGGAATGTGAAATTTACATATGAAGCAGGATTTTTTTTTTTTCTCATCCATATGTGAAAAATACAGTCACATATGAATGTACCTCAATAACATTTAAAACTGTAAGTTTAACATGCAAAAATTTTCACCTGTTTGTGAAAAAAAGCTAATCACGTGTCAAAATGTGGAATTCACATGTGAATTCACCTGATTCCAACATGCCATGTTTTGTATCCATATGCGTAAATTCTAATCCACATGATTAAATGTAATTCACATTTAAAAATATTTGTGAAACATTGCAATCAGTTGTGAAGCTGTTCAGTTCACATGTGACAATATTTTGTTTTGATGGGTAAAAATTTCAGTTCACATTTTTAGAATTTTAATGTGAAAATGAGTCAAAATGTGGAATATGCATGTGAAGAAGCACATTGTTTTGTGATTTTATGTGTCATTTTTCTTTTAACATGTGAAACAAAAAGCCAATCATTTTAAAATGTAAAAAAATGTCCTGTTCACATTTGATATTATTCTATTTTCACATGTTAAAACTTTAGTTCACATGTGACAAAAAACAACTGCATGTGAAAAAATGTTTAAATGTAAAATTCAAATGAAAAGAACCACATTTCACGTGATTCAATTCAATTCAATTCAAATGTGTTTTGTTTTCACATGTGGAAATTCTATTGCACATGTGATCACATATGAACGTTTGTAGTTCACATGTGAAAATGTAAATTTAACATGTTGAAATGTTCTTCAAATGCAAGAAAAAACATATATTTTTTTGAAAAATACCCAGTTCACATTAAGTTACTGTCATGTTACAATTTTAGTTCACATTTGAGGATAGCCAATCACATGTTACAAAGTATTTTAAAAAATGTTACATTTCAAATGTTAGTGTGCCATGATTTGTTTCCACATGTGTAAAATCTAATCCACAAGTGAAATAAGCCAAACACATATGATTATATGTATGTGACATGTGTAAATGTATATTTCCAGTTCTCATGTGGCATTCTTTTCTTTCCACATCCTAAAGTTTATGTTCAGATGTGAGAATAGCCAATCACATGTGAACATTTTCTATTCCTATGTAAAATTGAGACATTTCTTAAGGGTTCTTAAAACTAAAAAGCCACAGGTTCCTGGATGTGTGTCCTATGATCTGATTGGATTAAAGACGTATTTCAGTGAAAGTTATTCTTACAGAAAAAGTTCACAATGTCCCATCGGACAGGGAAATAAAACCTGACTGACAGGTACAAGGTGCTGGTAACGTGCGGATGAAACATTTTGGTTTGTTTGCTTCTTCACAGTCTGATAAACAGAGGACAGAGAGATTTCGGCCCCTGTTTATTCACGTCCCTGGCCGGCGACAAAAGATGCGGCCCGGCACACATTCCAGTCTGCTTCCGCTCCAGCACACAAGCTCAATCCCCGGGATTTCCCCTTTCAAAGGGAGAAAAAGGGCTACAATATCACCTCCTTTAGACTGAGGGAGAGACTGGTCGGGGTAACCGGGTGGAGGGACTCCTGTCATTCACTCTTTGAAACATTTCCTGATTTAGGTTTCCACGGGAAGTCAGGATCTCTCTGTTGTGAGCAGAGGAGGGGTGAGAACCTTTCAGGTTTGGGTTCGGGGGGGGGGAGCTGATTGGTTTCCATCTTTGACTACAGCTGTTTTCAGTTTGTGAATCTGAGTTCGAATTTCTCGTACACGGTAGAGATGTTCTGTGGAGATGAGCACGTTTCTGAAAGAAAGGCCTAGAATCATCTGAACTCAAACCGTTGTGGTGGAAGGCCAATCATTAACGAAGATAAAACAGCATCTTGATCCTGGAGCACAGTAATGAGTCCTTACAGCTGATAACTCCTGCAGGGAGAACACGCACTACAAAGTGACCAACAATGAAACGGCTTCCCTATTACGGAAAGAATGGATCTCAGGACTATTTGACAACTCAAGCAAGAAAAGATTGAGATAAGGGCTGCTCTGTGCTGCCTCTGTAATGGCATTTGCTTAGTCTTTTGGAAACAACAGAGAGGGCCGAGGGACACATCGGGGCTCCAACAATAAGCTTTAATAAAGACGTTTCTCCGGGAACTTAACCGTGATCGGCGTCACTATCAGTCGGTGTTTATCTCATTTTCGAGGCTCGTTAATTGTGTGCCGCCATAAAGCGCAGACACATACACATGCTGCTTCGAGTGTGGACATCCAGACGCACTCGTTGGCGCAGGGGCACACTTCAGTCTGGAGTGTCTGGTCTGAGCAGCTCTGTGAGACTGAGAAGCGTCTCCCTAATTAGAGGGAGCCTGGTGCAGGACATCTCTATAGGCCATCAACAGGGCCCTCGCCGGCTTTGTTCAGCAGCCTCTTCTTACACTGAGGCTGTCACTTTACTTTTCTATAGGACCGAGGGCCGCGCTCCCTATCTGTGTTGTCTGTTCCCCAATCACAGACACCGTTTGTGGATGTTTTTTCTAGGACTGGGATGCAGCTGAAAGAGAAGTTGATTCCTGATTCATTTTTCAAACTTTAAAAAACGTTAGCTTATTGCTCTTAATTGAGAGAGCTCACAGTCTCCCGGTGCGAGACATTAAAAGGAGCTGCTTCTCTTTGTCTATCGGGCTAAGTTGTCACGGCGTTTTAAAACGTAATTATTTCCAACTCATTTTTGCATAGAAACCTAATTATTCACCCAGATATAAATTAGATTCCACATTCATGGAGACCATGAACCCCCTAAACTCCTGCAGGATGCTATTCACTTGGCGAGCCTCTTTCTCTCCCCCTGCTCCCCTTTTCTCTGCGAAACCATGAGATGGAGAGTAGCCACTGCAGCTGCTATTCACATCAACCAGATAATTGTTAATGAAAAGTCATTGCGTGGCATTATGTTGTCCGCGGGATCATTGTTCATTTTCCCCCCATCGCCATTGAGATCTATATGGAGGACCAGAGTGTTTCCTTTGAGTTTTGGTATTCAGGATCTGTTGCCTGGTAACTAATAAAGGGGCAAATCATCCACTGTATTGGCCAAGATGGGCCGCAGACTGGCCCTGCACAACAATGCAAGGTTTGTAAAAAGGCGGTGATACAAGTTAATGACGCTTGTTCAACAAAACATTAATGGACTTCTTCACGGTATAATATGGCATGGGATGCGACGTGAATGAGAGGGGGGAACTTTAGCAGTGCACTTTTACAAGTTTGTGTGTTTTTTTATTGCTGGGAGGAGCTCGGACACGCACGCACACACACACACACACACACACAAACACACACAAACACACACCTTTCCCTCCTCTTTGCACACTGGCACCACAACTCTCTTGCTTGAAACGTTGTTCTCCACTTAACCAAGGCGGACCAGCTTCTGAAGAGACTTCACTTTTCTTTCAAAAATTGCCTGTTTGCATTTAATTTTGCTGTCGTTGAATAGTCTGGTGATTAATTACCCATCAGCATGATTTGAAAAGGGGGTGAACAGTGGAGCACTATAAAGTAAAAAAAAAAGGCGCACAACACCGCAGAGAAAAGAGGAGGCAAGTTGAGAGGTGGGGCCCTGAGAGCTTTACGCATTTCTGAAATTCTTTTATTCTTTTCTTTCTTTCTATTATAATCTAACAGTTTTACACAGTGACTGATACTGCACCGGGCTCCATTTGTTGCACTGGCTTCTTCTTAACCGAAGCGGACAAAAAAACTGCAGCCCTGTCACACCAAGCAGAATAAAGGGAATCAAAGGATTTTTCCCTTAAATGGACTAATTTTCTCCTTGAATTATGAAAGTAATGGCTAGGTAACAGCCTGTGCACAGTACCCGGCGGCTTAATGCTTCCTAAATCCTTCCACGTGGCTCCACTAGTCCTGGCAATTAGGCCTCATTATAGCCTCATAAAGGATCTCATTTGTGGGATTACTTAATAGACAATGAAATTTTATCGTGCAGAATTATGGAAAAATAATATTAGAGCTCGCATGGTGTGATGAGGGCGCGCGCCACGCATCATTCCGCTTGGTTTCCTTCCTCTCTCCCTCTCCCTCTCTCCCTCCCTCTCTCCCTCTATGTCTCTCTCCCTCTCTTGTTTCAGACTGTTATCTGTACCATAACAACTCCGCGCGTCTTCACGTCAAACGCTGGATTCACTTTATTAGAGCAATTACTGTCCGTGTGACAGACATGTTTGTTTTGATCATTACCGTGGTTGGATTTTAAAGACTTTCTAATTCTTGATCTCACAGTTCAATAAGTGCCTCGGCTGCCTATAATCGTGTGTTTGCTCCATGGTGAGGTGGAGGGGAAAAAAAAAACACACACACACACAAAAAAAAAAACAGGTGCAAAATAAACAAAATGTCACCCCATTGAGCGTGTTTTGTGTTTGAACGCATGTGTTAGTTCTGTCTGAGGTCAGCAGACAGTATTGGACCTGGACCTTTAATGAAGGCTCGCCTCTTGTCTGAAGGTCCGAGGCGTTACTTGGCAGATGAAAGCAGAAGCTAAAACCTACCGGTGACCCGCCTGAGGGATCAAACCCGCTAATTATTGTCACAAGATGAGGGATTAACGCATTTCTGAAATAGCTGCCTGTTTACCCCCGCACAGACCGGCCATTATAAACACTTTCTAATTGAATCCTAATCGCCATCAAATAACCGCGGCCCAGACTCGCCATCAGTTCATAATTCTTTAATTGCTGGAAGTGAAACCTGGACCAACCGGATTCAAAGTCTGATCAGGGGCAATTAGCGCGCAGAGTCGCGTGCACAATTCCCTTAAATCGCATTTAGGGGGGAAATAAATTCTCCTGTGGAGTGAAAGAAGGTCTGGATCGAGTGCATCACATAGATATTCAGTTTAGATATCATTTTTTAGTCTTGTCGGTTTATTTCTGGTCCAGTTTTCACTGCACCTGCTCCTCATCCCAATGATGTCTTTATTAAAGTGTTCCTTCAGGTTTCAGATCAGGTTCACAAATTACCTCTTAAGATTTCATCCTGACCAGTGCCTCGAAATAAATCCTATGAATCCAAGTTCCACAACACGCATAAATAATAAATATTAGTTCAGCAGCATCTCTATAAAACAATATATTTTTAAATCACATTGTTGAAACATTATTGAACAGTTTAAGTCTGCTGAATAAAGCCGGGGCAGAATTAGTGCATCTAGTTAAAAAAAAAAAAGAGAGAGAGAGAAAAAAAAGAAGAAGAAATAAAGAAATATTTCAGTGCAGTTGGTTATTCATTCTTGTGCTCGAGACTTTTCTAAATTCGTGGATGAAAAAAGAGTGAATCTCTTGAAAGTTGTGATTGGAGGCCCATGGAGACATCACGTGGTTTGGGTCGCTGACAGTATAAACCCTTGGAGACGGGTGCGCACGTGGGTGACGCTGCAGGGCCAACCCTCTTCGGGGTCCCTTTTGTTGAACCATCAAACATAAGCACCTTTGGAGATCCCGAGGGGTTCAGATGAGAAACAGCTATCATCTTGTGCACGGAGCGATCACTTCTCAGCTGCGCAACCATGTCGAGGTCTTTTTACGTCGATTCTTTAATCATCAAGGATACGGTGCGACCCGGACCGGTCGAGCATCCAGGACAAGACTTCCTTATTCCCATCAGCATGCACTCTCCGAGCGTCATGACGGTCACCGCTCCGGTGTGTCCCGTCCAGGAAAAGTGGGACTTTCTGTGTTTGCCCGCTGTGCGTCACGTCCCACATCCACTCGTCCCGCAGCGGCATTCCCATGCTGAAGAGTCAGTTTCCAGGAGCGGAGGCGCAGTACTGTCAGAGGATAGCGCATCAGCAGTCTCCGGCACTCGCGCACCCGGGACATTCACCCGTCTGCACGCCCACCTTCAGCGTCACAGATCCCAGGAGATACCACTGTCTCTCTATTGGTAAGACACCTGTTTGCTTCATCCTCAGCTCACGTCACTGCTTGGCACCTGTTCGATAGTCCTGCTACACTTTCAGGCAGTTTAAAATGAATGTCAACTCGGCTTTTACGCACATGATTTACGCGCGATGTTTTGTGCCATTCGCATGCTCGGCTGAGTTCAAACATGTAGTATTTAAAAGCTAAAAGTCTGACGTGAATGGTTTTTTTTTTCTCCTCCAACAGGCGCCTCTGAGAGCAGCCACATACAGAATGGCAAGAGGATGCGCACGGCGTTCACGAGCACGCAACTCCTGGAACTTGAAAGGGAGTTTTCCACGAACATGTATCTGTCGAGACTCAGAAGAATCGAGATCGCCACGTATTTGAACCTGTCCGAGAAACAGGTGAAAATCTGGTTTCAGAACCGCAGGGTGAAGCACAAGAAGGAGGGCAAAGCCACCCAGAGGAGCGCGCACAGCGGGTGCAAGTGCACAACCGGCCACACAGACTATTCAAGGTCAGAGGACGAGGAGTCTCTATCTCCGGCCTCTGCTGAGGAGGAGAAAGAGGTGTCACCCATCTGAGAGAAAAGGTGACTCCCAAACTTCCCGCTGCTGGCACTTCATACAGGTTATCACGCAACCTCTGGGCCAAAATATCTCCCGCATGAAGCCCGAGAAGAAAATTACTCTTCACTTCCAGCTGATCGTGCATTAAAAAAAATGTATAAAAATAAAAATGTGAACCCGTGTTTAACGCTGTGGTGAAATACTGTCTGGTGAATTATCTCCACCAAATATTTCCAAATATTGCCCGATATCCCATCACTGTCAGTGAGGTTGTGTGGTCATGTAAAAGCCCCCGTGTGGAAACCTGTAAACAACAATTTGTAAACTATGTGTATGTGTATTTATTGTAATAAAGATGACGACTTGACCTGAGAGGCTGTCAGTGTGTTGACTGTACTATAATCAATGACGTGTGCTCTTACAAAATGTTGACGCTCACGCTGAAAATTAAATATTTCTATTTCTAATGAGAATAAATGAACTTTGTGCATCAATGCAAGTCGAGAAACTTCAGTTAAAATGAGCCACAGGAATAAATGTCCACGATTTTTGCATCTCAAAATATACATAGATAATATAAATACACTGCACAAACCATAATACAACGATTATATCATAAAATTAGGATAATCATTTTTAAGGATGCACTGGTCCTCCAGTTGTGGTGATATACTGAGGAGAAAAAAATGCATCTCCTGTGTGATATCATGCCAAATAGAAGTGTACAAAGATGTACACATGACCGGACATAATATCCGATACACCTTCTTATATAAGGCAATTTAGTTTAAACTCTTATCTGTTTTTAAATGAATAAATAAAAGTAAAAGTTGCACCAGGCTGTCATCCAAAAACGACAATTCCTCAAAGGGAGTTTTGTACTGGATTTCCCTGCAGGTGTTTCTATTTTTGTGGCCATTCTCTGGAAAGGTTTCACACAATCTTGACTTCACCGGTTGTTCCGCAAAACAAATCACCAGTTGTCAGCCATTACTGTTATTAAGCTGTCTTTACCACGCTGTTAGGTTTAATAGAGCCGATGTTCGCTGTGCGTTTTTCCTTACACGGGGAGCAGGAAAGGCCTGTATGGCAGAGCCCCGTGTTCACCATATACGCCACTTTAATTCAGGATAGATGGAGTGATCCTATATGAAAGTGTAGCTGTAATTTCTCCTTAGATTTGACCACAAAAGGGTACCCGATAACGCCCCCGGGGAGCCGCCCACAGTCTATTAATGTTCGCCTTTCAAAAGATTCGTACTTGTCCAAAGCGAGTTTAATTGCGTTTTCGGTCCCACGTTGGTTGATTATGCTGCTATTGCGCGCAACCGCAGAACAAGTACATATAGAAGCGGCCAAAGGCTTTGACAGGTTAGATTGTCCTGCCTTGGGACTCACGCATTTAGCCGGAGACCCCCGACGGCTGTGTGCTCAGAGAGCTTTGAGAGACAGCTACAGGGTTCCTCCGAGCGACAGAGAGCGATTTAGTCACTGTTTCATTAGGCACTATTTGAACCTTTCAACTTATGGTGAATTAAAGGGGGCACGCTCAAATGGGAAAAAAAAGGGGACTCTGAGGGGGGATTACGTGGGAGGGGCCGTTGGAAATTAGTTGACGCCTAATTTAACTCGCCTCTGTCAGAGTTTGGGATACATTCCTAATTGAGAGGGGAAGCAGGTGAAGTTTGGGTCCCATACAGGCCCATTCAGAGCGGGAATAAATGGTCCCCTTTCACATCCCGCTGATGATCATATATTATTGGGGGAAAGCCATCTAATGAATATATATTGAAGTTCCAATTAATCGAATTAGAGCTCCCTTGCAGGTGTTAAAGACCAATGCAGCATTTAAAGCAATGAACAATAGAATAAAGCGCAGTTTGGCAGCCCCTCGGGACGTGACCTCGGACGGTAAGGCCGTTAAAAATGGGCCGAAGCGCACTGTGATGGTCGATCCGTTCGTCCAGGTCGACTGGATCTCTCTACGCCGCTTCTGATCACATCGTTTTATCACACTGAAACAGATCAAGCAAAGGCAACAGTGTGGCGTGACGTACATTTCCAGACGAAAAAGCAGACCGCACCAACTAATGCGCACGCCAAACGAGGAGCACTCCAGAGACGTCGGGCCTCGGCCACCATTGAAAATGTGGCAATTACGCATGACAAAAGACAATTAATAAGAGCGCTTTTCAGCCGGCTGCAGCTGCTGTCTCATGCGGAGAGATAGAGGAGAGAAGAAGCTGAAGTGTCGGTGTGGCCAACTGGGGAACCGACGGACCTACGAAGAGGTCCACTTTAAAATGAACCAGCAGAGCAACGTGGCAGTGTGTCCACATCCAGTCTGAAGCTGCCACACGTCCTGATGAACAGGACGGCATGAACAACATTTTCTGAAACTCAAACATTTCACCAATTGTATTTATTTATTTATTTATTTTTTACTTTTAAACGTGGTGACAAGACGGCCTGCTGCTGTCAGACCGGACTACACTGAGAAAGATGTACAGCTTTATTTCGCTCGTCAATAACGTATTAATGATTAACTCATCTGTGAATGGTGGCGTCAGAGGGCTCATCTGTGTGTTTGTGTGTTGGGGTTGTCACTTTATAAAGGTGCACTCTGCAGTTATGGGCAAGACATTTTAATGAGAAGATGAAAGATCCTCACAGACTTTTTTTTTTTAAAATGTCTAAACAAACTAAATATCCAAACTGTCTTTGTTTTCATGTCTGGAGAAACAAGCTGTACTTTACTTTGTTTATATGTGGCGGTCCCTGCCAACTTTTCTAGCTTCACACAGTGTTCCCGGGGACCTTATTTTACTCTGAGGACAGCTTGTTTATCAAGTTGTAAATATCAAACTTATGAATATGAATTTCTTGTCCACAACTACACAGGGTGCCTTTAAATCAGATTGATGACCTTGTCAAAGTAAAAGTCCAGTAGGTAAATCTATCTCTGCATAAACAAGACCAGGTACATTCACACACAGGAAGAGTTGTTTTGTTTTTGTTTTGTTTGTTTTTCCTTTTGTTCTTTACCGGATTAGCAAAGAAATATATATTTTTTAAATATCATTGTTGTTTGCAAACTTGTGTGTTTGTCTATTAATTCGACATGTATCTGATTCTGTCATATATTTTTGTTCGTCATAGTTTTTGTGAAGGTTGCCACCTCCACCCAGCTCCATCTCCAAAGAAACGAGGAGAAAAAGGTGCTTTAAAAAAGTGCCTCATCATTTAAGTTGTTAGGACTCAGCTACTTTTTATTATTTATGTTTTTAAAACATGGCATCATATTGAATTTATTCAAATTTTTTAAAAGTGAATAATTCAGCTATTTTTGGCCTTAAAACGACCTCTCAACTCCACCAAACTGTGATTAGACGTGTTAATTATAGTTAATTAAATACAAAAGTGAAGAACCTCATAGCGTTTGAGGTGATTTCGTTCTCTCATTAATTTGAGATCCTTTGATTGGAGAACATGGACCCTGTTCTTTTTGTTTTTATCAGTACAATCTCACCTCCACCTCCAGTTTTCTGGTGCGCTCATGGACCCGGGGAGATCTCCACCAGGCCCGTGAGACTCCCTCCAGCCCGCTGCATCAACGAGGTCCGACCTCTCTGAAAAAAATAAAACATTATGATTCAAACAGACAGACAGACAGGCGGTCAGACAGACAGGCGGTCAGGTTCTGGCTGAGGGACAGACGCGCACACACTTCAGCACGCTGGACAGCTCCAGCAGGGACCTCCTCTCCGCCCGGAGGCTCCCGACAGTCCGCGGAGTCATCTTCAGACCACATGTGGGTGGCTGCAGGCCGGACAGTGCTGTGTGTCGCGGTGGACCTATAGGCCTGTGATATGTTATACTGTATGTACACGTCATCAGGCCTGAAAGATGGATATTTACATTAGAAAATCACCGATCGTGGTTATTTACCCCCGAAAAACAACGTTTAGAGGAAAACAGCGTGGATCAGCAGAGATAAGATGAACTCTAAATGTTTATATTCTTTCATTTCAAACAGCAGACTGAAGTTTTCAGACGCATGCAGGCTGTTGTTACTCTCGGGTTTTAAGCTCTGACACAGACAGGAGCAACAGCGCGGCGAAATGATATTAAGCGATTTGCTCGTTTAAAAGGAAATCCATCATAGTTCACGTTACAGTCCCATTTGAATTATGGTTCTAATAAAAATCACTTATTTTGATTCAGAATGCTCTTTAACCAAAAGCCCCCTGGTGGACAGTTGGAGTCACGACAGGCGAAGTCATCGTGAAGAGGATGAGAGATGGTTGGTGAAGGTTTCCACCTCCACCCTGCTCCATCTTCACCATGAGCCACCGAACACCAACATTCAGCACTTACGCAGAGGCACGATGGAGTCAATTTCAAAAGAAGATATTTAAAAAGTGCCTCCTCTTCATTTTTACTGTACTGTGCTGAACTGTAACGACTCAGCAGACTTTTTAAATGAAATTTAGTTGCAATCATTTGCAGAAGACCTGACTGTGGACTTTTTACGACTTCTATTCAAAAATAATAGTTGTTTAAAGTTTAGTGATGGCTGAAATTTGACTTTTATCACTTTTGCATTTATTCAAAACTTTAAAAGAAGAAGAAGAAGAAGAAGAAGAAACAAGTGAGAAGCGAACACCTCAAACAGTTCGAGGTGATTTCGTTCCTTGTGAAGCTGAGATCCTTTGTTTGGAGAACAAGGACACTGTTCTTTTCGGCAACATGTGGAAGTAATTGCGCGCAAAGCGGCTGCAACGGAGCTGGAGGGGGGGGGGGGGGGGGGGGGGGGGGGAAGGTGAGGGTGAGGGGAGGTGAGGGGAGGGTTGATCATCGAGCCCCGGGGCTCTGCTGCTGCTCCATGCAGAGAGAGAAAGAGAGACACACACCGGTCCGATGCCCCTCTCTCCTCTGCCCAGAGATAGGTGATTCATAGGGGCTCATTATTCCTGCGATGCCCCTGGAGCAGCGCCCCGGGGTGACGGAGGAGAAAGGCTTGTGTTTCAGGACTCGGTAAACAGCTGACGCACGTGTGCCAGTAAACAGCGTGCAGAAAGGAAGACACAGACCTCTGATGGTTTAATGTCTCTGCGTTACAATTAAGTGAAAAAGTGCGTGTGTGTGTGTGTGTGTGTGTGTGTGTGTGTGAGAGAGAGAGAGAGCGAGAGAGAGAGAGGGAGGCAAAGCTGCGGTCTGTGATATGATGGTGTTGGAGCGCCCTCTATGAGTTAAGCGCTCCACTGTTCCCAGTTTGTGAGCGGTCTCAGAGGAGCTGGGGGTCCATCCACTGTGACAAAGGAGCAAATAAATGCGCATTCGTTTTGTGCCGTCGCATTTTTTTTTTACCCTTAACACCTGAGAAAAAACAATAAAAACTAACTTAAAAAACTTTTGAGCCAGCGGGACAGTGAATGCAACATGAGAGTCTAAAGACAACACACCAGAACTCCAAAAGTTCTCTCTTCTCCAGATAAAAGGCGCATGGAAACGCCATTCCTCCCGACATTACTCGTCCGTATTCCCCCCCTTAATATAAATGGACTCTTACTTTGAAAACCAAAAAAAAAAAAGGGGGTCGAGCGCTCGAATGGAGGAGAGGGGGGGTGTCATTTCCTGAGAGTTATTTACTTTGAGCCAGATGATTTTTTTCGGAGGAGGGGAGGAGGAGGGGAGGAGGAGGAGGAGGAGGAGGGTGGACTGTAACATTGAATCAGTTACAGGTCGCTTAGCTGGAGCGCAGTTGTGAGGACGGTCGCGGATGCGGACAGAGGGTCGCACATATGCTCTCACAGCGCAGGACCTCAGAGGATTACAGCCGCTGCAAAGGACCCTCGCTGCGCCTTTTGGAGCCGCCAATTCACTGTGGATATACTTACACGAACGGAATATAAAGAGGGGATTACTACAAGGTAATTGAAAGGTCGTAGGCAGCCGAGAGATTATTGAAACCCATTTTTCTTAGACTTAAAAGAAAAAGAAAAAGTTTGGGGTGTTTTTTTTTTTTTTTTTATAGCGCACAGATCCCATCCTATAGATCTTCTGATGGTTTAATTGCAGAATTTAATGAGTTAATCCAATTATTAGGTTATTTTTCCGTTCTGGAAAGAAGTTTCTTTTAAAACTTTTCTCCTCTGGTTTGGAGAATTATCCGCTGCCCTGCGAGTTGTATGCAACTTCTGCACCAGGCAGTGCGTTCAGATGTTTTTTAGATGACATTTCTGCTCCCCTGCGCACCATATGGTCTCACCGCTGGACGCCGAGCACGGAGATGTCGCTGACTCTGCTGGATAGACGCGCTCGGTTTCGCCCTCACAGCTGGAGGTGTCACCCCTCGAAGACTTGAAGGCAACCCATCGTGGGGATGCTTGCCTGGCAATAAATGGGAAACACATTTGAGGGGGAAATTGAACATCTCATTGTTTTCTCGTCTGGTGGAGGAATGCGAGGATTTAAAATGGAAAATCGGCACCGGAATGAGTCCGTCTGAGGGTTCGGAGTCAAAGAGGGGGAGAAAAAGAAGAAGTGAGTGCGGTTTGGAGCCACGACGCATTCCTCATTAACCACCCACTGCTGTGTCACCGAGGGATTTTGCACAGGAATACAGCGTGTGACCAAAACCTCTTGTTTAATTAGACAAAAAGTGCTTTTTTTTTGGTGCGCAGTTGTCTTTTTAAAGATCTTTTCCATGGAAATCAAACTTTTTGACGCGCAGATAAGTTGAGCCACATCACCATCCGCGGGGGGCACGAAGTCGAGAGAAGTCTTATCAGCTGTTGCTGTCGCATTTGCTATGTGCCACATTTGTTGAGCCTCTTGGTGGGAGCAGGGGGGGGGACAGAAGAAGAGCGGTCTGACTGCCTCTCCGCTCCAGGCTCTCACCCAGAGTCAGATTTACGCGCAGCGGCTGGAGGATCCCCGCCAAGCCGACGCAAAGATCCCCTCATTGTAAATGCTGGAGCCGAGGCGTGTGCGCAAACACGTCAAAACGGATAAAGCATTTTGTCAGCTGATTCCCACGCCGATATGTACTTTTGTGTGGACCGGGCCCACTAATTACAGAGTCAAACAAACCAAGGTTGCCCATGGATAATTTAGCTCGCTTCGGATGAGAGCGGACAGCCACAGGAAGCGCTGCGAGGGCCAAAAGCTTCATTGTTCGGGGACGCTGTCCATGGAAGATGTCCACTGCGAAGACAGCGTTGCAAGTCAAAATGAAAGACTTATTCAAGTGAACTCAGGAGAGGAAGGACAGATGATTTAGAGCTGTTGTTTCACGAAGGCTGTGATTTATGGAAATTGACGTGTTGGGCAGCGTTTTGTATGAGTGAGCGCCTCAAACTGTGTGGCCCCAGATGAAAAAACAGCCAGACAGACAGACAGAAAGACAGACAGACCAGAGGAATGTCTCCTATAGACAAATCTAAACGTGACAGGATCATTGTGATGGATGTGAGGAGTCTGGACTTGAGAATGTCTTAATTAGGCGTCCTCTAGACATTTAGCTTCAAATGTGTCTGGATTCAACAAGAGAAGCGGTAATTTATGCGTTTTTTTAAAAGGAACGTCCAGATTTAAGTCAAATAAATTCAAAGCACTTTCTTCAATCAGACGAAAGGAAAAAATAAACTTTAGAAAGTCGGGTGTGCAGACTGGAGATAATGAGATCCCAGCAGGTTCAGTGCCTCCATGTCGCGGCCTGTGTCGCCCTCTAGCGGCCGTCTGCGTGTCCAACACGGGGCAGCAGCGCAGCGCAGAGCCGCTCCGTCCTCCCTCCACGCTCACCACCGCCCTGTGGACTCTCCTTACGCACTGGATTTACAACCCCGTGGCAAACTTTATACTGTCACTTTATCAGCAGATGAAGTGAAGTGTGGGTGACCACAAATGTCAAAGCTGTTAAATTCCCCCCAGATCCCTCCTGGAAGCCTCCCTGGGTTCTGTTCAAACTCCTCACAGATCAGCTCTAGTTTTAAATAAGCAATTGATTTATGGAGCGAATACTTATGTTATCAAATCGGACAGAATGCGGAGACAGTGGTATCATGTCTTATCAGGAATGGCTAAAAGAAAACAAAACAAAAAAAAAGCCCAACATGTTTTCTTTGCTTAATTGACTAAAGGATTCGTCTTTTCTGTCTTTACAGGACAAATCATCCATAGTCATGGATGGGGTGAAGGCGTATGTGGTGTTTGGGGGTTTCCTGGCGGCGCTGTCAGGTAAAGACACTAATATGCACGATATAGATGTTTATTTAATATATATATTTATTTCTACATGTACTGTAATGTTTCCAATCCCATCTTTCAGTTACCTCTGGACTGTCGCCACCAACCATCGTGTCCAATGACGACGAGTTCATCCTGCAGCCCAACTCCGTCTTCAACATCAGCTGCACCGGGAAAAGAAACGTGGTTTGGGCCGAACCTCTGCCGAAGAACACCTTCGTGTACCCCGGGTACTACACGGCCACACTCTTCATCTACAACGCGACAGTGGAGAATACCGGGTACTACATGTGTGCGTATGAAAGCCCCGAGAGTGAGCCGGATGACGACCCGGAAGAGGACAATGAGGCGGGAATATACGTGTTTGTCCCAGGTGAATATGGGTTTTCACACAGTATTGAAGTTTAAAGACAGTAGGTAAGCTTAACATAATTACATGAAATGTTTTATGTAGTAGATAATTATACATTCATTAATTTAACACATTTATATAGTAAAGCATCTATATTTTAAGTTTAAAAGCTGTTTTAAGATAGTAGGAGCTAAAGTTAGCCACCGTAAGCTAGTAAAGGCTGTAGCACCTCTGCCTGTGTAAAACTGAGCAAGGGTGCGTTTTATTGCTCATAAACTTTCATTTGAATGAGGGAATAATTTGTTTTGCTTTTATTCTTCAGCAAAAAGGTAGTCTCACTTTAAAGTGGCTCTGTGGAGCTTGGAACTATGTTGTGTTGGGAAGCCAGTGGTTAGTTTAATGTTAGCGGACTCCATTTTTTAAAAGCTAACGTTAGCTACTGAGGCTCTGAGGCACTTGAGAACGTTCATAAAGATGCATCCGAGTCATTCAAGTAGTGAAACTCAGCAGCATGAAACACTGAAACCAATCCTCCGCAGGTTTAGAGGCAACAGAGAAAGAGAGACGGGGAAGGTCTCATTGTTAACGTTACGCTACATTCAGCTCCATTTGGCCAAAACAAAAGTGATTAATACATGTAAATTGCTGCTAACCCTAACCCTTTAAAGGAATGTAGAGTAAAACTGACACTTAAGCTTTTCAATCAAACCAAATCCTTTTACACATTGTGACCTCACTCCTTGCCCTGTGCTCCCAGATGCCCTGGCTCCATTTGTCCCCGAGATGCCCGAAAACTTGGTCCTCCCCATGGACCCCACTGGAGTCCCCATCTCCTGCCGTGTGTCAGACCCTTACACTCACGTTATCCTGAGGAGCGTCCACAGTGGAGAGGAGATGCCTGCCTACTACGACAACAAGATGGGCTTCTTTGGAAGCCTCTCGCCTGGAAAGTACCTGTGTGAAACCAATGTGAACGGCCAGACGTTCAGAAGCGCCATTTACACTGTGGAGATTGGGCGTAAGTCAAGATCTGTTCTCTCTTTGTGAAGTAAACTTGGAATGAGCTTTTGTTTTTTTCTCAAAAAGCAATAAAATGATGGGATAAGAATTTAAAAACTACACAGCTGGAAACACTCCCCAACTCTGTTTATCATGAGAGGGCTACATGGTGATCTCACTGCATGAGACCCATGATATTATGTCATTATCACAGGGGGGAGATGACTTAACACGCCTGTTTTCACTCTGTGTGTATGTGTGAGTGAGTAATGACGACCTAGTGAGCCCCCACTCGGTGATAAATGAGCTCATGGTAATCAAGTTGTCACAACGTTGGGACCTGTGAGATGACGGTGCTGATGTTTATTCTCTGGTGGTCTCTCTAGTCCCTGATGAGATGGAGGACTTCAACGTCGTAGTTAAAGCCAGCGGGGAGACGGTGAGGGCAGGGCAGCCTTTTAACGTCACCTGTGTCGCTCCACCCGGCCCGGGCTTGCAGCAGCAGTGGCTTCATCCTAAAAAACAGGCAAGATGCAAACATTTTTCCTTTCTGTTTAATTTCAGTTTAGTCTTCCTGTATGGCTTCATCCATAATGAGGCGTGACTTCTCAGCCTTCGTGCCCCATTTCTCTCAACCCCTTGTCATATTTCCATGTCATTTCCTACCCAGCAGCACCGAGCCTTAAATTAGCAAATAATGGTTTTGGACCTAAACGTAGCAGCGGTGGATGTGGAATATAACTCTGAGGACGGCCCTTAGTGGTTGCAAAGTATGCGTTAGGAAAGCAGCGACTGGATGTTGTGTCTTTATTATGAGGACAACCGCCAAGCGGATCCTGCTGGAGTTAACCCCATGTGAAAGACACTGATGGGAATGTTAAAGTTGAGGACAAATGGCTCGAGGGGAGCAGGCGCTTCAAAAGAAGAAGAAAAACAAGGATAGTAAATCTCTTGACCCTGGTGACCTTGAGACGTGTAGGACAGATGCTGTCTGCACATGACAGCCAACTAAACATTTAATGCTTTTGTAGTGTTCGCTGCAAGGTTCCAACAGAGTCTTATGCACAATTTATGTTTGTTTATATTTATTTTCGGATTTTTAATCTATACAGCACGTTGTCTCCTTTTCTGCATGGGATTCCACTAAGATCTTTTCCAGAGACCGTGAGGGTAGGAACGCTGCAGTCTTGACTCCTGGTTTTGGTCTCAGTTGCAATTACAGGCCTTTAAAAAGGCTCTGTGATCCTGATTTATCTCCTGTGGCCTAGCAAGTGTTTTAAACATTAGCCTTCAGCAGCGCGACACAGCGACTCTTACGCATTGTACCTGTTAAAACGGAAAAACACTGAGAGTTAAAAATTTCAAATATCTTATTACCAATATCTTTTTTTTTTAAATTCCAGTCAGTAGGATCTCAAATTTCTCTTCTCTTCCTTTAGGCTGTGGATGCAGTTCAGAAGAAGCAGATTTTTCCTGACCGGGTCATCTACACCCTCAGTATCCCACAAGCGACTGCTCAGGACAGCGGCACCTACGAGTGCTCCATCACCCACTCACTCAGCGGAGAGGTCAGAGCCAACAGCGTTGCTGTCACTGTCTTCGGTAAGTCTGCTCAGACACATTTTTTCTGGACATCTTAGTATCGAGTTTCCAGCAGAACTGTAATAATGTGAGTAACTGCTCCTGACACTGATTTATACCCACTTAGTCCAGATTTAATATTCTCATCATCATTCAGGTGAAATTGTCATAGTTTCACATATGTGCACATTATGCTGGGAGCGGTGTGTGGAAGTCATTTTCTACCATCCGACTGTAAAGCTTCACCTCTGCTTTCAACATCAGCTGCTATGTTTTATGGGATGGCTTCAACAGATGTGTGTCAGGCCTTCATTTCACCTCAACCCCAGCTTCAATTCACTGTCCCCTTGTATTATTTGACACACTGGATACATTTCTCTTGCAATTTTCATCCACAATCACCCGCTAATTCTTTTCTTCTTCTCTGTTTGTCCCTTCAGAGGAGAATTCCTTCGTGGCACTGGACCACAGCGGGATTCTGGCTATGGAGTTTGTCAGCCTTTTAGAGGAGACGGAGTACACCATCCTCATTGATGCCTACCCAGCCCCAAAAGTGATGTGGCTGAAAGACGGCAAAGCCTTACAGGGGAACTACTACGTCCTCGCCAAAACTAGCCACCTCGAAGGGAATCGGTGAGAAAAAAGACTGTGATTTGTTAATAGATATTTTTAGAAATAATGTGACATTGTATTTGCTTTATTGGCAAGACTTAGGCTCGGAGATCGATACCTCTCCCAGGTCTGTACAGTCGACATGAAGCTGGAGACAGGATTAACAACTGGTTAGCAAAGCTTAGCATGAAGACTGAAAGCAGAGGAAAACAGTCTACTAGCACCTCTAAGGCTCACTAATTAACATGCTTTATTTAAAGTGTTAAATTTCGACAATCAACAAAATGTTAAAACAGCAATTCATAGTTTTACAGGCGATGTGAGGGACTATTGCATGGCAGGGAGTAGTGACCTCCTGGTGGAATAGTCCAGCACATAACCCCATGTAAAACCCCAATGTGTCATTTCAAAACTTTCCATCCAAGTGGATGACATAAGAGGGATTTAGAGGTCCGGGTAAGTGTACTTTGTTACCTTTGGAAAGAGCCAGGCCTTAGCTGTTTTCCCCTGCTTCCAGTCTTTATCCTAAACTGAGCTAACCACCTGCTGGCTCCAGCTTGATATTTAATGTGGCATTGATTTTCTCATCTAGCTCTCAGCAAGAAAGTAGATAAGGATATAATACCAAACTCTTCCTTTAGATAACACAAGTATGTTTAAGTATATGCATTTTTTTTCCCCCAACTCTTCTCGCAGGTATCAAAGCATTCTGACATTACGGCAGCCGCTGGTGAAAGACAACGGAAATTATACCATCACTGTCCTCAGCGGCTCTCGCACTGCTCAGTTCTCCTTTTACCTTAAAGTAAAAGGTAATAAAAACGGACAGACAGATAGATACATAAACAAATAGATAATTTTTGATCCATTACTAAGCGCTGTACTTGATTTTCTTTCAGCCCCCACTGCAGCAATATTCCCACCGTCCTCAGCTCCAGTGTTGGTGCCACAAGTAGACGAAATGGTGGTGCCCCTCCACTCTCCTTTCACCTTGACCTGTCGAGGAGAGGCAAAACTAGTCTGGGAGACGCCACTCGATGTTCCTGAGATAGCACAGGAGGACAACAGCGGCCTGTTTGTCACCACCATCACTGTGGACAACGCCACTGCGATGCACACTGGCTACTACACCTGCTTCTACAGTAGAAACAACACTGAAGATACAGAGGACCGCAGCATCTACGTCTATGTGCCAGGTATGGGGTACGCAGCCGCTTTGAGCTTGTGTGTTTTTATTAACTGGCTTTATTATCTTGCCTGAGGAACTTATCTCACTCCAAATCAGATCCCGATGTTCCGTTTGTGCCGTCGCCGGTCCCTTTTGGCAACCATGTCCTGTCCGACCACGAGGAGATGGAGATCCAATGTCGGGTGTCTGATCCCAGTGCTAACGTGACGCTGGTCAACGTTGACACCCAGCAGCCGGTGCCTAGTGTTTATGACAGCAAGAGAGGCGCTTTAGGAGTGTTCACAGCTGGAACCTACGTCTGTAAGGCCCTCATAAACGGAGAGGAACACTATAGCGGGGAGTACATCGTCCACGGCTGGGCAGGTGTGTGTTTGTCAACATGTAAATAGGTGTCAGTAGAGGTATTTTACCTGTCAAAGCTTGTCTGTCTGCTTCGTGTTTTCTTTGGTGGATATGCGTCAACTGACAGGCATTCTGACCTTTTCAATTGTTGATGCTCAGGGGGCGCTGGGCTGCATGTTGAGCTGACAGCCAAACGGACTGCTCTTCTGGTGGGAGACACCCTTATTGTCACCTGTCTGGCTCGAGGATCTGAAATACTGGAAGACCACTGGAAATACCCTGGCAAAGTGGTGAGGGCTCAAACCATTCTGTGCACCAGAAAACAATTCAAACCAAAGTTACTGTTTTTCACTAAGCCTGATCTTCAAGGCGGCTTGAAACTCAAAAGTAACTGATGTCTCTGTTTTTTTTACAGGCTAATCGTGCTATCAAAACTGTGCATGAGAACAAGAGGGATCAGGAGATCCTTTACACCCTGACGATCCCACAGGCCTCGACGAAGGACAGTGGCATCTACTCCTGCTCCATTACTGATATTATCACCAATGACAGCCAAACAAAGCAGCTAGCTATTCGTGTTTTTGGTATGAAAGGTTTTTTATTTTTATTTTTATTTTTTCACTAAGAGTAAATACATGAGGCATTATTTCATAGATTCCTCTCTTTCCTCGGGGAACCAATGAATGTCTCTCCTCTTTTCTAACAGCGGGTGAGTTTATGTCCATCTTGCCGGAGTTCGGAGAATATGAATCAGCAGAGCTGGATGAGGTCCGAGAGTTCAGGGCCGAGATCAGCTCCTTCCCCAGCGCACGTGTCACTTGGCTTAAAGACGGCATCCCACTCAGCGATGTGACAGCGGAGATCTCCACCAGCCTCCGGCAGCTCAGCGAGACCAGGTGAGACTCCCACACGGCAGCTGAGCTAATGACAAGCTCAAGTTAACAGGCCTGTCATTAGGATTTAGTGCGATTGTGAACTTTGACTGTGACTGTGCAGTTACAAGTTTCTTGTTCTGTTGCTTTGTGTAGCTACATGAGTGTTCTTACCCTGATCCGTGCCAAAGAGGAGGACAGCGGGAACTACACCATGCGAGTGGAGAATGGAGACCAAGTTCGCTCTGTCGGATTGATCCTGGAAGTCAAAGGTCAGAGAAGAATGACCCAAGCCCCTTATTACTTTTATTTTCTCTCACAACCCTGTAGCCCCAGTTACAGCCTATCTTTTTCTAACGTGTTAACACGCACTTTTGCTTCCCCCCCTCTGCCTACAGTGCCTGCAGTCATTGTGGACCTGATGGACATCCACCATGGCTCAGCCACAGGCCAGTCTGTGGTGTGCATTACTAGAGGGCAGCCCACTCCTGTGGTGGAGTGGTTCATCTGCAAGAACATTAAACAGTAAGTTCAGCCTTCTTTAGCACAACATACCGACACAAATGCTTCCAAACTTCGTCACTACACAAATTGATCATATATCGCTTTCTCCTTTGTTCCCACAAAGTTGTGCCAATGACTCGTCTTCCTGGGCACCCCTCCCCGCCAACTCCACAGAGGTCACGATGGACGCACACTTTGACGAAGACAATAACCTGGAGAGCCAGGTCATGTTCGGTCATCTGGAAAACACGCTGGCGGTGCGCTGCCTGGCCAGGAATGAAATGGCAGCCGTCAGCAGGGAGGTCAAACTGGTGTCCAATGGTAAGAACACACTCATTTCATCCGTGTCGGTTTCCTGTATACAGAAGTACTGTAGCTTTCCTCTGTGATCGGTGTTTAAATTGACATTTGATGTTGTTGTTTCCACCTCGTTTCCTCTGAAGTTGTTTCCATTTGTGACACTCAGAGTGTGACAGGCTTTGTTAGTGACTGTGTATTCAGGGGGTGGAGAGTGTTGTCAGCGCTGTCAGTGTTGCAGCAGCTGTCAGATTATGAGTTTGTGGTGAGACAGCTGATAGAGGGCTGTGCTTTAGCCATGGGAATGGGACTCTCATTCTGACAGTTAATTCAGGGAAGCAAGAGATTGTTAGGCCATTTGCTGCTTCCAGATGAGACACACACCCCCGTCCTCATTCCCCTTAAACCACCCTGGACCCCTCCCCCACCCCCACTTACATGTTATCTTCCCAACATATCTGTTGGTCCTTATTATCTTAACACCCTGGGGATTTAACTTCTCTTAGGCCTGATAGACAACATTTGTTATGCAGCACATAGAATGTGCTTCACTGCAAGCATTTCACTTTACACCATTACATCAGTCACATGTTGCCACATGTGATCAGTGTGCTCTCCATCTAACATATTTAACCACTGGCTCTCCTCCCGAACAGGGCCTCACCCAGAGCTGACTGTAGCTGCTGCTGTGCTGGTGCTCCTGGTCATAGTCATCATCTCACTCATTGTGTTGGTTGTTATCTGGAAACAGGTATTGCTGCAATCAGTCTGCATTCATTCTCACATATTCATTCTTTCATCTATTCCGCTACTTTCTCACCTGTTTATGTTATCAGAAAACTTGCAAATTAGGACGATAAAGCCTGAACTCGCAGACTTGTGTTTTTCAGATTTAGACTGTATTCTTAAAATGACTGATATTAGTGGTTTATGGTCACTGTCTCGGGCCCTAACAAGCAGCAATGTACTCTGAATGTCAATTGACCGAAATGTGTTTAAAACTTTTTTTAAAATGCTGTAAATGTGGTAAAATTGTCACAAAACTTGATTATGAGACCCACTAAAGGTCCAACAATCCCACGGCTTGACATGACACAATAATTAATAAGCTTTCATATTTTTTTTGTCCTCTAGAAACCACGGTATGAGATCCGCTGGAGGGTCATCGAGTCTGTGAGCCCAGACGGTCATGAGTACATCTATGTGGATCCCATGCAGCTTCCATATGACTCCAGATGGGAGTTCCCTCGTGACAGACTTGTGCTCGGTGAGCTGCCCATCCTAATCTGCAGTCTCTTGCCAGTCAGCTCTGCAGCCTCCCTGCAGGGATGTTCCGGTCAGGATGTCTCACTCCGTCTTTGAAGTGAGGCTGTTATGAGCTAATGTGGCTTTGGCAGCAGGGGTTTGCTGGCTGGGGGTTTGGTTTGACTCAGTGAACAAGGGGACATTCAGCCACTGAGAGAGTCACAGATGAGAAAGCAGAGGCTTCCGAAGTGCATGGATGTGTTTGTGTGCCTGTGTTTGTGCAGGTTCTTCTGTTTCACTTTGTTGATAATTGAACTTCTGTTGTGTTTCTCTCAGGTCGTATTCTGGGCTCTGGAGCCTTTGGGAAGGTGGTGGAGGGCACTGCGTATGGACTCAGCCGCTCCCAACCTGTAATGAAGGTGGCAGTGAAGATGCTGAAACGTGAGTTTAACAGATTAAATCAGTGGCAAACAACAGTGCTGAACAAAGTGAAAGATGGAAGTGTAGCAGTACTGTACCTGCTGAACTTTGTTCTTGGAAACAACTGACAAGTGGGAAAAGTGATGGAGAGAATGATCCCAAAGAATCTACAAAGCAAAGAAGACACTGATTCAGATCGAGATTGAGCGAATTCAGATGAAAGACTTGTTGATGGCTGAATGCACGGCTGGTCGGTTGGTTTGATTATGTGTGATAGTCACGGATGCCGTCTCCTCTTTCAGCCACGGCACGCTCCAGTGAGAAGCAGGCCCTGATGTCTGAACTGAAGATCATGACTCATCTTGGACCACATCTCAACATTGTGAACCTCCTGGGAGCATGCACCAAGTCAGGTGAATACTGCACACACAGTTTTGAGATATAAAGCAAACACATGCTATGAAATAACAGTTCACGCTTAATACTTCTTTTCAGTTTTAGCAAACACTTTACAAAGAAACACACAGTAACACCCACGTTTACGCTCCCGAAAACACTCAGATTTGGCATTTGCGCACGTTTAAAGCTCTAACAGCCAAAAAGATTGACTGCCTCAGCTTGTGGTGGGTGTGGTATTTTAACAGGCTTTTTATGGGAAAGCGGAGGCTTGCCCTCTTGACTGTGCTTTTATCCTTTTACGAGCCTCTGATAAGATTAGCCTGCAGACTGACGCCGATGCACAACTTTATCTGCTGTGTTTGTTTCCAGGGCCGATCTACATTATCACAGAGTACTGCTTCTACGGGGACCTGGTCAACTACCTGCACAAGAACAGGGAGAACTTCCTCAGCCTGAGCCCTGAGAAAAATAATAAAAAAGAGTTGGATATCTTTGGCATCAACCCTACAGATGAGAGCAGCAGGAGGTACTGTAAATATATTTCTGAGCTTCCATTCAAATGCTCAATTTTTACTCTGAGTCATCCTTGTAATTCACACTTTCTATGTTTAGGAAAAAAAAAAAAAACACATTTGCCTTTTAGATCAGTTTACTTCCACTTTGCCACTCCCAAATATTACAACCATTGCTACAGCAATTTGCCCAATTGTCTCACTCACATTCCCCCCTACCTCTAATCGGTAATTCTATCGCCATTTTCTCCATGGTTGAGGAGATTGTCTGGCGTCTTCACCAAATCAAATCGCAAGCTGAAGTGGTCTCAGCTTTCAGCCTAATTTCATTGCATTGGAGGTACCTGTTAATTCTCTCCGCCCAGACGCTCATGGTGAAACAGCAGCACTCTCTCTCCCCCCCCCCTTCTCTCTCGCTCTCGCTCTCACTCTTTCCCTCCGAGGCTCATCTGCACTGATGGATGACTCACAGTTGACCACACCCCGAATTGACCATAACACGATTTTGTCCTGGCTACCATGTTAGACCACATCTTCCTCCGACCTCAGGCATAGGGAGAGAGACGGTTTAAGGGGACTAAATAGGATGTATAACATAATCACCACGAGTCTTTGTATGGCTCACAAGCTGTCCTCACCGCATCACTCACACCAGTAACTCTTCTGTCTCTCTTATCTCAGTTATGTGATCCTGTCCTTCGAGAGCAAAGGGGACTACATGGATATGAAGCAGGCTGACAACACTCAGTATGTGCCCATGTTGGAGATGAGCAATGCCTCCAAGTACTCAGACATCCAGGGGTCCAACTATGACCACCCGCCCTCTCAGAAAGGATCAAGTGGTACGCACTGTCTGTCCTCCTTTTCACTCTCTCCTCTCAGTTGTTGCTGTGTATTTGCTTGGCTTCTGTGCTGTGTTTGAGTCAGTGTCGGTTGAAGGGGTCCACCCTTGTCAGAATTTAGGCCCAGTACAGCCCTGTAATTACATGGAGAGGATAATTGTAGCACACGCATAATAATGCCCAGTTTCTCCCTGCCATTAGTAAAAAGCAGGTTTGAGCAGCCAGCAACTATATTTACAATACATGAACATACACTGGTGGACCGCCTCATGGTGTTTCTGTGTGTGTTTTTGTCAAAACCAGAGGGTGAGATGGACGAGCTTCTGTCAGACGACATGAACGCGGGCCTCAGCACCACCGATCTGCTCAGCTTTACCTACCAGGTGGCCAAAGGCATGGAGTTCCTCGCTTCCAAAAATGTAAGTTTAGTCCACATAACTTTTTCTTTTGTCTACAGATGTATTTGTACTGCTGAGGTAGCTCTAGCAGGCCTTGCATTCTCCTGTTTTCCTCTGCTTGTTTCCAAAAGGGGACTGAGGAAATCAGCAGTTGTGTGATAAGCAGTCCCGTGAAGGCTGCTGAGCCCACTCAGGAGACAGGCCAGGGGCTGAATATAGTTGCAGCACAGGACTAGAATTACCAGGCAGGGACAGGCTGCAGCCAGAGGCTATTCATTCAGCTTCATAGTTATTATCCCTAAATATCCAGTGGTCACACAGCCATCCCTCCAACTGGCATGTTTACACAAAGACAGTGCTTTATAAAGCAATATGAAACGGCATTAGAAATGAGCTCAGCTGAAATGAAATACATACAGAAATAGATGAAGTCCATATTTCAGAGTGAACTGGGCTGGTTTGGGAGCAGATGGAACTGAGAATTTAAAGTTGCTGAAATGAGCTGCTAATCACCTGCTTTGTTTTGTTTTTGCAGTGTGTTCATCGGGACCTCGCAGCCAGAAACGTCCTCCTATCTCAGGGCAAGATAGTGAAGATCTGCGACTTTGGACTGGCCCGAGACATCATGCACGACAACAACTACGTCTCCAAAGGGAGTGTAAGTAACTCTGTCACTTCAAGTCTGCCTCATAGCTTTATTATTATTCTCCACAATGTTTTTTTGCATATATGACTGAACACTTCCTCTGTCATCACACAGACTTTCCTGCCGGTGAAGTGGATGGCACCAGAGAGTATTTTTGACAACCTGTACACCACTCTCAGTGATGTTTGGTCCTACGGCATCCTGCTCTGGGAGATATTCTCATTAGGTGAGCCCCTGCAGACATCTGTTAGAGTTCAGAAATAGTTCACACTGGAGTTTTTTGACAAACTAATGAGAATCTGTTTCGGTCTGCAGGCGGCACCCCATACCCCGGGATGGTCGTGGATTCAAGCTTCTACAACAAGATCAAGAGTGGATACAGGATGTCCAAACCCGAGCACGCACCTCATGACGTGTACGTGATCATTCACATGATGTCTGTACTGTTGCTGTGCTCGACATAAAGCTTCCCTAACATCCTGTCAGATGAGGAATGCTATGTGCTGTAAACCCAGAGCACCTTTTTTCTGGGCTGTGATATACAGCGGCTGACATGAGTCACCGTGAAATTGCGAAGTGCAGGACAGGTCGTACAGTTCTCTCCAGTAACGACTTCTGTTTTTGCTTTTTTTCCAGGTATGAAATGATGATGAAGTGCTGGAACAGTGAGCCGGAGAAGAGGCCTTCTTTCCTTGGTCTGAGTGACACTGTTGCTTCCTTGCTGCCCTCCAGCTACAGGAGGGTGAGTCTATGTGACCTCTCACGTCCTCGGACCTCTTTGAATTTTTAACACCTGTTTTCTAATTTACCACCTCTCATTCTTGACCTCGGGGTTGGACCAGCACATTCTGTTACTCTCTTTCTCTTTGCACGTTCAGCCTTTTTTTGGATGTCATCAGAACGTCACCACTCTTGCTTCAACCTATACTTTATTCCAACTAAAGTACAGGTTGAAAATAATTTTAATACATTCCTAAAGTAGCAGGCTGGTCATTTAAATCCCCTTCCACATCCTCTGAGAGTGCATTAGGAGAGTTTCTGTGGTCTCGCTGCGCTTCTGTAAAACAGAAACCTATAAGAGATTAGAGTGCAAATGCAGCAGCTGGTTGTCAGAGCGGCTGGCCTCGGTCTGGGTAATGACGCAGCCCCAGTTCTCGCCTCCATCCCGCAACCTTAATTACCCCATTAAACTCCACGCCACACATGGCACATCAAAACAGCTTTACCTCTGCCTCCTTCACAGAGTTTTAATGGCTGGGGGCAGAGGAGGAACACACTCTTGTTTTAGCACCTCAGGCTTTTGTGACTTTCAGTTTGGATTGCACCATCCAGCTGGGAACACAACCAGTGATCACACTCATGCCACATTTCTCCTGCGGCTCTGCAGAGCTTCATTAAATCTGTGCTCACACTTCTATCATCATGATTTCTGTGCAGCAACATGTCGTGTCGATTCTAATGCATCTGTCTATTTTGTGCAGCATTATGAGCGGGTCAACCACGAGTTCCTGAAGAGTGACCACCCCGCTGTGACTCGGGTGTGTGTGGAAAACGATGATGCCTACATCGGCATCTCCTACAAGAACCAGGGAAAACTGAAGGACCGGGAAAGTGGCTTTGACGAGCAGCGGCTGAGCTCAGACAGCGGCTACATCATTCCCCTCCCCGACCTGGACCCCATATCTGACGATGAATATGGAAAAAGAAACAGACACAGGTAAATAAAACCAGACATTTGCTTCAACTGCTATAGACTGTCTATATCACACCGCAAATGGTGCTAACCTGTGTCATTCATGTCCCTGGCAGTTCTCAGACGTCCGAGGAGAGCGCCATTGAGACAGGCTCCAGCAGCTCCACCTTTGCCAAGCGTGAGGGTGAGACTCTGGAGGACATCACGCTGCTGGACGAGATGTGTTTGGACTGTAGTGACCTGGTGGAGGACAGCTTCCTGTGACAACTACCCCACCTGTAGAGCAGAGGTCGCAAAGAAAAGGGGTGCAAGGACACAGGAAACTGGAGAAAGACTTGTAAACCAACCAAAGACTCTGCTGTCTACCCTGTAACCCCTCCGTTCCTCCTCCATGACCCCTACAGAGGACAGAACAAAACCACTTCGCTGTCTGAATGAGTCTGTGGTGACAGTATGGTACGCCCTTTACTTCTCCTTGGACACTGCCCCCTGTTGGGCTGGAGGAGTGACCGCGCATTGATGAAAAAGTAGCGTCAAGGACTCAAGGAACCACCGAGCCTGCGCGTCAGACCGATCGAGATAAAACAGAATTGACTTTTAAATCTACAGAGCTTTATGCTAACGGGCATTCTTTTAACAGCAATATAAGCAAGAAGGGACAAAATCAACATGTTGGTCGGCAACTCTAAAAGAACACCACAGGATATCATCCATATGATATGTATTTAACCACTACAGATGCACTAAACTAAATGAGTCCAATACTAGCAACAGCATTGGCAGGTAGACTCACTTCACACTCAACCTGCTGCAAGAGAAGCACCTGATGCTGGCACAATCAGTAGCAATACACAGATTAAAAAGCACAAAATCTGGACTGTGTGCATTTTTATTTGTATATGACCATATTATGTTCTCAATGGCTAAATACGTGCAGTAATTCAAATTTATTTTTTTACTTCATCATTATGTAAACATGTATTGTATGTGAATGCCGAGTAGATGTTGGCCATAGCTGCTTGAATGGTTATTAGAACAGAGCTTCTGAGTTGCATGCATCTTCTCACCTTTTGCCCGAACACAACATAACGTGCTGAAAAGTCACCCCGGATAGAGACTGAAGTCATTTCTGCCACTTTGAAAAATGAAGTGTGATTGTATTGTAAATAGCTCCAGAGTTGTTTTATAAGAGAGAGTTTTTGGGAGGACAGTATTTTATGTAAGCACATATTCAGCTTCTGCACCCTCATTCTCCCCCCAGTGAGGCCCATGAACCAGTCGAAACAAAGGGAACATTCGACCCTCTCCTCAATAGGAATAATGTGAAAACATTCGCCATCCCAGTAGAGAGCATCTGGTGTTTGACAATATTTGTGGATCACAAAGTTGCATTAGAAATATTCATAGTTTGTCATGTTTTTTACTGTATACATAAAAGATATCAAAGAGAAGTTCATCATCGAAGTAAACATGAAAAAATATGTTTAAAAAAAAAAAAAAGATTATATCCAATAGCAGTGCTTTAAAAGCGCATTGTGTCTGCCAGTTTCATATGTTATCCACTGTCCTGAAGTCTATTAGCAGGTTCTAGTTATACTAAGACACTAGATGGACTAGAGATTCATGTTGATCTGATGTTATACATCAGTTATGTGTAAACTCCTTGTAATCCAGCTGTGCCACTGCCTTTGCCTCTCTCTCTTAACTGTGATATAATCTGAAAATCAGCTGTTGCACTTTTCCTTTTTTTTCCATTTCGGGTTGGATGTTACAGAAGAGTAAGCTAGGCTGAGCTAGATACAAAAAAAGAGCAAAACAAAAAGTCTTGCTTTGGCTTTAAAGCAGTGTGGATGTGAATGTGTGTGCCGCAGGTGAGTGATGTGTCGTTGACGGTACAGTAATCTGTAATTATAGGTAATCACACCCAATATGATGACTTAATACTATGTTTCATTATGTTACATCATGTACATTCAGATGATTTATATTTCAATAAATGATTTATAATGTAAAAGAATACGTGTCCTATCAGTCTCCATGATTTTTTTTTATGTAAACCACACAGAAACAACACAAGCAATAAAAAAAGATTCATGAGCTACGAGTCATGTGGAATGAGTGAAAAAAAAGAACGAATAAAGAACTGTGTTGTGTATTTCACAAGGACATTGGATGCAAAAGAGGAAACAGTGTGCCAAGAATAATGAGAATGGTGCTCATTTTAGATATTTGTCGACAGAACACATAAATAACATCAATATAAATGATACACGAGTGGAACAGGAAATGTCCTCCGAATGTAAAGCATTGTCTTATACACACAAACAACCACAGAACAGCACAACTACTCCATTACAATTAAAAACCCTGCATTTAAAGTTAGTTTTTATTGGCAAAATATTAAAAGCAAAAGTACTCACTAAAAACATCCCTAGTGACTGATCTATTATTAACTATCACATGATTAAGATGTTAATACTGATTCAGTAATGTGTCACGAGCCTTTCACTGTTGTACTGCAGCTGGTTGAGATGGAATTAGTTTTAACACGTAGTCCGGTGATTCCAAACATCCGGGTTGTTCCCCCTCCAAAGGGTCACAAGATAAATCAGAGGGGTCATGAGATAACTAACTGGGGCTATAACGAGGGAAAGAAAAAAAACTAAGCTGTGTGAATTTTTTACAACTTTACGCTGATCTATGAGCTTTTATTTTGAATATATGTTGACATTTTCATTCTAATACAATGTATATGCATAACTTTTCATTCTAAAACACCGGATATGGTTGCCTTTTTCTAGATAAAATATAAGATATGCATACCATTTTATTATAAGATATTGTCTATGCATACCATTTTATCATAAGATATTGTCTGTGCATACCCTTTTATTATAAGATATTGTCTATGCATACCATTTTATTATAAGATATTGTCTATGCATACCATTTTATTATAAGATATTGTCTGTGAATACCATTTTATTATAAGATATTTGTATATGCATACCATTTTATTATAAGATATTGTATATGCATACCATTTTATCATAAGATATTGTCTATGCATTCCATTTCATAGAAGATATTGTCTGTGCATACCATTTCATTATAAGATATTGTTTATGCATACCATTTTATTATAAGATATTGTCTGTGCATACCATTTTATTATAAGATATTGTATATGCATACCATTTTATTATAAGATATTGTCTATGCATACCATTTTATTATAAGATATTGTCTGTGCATACCATTTTATTATAAGATATTGTATATCCATACCATT
Source organism: Sparus aurata (assembly GCF_900880675.1). NCBI lineage: Eukaryota > Metazoa > Chordata > Actinopteri > Spariformes > Sparidae > Sparus > Sparus aurata. The sequence goes on from NC_044197.1 coordinate 8,051,709, forward strand.
TTATTATAAGATATTGTTTATGCATACTATTTTATTATAAGATATTGTCTGTGTATACCATTTTATTATACGATATTGTATATGCATACCATTTTATTATAAGATATTGTTTATGCATACTATTTTATTATAAGATATTGTCTGTGCATACCATTTTATTATACGATATTGTATATGCATACCATTTGGGACTTCTCCAGCAACAAACAAACATCTGAAAGGTGACCTGGAAAAAAAGGTTGTAAAGCCCTGGTTTAAAATCTTAACAAAAGTGATACACTTTTTTGTGTAAGCTCCTGACTGACTGCACTACAGCTGTCAGATGTAATATTGTAATTCTAATAAAAAGAACAATATCTCTTTGTGAAATGCACTGAAGTGGAAATATTCCTCAAATACCCAAACATTGTAATTAAATACAGTACTTGAATGAGCGCATGCATAAACAACTGACACTAATATCAAATAAAGTTCAGATATGTACTCAATATCTTCATTCTTCGCCTTCATGCAATATGTGGAGTGAGCTGTCCCACTGCAATCTGACAGACAACCACCAGAGGGCAACAATCTCACTACATGACTGTCAACAAATAGCAAATATGTATTCATCAATAAAAGATGGAGCCTAGTTCTCTCGGTGTCTCTGCTTCAGTGGTGGTTTAAAGTTGATGTTTAAGACTGTTTTTTATAATCTGAAATCAGAGACAGCCCCACTGTGTCGTCTAACAGTGAGAGTGACCATTTTCCTCCACTAGAGGGAGTTAGCATCTAAATAATGCCGAATGGATGGGTGATAACAGCAGGCCACGATGAAGGTCAATGTGATGTAGATGATTAGAGCCTGCAGAGGTGTGTGAGCCTTCACACTGCACATGGACACCTGACAGGTGACCTGACAGGTGTGACATGTGGAGCTTTATGGTCCACCGAGCTGCAGCTGTTCACCTGCACCATGCTGTAAAACCAACATTTCCAGAGCTTCAATCAAGTAAATTATGTTTTTTTAATGTTTTTTTTTTTTTATGTTTAATATTTAAACCGCAACCACAGCAATAAATAACGTCTTGTTAAGAGGACAGTTGCTTGTTTGAGAATGCATTTTTGTCGCTCCAACGGCTTTATTTCATAACTTTACCCACATGTTCACAGTTATACAACTTGAACAATAACGACCACTTTTCCCTTATTTGTCTTACTAATTCAGCCTTTTTTTGCTGGTTTTCTCTCGTATCTTCTGTTTGCCCAAATGTGCTGAGCCCTTAAGGCAGAGCAGTGCTAGCACAAAGCCAGGCCAATATCTGCTCCGAACCGCAACTTACAAAGCCCAGGGGAGCTTGCATAGGACTGGAAGGACAAGTAGTGACAGTCAGCAGAGATGCACTTGAGGCCACTGGTAAACAGTATCAGTGTGCTGAGAACAGACAGTTATATGCATGTTGTTTTGCAGCAGGAATGAACTGCCAGCGCACAGGGAACACTTAAAAATATCTCTCTGATGAATACTTGCACCTGGGCCAAAAAAATGAAAAGAATGCTTACATCTGGGGTTTAGTGAAATGACTGAGAGTGAGTCAGAGTCAGACATTTACTGCACAAGAGCTCACAAACGGAACAAATAGTTTTCATAAAAAGGCCCACTTCTAAATATGTCAGAATAATATTTTTCTAGTATTATTTTTGTCTGAAAAGAAGCAAGTGTGCCCAGAACAGCAAATAGGGGGCTTTGTTCCAGAGGAAAATGAAGTCCGTTGTGGTGTGTGGGGTGGAGGGGAGATTCCCCCAGAATGATAACAAACGTGCCCTTCACTGAACTCTGCTTAACATGGGAGATGCATGCAAAGCATGCTGTAATGAACTTACCGCAGTATAATAACCGTAAGTCAAGCGTAACTGTTACATTTATGGAAATGAATCCCTCAGTACTGTATCTGTATCTAATGAGAATTGAAATTCTTCTAAACATTAACAGCTCCAGTTCAGATGAAATACAATGCTGCAACTCTTCTTGTTTGTGTCACAGAAACATGTTAAAGAGGCTTCAATGAACTCAAGACATTAACAAGAGTAAGAGACTGCAGCCATGTCTTAAAATGTCTAGTTAACATGCTGATACTAAACAGGTATATTGTAGTCATACAATTGCTAATTAGCGATAAATATGAGGTACAGCTGAGACCCGAGTTACCTCCTCAAAAGGCCAATGGGGATTTTTCATTGGATTTTGGATTATTGCAGAAAATGCCAGAAGTATAAAGCTAATGTTAGTTTACACATGAATCACATCATGGTCGCATGACATCAAAGTCACCACCACCGAGCACCCTACTACACCGTACTGCACACACTTTACTATACATTGATCAGTCTAAAAGTTAGAACGTTAGAAAACATTTTGCAACTTAAGTCCCCCTGTAAATACTGACGAGTGAGTGGGCTGGAAGAGTCTCCGTTTTCAGCATGACGACGTTCTCTGTAGTCTTACCAAGCCGTTTCTTTAGCATCCGTGTTTTATCAGAGACTTCGAAGTGCTTTTATTAAAATTATTAACTCAAATGGTGGGGTATTTACTGCCGTATTTTACGGCAGAACAAAACGTGAAAGTATCTAAGGCTTGCGTTAACTACAGACGGCACAGTAACCACACCGTTTAGCTGTGGATTTGACCGCAACCGCACAGTGATGAATAACATCTTGTAAAAGGAGAGTTACTTGTTTGAGAATGCATTTTTTATCGCACCGACCTTTACCCACACGTTCACAGTTAGACAGCTTCAACAATAATAGCCACTTTCCCTTATTTATCTTGCTAATTCAGCCTTGTTTTGCTGGTTCTTCTTTTTTATCTTCTGTTTGCCCAAAAGTGCTGAGTCCTTAAGCCACAGAGCTGCTCTTACAGAGATGGGTCAGTAATTGCTCTAAACCGCAACCTACAAAAAGCCCAGGGGGTTCTCACAGGACTGGACGGACATGTTAGAAGTTAGAATGGTTTTCAACTTCAGTCCGCCTGTAAAGATGGACCAGTGAGTAGACTAGATGAGTCTCCGTGTTCGGCGTGACGACGTTAAATGTCCCCGCACGACTTTTGCCGTCTCATTAGCCTTTGTTAGCATCCACCTTTTTTAAAAAAACAAACAAAAAAAAGACACCTAAATGCTTTTAATTCATAATTTTTCATTCAAATGTGGGGTATTTACTGGTGTTTTTGAAAATATGTCAAGCTCGTGTTTGTTATATTTCAGGCATTTAACAGAAAACCCAATTAAGTGGTGGGATGTTCCTGCGGCTCTCAGTAGTTGCTGGATTCCAGTCTCGTCCAAAGAGTCGGACCGGCTGACAGAGTGACACACACTCGCACACACTTTGCAGCTGAGGTGGAGCAAATCGATCTAACAAATGTGCAAATGTGAACAAAGATAGCGATCTGGCTGATGGGAGAAGAGGGCGAGACAAAAACTCACATTATTTACCGTCCCTTCTCAACAACACTTGTTTGTTTATGAAGTGATTTCGGTGCGCAGCTGATACACTTCACGCTGTTTGCTGCATTTTCTCAGGCTGATTCACCGAGGCGCTCAGGACAGTTGGTGCCCTGCAGCGTTTTCTTTTTCTTTTCTTTTTTGCCTCTGTCAGAATGTGTCCGAGAGGGGTAAAAAATCAAACGAACCTCGCATACAACAACAACAACAACAACAGACAAGAAAAACTGTTGGGGTGAGGTAACACACAGAAATATGTGACTAATCATGTGATTGGTTTCTGGTTGACCCTCTTTCCCATAAGAACAATTCATTTCTTTGAGCTGCTGCCGGGGGAGGGGGGGCTGAATCGCAAATACTCTATGCTCCGGCCAATAATATGTGGTGCATGTAAACGCTCTGAAAACCAAACTGACACTAAATTCGATTTAGAATGACAAATAAAGATCTCTTTTAACAGTGGAAATACTCAGCGGGACCTCGGCAGATCATAAGTCATGAGAGAGATAGAGGGAAATTGGATTGTATCATGTTTTACTTTGCAGGAGTGAGAGGGAATCTGATTTTGATATATTTGGCTGCGCGAGTGAGTGTGAGACAATTAGATTAAGCATCTCTTTGGTTTGTTTGATATGTAACATCAGTCTCCTCGGTGAAACCTGACACCTTGTTGCCATCCGTGTGGTCTCCATCCTCGGCTCCTCTGGGAGGAGGCCCAGGAGCAGTCCAGGGTTTAGACAGAACCGCTATAAAACAGGATTTGTGTGTCGGACGCTGTGTGTCCTCAAGGCCGGTATCCCATTTCCAGTATTGTTACTGTGAGGGGTCTGCATGTGATTCCCAGGCCTTTTGTTTAACAAGGGGGGGGGGACATCATATCCTGATTAAAACACCATCTCTGTAAGCGATACTGCCATTGATTTAAAACATTGGATGGGGAAATAAACAGCACTCAGATTACAGAAACAGTACTTGCAGCCTAACCTCAAACTGTAAAATGACACGCACACACACACATATGACAAATAAATGCTGTAGGACGACCAGAAACCCATTGATCCTGACCTCAGATTTATGGCTGTAATCACACAGGCCTTGTTTTTGGGAACATGCTGCATGACAGGAAAACATCTAACTCATGACTTAAGAGAGTTTACTCTCAGGAATCATATGAGAGCGCTGGAGGCTGGGGCAGTACAGGACTCCAAACAGCACTTTTAAGACATCCTTTTATTTACTTTGTTACCATGCCAACTTTTGTCGGGTCACATTGCACTCCGTGACTAATCGGAGCTGTACCCGTTTACATGGACAATATTTTTTTTTAGGATTCTTTCCTGACCAATAAGCTTTCAGACATCTCTGAGTCTGAGAGTGGAACAGAGATCTACACACATCTGACTTTGTTGCAGTACAGAGTTTTATTTTGTCTCTTATCTTTATCACAACATAAATGTACATGTCGTCTTATAAGATTTAGTGTTTTAAATCATCAGGGTTGCAATGTAATTTCAGATGTTTTGGTGTTTAAATCAAAATGCAAACACTGTAATTAGTCCCATGTCCGTATTCATTATATTTGCGATACTGTTACTTTATATTTTTCTGGTGGTTGCAAAATACATTTGTTTTTCCATTTCATAAATCATTATTACTGAGCCATAGTTTTTCTTATTTCACTTAAATAATTTATGACTCATGTCTTAACAAACAAGCATACATTAACATATATAACACTAAAAATACATTAAAATGTATAGAGGGAGTCCACATATATTTTACAATACAGATCTCGAATATATTTGCTCAAAGAATATATCACAAAATATAATAAATGAAAATTGTGCTAATACATTAATAATATACACTATAAATATAAAGATATCTATAAAAAATATCTATAATTTAAAGTATTTTACATATAGTACAACATTTTTACCATATGCAGTATGAATAAATACAAAATGTGCATATTTAAATACATATAACGTTTAATATATAATATTATATATTCAATAGTACACTGCAAGTACATTATCCAATACATATTTCAATACATATGACTGACCCAGAGGTGAAAACATTTTCATTGCCCTGTTTTAAAGCTGGGGTAAGTAAGTTTTGTTATATTTGTAGAACATTTCTTAAAGCTGCAGTACGCATTGTCGTCGTTTATGCCAACTTCCTGTCAGTTTTGCAGTTAGCGAGCGCCTCCATATTTTCTACGTCGCCACAGTTGCAAGAGTCTTCCTCTCCTTTTCGCGGCAGCTCTCTTTGACTCTTTCTCTATTCAAGTGTTTTTTTCAACTCCTGTAGTATAAACCGTCACTGGATGCGCTGGAATTGACTGTCCCTGTTCCACCGTTACTATTGCTACTAGCACACCAGTCACAGAGAAAGTGCAGAGTAAATTTTGCAACGCTAACATACTAACTTTGATGGTGGTGAGTGCTAACAATAGCCATGCAACTCTTCTAGACTTTACACATTTTACTGGACAAATAAATAAATTGGACAAGATATGTAAACATCAGATATTCAAGATTTTTCTTTTAGCATTTGTTAATTTGCACCACGAACCCTACGAGGCCTCTAGACACCAATTCAGTTACTGTAGATGTCAACATCATGGTTATCATCCACAAAAGAGGAGTTCAACTGACAAGATGAAATTGTCTGACAAGCACCACTTGGCGTTGGACTGTATGGCGGTGATTCTCACACACACCGGACACCAGGCTATTCAGTTCCACTGTTGCCTACACCACTCCAGTCACATTGTATAGTTAAACATTCATGCCCCCAGTTTGCCTCACATTACAGTCGTCCCTCCATTCTGCACACACAGTCGTCCGTAGTTTGAGGAGAAAATAATCTAATATGTGTCACCGAATTCGCTCTGTGTGAAGCTTTATGGAGAGAAATAATCTCCATTATGCTCTTTATCCTTGTCGGCCCTGAGGCGAAATGCATTGAAACAAGCTAGGCCGCTGCCTCTAAACGTCTACAAAGCAACAAGACCAACGGCATCTGCATCCCCCCTCGACCCCTCCCGGTCCTCTCGAAACACACACAGGCATCTTAGAAACTTTGCACAGAGTGATGATTGTTGGCTTTTTATTTCTTTCTCTGCCGATCCCCTTCCTCATTCTCTTACTTTATAGGTCTTGGTCCGGGACTTCCTGTAGCTTCGTGGAGGTTTGACCTGAGAACAACAATATTAGATAAATTGTGCTTATGCCTTGTTTTGAACCTTGTTTTTCGGATAGAACTGTTCTATGTCTTACAATATCTCCTGCGAGTGTGTGTGTGTGTGTGTGTGTTCGCTCTGGTTCGTGTGCTTGTCTGTAGGGGTGCATGTGAGCAAACAAAACCGATGTAGTAGTCATGTGCTTTCTGACTTGTGGCCGTAGCCTGAGGATGACACCCTCCCATTCATGTGACTGGTGACAGCGGGCCGTGCTGGTGCCCTTTAGGAGCCTCAGGGATCAAGTGGGCAAGACACACTCTTTTTATATGCCAGACTGAGATGGAAATAAACTCTGCACAGTCACGTAACTCCCTCCTTCTCCCAAACCTCAATCTGTCAAATGTTGTGCTTCTTTGCAATTAAAGTCGGAGTGTAAAAACAGAACTTAACGCCTAAATTAAGCCAAATTTTCACACATTTATTTTTAGACTTATCTCTCACATTCTGCTCCCATTGATGTTTTTGTCAAACTGAGAGTTTCCCATAAAATAGCTCTGACATACTACGTGTGACGACTATTTAGCAAGTGGCGAGGACATGCAGGCAGCCTCGTTAACGACTATCAAAACGATAGAACAAATGCGGACGTGGAAAAATGAACTTTTACAATCCGAGATCAAACCAAAGAAAGAAAATAAAACTAAATTTACCCCAAAGATAGACTGCAAATGAATAAACAAAGATTCACCCCCCATTCTTAAACACAATGTCCCCACTTACCCGACCTCATTCATATTTGTCTGGTTTTTTTTAACTTTCTTTTTTTGGAGTTGGTGCCTGAAGTTATTTTTCACCAGTATAAAAATGTGAAGAGGACTCTGAAATGAATTATTGTATGGAAGCTGATGAAGGAAACGAGGCAAGAGAGCTTTCAAAAAAAAAACTCAGCGTTTGTTTTGAGTTCTTTCTTTTCTTTTTTTCTTCTTTGCAGCGTGTTTCTGTATTTGATTTCCGGTCGTTCTTGTTGTTTTACTTCGCTTGCTTCTCTATACGCCTGTCTTTTGTTTAGAGCCCTCAGTGTTCCCGTTGTAAAAAGAGCCTCTGATTTCACCAACATACCTGAACATCACAACACGGACCACCATTCAGCCGCACACGTGGAGCAGAACCTCTGAAATGGGAGATTGGCATGTTGTTCATTCCTCCGTCACAGCTCCTGAACTATCAACAGATCTGATTTGACTTTCTTTGTGTGTCATGTTCGTCCATATCAACACCGATAGGAGATGAGAGCTGTGGTTACGTACAGAGAAAGCAGCCGAAGCCCAAAGCGATCATAATGTTTGGGCTACGGTGGAGAAGCCTGTGAAATTGCTCAAAGCTTTATTGAGAAGCCAATGAATAAGCTTTATAACATTATTCAGGCTTATTTGAGAATGAGGAGAGAATAGAAATACATCCAATTTAAGAGCGCTGAATATAAATATAGTCAAACTCACTTCAAACAGATCTGAAGTGTAATTCTCTGTTGTTGATGTATTTGGACTAATCAAAGACATTTTTTTAGATTCACAAATTATATTTTCCTTTTCTTATTGTACAACTTCGAAGAAGAATATTTAAATCACAAGGAAATACTTGGTGCAAAGGAACAAGTACAGGGAATACAGGGGTATAACTTGATTGAAATGTATATTATATAATGTATTTTTAATCTCTTGCTTAGTACCAAACCTGATCATCATCATCATCTTCTTCTTCTTCTTCTTCTGCTTTGTCTTCTTCTTCTTCTTCTTCTTTTTCTTCTTCCCTTGGGTTAGGGTTAAGTATTTCAATTGCCTACCCTAAATAGTTACACTATTGTTGACTGTAGTCAAGATTATTGCTTGAGGAGGAACTTGAAATTATATCACTGACCACAGCATCTGTAAAACTGCTTATTCAATGTTTAAAAGGAAGAAATTAATTCACTTCTTTCACACAACCACTGTTATTCCCAGCCTGACTGGTGAAACCGCTGTGGATAATTACTGCAGATGAGATTTCTTAACCATATCAACCAGAGCAAAATCTGCTCCTCGTAGCCTATTAAAGGTGTTATTGATAACTAAATGTGGCACAACCACCGACATCACAACAGCGCTGTTGTTTCGATTCATCTGCCCCCCTCAAGTGGCTGCCATTTTTGTTTCACTAACTTGGTCATACTGAAAAACTCAGCCACAAGCTGGCAACTACCAAGACTGTTGTCTGCTGATGAAACACAGATACCACGTGAGAGCGACAGCTTTACCCTTCTGACTCGCAAGATGTGTTAGAAGCTCGAACCAACTGTCAGAATTCTTACACAGAGACAAACAAAACAATTGTTTTTATTTTTTTATAACTTGTAGTATTGATCCACAGTCATAATAATGTTTTTAAAGGGGAACTTAGAAGTGTTTATGAAACAGTTGTGGCTCAGCTGGTGATTATAAATGACCTGGAACAGCAAACGAGACCGCCAGCAAAAGACTGCCATTATTTTTGTTGTTATTAATGCCTGTGCTCGGGTCCGATGACATATATCACATGTAAATACATCAACTCATTGTGATCCATCCTCTCTGTCACTCACTTCCAAAACAAATGCACGTGGCACGCCCTAGCAAAGATCTTGACAACGGCAGGCGATGATGTTGTACCACTTCTGTCAAAAATGGGCCTCTAGAATCAACAAAATACTGAAAGTTCCTGGTCGTAACTTTAAGTAAAAGAGCTCAAACAAGCTCCATAGATCTATAATTTTTAAAGAGCTGGTCGTCTACATGAACACGTTATCAATATCACCTTTAAATAGTTGCTACAATGGAGTACAGGGGTGTAATATTACTGTATTAGTTTATAAAATATGTTAAGTTGTTAACCCTTTATTACTCAACATCTTGTCTACTTCTCTTGTTGACTGTAATTCTAAATTGTTACCCATTAATATCCAACAAAGCTTGCGGAGGAACTGAAAGAACGCACGTGGGATATAACTACTACCCTTTTCTGTAAGTATATGTATAAAAAAAACTCTTGTCCAAATACAGCACCTGTCAAACTACTTATTTAAAGGGGTGCTATGTAGTTTTGGGGAAGTTTTTATATTTACAATGTTGATAAGGTAATAAGACAGATAGAAAGGTGGCAGGGTCCGCCACATATAACCAAAGTAAAACAGAATTAAATTGTGTTGTCCTTGACGGTTGAAACTTTTCTTTTTCTTTTGCCCGAAGCTCTTGCACTGGTGCTTTAAACACCAACTCCCAAGGTAGTCCGGCTAACTGCATGGCTAACTGGGCTAACAGGCTAGCAGTAGCGACAGTCACGAAAGGAGATACAGAGCACAGTGACCTCAGTTAGCAGCTGCTCTGGTGAGATGCTGCCGCTATTTGTTGGGAGTATGAATTCAACACAATTCTTACATATTGCACCATCAACTATGAATAATATAATAAGTAGGACAATAGGACGGCATTCATTTTGACTAAGAGATGAAGTGGCTCCGCAGAGGTTACAACAGTACCTATGTTGTTACACTTTGTGTTCATTGTCTATGTCAATATTGGTTTAAGGAGACGAGGCCTGCGGGGAAACCAGCCGGAGCATGTTTGAAAGAAAAACAAAAGGAATTACAGGGTTGTCTTATTTTGATTCATCTCTGAGGAAACTTTGCTGAGTAAAATATCACACAAGCGTCGGCGGTGTAAATAATCCCGTGACCATAAAAATGTCACTTCCCTCAAAGCTGCAATTTCCAGTCGTATCTCTATCGTAAATGTGTCTGAGGACTTGCCACAAACAGCCGTCCCTCTCTGGGAAACAGGATTCTTAATGTCTACAGTGTGACTCTGCACTGACAGCTGGGCTCCCCGCTGTGCAAGGCGGGTGTAGACATTATTATACTTCCTCTATTGTGACTCTCAGAGGTTCACTGCAGTCTGTTATTATCATGTTGATAGGTTTATGGGTCATGACAAACAAACCATTATATGTGCAAGAGATTGCAGCGAGTTCATGTGATATGTATAAAATTGAAGGAAGTGCTAAGTTGACACTTCATGCGGCAGCGCGACACAAGTGATAAGTGCTCGTTTTTCATTCAGGACTCGCTCGCTCTGACACTGTGGTCCTGGGAACCACCGGGGGGCCAGTGAGGGTCTCAACAGCAAAACATTAGCAATGATTCACCAGCATTGCATTTGTGTGATGTAGTTTGTGTAAATATGTCACTGTTTTTCTCACACCTCCATTTTTTAAAGTCAGGCACTTTAGTTTTAATTTGAGCTTGTAAAGCATTTTGACTTCTACTTGCCATTGCAATAATTCTCCCATGAATCATTGATATCAATGTTGTCCATAGCAACATAACACAGAGACAGAGATCTGGTTTTGATCATGAGTTCAGATGATAAAATATTAAATATTAAAGGGATATTCTGGCGTAACTTTAATCCATGATCTAACACACCGTGACACCGAGTAAGATCCCCCCCTCAAGAGATCAAGTTTTCCGACCGCTAGCTTATGTAGTTTTAGCAACCTCAGAAAAGACCGCACGATAACAACACACTGCAGTCTATGCCTCCACCAAGAAACCGCCATCAAAAAGCCGCTCATAGCCACAAATGATGCTCAGAACAGCACCAAACTTCAGCAACAGTACAAATAGGGTCCCAGCACATAGTTCGAGGCATTAAACATCTGTTAGCTTTGCAGATAGCTTTACAACTCACCACTCTCCTGCAGCAGCTTGCTCGTTGTGGGGAAGCCCTGACGAGTCGATTACCGAGTGCAGTTAGAAATGCTCAATTCCGTTCTTTTTCCTGTCAGCTCTTGATAATAACTGTTATAAACTGGCAGGCAAGACACATATAAACTTTGATTGCATTTCCATGGAGTAATAATCAGACAGTTTCATCCTTGCACTCGGTAATCGAATTATCAGGGCTTCCCCACAACGAGCACGCTGCTGCAGGAGAGTGGTGAGTTGTGTCGTTTTTTCAATAGAAATCCGGCAAAGCTAGCAGATGTTTGTTGCCTCGAACTATGTGCTGGGACCCTATTTGTACTGTTGCTGAAGTTTGGGGCTGTTCTGAGTATTATTTGTGGCTATGAGTGGCTTTTTGATGGCGGTTTCTTGGTTGGAGGAATAGACTGCAGTGTGTTGTTATTGTGCGGTCTTTTCTGAGGTTGGTAAAACTACATAAGCTAGCGGTCGGTAACTTGATCTCTCGAGGGGGGCTCTTAGTCAGTGTCACGGTGTGTTAGACCATGGATTAAATTTACGCGGGAATATCCCTTTAACTGTTTGATATGAACCGTTTTATATATGTAGTTAAGCTTATATCTTCCATTTAACTGATCAGATATGTTCATCAAGCCCCAGCTGTGCATTATGTTTAGGCATTTACATTTTGAAGGATGCGATGGAGTCCAGGGTAGGCAGGCAGTAACCGTCAGAATGGTTAATCATGACGTGATTTTTCAGATATTGCGCAGAGGGACACAACAAACACAGGCTTCAAAGGCTTGACAAAGAAAAGCCCTCCCAGACTTCTAATGAAAAACAGGATTTAAAGGGGGCAGAGATGTGACGGGAAAGCGAAGTATTAACCATAACCACAGCTTTGTGGTTTGACACGCAAAACAATCAATTAATCCCACATTTAGCTCGTACAAAGAGGGGCCTCATTCACAAACTTTGTAAAAATTTGTTGCCGCAATACGCCCCATGGAGTCAGTAGAAAGGAGAGAGGCAGACGCAACAAGCAGGAACGTTGAAATCGTAAATGTAAAATCATATTATCAAAGCAGTTGAGCGACAGAAGTTCTGAAGATTCAATGATAAAAGCACATTCCTGTACTGGGTCGCTGGTGTTGATTAGAAAACTTGTGATATTTGAATTTATTAACATTTTTGATAAAGAAGGCCGACCCACGACCCCTCCCAGACGGTCTGGTCCAGGCTTAAAATAAACCGGGCTGGGCTTTAAATACAAGAAATTAGGGGAAGTGGTTTCGATAAGAGGAACATCGTTAACATTTTAATAGAGGAAGTGACAGATGAAATGTGGAGTGCCAGAGCAATGGAATGCACCGGCTGCTTATGTTTCTAGGTAATCTGGATCAAGACGAACTCGAGCACCTTCATAACAAATCACAGTTCTTAACAAAACCACCATCGATATCCCCGAGCACGACAAAGAGGTGGAAAAAGTCGGCTTCCGTGGGCTCAGATTTCCGAGCAGAGGTATCATTAGTGTTGACATGCACCTTTATTTTCATGATTGGCAGCGGGAGTGAAGCCAAGACTCTGGGTGTCTCCAGGAAGGTAACGTCTAACCACAGGAAAGAAGTACTTATGTCTAATTAATGAATCTCCAACCGTCTCCTGCTGAGTAGGAGGGGTGAGAGGAGGCAGAGCGGATGGTCACGCAGAGAGCTGCTTTGATTTGATGTGTCTGACTAAAAGATCAGTCAGACTGAAGATTTCAGTCAACAGCTACTGAAAGCAGAACTATAAAAGTCTGAATCCGTGCTGCTAAACTTTATAGTTATTTTCAACATGCTAAATGTTCAAATTAGCACTAAACACATAGCACAGCTGAGGCCAAAAAGTGGTGAAGATCAGATCGGTTATGAAATTATGACCTTCAATTGAATATAGGCGATCACCGTAGTTAGCACAATGCATCCTGCAGGAGACACCAAGCATGTACCAAAGCAGAAATGTGAACTTCATTCCACCAATTGACAAGCTGCTTTTCATGTGGTAGGATTGCTTAATATCATGAGTTCCTCCCAGTTGTCTCAGCTTTCATCGACCCTGCAAACTTCATCGAAGTTCAGCGATGCATACATGTTGATCTCTGTAGCCGAGCTTACTAGCCCACAAGCTCGCAGTGCATTTTGCGTATTCAACAATCAGAGTTTAAAATAAGACTCCATATGTAGCTCTTGGAAAAAGTGACAGCAAAATGTTCCCCTCGCAAATGAAAAGCACTAATAAAAAGAAATATATATTACTTGGTTATGACACATCATTAGTTTATCATTGTGCTCGAAGTTGTAGGAGCAAAACTGCCATCAATCAATATTGGTTCTGTAGTTTTTTTCAAACCATGGAACTTGAAATGTTGCGTTTTACTGTAGATGCTCTGTTTGGTTTAGTTTCAGGGTCAAAAATCACCTGGTTAGGGTTAGGAGAGGATCTTGGATGACTTAAAAATATCTGATTTTGTCGCCATAAACAGTCTGGAAAATGTTCCAACGTCATGAACGACTGTAAAACTACTCGGTTATGTTGGTTGAAATGATCTCGAACAGAGGTCTATGTAAAGTGAACATAATATGATACACATTTTCTAAGATGCACAACTTTAACGTACACATGCAGAACCACAGAAGGGACACATTTTACTCTGGCAGCTGAGCTGGTTGTAGCATCGACCATTATCCTGTGACTGTTTCAGAAACAGTTACATACGCTCACTTTAATAAAACCTATTGACCTTATAGTGTCTCAGCTGTTATATGCTTCCCAACACATTTCTATGATTGATTTCTAGTTCGAGCCCTTTCTGATTGTTTCAACTGCGGCCAAGATTCCATCAGGTCTTGAAGGAAAACTCATTAATATTTTTGTGTTTTTCTTTATAGCCAATATCGTCTTTTGTTTGTACTCCCAGGCAAAACTCCCACCATACTCCACCCAGACTCAGCGTCAGTTTCTTTATTTATTTCATCAGCATTGTGTGCAACAAATTCATTCGACTTCCATTTCTTTGTTTTTCATGTCTGTGTGTGTGTCAGGGCTTTTTCTCTATTACTGAATGCCAAAGTGTCCTTTTGTCAACCAGGATGTGCCCGTTCCCTAACACGACACTTCCATGCTTTATTTTTGCACTAAAGTTGAACTACAGGCACTTCTGCAGCCACGGTGCCCCCAAAGTGACCTTTCAGTCGGCCCAAAGGCCCTGCTGATTGTCTAAATGCCACTCTGTGGCGACCTTTGGCAAAAATGAAACTCTAATCCTGCCAAATCCTGTGAAAAAAAGATATGCTGCTTTTCTTTTGTCAGCACTTTTTTCTTCACACCATATCTGGATCAGAAAAGGAAACACAGTGTTTAACGCGTTTTTTTTTTTTTGGCTTGACAGACAGGAGGGGATTTCAATAGCCTGATTTGATTCGTTCAATTCAAAATGATTCTTACGTAGTTTTCAAAATCTGATAAAGTAAAAGTTATGTTTGCATCAATATCCATAAGGCTTGTAAATGAGCTGGCTCGCTTGCTCAAAGATTTTCGTTTGATTTCCTCATGATTGTAATTTTATACCTTTAGTTTGCAAAGTTTGGAGGACAGTTGTGTTATGTGATGAATCATTATTCAGCGTCTTCTACAGGTGCAGATGACAAACTAGTAAGGCTTCTGAAAAGCCTAGTGAGGTCTGTCTACCTTGGACTTGAAGCTGGCTTACTGACACTACAGGTCAACAGCCTACGAGTTAACCAGCTGCAGCTAATTCTCTATAAAGTCCCACATTCATGGAGGACTGCCAACATCCAAGACAAGGTGTCAGTCTCAGTGCAGAATTACCGTTTATGGAGAAACTTATCAGTTGCCCTGTTGCTATTTCTTCACAGGTCTCTTCTCTGGCACCTTAGCTTTGGGATTCAGTCCTAAACTACTCTCCTTGTTCATCCTTAACAGATCAGAGGGTCCCTACTTTCTAATCCACAGGCGCTTGACATCTTGACGAAGTCCTGTTCTTCCTTGCAAGTTAATTGAAGACTATGTTCACACGCACGGTGCTTAGGCCCAGGCTGAGGGAGCTGTTAGCCAAGGGCTGAGCATAGCCCTTGGCTAAGCATGTGCAGTGTGAAAAGCCCTTATTCAGACTGTTTAATTTTGAACAGAGATTATGGGAACTAATATTACCCTTACAAAGGATACACACATCCATTTATGCAGCCACTTGGGGGTTTGGGTGAGAAAAGAGGACAGAACAGCACCAGAAGTCTGAGGGTGGGCACGAATCAAAGGGGCACTATTACAAGACTTCAATTGTGAAGAAGCTGCAGGCATGTGATTTACATGGAAGAGTTTAGTTAGCCAGGGGTCTGAATCTAGATGTTTTCCTCCCCCCTTTTTCCCCCCAATTCTTTGCCCTTTTCAAAAACATGGCATGTAGGCTACATAGCGTGCATCTGCATCCCTTTAGAAACTACCCAGATGTAATATAGAAAGGAATGATGGGAGGAGCCTCTGTGTCCGCCAACACCTTTGAGCTGGATTGTAAACTGTGCTAGAACGCAGTGATTACAGACAACAGATCATTACATATCCACTGGCGTCCTAAAGTTGGCTTCTTCCGGGTGCTGACTGTGGTGAAAACAGTTGGGACAAATCAACCCTGGTTGAGATGGATTTAAGCAGACTTCTGTGCAAATTCAGAAATAAAAGGGGGACTGGGTTCATGAAAAGCACAAGAAGATTGAGGAAAGAAAAATCACAGAAACACTCGACTAGACTTGAAAGTTTAAAAGGTAACGAGCAAGTCCTTGAATTCTTTTTCGTAAAATAAGAAATGGATATACATGGTCCATTGAAAGGGCTTGAATTCATATACAGTGCAAGAATGAAACACAAAGGGTAAGTTCACCCAAAAATTTAAATTCAGTCATTATACTCAGCCACAAAAAATGTCTAGAGCTTCACAGCGAAACAGTGTTGCAGCGTTCTCCTAAACAACTGAAGTAGATAGAGACTTATTTCAAGACGTAAAAATCGATGGCTCCATTGGAGTGATTCAAATCTGTGGAAGCCCACAACCCTAAATTAATTTGAAAGATGGTATTTACAACTTTTTTCTAAGCCGAAGTCTTGAAACTGTAACTGCTGAGCTATAAGTGTTAGCGTGCATCCCGTCTGAAGTGGATGCAGGAGCTCAGCCCTGCGTT
The DNA here is from genome assembly GCF_900880675.1 of Sparus aurata. Taxonomy (NCBI): domain Eukaryota; kingdom Metazoa; phylum Chordata; class Actinopteri; order Spariformes; family Sparidae; genus Sparus; species Sparus aurata. The sequence continues at coordinate 8,068,368 of NC_044197.1, forward strand.
AAAATCAGTTGTGGGGCTTGTGGACACAGCAGGGTGAGCTGCATGGAGCTATTTTACATATTTTTTAAGTCCCCATCTACTTCAGTTGTTTTGCTGCGAAGCTGCAGAAATGTTTTGTGGGTTACAAAACTTCTGCTGACTTTCCGTCGGCATGAGGGGTGAGTACACACTGACTGGATTTTAATCTTTGGGTTAACAGGCTTTGTTCTGCTGTCGGCACAAGTCTCATATCTCTGTTTTATCGTGTCGGTGGGCTTCCGTAAAGCCTGCCTCTTGTCAGTTTTGTAACAATAGTTAATTGATAGATTCATGTTTCAAACTATGCAATGTTGCGCGCTTGAATTTGAGGGCACTGGGCCTTCAGAAAGTGTGGGAGCCTTGCTTATGACATAAAAGCTCCGGGCCACAACAACAGTATACTGGAAAATAAACTAGTCGTGTTGAGTATTTTTCTCTTCTTATTATACGTGGCTGTGAGCCCACCTGCTTTATTTATCAGTTTTGACGAACGTGGGGCTGCTGGGCAAGTCATATGTTTACAATATAAAGAAAAACCAAATTCTTTTTTGATAAGATCATCCTACAGACAAGAAATAAAGACCAGTTGTCCTGGAGTCAGACTGCTCATCGGTTGTCGCCCGAAACACATGCACAAGTTTTAACATGCCTCAGTTCCCCCATCCCTTCATCTGTGCATCTCCACATCTTATTTATGTAGTTGTGCACAGGCCTGCATGCACCTTTAAGTCACTACCCGTGAATAGCCTGAAGCAACGCTGGGGAGACAACTTTATCAAAACTGACAGCGAGTCATGCTCACTGTGCACTTCGGAGTCTGTTGCCCATTTTGGGCAGGAACAGACTTAGACAAACATTATTTAGCAAGTTGACAGGTATCATGTTCCTACTTCCCTCTTCTGGGTTCCCCGTGCCGCCCCCCCTAACTGTTTTTCCTGTAAACATATCAGAGGAAGTGTTTTTGGACAGAGACACAGTATCAGCTTTGTGTCAGAGGTTTGGTTAGCGCCTCCTGTTATCTGAGCGCAGCATCGACAAAACATTGTAACTTGGCTATCGTGTATTTGTGGGCTGAGATGGCGCTCCAGCTGTAGAGGAAATAAACAACAGGTAGCTTTTGGTGTGTTTACAGCATGTTGAGACTCATGTACGCTTCTCCATATTTATGCGATAGTGGACTACATGTATTTCCTTCTGTAGATGAACATGGACGGGGTGAAAAGAAATGTATTTCTATGATCAGTGTACCGTTAGAGATATATTCAAAAACCTTTCTTCTTTGCTTGCGTTCACATATTCACTAACACTAGCTACTCCGTCTTCATTAAACAGGCACTGGGTTGTTTTGGAGAAGCAATTCAAACTCAGACATTTATATATATATATATTTTTTAGATGTAAATAAGGTCCCCAGAACACTGTTTGAAGCTAGAAAGGTGGCAGGGTCCGCCACATACAAACAAAGTAAAACAATGTGAAGCTCTGTTGTCCCTTTAAAGTCAGTTTATTCAGTTGTGAAAATGAAAATAGTTTTGTTTATTTAGTTTGTTTAGCCATGATTATATTTTCTCCCCCAGCACTACACTGTTCATGTTTAATGTTTGTGGTAAACCATTCAGAGCAACTTGGGAATTATTAAATGTAATTTTCCAGTCAGTCACCGTGCTGAATTTGAGCTGATTTAAAAAAAGGCGAGACTAAAAAGTAGTTTACTTAGTAAAAGAAAAAAAAAAACACACAACTAAAAAAAAAAAACTGTAACAAAATGCTTCCATTGGTGGATTTGCCAACAATCCTATTTTCACATGGTGATCAGACAGAAGAATGGAATGGAAAAATCAATGTGTGATAATTGATGTGTCTTTTACAGGAGGTAATGCTTCGAGGAAGTTAAATTAGAGATTTGGTTTCAGCGTGTGAGCCATTAGAGCCTGTAAGAGTGGTCGGTGGTTATCAAAAACCATCCTGGAAGATATTAAATGACAGAAAGAAATCTATTCAGCCATGAGTTTATGATTCAGAACTGAATGGTGTCGAGATATTTTTACAACAAGCATGTGTTTCACAAATGTACTGCTCGAGGGCCAAAAACTGTGGGATTATGAGGGCATCTCGGCACATAGAACGGGAACTTGTTATTGCAAACTCACTCATAATCGAACACACCGAAGGATACGAGCAGTTCATCAATCCAAGAAGAGTCTAGACCGCAAAGTTTAGCTAAGTGACACATGCATCACCCACCGCATGTTATTTCAGCCACATTTGTTGGGTTATGATTGATTACCTGCGTATCAAATTTTGTTTGTTTAAACAAGCCGGCCATGACATTAATGGCCTCAGGTAAAAAATGGCACAGGAGAACCGTTTGTTGTCTCTTGTTGAACAAGTAGGCCAAACATCACATTAATCACACGGGCTGTTTTGGGTTGGTTTGGACCACACCCGCAGCCAGAGTCATTTGCATGTTTTCAATGTGTCTGTCTGTTTGTAGCCGGCCAACATCACAAGATCATATTAAATTATGCAAACTGCAGAAATGATAAATGTAATATGTGCATTCTTACTGAGCCTGTTTTGAATCAGACCAAAGAAAAAGGCTGCATGTTACATTTGATGGCTTTTAAAGGGGAATTCCATAAATTTTAAACATGAAGGTCGGTTTACCCATTATGTCAAGGCCATTGTCCAATTCGGGGAAAACCAAATCTGACAGCTATTAATTTATAAAATATGTCATTTTATCTTGAAATATGGCCGAACGTCCCTCCAGATTTTTCATCATCAATCGTCTTTTTAGTAGCTGAACAAGCTGGAAGTGGTTATATGTGACTTTAATTTGATTCTCTTACTTTATACACTGCTGGGACAGACATTTGAGCTTCCCAACCTGATCATGACAGGATATTGTGAACGCGGTCTAGTTGTACTACTCAGTAAATATTTGGCGACATCTCGACTGGATCTGAAGGGCGCCACCCGAGGTCTATGAAAATAAGCTACGCTCAAGACTTTGAAAGTAAACCTGTGTGACAGTATGAACTGTTAATGACCCGATCCGTGCAGTTTGAAAAACAAGGGATAGTGTAGACAAGAAGACGCTATCGGGATGTATTATGGGAGAAGTAGTCTGGACATCTTAATAATTCATTTTTATCGTTCTTTGGCAGGTCTCCAGAATTTCATGAAGGCGCAAAAAACCAAATCGCTGTAGTAGCTCTTCAAGGTCTTGTTGACCCTTAAAGCAACATTATGTAGAAACTGGCTAATTTGGGCAACACCACTGTCGTAAATACAACTATGTAACCCATGTTGCAGTAAACATGTACGTGACGCTGTGATCCTTCCCGCTCACTGAAGCTACATAGTGCAGAAACAAGCGTGAAGAGGCTGAGACAGAGACACCATTCACCCTGTTGCAAGACGCTGCACCATCTACATGATGTTGTAGCTGCGATTTTATGGCTAAAAGTTACGTAATGCTGCTTTAACAGTACCGCTCCTCCTTAGAGCAATAACCGTTTGACCCAACTAGAATTTCTATTTTTGCACCTGGGCTTATGTGAGTTAGAGGGTCATTTTTGCCGTGTCCCAGTCCTCGCTTCTGCTCCGCACTGGTTACCTGTGAGCATTGGGATCCATTTCATGAGGATTTAACTGCCTGTTTTTCAGGCCATGAGTGGTCTGGCTCCTGTCAGGGCCCCCAAGCTGTGGGACTCCCTGCCTGAGAATGTGAGGTACGCAAAGCTCAGTATCCCCGTTTAAATCTCCTTTTAAAAGTCACTTTTATTGCATGGCTCTTTCTCACTTTCAATCATTTAGGCCATTATTTGAAAAAGACAAGTTTTGTCTTGTTCATACTTTAACTTCATGGTCTTGTTTGCTTTTGCTAGCCTATACTGGATGTTTTTATTGTGAAGCACTTTGAAACCTTTTTTTTTTTTTTTTTTAAGAGATGCTATATAAATAAAGCTCTCATGGTCATTAAACCACTTAAAATTTAAATTGTATGTTCCTTTGGGAGAAATCTAAATGCCGAAAAAAACCATATGACAAACAGAAACAGATGGAAATAAATGGAAACAGAACATTCAAAAATGGAAGATGAAGGACAAAATGCTCCGTCCTTGTCCTTAAAGGACGGGGCATTTTGTCCTTCATCTTCCATTTTGTTTCCCCATCGAAGATGTGGAGATCACAGCGGGGGAAGAGACCAATTGTGGGCGCTTAAAGGATGTAGTGACCACATAGCAGACTGCAGTAAACAGCAGTTTTTAATTGAAGATCGAAATGCTAATTGCGGCGAACACGTTGCACCATCAGAAAGCATTCATCATGGCTCGCGTGTTTGACAGTCAATGGAAAAATGGGGTCAACTCAGCCGGCCCTGTGAGAGCCCGCGTGGGCCCAGAACATGTCATGTGTGTTATGAGGAAGCTGAAGACAAAGGGTCATTGTGTCTTTGATGAATTAATCCCTGCTAACCCTCTGTAGCAAAATGTAGCAGGTAACATGAATTACGGAGGGCAAATGTAGCTAACATTAGTTTAAAAAATGGAGTCGGCGAACGTAAACCAACAACCCGGCACAACACAGACGTTCCACGGAGCCTCTTCAAACTTAATACATGACTATTTTAATATACTGAGGAACCTTTATTGTAGGCCTAAAATAAAAATATATATTAAAGCTTCTACTTGTAAGATAGCGCTGTAGCTTTGGGTTGGTGACCGACCCGACCTACCAAACTCACAAACAGGAGCTTTAAAATAGCTCATATGTTGTAAAGTTGTTCATTCTTGGATCGTAAACCTTTGTTAACCATTGGCTGTATGACGGTCAAGAGACTTGTTGTACAGAACTGGTAATGTACAGATTTAGAGATCTTCTCTGGACATGTTGGTCATGGAGAAGGTGCTCAGAGACCTGATAGAGCGACTGAACATAAGATTCCACTTTCTCCAAGACTGGACTCCCCGCTAACCTGCAGCTCACCTCCGTCACACCTCTGATATGGTTGTAATTATTTCATTTAATTTATTCTCTGTTTCGTTTATGTATGTATGTATGTATGTATGTATGTATGTATGTATGTATGTATGTATTTATTTATTCATTTGTTCATGCTTCCCTTTGGTGTAAAAAGTTGGTAATTCTTGGCAACATATCGAGCTGGGATGGACGTTTATCTTTGTCTTGATCTGTCAAACTGTCTCTGCGCACAAGCGAACAACAGGTCCCAAACACCTCCCTCTCTCTCTCCCTCTCTCTCTTTCTCTCTCTCTCTCTTTCTCTCTCTCTGTCCCTCTCTCTCCCTCTCTCCACCACTGGCTCATACAAACATGTAGTTGACGCCACAGTCAGTCAGTTGGTCAGTCAGTCAGTCAGAGACACCAGGTCGGGCCGCACCGTCCCCTCTGGCGCGCTCCGGGACAACAGCATGTTTGCAGATAGGCGACGACTGCTGCTGCTGAGCATCTGTGCCTTTAAAGACTTGTAAGTGCGCCTCCGCCAGAGCCCGCAGTCAACTTCCCTCAACTCCGACGCGAGAAGAGTGGAGCTACCTTAACCCATAAAGGCTCACCTTCACAGCTAGACCCATGGAATAATAATTATGGAATACCACTGGATACTGCTGTCTGTCTTTTTACACTTAACCTTCCATCCAGGTAAGACATTTGCGCTTGATGCGCCACTTTACGCACGCAACTTGTTGCAGCTCACTTCTCGGCCGTCTCTTAATGACTGCAGGTATGCAGCCAGTTCCTTTCAGCCCAGTAAGACTAAGATAATCCACATTGTGGTGAAGTTAATTGCTACACTTCGCCCTCATGATGCAATTCTCCACACTTTTCTTTGTTCTGGGAAGCGGTGCAGCGGGAGCTGCGAGAAGCTGCCGATACGACAACCTGAAGTCACTGAAACCTGAGGAGGAAAGTGGATACATCGGCTCATGATCTGGATGCGAGCGCGCTGCTTTAATAATGAATGTTTTATTCAGAGAACAGGGCGCTATTTACAAAAAAAAAAAAAAAAAAAAGTAATTAAAGAGCGGAGGTGAAGTAGGATGATGGATGATGATGGTTTTGATCGCGTTGTGCCTGATGGAAATCTGCAGGTTGATGCGGTTTTCCTCGACGTTGAGCCTAAAATAACCGTCATTATGGAAATATAACAGCAACAGCTTCTGATTCCTGGGAAGCACGCAAACGAGCACCTGGTATATCCAGGAGTGGTTGGCACGCTTACGCAATGACTCGCCTGTTGGGAGATTTTGTAACGTGTGTGTGTGTGTGTATGTGTGCGTGACTGTAACACTGAGAGGTTTACGACGTCTTCCCCGCAGTTTGGTTTGGGTTGTTGTGCTTATTCGCTCTGGGCTTGGATCATGAAAACACACTGAGACCATTTATGGTGAAATCGTCTGTCTGACCGAAGAGGTCAGAGAAGTCCACAATCACTTAATTGTATTATAACTGCAAATATCTCGTCTCGGAATGTTGTTTTTTTATTGGATGGCTATTTTAATGTTTGGTTATTTTACAACCTGCGATCTAAAGTCGACCATGATGGTTTTTTTCTTATCTTTTTCTTATCTTGTCAGGCGTTTGGGATTTTCCCCATTTTCCCCGAGATAACAAATTGCAAATTTATGGAAAGCTGTCGTGCCAGACTACACACACGCGCGCGCGCGCGCGCACACACACACACACCTACACACACACACACACACACACACACACACACAGACTCCTAACAAGTGCTGCTGTTCAACTTTGCGCTCCTCACCCGTGCGTCTGCGGCTGCAGGGCGGCATCAGGTGGACTCGGATCGTTTATGGTGCGCCCATTAGGAGCCGTTAATGTTCACGCCTTGTTGATAGCACCAGGGAATCTGACTGACTGTCACGTCTCCGGGCAGGGTGCGCAGTCTCTGTCATGTGATCCAATGAGGGCACGCCGTGAAGTTTGCCTCGAGCGCCTTTACGCAGGCCACAGACTGAACTTCTGTCGTGTGTTGTCCTCTAAGGTCAGCTCGTTAATTCAGTTTATTCAGTCATGAAAATCAAAAGAGATTTTGTTCATTAAGTTTGTTTAGAAATAATAAAAAACAAAAATCAGTCAATAAAGATCTCTCTGCTCCGACCACACAGTGCACCTTTAAGGATTCATTAAATAAAGACGCATTCAGTAAAACAAAACCTCACATTGAGAACTTGATGCTCCTTTTTATCTCCCTCCTGCCATGTTGACAACCACACATTGATCTTAGATTCCACAGTTGTTAGCCAAATATTTAGGCATGGACGCTCTGCAAACACAAGCGGCCCTCAGCATTACTAACAGTCCCTAAACAGACACATATTTGCATCATGATACATTGTTGTTTGCTGCTCTGTGATTTAGCTGATTGTCACAGAAGAGTCTGTGATGCCGCCACACCCTTTCAGTTCAAGTGGAGCCTGTGGGAATGGGACAAAGGGCGATCTCAAAATATGAAATGTGTCTGGGAGGATGAGAGGGAGCATCTCCGTCCGCCGGTTTCACACTCCTACTGTCGCCTCACCAGTGGGAGCTGCAGCCGCAGCCCTGTTGTGTTTATCACGAGTGGTCTCAATAGAGGAGGTTGAGCGTTGGGTTTGTCAGGAAACCAAACACATTACTCAGTCACTTTCCCCACCACCTGTTTTCACTTGGTGCCGCAGATGAAATCTTTGGGTTGCCCCGTCCACAGTGCGGTCGGTTCACCCTCCAGCTCACACATTGTTTTATTTAATGCCATCAACCGTAAATTTTTCCAAGAAGGGATTTCACGTTTACGATTTAATTTCTTTGGGCGATTACGGATTTCGGTTCAGACGTCAAGAGAAGAGGCTGAGGTTTCTGAGTCTTCTTTACCTGCATTGTGATGATGGTCCAAATTTTATAAGCTCCTTCTGTCATTTCTTAAACAAGCCATCGTACAGGGAGTGTCACATGTATCATTAAAGTTGGAGCTGTGGGTGGAAAATAAGAATGTTTGTGTTTCTTTAACACGGTTGTTTAATCCCAGTAGAGCTCCACAGATGAATCTGATGGGTCACAAGATGTGTCAAGCTCTATTCTTTGCTCTTCATTGGTGCATAGCTCCAACTGTTTTTGTCTGTACACCACCTTGAAACTAAGCAATTACAGAATGATGTAACTCCCTTGTTGAGCTACTCACAGTTCACATTGAGGCCACAATCCATGTCAGAAGGTCACAGATAGCTTCTGCTTTGTTTTTAGGGCTCACGAGCCTTAAATGTTCGGGAGTCACTGCGTTAGCATAACAATACGTAAATGTCGACGCTGTCAAGCATTAATCTTTATATTAAAAGACCTCTCGATCAATTTGGGAATGAGAGCCAGTACAAATCCTGTGTGAACAGGATTTGTACTGGCTCTCATTTGGGAGTCTTCGATCCCGTTGTTTACTTGCGGCTCAGGGATTGTGCCTTTAAGCTGTTCTAATGCACATGGATCTTGTGGGGTTGTAGGTGTTGACACATCGTGACTTCGCAGCGGTGAGAAAATGTTTGCAACATTTCCCTCCAGCAGTGCAACTCAACTCTGTGGTTCTTTATAGTCGGAAAACAACTTTCTCTCACAAATCCTCAGACTTGAAAAGGGGGCACATTTTACGCTCATTTTCATTTTCATAGTTTTAACTTGGGTTACTGCTTTGATATGTGTACAGGCTCTACTGTCAAACAACGCATTCGTTTTCTCACGCTGTCCGGTGCTGCGGCCCTGCTGTCTGAAAACGCTCTGTTGTGGCACCTGTCTCTTTACGAATACCCACTCTCCTCTGATTGGCCCGCTCGCACACACCTGAGCCAGCATCGCTAACAACAAGAGAGCAGCTGTGCTCAATTCTTACGTGCCCATCTAGTCGCTGGACATAACTGGAACTACTGACGAGGCGTTTCGGGAGCAGCGTTTTCTGTGGGATAGAGGAGCTTCTGCAGGTGTTGACTTTGACCTTTTTAGTTTTCAAGATCTTTTAAATGCACAAGAATCTATGTAAATATTTCACTGCCAGAAAGGAGAAAAACAGAAAAGCACAATAGGTCTCCTTTAAACCAAATTCCAACCGTCACGACTTTAAATTGCAACTCATTTTCTCAGTGAGCGTAATTATCAGCAATGTGGCCGTGATCGTGCATAATCGTTTCCTCCAAAGTGTGGTCAAAATGGGGCTACCTGGCAGCGTTTAGAGTCAACTTGGCTGATCATATGTTGTCATTTAACAGTGGGGGAATCGGGATGTTTGGGGAGCAGGGGATAGATTGTTTTTCCAAGTGGACGGTCAGTTTTTCTCCAGTGGCGTGTTAGATACGCAGTTGATTTCTCTCTCTATCCCATCGCAGGCAACACCAAGCCCACCATCACCCCTGCCGGCCCCCACATTGTCGTCTCGCTCGGCGCACCCTTGGAGCTGCGCTGCCAGGGTGTGAAGGCGATGCAGTGGCAGCGGGAGGAGCGGCCGAAGGTGCGGGGAGAGAAAAAGGTGGACGGGATGTCCACGCTGCACATCCCCAGGGCTCAGCCACTTCACATGGGCCGCTACATCTGCCTGGAGGAGAGCTCCCAGGAGACAGCCTCCGTTTACGTCTATGTGAAAGGTAGATGAAAGAAACCTTCTTTTGATTCTAACTGTCTTGTTTTGCATGAATGTGCAAATCAATTTGACTAAACTGTAACTGGAGAGCAGAAAGAGAAGAGGAATCTAGATCAAGTGTAAACAGACTGCAGGGAAGAGCAGAGGAAATGTGCTGCAGTGACAGGGAGCAGTGTGTGTGGGCGTGTTTGCAGAGAAAGGTGTTTGTAACTTTGCCCGGGACAGGTACAGTAGATACTGTTGCTATTTATTGAGTGCATGACTGCTGAGCTCTACTGTATTTCCTCCTCTGTGTGACTCCACATCCCCTTGGCCAGCTGCCATCTCTGCAGGCTTTTATCATGAGCTGATCACAATCCACACATCTACATTTGAGCCAACAAGCTCTTTTTACATGAGAGGCTCAGATGTGGCATTATTGGAAGCTCATCCTGTTCCTCATCCTGCTGATGAACCTGTGCTTTGGTTAATGTGATTGGATTGATCAAGATTTCACGACGTGCTGCCTCCGTAGGTTGATATCACAGTTGAGATAGTTAAAGCTTGGATGGAACAGCCACAGCCAAATTATCAGTTTGGCAGATCTGTCTTTGTGCCTGCTAAGTCTACGAATTTGGAAGATTTCAATTTTGGTTTGATTTGGCGACACAATTGGTTACCGTGGCAACAGCAAGCAGAAATACAACAGAAGTAGAGAGGAACTGCTGTATCAGTTCACAGTGCAGTCATATAAAACCCACATTGTGGTGATGTGTTGTCAAATGTGTTGAAGATGCATTTTGATGAATGATTGCGGTCAGATACATTATGTTTCTTGCGACTGCTTGACAATAAAAACAATTAAACACTTTTAATGTGAAGCAGCAGCGTAGGAAATGTTCACTTTGTAGTAACTTGGTGCAGCTCTGTAGAGAGAGTGAACAGCAAACAGAGAGGCTTTCATCAGTAAGTGTGCTGCCAGTCACCAATTTTTATGCAAATAATCAATTTATTCTTATCAAAAATAAGAGAGGAAATGCGGAAAATTTGCAGAAAAATGTATCGATAACCAAATTAAATGCAACAAATTTCATTTGAAACAGACATCATGAAAAAATCATGATATACATGAAGCATGTGGATCTTAATAGCAGACGTCCGTCTTCTTCATGTCTCTTTAAGACTTGAAGAAGATAAATATACGATATCCAGTATATACAAATAAAGGAAGTTTTAAGAAATATATTTCAGAAATGTATTTCTACTCTCTAATAGAATCTTTTATCTCCTCAAGACTATTTTTTTGTTTCAAAGCACTATTACTCATTTAACTGTAGTTACAGTGTGTTGCGAGGCACATATCTTTTCCTTCTCTATTTCCATTAGTACTTATACTATATATGTATAGTAGTAAGATATAAATATAGATAGCAAAGATTACAACATATGTATATATATATATATATATATATATATATATATATATATATATATATATATATATATATATATATATATTACAACATATATATATATATACAACATATATATATATAGCACTCATCCACAGTGTGATATGTATGATTCTGGATGGAGCAAATGTAACGTTTGAGATTTCTTCCAAAGGGATCGATAAAGTGATTCTAATTCTGGGATTTATACAGTATTTTAAATGGAACAGATATATACAGATATTTCAATTTAAGACAAAAGTCTCAAAAGTGCCCTTTTTACCCTGAAGGGATAAAAAGATTGCTACAACAATATAGCTCTATAAAACCACCGCAGTTCTGAGTAAAATCTAGGAAACATATGAACAATTATACTTTTATTCATTCCCTGATAATATCTGTGATGACTTTAGTAGCGCCCACTGACCTGGCAGCTAAACGCCTTTGAAAAAGAAAGACTCTGTATGTTACTCTTATAAAGTCCTCCCACTCTCACATTTTCTGTCACAAATGAGGGCAATGTTGGTGTTTGTTACGCCGCTAATGCACAGCCTCTTCTGGCTACTCCACCTCTCCTGTCCCCAAACCTGTCTTTGCAAGGTGCACTTAGCAGCAGTTTGTTTCTTAACTCACCTGAGCAATGAATCACCAAAATCATTGAAAACGTTTATAAAGTTGTTGTTTTTTTAAATCATTACTGCGGGTGTAGCTTAATTAGCCATGCAGCTTGCAGCTCTTAGCTGAGTTTGCTGACTGGCAGCTCGGGGTACTCTGGCAGCCTGGGACCAAACACAACTTTTAAGACAGACAGAGGCCAGTTTGGCGACAGGGAATTAAATTAAACAATTAAAAGGGTGTATGCAGTGGCTCTGACAGGACTCTGACTCAGAGAAGGAAAACATAGCGTGTTCAGGCGAAGGAAGACATGAAGTGTGAGAGGTGTGAGACAGAGGTCGGGTGTCATCCGCCCTGTGTCGGCGTCGTCAACACCCTGGACGGGCTGGGTCTAGCTTGTTCGCATGCCAACTGCAGTAGACAACTCTGAAACACAATACATGGACGCTTTTGACATGACGTCAACACTGTTATTTCTTCACATTCTGATGAGTAGTTAATTATTTTATATTGTAAAGCTTAAACCCTTACGTATTGCTCCTTTAACGAAAACTAGCCCCACCAGCTGTTTATCTTAACAGAGTAGCCCATCACACTGTCACTTATGAAGCAAGCAACTCGTAGTGATCATGTTATCATATTTTTCTTGGCAGATCCCGACAATCCTTTCAGAAAACCAATGGTGTTCAAAATCCTCACCCGAGAGGGTGACGCCGCTTCCATCCCCTGCCTGGCAACTGATCCGAGTCTGGACAACCTGAGCCTGGAAACATGTTCCAGTAGAGCTCTGGCCTCTGGTCTCCAGTTTTCTGCAAGCCTGAAGCAAGGCATCATCATCCACAACACACAAAAGGCCTACGAGGGTTGCTATGTGTGCACAGGGAGACTGAGGGAAGAGCGAGTCCGATCACATGACTATTTCCTGACAGTGAAACCAGGTAAAGGGCTATAAATACATGTGGGTGTGTGCGTTCTTGCTCCCTAACACACATCAACACTGAGTCACATTTGTTTTTCTTTCTTTTCAGTGCCCGTCGCTCCTCCTGTGATTGAGATGCAGGCACCCAAAAGAGTGATTCTTACCCGGGGTGAGGAGCTCTCCCTCACGTGCAACACAACCAACGTCAACGGAGATATCAACCTAAAGTGGGTCACCCCACCTGGCTCGGTGAGACTCTTCTGCCTTTGCTTTGCTGTGCGCTGCGCTGCTGGCGGCTGATTAATTAGAAAATGCTGCACATGTAGTCGCAAGTGTTGTTGGTTTTAAGATATTAAAGGGCTTTGATCAGACTTAAAGGAGACTTATTATGCTTTTTCGTTTTTTAAACCTTTCCATCAGTGTTTCTTAAAGTCCGCACCAGCAGCAGCTCCTCTGTCCCACAGAAAACACTGCTCCTGAAACGCCTCATCACTATTCCCGCCTTTAATTCTGTGATTCTGTGACATCACGCCGCATCATCATGTCACACATTTGCATTATAAATGGCTAGAGGCTGGTTTAGCACGTAAGTAGTATTACGTGTAGTATTCTAATATTCTGGTAATGACCCAAAATTTAATTATAAACTGGAAATGAGCACAATACGTCTCCTTCAAAGTTGGGAAGAGTCAACCACAAAATATCAGCTCTCACTGAGATCACTGCCCACAACCAGCAGGGTTTTCTTTTAATCTATTGTAAAATATATATATATATATATATATATATATATATATATATATATACACACATATATATGCTTAAATGTCCAATTTGTGAATCAAAGAATTCAAAAGACTCCAAATGATAATTACCTGGCAGTTGTATTGAATCCTCTTCAAAAAAACTTGTCATACTTATTTGATTTTTTTTGTTTTGTTTTTAATTAGTATTCAGTTATTTCCAAAATGAGTGGTCTATTCTTCTATTTGGTTTCCTTCCTTTGCACCTGGTATCAGTGGTTATCTGTTCACATGAATGACATTAGCCATGTTTACATAAAATATCAAGCGAATCTTAAGTGAACTTTAATTGAGAGATATCAAAATGAGAATCTGGTGCGTTTCCATTAACTGTTTTGGCGTAATTCCATCAGAGCGTGACGCTGTGTCGGCCACATGGCTATGTGACGCGTTGATATGGAAGTAAAAGGAGGCTTGAGGTAAACAACCCATGAAACAAAATGAAGAGGGGTCTTCAGGAATTACTTACGATGAGGCAAGTTGTAATTGTTCTTGCAGTCAGCTGATGCAAATGATTGCACGGAAACAGCTGATCAGTCACGTGTGTTGAAGGTTAAAGCTAAAGCGAGCGAGAATCAAGAATTCCCGTTTCCATAAAATGGAACAATCCCTCGATCCATCGTCATCATTGTTCCGACTCTATCCTCTATCCAAACGCGATATACTTCAAAATGCGTATGAAAATGCTTTATGGAAACATGGCTAATAAAAGGGGTCAAAGTTCATGCTGTCTAAGCTTCAGGATCTCCGTTCTGTGTGTACAATGTGGACGACCGCGCGAGCGTGTGTGTGTGTGTGTGTGTGTACTCGCATGCAGGCAGTTGTGTGTCTGTGTCAGTGTCTGTGTGCCTGGCGAGGATAGACACGCAGACGGGGTTAATCTCTAGAGATCTCTGGGCGTTGACAGGGTGCCGTCTGGTATCCACAGCAACCACCAAAGGTTGACGCTACCTCACATATCCAGACGGAGCACTTCACCCGCGTGCGCATCGCAACACTGTACATCGAGGCGGTCCAGCATCAAGATGCCGGGAGGTACCAGTGCGAAGCTGAGAACGAGAAAGGGGTCAGCACGCAGTCGGTGTGGCTCGATGTTTATGGTGAGTGTGCCAAGAGATCTGCTGCCAGTCAAAGCTGCAGTGTGTTACTTGACTTACTTCTTTTAAGCTGTGTAAAACTTAAATCAATGAAGTGTTTCCTCTTGGTCCCAAAAACAACATACTGCACCTTTAAGTCTCTGCCAGAATGTGAAGTAGTGTATTCCCCAAAATCTCAAGCATTCTCTGAAGGCACATGTGGTGTGATTCAGTTTGTGTCGTCTTGCCACTTTTCTTTGGAAGTGCATGCGTTGACTTGCCTGTAAGTCTCCAGACGAAATATAAATATGAAACAGGAATATTGATACACTTGCAAGCCTTGTGACATTATGTTATCTCGTTTCCTTGTTTTGTTTTTTTTTTTTCTTCCCAGAAAAAGGATTCATCAACCTAACACCCACAAGCAACAGAACCATCCAGGTCCGTTCAGGTGAGAGTTTGACCCTGAGAGTCGACATGGAGGCTTATCCCAAGCCGCACACTTTCTCCTGGAGCTTAATGGACCAAGGGCTGAGGAACACCACCGACCATGTCATCACCACACACAGCCACGAGTACAGGTGAAACAACACACACTTGCCTCGCGCCCCCCAGTTTTACCACCTAGATGAAAATGCTCATTAACCTTTGTCCAGTGGAATTTAACACCTTTGGTTTGGCTGCAGGTCGGCAGAGGCGCTGATGCAGCCAACCGCTGCACTTGTCACAGCTGCCTGAGAAAGTTGTAATTCAAAAAATGCCTCGAGGGTTCTAGTGAAACGGGAACGAGAGACGTCCTTTCAGGGGAAAAGAAACCACGAAAATCTGCAGAATTGTTTATGCCCTTTTTAATTATCTTAGACATCAATAACGCCATATCAACTGCGAGAAAAACATGTAGCCTATTGTTGTAGCCTGGAGGATAATTGGAAATGATTTGCATGTGCACACTCTCATAAAACAGATGTGCACGGGAACACAACAAGACTAGTTGTAATCTAAAAAGCAAATATGTGAGCAGTTGTTTCTCAGGCAGCATTGGCATGAATGAAGGATAATCTGATCTTTCCTTTTATTGCGCAATTTAAACTGAACACACTTTTACAGATACTTGTTTTTCAATTTGCCGAATTCATTCATGCTTAAGATTCAGTATGGTAAATTATTTTAGGTACACCAGTGAGCTGAGGCTGGTGCGACTCCAAACGTCAGAGAGTGGAGTTTACACCTTTCAAGCCTCCAACGGAAACGCATCAGTAAACCAGACCTTTACCATCTTTGTGATCAGTAAGTTGTGATTGTTTTTTAAAGGTTTCTTGGTCCCTTAAGCCACATCATGAATTGCACTGCCCCATCTTGCATTAATATTGAGTAGCTCCCACATGAGGGAAAAGGTGAAATGACCTTTGTGTGAAATGAGTTTTGCTCTGCAGCTCACTGCTCAGACTGCACTATGGTTCAATACAACTGAATACAAAACTCTCTCTGCTTGTTGTTTTTCTCTCACCTGACATATTCTGACATTATCTTGTGTCTGTTAGGTAAACCTGAGATTGTGTTTCATGACGGCCCAGTGGATGGACAGGTACGCTGTGTGGCAGGAGGTTTCCCCGCTCCTCGGATCACCTGGTACTACTGTGAACAGATGTATGCCAGGTGAGATATTCAAAGGAGACATATCATGTTTATGTTTAGGTGCCTTATTTTTATTCTGGGTTGCTACTAGAATAGGTTTACATGATCACAAATCACATCAGTTTTCTTATTCTGGCTGCAGCACCGTATTCATGCTCTGTCTGAAACGCTCTGTTTTACCTCCTGTCTCTTTAAGCCCGCCCCCAAAATACCCAGTCTCTTCTGATTGGTCAGCTCACACACGCCTGAGCTAGCACATCCAACAACAACAGAGCGGCTGTGCTAAGTTAATTCTCGCATATCAAACTAGCCTCTAGGCATAAATGATACAAATGTGTCACTCTGTGACTTAGTGTGATGTCACAGAATTAAAGGTGAGACTACTGACGAGGCGTTTCAGGAGCAGTGTTTTCTGTGGGAGAGAGGAGCTTCTGTTTATGCGGACTTATAATAAGTGCACTCAACTTTTGAACTGCAGCCTGATGTAATTACAATGAGTGGAACCGAACTGAATTAACAAACCCTCTTCATTTCATGACTGAACAAACAAACAGACCTTAAAGGACAACGCAATTTCATACTGTTTTACTCTGTTTATATTTGGCGGACCCTGCCACCTCTCTAGCTTCAAACAGTGTTCTGGGGACCTTATTTTCCTCTGAGAACAGCTTGTTTATTCAATTACGGAAAAATAGTATTTCTGCATTTGTATTATCACCTCATTAATATTGTAAATATCAACTTTATGAGTTTCTGAAATTCTTTTTCCAAAACTACGCAGTGCTCTTTTACGATCGGCACTTCATTTGTAGCTTCACCTTCAAACTTTCACCGACACATGTGAAGTGCATCTTGAGGGTCCTAAAGGTCAAACTAAAGACACGTTGGATAGAGTCGGAACAATGATGACGATGAACGAGGGATTGTGAGATTTGAAGGGGCTGACTTGTGATTGGTTGACAGTGAGAACATGACCCCCCCATGTGACAGGGGGATTGGAACGCATTAACTTGTGATTGGTGGGAGCGCGGGTATCTGCCCGGATACAACTGGCCACCGCTCGTCTCGTGTCAAACGTAAAGTGTGTCGAAGGAGGGGCACCTGGTTGCTGTAGCAACGCCAATCCCGAGCAGCACAGGCGATGCATCATAAGTGATTATCCAAACTTTGATTATAATTAAATCCAGTTAATGCTCATTAGATGCAGGCACGCAACTGTTTGAACAGGAAGTAAGTGACCTGAGCGAACCTATGACAGGAGCGGTGGAGTGAAACACGGAGCCGCTGTTACAATTTTCACTTTGATTTCATGAGCGCAGAAGGAATTCCCCGCATCCTTCTCACCTCTACTGAAACTAACTGCCGGCAATGTTCTGAAACATATGGAGCGTCTTTCTGTTGGTCCTGTTTAGTGTGTAAAGTTATTCAACCACAGACAAGTTTTTCCAAGGATCGGGAAAGGAATGTGTGTCTTGTTTTCAGAGATTTAGAGGGAGACAAGTGACCTGACAAGTGACAATTGCTGAAAAGCTCCGTGATCCCGTCAGCCTTTTGTCAACAGTATATAATCTTCTGCCTTCAGGTGCTCCCAACAGGTGAATGCCACCGTGGAGGAGCAGAACGTCATCACCGTCACACTGGTCAGCCCAAGGTTCGGGAAGACGGAGGTAGAGAGTCGGGTGAATGTCAGCAGGGGACGGTTCAGTACTCTGGAGTGTGTGGCGACGGTGGAGGGCGAGCAGGCCTACACCCTCTTTTCTATCAGTGGTGAGGGTCCCAACGCAGTGAAGAGGGGGGAGGCGCCTGTCGCTCTCATGTTTTGTTGCTGAACTGGTGTAATCCTCTGCAAGTGCTCACCTTCACATTAGAATGAAGCGCACTACAGAGGCTGGAACAGACGTGGTCGTAAATCTTTCTCCACCTTCCATTAAAACTTCACAATCACGGTTACATTTTCTCCCTCTGTGGACTCAGAAACAAAGTTATCACAGCAGCTGTAGACCCCCGAACACACTGGATTTAATCCTCAACTCCAAATATTTACTAAAAGCACAATTCGGCCGAGGATTAACCCATAAACTTGGTCTTACAACTAGTCTGTCCCTCTATAATCTGTTAGGTAAACATTAGCGAGGAGAGATACCTCGGACGTGATAAGATGTTGTCGCTCACAGATAGGAATTAGCCCCCAGTCCCTTGTTTACTTTGTGACTCCAAATCCGCCCTGTTATAACGGCTTCCCCATCTGCTGCACTCTGTCCTCAAAGTGGTGCCAGTGCAGGAACTGAAAGCACAGCAAAGTTGCCTGAGCCCGGGGGGACCTGGGGTTTATGCAGGACTCAGGGGGGCTCACTGTGGCTACAGCGGGTATGTGGGCGAGCATTATGATGATGGAGGAGAGTGTCTGTGGCCTGGCAGGACAGGCCTCAGGGAGTGTGTGCCCAGGATTTTTCTTTTTTTTCTTTTTTTTTTTTGCGCTTCAACAGAGTAGCAGCAGACCAGGCGGAGGCGCTGAGAGTGTGGAGCGCAGTAGGAGTCTTTGGCGGTGCTGGGCATTCTGGGGCTGTGGGAGGCTTGGAGGTGTCAGTGAGCTGCAGCAGCAGAGAATACACAGGGCTTTAGAAACCACTGACAGGTTTACAGGGGATTAGTTCCTGCAGACTCTGCATTCTCAGATTTGAAGTGGAGAGAAAGCTTCTTATCTCTAAAGAGCTTATTACACCCCACTGTACAGAGGAGCAAAACAATAAGGCATCACAAACAGACAGACACAAAAGAACAGAGCCCTGATTACAAATAATTACTCAGCGCCACAGCTGTAAAAGCAACAACAATGCAGCAAAATTAGGCATAATCAAAGCTGATTGGAGGCGGTTAAACAAAATAAAGTGCAGAATGTGCAAACAAAACGAGAAGTCTGACAGAATGTAGACATATATAATTGGATTAGTTTGCTGTGATTTGACCAGAGTGGGCTTCACTGTGACTTAGCCTTCCACGGCTTACCTTAATGCCCCCGTGCAATGTCATTTAGAGTGTAAACATGACAAACCACTGACTCTGTCTTTGCTGCTTCTCTTGTGTCTAACATGATCGTATCTGTGTTCCCGCAGAGAGGACTGTTCCTCATGATCTGTTCACCCCTCTGCTAATTGGCTCTGTATCAGCAGCAGGCATCCTCTGCCTCGTCCTTATCATGCTCTTCTACAAGTACATGCAGGTAAAACGCCGCTGCTCCTTCTCCTGCATGGCACAACCTATTTCATCGTTAAGTGAGTGCAGCATGTTAAAACCCTGTGTTTTGCTCTCTTTATTTGCCTGCATCCGTGACAGAAACCAAAATACCAGATCCAGTGGAAGGTTATCGAGGGCATCCATGGCAACAACTATGTGTACATTGACCCCACCCAGCTACCGTACGATCACCAGTGGGAGTTTCCGCGAAACAACTTGCGTTTTGGTGAGCGCCCTGCACACCTCTATCAAAATCATCTGCAGCGTGTGCCTCCATGATATCATGTTATCTCTGGATCACTGAGATGCACGTCCTGGTTTTCATGTCTTAGGTGTAAATCAGAGTAATATGAGAGAAATGGTGGTTTGTGCCAGTAATAGAGCCTCACAGGGCGGTCTGCATTACATCACCACAGCACCCGTAGGCGCTTTCACGCTGATTGACAGACACTATGTTTTCTGTGTATATGGACAGAGCATTACGGTTTTAAGCCACGTCTATGGTCATTACAGACCAACCAGTTCCACAGCTCATTAATGATGAAACCCCACTCCCTCACTGCAAACACAATATTGTTGACATATTCTGGGTGCCGTTTTTAACAAACCTCCTCAAACAGGATCCTGCGTGTCCTGGTGCCTGCTTACACAGCCTGGGGGCTAAGACTGGTGTTGTCCTAGGAACGCTGGCATGCTGGCTCGGAGCCAGTTTTGTGGGAGGGAAGCAGGATGGGGAATAACAGTTTTGGGTCTGTCGTCTCATCTGCAGGGAAGACGCTGGGATCTGGAGCGTTTGGGAAAGTGGTGGAAGCCACCGCATATGGACTCTCCAAAGCAGATTCCGTCATGACGGTGGCTGTGAAAATGCTCAAATGTAAGCGCCGTCATCACACTTGCAAATGAAGTGGAATAAAGACAGCTTGGCTATTTTGACAGACAAATGAGCATAGTGACTTTGCACTTTTAAAGGATAAGACCACCAATTTTACATGTTAAAGTGTGTCAACAGGGTTGGATAGTAGTACTGTATGTTAAGTATAAAGCCTTTTGCGGCTCCAGAGGAAGCTGCATGTAATCTGATACATTGCCCCCAGTGATGTCTCTCAGTTGTATTGTGGTTAATGTGGGCAGCAGGTTTCAAAAAAGGTAGAAGAATGCATGGAATAAAAAATACTAGATAACAGATAATCATTTGGTTTGAACTGTCGGTACTGAGCACAACACTGTCATAGGAGTGCTCTCAGACCAGTGGACAGCTGTTCAAAACCTGGCACCTACATTACCCACAATGCAACTTAGCCACTGAGTGACATCACTGGAGGAAAATTATTTATTTATTCACATTTTTTTTGATAATTTTGATTAATTTTCAAATGCTTTCAACTAAAATTCCTTTTTTATTGCAACGTTATTATAAGCAGTAGACCTGTAAACACATTCTAATGTGTGACTTGGTGGAGTTACCCTTTAATAAGTAGTCACAAATAAATGATTTGCCTGTAGGTGTTTGAGCAGGTTTTATTGTATTGCTTTGCACAGTACCTTTTATTTTAATTAGCCTCCAGCACCCGAAGTGTAATCATAGAGCTCAGTTCACTCCCTGTGCGCATGCTGATTATCTTCCAATTTTTTCTTTACGCACAGCAAGCGCTCATTCCACAGAGAAAGAGGCACTGATGTCGGAGCTGAAAGTCCTCAGTTACTTGGGAAACCACATGAACATTGTCAACCTGCTGGGAGCCTGCACTGTTGGAGGTGCGGAAGCCATTTTGTCCTCAGTTATCACTTAAAGGCTGTGGAGTGAAAAGAGACTTGTTTTTTGTTTTTTTGTTGTAGTGCTTTATTTCACCAAATAACTCTGCTTTTTACAAAATCTCATCTGTCGTTGTCTTCAGGCCCCACGCTGGTGATCACAGAGTACTGCTGCTTCGGAGACCTCCTCAACTTTCTGCGCCGAAAGAGGGAATCCTTCATGTGTTTCAAGCCTGAAGAAGACTGCTACTACCACAACGTCATGCCGCAAAGGGACGCAGCCGGGTCAGGTTCTTTTTTGTGTGTAAAGAGAGGGTTATTGTGTGTGGAGGAGACAAGAGAATACTAGTATTTACTATCCAGAACGTGCGTAGGATGAGGGTATTTGGACAGCAGTGTGCCTGTGTGTGGCTGTGCTCAGCTGAGACCAGACTGCTCCTTTCCTCTTCACAGTGACAGCTTGAATGGCTACATGACCATGAGGCCTTCTGCTGCTGGCAACCTGCCGCTGAGCTCATCTGAGAAGAGGCGCTCACTACGCAAAGGCAAGAGTGCCAGCCATTCATCAAATTTTCTCAGTCTCAAAATACACAGAAAAGCAAATTGAAGCAAGACTTGCACCACTAGAGAAAAAGCAATCATCATACTGTTTGTCTTCCCAGGTGGCTCCTACGTCGAGGCGGATACGGAGAGTGCGATGTTTGACGAGGACGGCCTCTCTCTGGACACCGAGGACCTGCTCAGCTTCTCGTACCAAGTGGCCAAAGGCATGGAGTTCTTGGCCTCCAAAAATGTGAGCGTCGCACAGCATAGATCACACTTGATTTTTAGGATGAAACTCTGATGTGAATTTCCACAAAATGCAGAGCACGGATCGTGTTTCAACGGCCGCTGAAGTAAACAGATCTAAAACGCGTGTCGGAGCATGCTGTTGAAAAATGTATTAGTCGAGGAGGCAGGATCCTGTGGCCACTGAGCTCATGTGTCAGTGTCAGCGGTGGTGTGTTACAGATTCAAGTGTGGAAACTCCAGACCAAACTGCATTCGAAATAGCACTTCATTCACGACTGATGTTATATTATTGATTAGGCATGTATATAACATGTATCATTAGATATTAAAGGCAGCGGTGCGTTTGTTTTTCAGTGTATCCACAGAGACCTGGCTGCCAGAAATATCCTCCTGACTCAAGGCAGAGTGGCAAAGATCTGTGATTTTGGCTTGGCTCGAGACATCACCACGGACTCCAATTATGTGGTAAAAGGCAACGTAAGTCTGCGCTACAGATGTGCCAACCTTGTCTTAAATCAAACCCTGAGGTACAGTTTTCTGGTTTGGAAATGTCAAACCACCCAGTTTGTAAGATAATAAATCAGTTGGCTGGTCGACCCTGCAGAGTCTTTACCAGTCAGAGTTACAGTTTAAGCCGGAATTTTTTTTTCTTTTTTTTTTCTTCACCACTGTGTGTGTTGAGATGATTCATCCAATGAATAAACAAAAATATCTGGTCAAAGACAAACAGTCTGATCGTGAAGGCGTGTTACAACACATGTTCAATACCAAAGAGCAAATCCAGTTGCCTTTCTGGGAAATGTTTGGATAACGTTACATCTGCTAAAGCGATGCGTCAGTGTGCTACCAGTAAGTGCCTCGTCATAGAAGTGTTTGCAAAGTGTCACATTTACACCTGCACAGTGGCAGGTGCAGCTGTTGATGATGTAACTGACCCAACTGACAAAGTTAACGTTGGCCTGCTAACATGAAGAGTAAAAGAGACTACAGTTGCTTCTGATGTGACACTTGAATTAAGTGTTGTTTAACAGCAGTGTAAACTGTTAAATTACAGCAAAACAACAATATTGACTGAATGATGTTAGCTAGGGTTAGCTTGCTCAGAGATTCCCCACTCCCTCTAAAGTTTGTGAAAATGCCGACTCTGACACACATCATGTGTTTCTGGATATACGAACAAGTAAAGAATAGGTCAGATACCCAGACTTTACCGGCTTGTAATGGTGCTTGTTAGTTATATTGTTTATTTCTTTTAACCGGAAAACACTACAGATCTTTACTAGCAAACAAATGAACACATCAGTAAATGACAGTCAGTTTTAAAGAATTGGCCATCTGTCGAATTCATACTCAAATAATATTGGGGGCAGCATATTGCTTGAGTCACCGCTA
Organism: Sparus aurata; assembly: GCF_900880675.1. Classification (NCBI taxonomy): domain Eukaryota; kingdom Metazoa; phylum Chordata; class Actinopteri; order Spariformes; family Sparidae; genus Sparus; species Sparus aurata. Next base: position 8,091,676 of record NC_044197.1, read on the forward strand.
ACAGCTGCTGACTGTGGCTGCTGCTAGTTAGTTAGCCGTGCAGCTAGCGGTCCAGACAGTTATTGCGGCTCGAGGCAGGAAAGTAATTTTTCTAAACGACTAATTTCATGACTCATTTTGACGTATATGTGACAAGCGATGAGCAGACTGCAATCGGTCACATGTCTATGATGAGTGTATTTCCATTTTTTCTTATGTGTAAGGTATCATACTGTATGAGTCTTGTTTTGAGATCCCCAGGCAAAAAATGTGCATACCTGACCCTGGGTAAAGTCTGTTCATGTAGGAGTCGTCAGTCACAAACCTCTTTTAATGATGTCAACTTTCCGTCACCTCACCGAGTGTTGTTCTTTCAGGCCCGTCTGCCAGTGAAGTGGATGTCTCCAGAAAGTATCTTTGAGTGTGTGTACACGTTTGAGAGTGACGTGTGGTCCTACGGCATCCTGCTTTGGGAAATCTTTTCACTAGGTAAGTCTATGAATCATTGTGTGCGTTCATACATGCCTGCATGTGTGTGTGTCTTTTATTTGGCTATCTGTGTGTTTTCTGCATAAATGTAACTAAATCGCCCTGCTGAATGTAGGAAACAGTCCATATCCCGGTATGCCCGTGGACGCCAAGTTCTACAAACTAATAAAAGAAGGATACAGAATGGATGCTCCGGAGTTCGCACCCAGTGAAATGTGAGTTGTCATTCTGGTAAATTATGACTGCAGGTAAGAACTGCTGATGTGAGTTGGAAAGACGGAGGAGATGAGACGATGAGGAATGCAGTTTGGGGAATTTCAACCACTCTCATCCTGTTGCATTTGGCATTTATCTGCGGAACAAAAACAGACATGTTCAAACTTTTAAGTGTCTTTTGAGAAAAGCAGTACACACCCACAAATCAAGAAAGGGTGTGTGGTAAGTGTAGATAAACAAAAGTGTGTGTGTTTGTGTGTTTGTATGCCGCTGTGCAGGTATCAGATTATGAGGTCCTGCTGGGATCCTGACCCCTTCAACAGACCCCCCTTCAGGAAGGTCGTGGAAAGGATTGAACAGCAGCTGTCGGATGCCACTAAGCATGTAGGTTGCACCGCTTTGATATTATTTACTTCAACGACAAAAGGTTTGACATTCCATTCCGTAAAAATAATGAAGCGATAAGGTTTCACAGGCCGCTCAGCAGGATTGTGAGGTCGTGAAATAAGAGCGATTCCACGGTAAACAGCTCATATGGTTCATGTGAGGCCTTTGGCAAAGGCAGCAACAAAAAATGTGTGATAATGCTAACCGCTAAACCAAGACTAATGGACCCCAGGCTTATTTCATTGGCTGAAAGCTAATGTGACATGGTTCATGTAACGGCAATTGAGTTCATGTGACCCAATTTTTAAGCACAAAGAAAATACAAAAAAAAGGATGCTAACGCTAACCGCTAAACCAACACTAATGCATACCAGGCTAATGTTAACTCTGAAATCATCTTAAAAAGTGTCTGATTCTTTATCTTTTTATAGCTGCAGGCTAGGTGTTTAATGTAAGACTGTGTAAAACAGTTTTCAAAGTCACCTTCACAGTGTCACACATGATTTAGGTGAGGGCCTCCCAGCGTGAGCCAATGTGTCTAAACCCTCACCCATACATTGTTGCTTAACCGTCAAACCCCTGCAGCTTTAACAGTTTTCCATGAGCTTCAAAGGGACGTGTGGACATTTCTAGAGGCTTCACTTATTTGTTTTCTTGCTGAGAGTGAGATCAATAGACATTCAATACCACCCTCATGTTTGATCAAAATATGACTGAAACGTTGAAGCTGCAGCCAGGAGGTTGTTAACCAGCCCGGTTCCTGCCAAAGCACAAAAAAAAAACTGAATACACAACAAGACGTGGTTTTAAGGGATTATCGGCTGGACTTTCCGAAGCCACAAATTTCATTTAGGGTTTGTGTGCGCATGAAACAAGATATAACAGGTCAGAGAGCTGGTAGGTGAATTCGTTTTTCTTTGCTACACTGGCGTGGCTCAGAGGATGTCACTGTCAGTATGTCAGCCCACCCACTTTGATCCGGACTGATGTTGCCGCTTGATGACGTTAGCGTTTTGCTAAAAGAGTGCAGCCTCATAGATCTGCTAACGTGGCTGACTCCTCACACCTGTCAACCTGTTAACACGGGCGTCAAGATGCAAAGCAAGACATCACGCCACTCACAGGCGTCACAAGAGTCAGTTGCGACTCAAGCCTCAGGGAACAACCCGCTATGAGCGTTCACAAACACGCGACTGGCACCGCACTTGGGAAAATCCAGTTTAATTCTGAGATCTTTGAAATGACGTAATTGAAACAACATAAAAACCCTAACCATCACAAACTCCTTCTCTCTCCTTGTTCCCTCTCCCGCTCCTTCCTTATCTTCAGATTTATCTGAACTTCAGCTCCAGGCTTCCTGTGACGCCCAGAGCCAGGGAGGAGCCCAGTTCTCAGAGCGCGGCTTTTCACAGTCTCAACTCAGCCGGCAGCAACAGCCCTCCGACCCAGCCCTTACTGGTCCAGCATGAGGTCTTCCTGGAGGGGACAACCCTCAGAGCCCAGCGGGTGTAAGGACCCACCCAACCTGTTTGGCTGCCTCATAAAGTGCCTGTAATGTTCCGCCACAGACTGCCCGACCACTACACCCGCCCACCACCCCGGTACTAGCAGCGTTTGTTGTCACATGTCGCAGACGGAGTGGTAATCGCCATCTATCAGCAAACACAACAGCGAAGGAAGAATGGCTTTTATCACTGTGATCACTATTATTGCCTACTGATTAGAGGGAGGACAGTTGGACTAATGCTCCCCTGCTCATAGCGAAGAAACTGTTCAGGCACCGGGGAGGGTGGAGGGACATCAACTGTTTCTATACAACTGTCATTACCTACATGAATACACTGTTCTCTGTTTGTTTCTTTTTTTTTTCCTTTTGAGTTTTTCCTACACATTTCATAAAGGTTGTTTTGTTCTTTTGTTCTTTTTTTTTTTTAGCAGTCCGTACGTTTCTTTCTATCTGTTGGAGACATTTTATTTTCTTTTATGTTTTGTGTTTTTGTTATTCCTTGTCGTTTCCCCGTCACAGATATTTATGTAGCGTTTTGATTTTCTCGGTTGGCTCTTGCGATCGTTGGAGGAAGATTTTAAAAGACAAAAAAAAAAAAAAGCACTCGAGGCACTTGAACGTCACACCATTACACACACCACGTAATGCAGCTTTTTTTTTTTTTTTTTTTTTTTTTGTCCTTTTGTTGTCAGTATTATTTCCGACTGTTCAGATCCACGTGTATGAAGGAGATACTTTTCCGAGGGGCCAATTTAAATTGAAATATGGAGACACTGGTATACAGAATAAGCTATTAGACGGCATGGTCGCTCATGCTTGAAGTCCATAAGTCAATTAGGAGATGCATTTCCTCTCTTTTAACGTCGGATGTCACTACCTGTAGAGCAAGTGTCTTTATCTGTAAACACATAACGTGGATCAGTCCATGATTACTTTACACACACAGTTGTCTTCAGAGATGGTACGCTAGCTTTTCCCTTTATGTGCTTGTTGACTGTATATGTGTACATATCCATAGGTAATGATGTTAGTCATTGCTTAATGATTAGCTGGGAAGCGTCAGAGAAAGGAGACACTCTGAGAAGCCTTTAACTCTTAGCGTGCGTAGTAGCTTTGTTACATAGGCATGTAACGCGGGTGTATAGTTTCACTTTTGGACAGCTGGACTGCTGGAGAGTTCTCTTGTAAGGGTGTAAATAACTGTTCAGGTTTATATCGTCGCTCTCCTGCCACATCTAGTGTATGATCTTTGTTTACAAGCATGAGACAGGTACTGCCATTTCCGAGATGTGTTTTCTCTGCTGTTCAGCTTCTTCCCCTTCGTGAAGGACCAGGAACCTCTCCGTCTGTGTTTTTCGCCCACGCTGTTGTACAGTATATATCGTGGATAGATTCAGGGCGATGCTCATGTTAAAATGCCATTAAGTAGACTGCGGTGTTCCCTGAGGTGACAAGCCAGAGGAAAACGGAGGGTCATGAAGGCCTGGTTGCAGAGATGGTTGGTCATCTCATTGTTCCCTCGACCAGTAGCTGGTTTCCCCGCCGTCCTTCTCTTCTTTGTATCCAGCTGTTTCCTCCATCAGAAGTGGGACTTTCAGCACCTCTCAGCCAGTAGTCTGTGTCAGTCCAGACCATTATGATTCCCCTCTTCCCACTGGTGGATGTTGTTGTGAAAAGTACCAGGAAAGTGTCCTGCTTGTTTGTATGAACATGGGTGTGTGTGTGTGTGTGTGTGTGTTTGTGTGTGTGTGTGGTGCATGTGTGTGTGCGAGCGTGCACGTCTACTTGTCTCTGTGTGCGTGTCTGTATGAATGCCGAATATAAAGAGTTACTGTCAAGAGGTGCCACTACTTAAGATTCATGAAGTCGTTTAGGCTACTAAAACCCCACCGTCTTACTGCTCTGTCTTTTTTTGTAAATATAAATGTGCGTATATTGTAAAGTAATGTCGTTGCTTTTAAAGATGTCTATCTTGATGAAGACGTGGTACATTGATACAGAATTTTATGATGCTGTATTTTCTTACGTGCGCGCAGATTTCTGGCTGTAGATTCGAGTGGAGGAGCTTCTTGTGTCTCTGTCACCATGGTATCTTAAAACAGAGGAGAATCACTTTGGATAAAGGTGCAATATGTAAGAACTGAATTCATACACAAATAGGGGGCAGCATATCACCAAAGTAACCGCCGCTAACTCCAGTTAGCTAGTTAGCGCAGTTAGCTGTGCAGCTAGAAGGTGAGAGTCGGAGCTCAGAGCACCGAGGGAATGTTAGTGTTTTTACATCGCTTGCATCGGGACGGATCGTGGCTAGCTGGTTAGCATGCTAACTTCTTAGATATCTCAGCGTCATAATACGTAAACATCATAATGTCAAAACTGTCAGACATACAGTAGCAGCAAACAGGAGGATCCTGCTCACTGTGGACAGGACCGCCTCTTTATTGAGTTCTTTGTCCTGATTGGATAAAGTGGGCGGGGATACCAGAAAATGTCTTTGCGCTTTTACTGTATGAGCAGGAGGAGGTGAGACACTCTGTAACCGTGGTTACTATTGGAACATAGAGCTTAACACATATTGTTACTTCACTTAAAGCAGCTTTATTTTTTATGTTTTCAACTCAATGCTTACATATTGCACCTTTAACCGTTTCATTTTTGGCTAATTCATCATCAGTCACATCGGCTCTTTCGGTAAATATGCCTCAACATGGCAGACTTAACTGCTCCTGATGGTCATGTCCGCTCATCAATATTCATGTTAATATTCATTAAAAAAAATTATCTTATTGGATATTTCAACCAGGAAGGAGATGTTCCAGAATAATAGAGATTATTTTTTCATTTAATTTCATTGCTGCCCTTGCATACAAGAGTTTTTTCCGCCTGCAACTTACTACATATTTATTAAATCCGAGGCTTTTAGCGTTACTATGTAAATTTGATGTGTTGCTGATACATGTGTCAATGTAAATAAAATTGTGTATATTGAATTCCCAATTAAACACTGTGGTCCCTTTATACAACCTTTGCTCACAGATAAACAATTTGCCCAACATGATGTCATCCTGTGCAGCTATGACCATTGTAAATCTCTTCAGGGAGACTGATCATGCCTTTTTTTGTTTTTTCCTTTCTTTCAGTGTTTTAAATGTTCAGGTTTTGAAAGTTAAAAAAGGCCAAAGTCCTCACCTGTTCTCAAAGGGAAATGAGGTCCTCAGAACACTGTTTGAAGCTAGAAAGGTGGCAGGGTCCGCCACATATAAACAAAGTAAAACAGAATGAAATGTTGTTGTCCTTTAAGGTGAATTTGTTTATTCAGTTCCTCCAGACATTAGTTTGTTTAGGCATTTAAGCTTATAAAATGATTAAAATATCTTCCCCAAAACTATGAAGGGAACCTTTAAAGGGACAGGCACTGAACTTTTTAAAAATATTGAAGCATGTAAAAATACAGTGACAAACCTGAAAATGAGATTAATATGTCTCCCTTAATGGAGATATTTCTCACGGCTGACATGTGGCAGTCATTACACTGTATTTTCTCAAGTGCAGTGCCAGCCGAATGTGTGTGAAGGCTCACAGTGGGTTGTCCCCCGAGGCTGTTGTCACAACTGATTCAGATCACCTCATCTCTGCTGTGAAATGGAGGTTCACCCGAATCTCTGTTTTTGCCAAATGCTAATGTAAAGTCCAGTAACCATCCACACACACACACACACACACACACACACACACACACACACACAGACACTATCTGATTTCTTTTTTTTTTTTTTTTTTAAGCCATTCTTCCCGCTCTCTATTCTCAATCACTTGGCTCCGGCCCAGAGAGGGACATCTGGCCGTGAGGGGGAAAGCCACGAGGCCGACAGCAGCACTCGGAGCAGAAAGACCTGGTGTGTAAGTTTGCGTGGGCAGAGTCCATTGTTTCAGGATCTGACTGATAAGAGACAAGCAGGAAATCCCACCATTGAAGTTGAGTGGCTGTAACCGAATGTTTGTTAGTCAGACTTGAGGAAGTTTTAAACTAAAGAAAAAGAGAGAGAGAGAGAGAGAGAGAGAGAGAGAGAGAGGCTGAGATGAATCTAGTATCATAGTAATAAGGCCAAATGCTACTTGCTGCAGCACTCCCATTTCAATGGAAATAAATCCTACGTATATGTATAAATCAAGTCTGTTATGATGTTTCCCATAGGCTTGGCCGGCAGGTACTGTAATAATATAGCTTAATGTTCTTTTCCCAGGAAAATCTCTGGTGACAGTTGCTCCTTTCATCTTCATTCAACACTAACATGTGAATTAAGCCCAACGCTTCTGAACCCAGTTAAACCTACATCTCAGAGACACACGATCCGTCAAGGCTTTTCTTTGCAGCAGCTACAAATTTCTCAGAACTACATGTTCATGTTGGCTTTTAGGCTCCAGCATTCCTCAAGGGCTTATAGGTGTGCACTGTGACTTAGGGTCTATAAATTGTTCTGTACATCTGTACCGTTTGTTAAATGTCTTGAACCGTAGCCAACAGTAGAGCTGTCAGTCTCTCTTTCTCACGGATGAATACAAAAACTGGGAAGTGATCTGTTCCCAAAAGTGGATTAATATTCCATCATCATCAGAAACTATGAAAAAAAACAAAAAATAAGTAAGAACATGTGCGTGTAACCCTGTGTCTTTGGTGCTTGTGATTGCTCAACTCGCTGCGGTTCCTTGCCGTGGTTGTAAATTTGATAAGCATGTCTCTCTCCTTCCGACACAGTTTGTGGTAAATCTGGCAGTTTAATACGAAACACCTCGCGTATGTTCTTTAAGCTTGAGGTGAGAGGGACACACGGACGCAACGATCGGGAGGATGTTTGTGTCAACCTGAACATAATTTTCTATGATTTGTGACTGAATTTCAACATTTCCAGGAATTAAACGATTGTGGCAAATACTCAAGAACAAAATGGCCCTCAGCTTCCACGCAGTTTCCCTAATCAAACATCTATTTAGAGAAAAGAAAAATAACAGTAAACCTCCAGGGCCTCTGTTAAATGTTTTTCCATGAAATCATGTGATGCTTGATGGCTTACCTTGTGATGCCGGAGCTCCATTTTATTACTACATAAAGAAGATAACATCTAGCCTTTCGTTCGGGGAAAAAAAAAAGGTTTTCTCGATTGTATACCAGAACACATTCCCAGGCACACTACCCTCCTGAGCTGAATACCGGCATTGTCACAAACTGGATCCTACATTGACCGACATACAGTCACTTCAGGACACTTCGTCAAGAACATTTAAAAAACAAATTCAGAAACAACAAACCAACATACAGTCTCACAGTTATTTTTACTGTGCACTTTTAGCAGTTAACCGATGTGCTGGGGTGAAACAGAGTGGCACCGGTGACACATATGGGTTACTTTTCGGGTCAACGGCACTTCCCATATTTGCTCAAGCTGCTCAGGAAACTTGCACCCCCTGTGTGCACCCTGACAGACCCGAGGAGGGGTGCTGCTGCCGCCTGCCAGCCAGGGGAGGTGAGATACACAGACCGCAGAGGGAGCGCGGGCAGAGATGGTGAGGTGAGGATGGGTAATGTGTGTGTGTGTGTGTGTGTGTGTGTGGATGGGGGTGGGGTTGTTGAGGGGCAACATTTTATCTAAGGTACACTGCACTTCCTCGTGTGTTGAGAGTGAAACATTCTGTTCCCAGCAGCAGCTCTGGGTATCGAGTCGGTAACAGGCGAGGTTCAGTCCCAGGCAGGCGGCGACTCCGGCAGATGGCTGCCATGACTCTGTTGTAAATATTAAAGCACTGAGCACATTTGCATACAGGGCGTTTTAAAAACTCGGCGAACAACTTTTTTCGTACTTTGACTTACAACACAGATGTTTTATTCAAATGCAGGAAGTCTTTGGAGTTAAAAGTTAAAAAGTTAAAAAAAGTTCCATGCCTCAGGAATCACTTGTTCACTTTCTTGCTGAGAGCTGTACTATCAAACCAATACCACTCTTACTGTCTGTAGGGTGATTTCAAAGCGTGGTAGCATGCTGACTATGAAAACTAAACACAAGGGTTGCAAAATCTGATGTTCACCACTAAATTTAGACAATGCTTTCGCTTTCACTGTTGCCTACTGTATGTGTTGTAGTATGCTTTTACTGTAATTGTCACACCTGTATTTTATTCAGTATAGATTTATTAATAATTATTCATGTTTATTTATATTCTATTTTAGATATTTAACTACAGCACCATTAATGCCTTATAGCGTCTTTTCTTCATATCCTATTTACTCATGTGATTTATTTTCTTTAATGCATACCGAATGATCATCGTTGAAGGCAGCCTGCAATGAACCAGAATTTCATTGTCAATGGCTGCTTTATTGTAATTTTGCACATGACAAATAAAGAGCCTGAAGCTTGAAACTTGACAGTCAGTTGACTTCATCCTCTGGGCACCATGACGGTTTATTCAACACTTCATGGCAAACCATCAAACAACTGTGGAGATTTTTCATTCTGGAGGTGGAGAGGGTCGACAGGCGCAGCCATGCTTGAAGCATAGCTGAACATACAGTATATGAAAAATGGAATATATGAAAACGATTTATTTTTTGTATGAATCTCAAAGGCTGTTTTCAAATGATTAACCAGCCTTGTAAGAAAAAAGTTGTATGACTCTTGCACATTTAAAAGTGAACCATGTCAGTGTGTTACAGATGTCAATATTACAAATCTGACTCGTCAGCGTTGATGCCACATCGTGTGTGTCAGGACACGACAGTCTTCCATAGAAACCTTGCAGCCTTTTTTAAGTGGACCATATTTTCAGGCTGCAAGCCAGTAATGTGAGAAATAAATTGAAGGATGACTTTTAAGCGTTGACATTCAGCTGTGTAATTAATTATTGTGTTGGCTTTTCTGACAGTTCTCACGCCTAAGGCGTGTCACAGTCTTAGCTGACTCAGCATTAAGTCTTTAGGGCGCTTCATACTGTCATCTCATTTAAAGGAATTGCATTTGCATTTAACGATCAATGTAGTTCTGTTGTGCAGCTTTAACATTGTTCTTCTGATGAAAAACAACTCTTCGCTTCATGAACCTCTCTTTTTTTTTGTATTTTACCAACTCCCTCATCTCCATAAAACATACAGCTGTTTAATTAGGGCTGGTTCCTCTTGTGAAACTTTCTGAGCCTTTCTGTGTGCCAGAACATTCCACTGGACGAGAGGATATCGGCTGTCCCATCATCAAATATTCAACTGCTGCTACAAGGCTGACAAAAGCAAGGTATTGAGTTCATTTTAATCTCCGGTAGCCCTTGGATCTGGTGCATCGATCGTGACGTTTCCTCAGAGTTAACGCTCCCAAACATGTCATTCAGTCATTTCAAACTATTGTTCACTGTCTGGTCCCGACTAGAGGGACACTGTGTCTCAGCGTGCTACAATTAAACCCAGTCCATCACAGTACATTGTGCTTTACCACGCATCTAATTGCTCTCTGTATTGGAAAGTTGGACGGCCTTGCTTATTGCATCATCATCATATCATGATGTTTATCTCTAAAGGTCAAATCATCTCCCAGACTACCTCAGCACACAATCCATTTATCACTGAACCCTGGATGCCCTTTATTTGCATACTGAACCTTGTAGGGCTGTATTTGTACTGTGCACAGTCAAAATGCAATGAACTGCACACAATCCTAAAGCTAAACTCTTTCCTGTGGAGATTTAAAACTAAATCAGCAAAGCTATCTTTTTAAACCTCTGTGACACCCTAGCCTGTCCTCTATATGACTGACTTTTATGGGAGACATATTAAGCATTTGACTGCATACTGTACATCTGTATACGCTCCTGGAGTGCCGGAAATGAAGGAACTGAATATTTTTAGGCCTGTACAAAGCAAAGCTAGAATCAGAAACAGCTCTGTTGTTGGCTGCAAGAATCACAATGAAAGTCTTCCTCTGCTTCCATCTGAGGATGCCAAGACTCCAACCCTAACCCTGGATTGGCTTTATTTTTCATGGAAACGTCCCCACAACTGAAAAACTGTTGAACGGTGTGTGTTTTATACTCCTGGGCTGTTACTATCATTTTACAAGCTGAATGATATGTGGATTTTACTATCGACCGAATTGTTGTGGGGCGGTTAAGATGCAAGCTCAAGAAAATGTCGACACCAGCTGTCCATGACCAGCCTTCAAACTCAGAAGATGTACGTTTTTCCATCCTTCAAGTTTATTTTTTAAATTAGACTCTGGCTACTAGCATATTGCTCTGCTGATGTGGCTACCCACCTAGGCAGTGAGGTCAAGGCTAACACTGATTATATTCCTTTTCTAACATGAGTGTTGTGGTCCTTGTGCTGACATTAACAAGGGAAGCTACAAACACCAGCAGATCTGACCGGAGACACGGTGAAGGGCGCCGGCTCAGGCATGTGTGAACTGACCAATCAGAGCAGACTGAGCTTTTTATGAAGGGGGGGCTTAAAGAGGACTGGACTCATAAAATATCAACCTGTTAATGAGCAAAATATGTTTCCTTCAAATGTTTTTTTATTCAATTGAGGATGGGTGTCTCGGGGGTTTTTTAGGACCGTCTGCAAATGTTTTCTTTGTTTTGTCTCGAACGACATCTAGATCTCAGTACCATACCAGAGTAACTAATAGATCCATTCCCATGCGTCCAAGTGTTGTAAAAACATATGTGTAGTGTACACACAGGATATTGCCATATGTTGCAGTGGCTCAGGTGGTGAGAAAAAGTGAAATTTCGAGCAAGCTGTTCCTCGTCGTCCCTTGACCCCCTCACATATGTTGTGAATGAGAGAGGAAACCTGGGAGAACATGCATGACTAAAGGCAGGAAATCAGAATATGAAAGGCTGCAGCTAGATTACACACATGAGCAGCCCCGTGCTTCACGCCCCACTCCTTAACACATCTATGGAATCATTTTGTGAAATGACAGTTTTATTACACTGACTTTTATACTTTTTATACACGTATTCTCAACAAGGCTCTGGCACAGATCTTTAATAGTGGAACATCAGCCTAAAGGGTTGCACTAAATATGTTAATATGAAGAAAACTACCACAGCAACGTGGTGAGATTCAGAATGAACATCTACTGCAATGCTGGCGGCTATGTGCACAAAGGCAGTGTGGTGTTTTGACTCAGTTAATCTTGTCTTGTCTCAGGCCAGGGTGGTACCATGAATCTCTGCATATTTGTCTGACATCTCTCAGCGGATGAGTGAACACCACTGAACCTTAGACAAGACTGAGCTGCCTTTCCCTCCTGGTAAAGAAATCGTCCATCCATGACCTCTCTCCATTAGTGCATATTCATGGTCCACGACAACAGGAGGTGTCTGTTCCTTACTCGGAAGGCGACGCAGTTTCCTGGTCCCGGCTCTTGTAACCTCACCCTTAAACTGCACTTCGCTTCTGACTGGTGTGAATGTGTCACTTGACCTCTGCAGCTCATCCAGAATGCAGCAACCTGGCTGGTCTTTAACAAGTTTTCCCACACCACACCGCCTCTCCACACGCTACACTGGCTTGATCAGATCCGATTCAAGGCACTGGTACTTGCAGACAGTGCTGCAAGCGGCTCGGACCGATCTTACATCCAGAACATGGTCAAACCTCGGGAGCTCGGAGCACGTAGGGAGTGTTGTTGCTGGTGGAGTTTACCTCTGGACGCACAGACTGGCTTGGGGCCAGCTGGTTAGCATGCTGACTTCAAGAGAAATCTCTCTCGCATGATACAAAGACGTCTTCAACATTACGTCAAAACTGTTATTTCTTCACATTCTACTGGTAATTTTGTTTTTTTAATTCTTACACATTGCACCTTTGAGGGGTGTGAGACAACTTAAACATGGAGCATTGTCTTAAGCTTATCATTTAAGACATAAAGTGGAAAGAAAACCTTACAGGCCTGAACACAAGCTATCGTCACAGAGCCTGTACTGTGCTCAACAGGCGCAGAGACCAAAGAGCTAATAGGCTTATAACAATGGGAAAACTTCAGGGATAATACAGACATAATACAGGCAGAGAAATTTCCAAATAGTTGAGAGAAATATCAGAAATATTAACAGGAAATAATCTGATATTGAACACCACACACGTTGCCAAAGCGATGCAGTTTTCTGACTGTAGTGACAAGCTGCTTTAACGTCGTCAAAACAACATAATGTTCGCGTGGGAAATAATAATCTCTACTGACTGCTGCTGTGCGCTGCTGAACAAAAAACAGAGAGGACAAGACAACAGAAATATTAACAGGAAATAATCTGATATTGAACACCACACACGTTGCCAAAGCGGTGCAGTTTTCTGACTGTAGTGACAAGCTGCTTTAACGTCGTCAAAACAACATAATGTTCGCGTGGGAAATAATAATCTCTACTGACTGCTGCTGTGCGCTGCTGAACAAAAAACAGAGAGGACAAAACAACATGCTTTTATGTATCTCTGGAATATTCCACGACAAAAATGGCTGAGTAAACACCTGGTTTGTATCACGGCATGGAGGTAACAACACGGTGCTGCCGGCTTCACAGGTGATACGGAGACCTTCAAGCTGTGTTCTTTGGTAAAACCTCACTTACCGACAGTATCTGGAAGGTGATGTCACATACCAGACACACATGTGGGTAGGTCTGTGAGTGGATCCTGCTTGTTTTTGGTTCAGAAGTGATGACAGTTTCTTTCTGTACTGAAGCCCTTTGAGCTGAAGCAGACGCAGCCATTTCCATAGGTTTAAAAGGAGGCCCGAGGCGACTTTCCTTTGTCCTAGCGCTGTTGGATAAGTGGATGTTAACAGACACTGACAGATTTTAATCACAGGGTCTACATCTAACCCCTCTGTACCTAACCACTAACAATGCAAACAATGAGGTTAGCACTTGTGATAAGTATCAACATTATGAAAACTTTTTAGCAATGCAAATCCTCTTTTTCTAGTAATGTTGGCTCGTTGTGAGTGCTGCAGGAATACAGAGCGTCAGGTGCATTTTTGAGGGTTTTCTTTTTCTCCTTAACATGCAAGTGCAGTCATGTCTGGTGAGATATATTGAGCTGGTTATAGCTACTCTGTAGATGAATGTGTAAAGAGGCTAAAGTAGTCAACCTACTTGGGGGCTACTTGGTCTGCAGGGGTATCTGGGTGGAGCGGTGCGCATCAAGAGGCACCTACATGAATGCCACCACCCATGGCTTCCCAGCAACACGCGGCATAGTGACAAGATGATCTGCGTTATTTACTTTACCTCTCGTTGTCCATATATCAAATAAAAACAAAATAGCTTTAATGATGCCCCTTAAGCAGCCAATATCCCATTCTCATTACTTTAACGGGACCTTTAATAAAACTGTTGTTTGTGCGGCAATGCTCGGATCATTAAAATGGGATACAGCGTAAGCCCAAGTGGCAACGTCGGGGGGCAGGAAAGAGAAGCCGACACAGAAGTGCCAAAACTGAAGTTCCTCGGATGGCTCCAAAACAGAGCATGTGAGCGGAGCTGAGCGGCAAGAATTTTTCGCTCCCCGCTTACGTGGGTGTTCGCTCCTTCGCTCCATCGCTCGAAGTTATACCAGACAGCTCCGCTCAAAGACCGCTCTCCGCTCACCTAAAATTTCATTAAAATCGCTCCACGCTCGCTCAAATTTAAAAGAGGGAGCAATTCCTGAAGTTGCACCTATATCACCTGTCTGCTTGCTTTTCCAAATATTTTACAAACTCCATCTCTCAACGAATGACCTCTGATGTAGGCTAACCCTTGAAGGCACACGTGAGTCTGGACTTGTGCATGCCTTAGACTCGTGGAGAGCTCTGGCCTTTGGATTAAAACCCGCTCTGCGCTCTGACTATATTTCGCTCCCTCCGCACTCCGCTCCGCTCACATGCCCTGCTCCAAAAGCAAGTCAGCTCTCATAAACCCCCATATTAAATCAACACACCGCATGGTTGCTGAGTGGGCCACCGCTGTGGTCAACCCAAAAATTAGTCAGACATAATGTAGTAGCAAAAACAAAACTCATCATGTCACAACAATGTTATGTGTTGAAAACTCGTATCTTGAAGTAAACGTGTGTAACGCTGTGATGCTACACTGAAGTCACACAGAGCAGAAACAAGCGATAGGGGGACGAGTGGCTCAGACAGAGACACCATTCACCTCGTTACAAGCAGTGTTGGGGATTCGTAAACTACGTGTAGTTGAACTACATAGCTTAACTACAATTTGCTGTAACTTTCTGGTAGTTAAACTACATTCATATTTTGTGCTGCGTCAAGTAATTCAACTCCTTTTTGGGTCATTTTTTGTAGTTTAACTACTCAATTTACAAACTACAATTATGACCAATAACATGAAAAAAATGTTATTTAAAAAAGACCTATATAATATAAATTTTATTTTATTTTATTTGAAAAAAGGCATGAAACATGTCGTGACATGCCAAGCCAAAACTGCCTCTGATTGGCTTGCCCTGCACTCAAATGCTTCACAGAGTGGGCGGGTCTTTGTGTCAAGGAAGGCAGTGCTCACATGGCACTAGCACGTCATGGACAACCCTCCCGCTACCACCGATGCGCCCCCGAACGCGCCAGCCTAACCATGGCCATATTTGAGCATGTACATGTTGGATATAGATGCATCTAGAGACACGACTTACGTGTTCACATGTGAGCCCTGCAAGCCAAAAACAATAATTTTGACTTTTTTCGACTTTTTCCTCTCGAGTTGAGAGGCATATTTCTTCTAGCATGTGAATTATTTGTAGGCTATTATATTTTGTTTCACATACACCATATGTTGATTTATTTAACGCTGAGTTAGATGAGTATAATGAGTATAAGTAGTTGCTAAAGCTACTTTTTTTTAGCAGTAGTTTTACAAACTACATTTCTCAAGGGGTAGAAATGTAGTTTGTTACAACTACTGCCAGGCTGAACTACATGTAGTTTAACAAGTTACGCTTGTAAAGTAGATTCCCCAACACTGGTCACAAGACACTGTACCATCAAAATGAGTTTAAAGCTGTTATTTTAAGTTAAAATGTTCAATACTGTTGCTTTAAAATGTCTTTGAATCAGATATAAACATGTTTCCAGCCTGTTACAAAAAGGGTTTTGATATTTATGGCTCATCTTCATGTTCATGACAGCTGTTTGGTGGGATATTGTTATTGTTTCCATTAAAGGCTTACAATTGTGCGTTTGAATGACAGCCATCTGCAAACCGTGACTGCAGCTAATTAAAGTCACTACACTCAGCTTCTCGCCTGCGTTGCATGAAATCTTTTTTCATGCAACTATGGAGTCAGACAGAATTCTTTACACTTACATTTAGAGCCGCTCATAAAGAGGCCGTCCTTCTGAAATGATCCCATAATAACACCCATTTTAAACCCTGTTAGAATGTCACAACTGTGCATGTTAAATCTTCTGTAAACACTGTTTTAACTAACTTTCTGTCCTTGTTGCAGTTTTCAATCCCCTGCCTCCTTTCTACGTCACAACACTTGCACAACGACTTTCTCTTTATTTTCATTCTTTGGTGGAATAAAGCGTCACTGGGGAGGTCGGAATTGGTAACTCACCCTGTTCTGCCATTGCCGGTGTAGGAACCAGAACAGGTATCTTTCCTGAGCAGACAGGACCGCCTCTCTATGGAGTTCTCGCTCCTGATTGGACAATGTGGACAGCGATGCCTGAAAATGTCCTTTCTCTTTTCCCGCACGAGTGGGGGGATGAGAGACATGGGTTACTGACCAAAACATGCTATAACAGTGATTACTGTCGGAATATATAGAGCTATTTTACATTTATTTCACAGCAGCTTTTAAAAAGATGAAAAATATGATCAAAAAACGCTCCTCTTTGGATGTCTCTTGAAGGTAGAGATGTGAAGGAGGACTGCAGTTTGGAAGTGATTTCCAGGATCATACTGTTCTGTTTCTGTTCTGTCACCTGCACATGATTAAGAGGCTTTAAGTGAATGTTTTTCTTCATCTGAGGTATTGCGAACCGTAGGTATTATGAGGTTTAACATCCATGAAGGCAGAGTGCCCTCAGGATGCTCCTTGTTATTGTAGGGATCCGAGGTGAAAGCTTTCTGAAAACTCCACAGGATGTTTGGAGGTCATCGAGCAGAAGAAGCAGATCCCTGTTTGAAGTTCTAAATCAGACTCTGTTTGCTCGACGTCTCGTGGTTTTGTTTTCGTTTAATAATATCTGAATTTTGGAAAAACAGAAAATAACTGGGAATGAGCTTCGGAGGTGTTATGTTTTGCTTTGTATGTCTTTGAAAAACAAATGTATTTTCGTGTTTTTTTGTTTTTTTTTGATGAATTCATGAAATGTTGTTGAAGAAGCTGAGCGGTTTCATTCCCTGTAAGAGTTCAACCCTGAAGCTGAGCCTGAACGACTCAAGAGGATGGAAGTCTTCTGCAGCTTTCCCACTGGCCACAGCGTACACAATGCCGTTATCTCGTCACCTTGTACAGTAAGCACCAAACATCCTGTTTCTGCATTCATTATTTTGAGGGTAAGGATATCAGTCTTCCTTCCCTTTCAATCGGAGCTGTTTACAGCTAAATAAACATCCAGACACTCACATGCACTCATTCTCCCTCCTTCTCTCGTCCCTCAACGTTCAAGTCGCTTCGAGCCAGATTCACTCTCCCTCTGTCGGTTTGCTAAATCGTTGTTTCACAATCGGGTTGAATTATTATCCTCTACAACCACCGTTTTCTAAAATTTCAAACTATTCCTTTAAAATGAGAACCCTATTGAATGAGAAATGAATGGCCTATTAGGGCAACATTGTACTTAAAGGTG
This sequence comes from Sparus aurata, assembly GCF_900880675.1. Classification (NCBI taxonomy): domain Eukaryota; kingdom Metazoa; phylum Chordata; class Actinopteri; order Spariformes; family Sparidae; genus Sparus; species Sparus aurata. Next base: position 8,109,109 of record NC_044197.1, read on the forward strand.
CATTATGTAGTTTTGGGAGTGAAGGATCTTCATTGACCGATTTTTTACGTCATCTCTCTTTGTTTTCAAGTACTGAATAAACTTAATAAATAAAAAATATTGTTTGACTTTGCTAATATGTGGCGGACCCTGCCACCTTTCTAGCTACAAACAGTATTCTTGCGACCTTATTTTCTTCTGAAAACAGCTTGTTTGTTCAGTTATGGAACAAATTTCTGAGTTTGTGCCATTACCTCATTAATACTGTAAATATTAAAATTCTGAGTTTGAATTTCTTCTTCAAAACTACACAGTGCCCCTTTAAAGACTCACTTAATATTTTAACTTAAGTAACAGCCTCATAATCATTTTTGACAGTACACTGATAGACACATCATCTCTGCAGCAGGTCTCTGTGTTATACAGAGTTTCCTGAAAGCAACCTGTAACTGCAGTGAAGTGTATGGCTAAAATTTTGCTTTGTAGGCTGACTTTGCCCGAAACAACACCGGAGGGAGTTGTGCTTTAGCATTAGCTGGATTTCTAAGTTATGTCTTGTGTTACCAAAGTTGTCAACTTGCTAGCATGTTTTCAAGAGGGTACATGATTATGATATGCCACTTTGTGTGTGTAGTTCCACATACACCTGCAACAAATTGTGACAGAAACCTGAAATTTGTCTTACAGGTGGCAGAAACACGGCCAGAAACGCTGCAGTACACCAGAAAATGCAGGGAAAGGAAGACAGCAGCAAATAAACATGGATCCTATGTAGCTAATGGGGACAGGATCAAAACTGTAACTGGCATCAGGTGCCATGAAGTTTCATGGTTAAGAAAATTTGAACAGCATGGAGCTAACAGGGTAATTTTACAGTGACAGTATTGGGAAAAAAACAAGAAACAAACAACTAATAAGCAGAACACTTAATGACAAACAGAGCTCCTCTTAAATCTTCATAAATGTGACCCTGCTGGAGTAGAAAATGGATAATGGGATACTGACAACTACAAGTGGCCTCTTCTGTTCACAATTGCGAAGACAGCTGCAGTGTAGCAAATATCTTCTCAAAGTCTTTCTGGTAAGCAAATGATTCACTTGTGTCGACGGTTCTCCAGACATTTATTGCTCAAAGAGTTGAGAGAATTCCATGTGGGCAGGCTGTAAATAAAAGCCAGAGGTTGGAGTCATGTCGGCAGAATTCATCAAGAGTCCGCATTAGGGCCAGGTGTGGGGAGGGGGGGATGAGAGGAGGACGTTTTGTTTTTTTTCAGTATATGCACTTCGAGAACAAAGTGAGAAATACAGTTACAGTTCCATACAGTGAAAATGTCGACACCTCTGGCTCCACCATGCCAGCTTGTGCAGCCTATAACTACCTTACAAATGATTGTTAGCTACAGTAATAACAGTGCTAGCTTACTGTATTTAGCCAAGTACGATTAAAAAAAAAAGCAAAAAAAAAGCAAACTGTCCTGTGTGAAAGAGGAGTCAAAAACATTAGAGCTGGCTTCTTGCTTTTTTTCATTTTGGTGTATTAGAATATTTTAGCAAGAAGGTCGAAGCTACATAACGTCTGCTTAGAGATCTGCTAAAGCTAAAGCTGGGCTGAGGTGCGAGGGAACTAAACAATATATTCTAATAATGAGAGCAATGACAAGGGTTACAGGTGGTCCTAATATAGACAATATGGCCATTTTTATTTATTTGTTTTACGTTATGCTCAGGGTGGGAAGCTCAAATGTTGTACTACTGTCTCAGGTTGTAAAACATATACATTTCTGAGAGATTCTGACAAGTCAACGTCATTTCACTGCTTCCCAATTGAGCAGCAGCCGAAAAGACAATAAACAGTGAAATTCTGGAAAAGACTTTTTGGTCACCCTTTAACTAATTTAAGCGTGACATCCACTGTGTTTTCCTTCCAGGCTCGAATAAATGTGTCCAAGATGTGCGCTGATATTTTAGTGTTAATTTTCTCCTATTCTTATCATATCATGTGACACTTAGGAATCTATGAGGTGTTTCATTGTAAACGTTATTGTAAACGTTAGCCGTTGTCTAACAGTAGCTAACAATATATCCAATGTATTGTTTTACCTTAAAATATGGCCCAAGGTCCCTCTAGATTTTAACTATCAGTGGATTTTTCCATTGCTGATCAATCAGGGAGTGGTGAAATGACAGCCTGTCAGATTTGTGACGTCTATAGAACTTCAATCCAGGAACACAGCAGTATGACATTTGAGTTTCCCAGCCTGAGCGTGACCTCAAAAGAAAAACAGCTGTCTTGTAAATATGATTATGATATTTACGGTTGTATGTCAAAATACAAACTGGTTCTCTGAAGTCCTGAATTTAATAAAGCGAGACAGGTAAACTGTAATGATCAAATCAGTCATGGCCTAGTCAAACCGCACCTGGGAGGTGTAAGTCATGCATGGTTTGCAACACTGTCTTAAAAAGAAGACTTGTCAAGCACAGCAAGAGAAAACACCTGTGTGAGTGTGTGAGAGGGCAGAGAAGTGCTTTCTAAAGGTTGGTAAATAACGCCCAGGTGTTAAGATTCCTCTTCCTCAAAGAGTTTGGTTCCGCTTGATTCACTTCCTCCAATAGAAGCTATAAAGATATCCATTCGAATTGCCACAGAAGTGAAAGTCGCACCTGCAGGACCGCAGTTAAATTTCATGTTGATAACGTTCGACAAATCTACAGAGGTTGTAGAAAGGTGCAGAATGAAAGTATTTTCTTAAAACAAAAACATTATTATGATGGTGAATCAATCATTTTAAACGTTTTTCAAGTCTAAAAAGATTGTTTTGTTTACGTCTATACGAATTCTGACGGTTGGTTCCAGCTTCTAACAAGGTTTGTGAGCCAATAACTCTGTTGGTAAGAACTGATGTCTGTGTTTCATCACCATCAATAGCTGCACAGCTATGATTGGCATACTGTACTGCCCTGACGTGATGTTAGCTAGCCGACGTGAACCACATTAACTTTGGCGGGGCGCCTGTGGCTGGTCTTGTTGATTGAAGGTTGCTTGTTCAATCCCCCTGGTCTGCATGCCAAAGTGTCCTTGGCAAGATACTGAACCCTAAAACTGCTCCTGATATGCTGGTCAGCACTTTGCATGGCAGCCACACTGCCATCAGTGTATGAATGTGTGTATGAATTACTTTGGACAAAAGCATCCGCTAAATGCGCTAAATGTAAATGTAGTTCACGTTAGCATTAGTTACTATATCATTAGCTAGCTGACGTTAGGTAGTGCAACAATCTGGCAACAGCTTGAGGGGGCAGATGATTGGAACATGATGAATCAGTGTTGTAACATGAATACAATGGAAGAGGGGAGATGGAATGACTCATTTAGTGGCTGGATGTTGTCGACAACACCTTTAAGGATTAGATTAGATTTTTTTATTCCAAAGTCGTTTCTTGATGCTCTGAAGTTAACTTGGCATAACCTGAGAGTTCACTAATGGGCACCTTTAATTATTTAACCTCTCAAAATGTTATGATGCCACATTGAAATCTTTCTGCAGGCTTGCTTTACAGCACGAAAGGCGAGTTTATATCCAGTCCACAAATGATTATCATTACATTCTTTGGCACTAAATGCTAAAAGTATTAGTAGTAATAGTAAAAGTAATGGCCCGAAGCCGTAATGTTTTATGCTGCCTTCAGTTTTTCTTGTTATGGGATTGGCATGCAACAATTTCAGCTCGTATATCAATCCAATTGGTTTTTATGATTTTGAGGAATTTTTGCAACACACACACACACACAGACACACTTTCATCTGCGCTTACGTCCCTGTCGTTACCGTCCCTGCACTCCAAGGGGGTGGAGAAAACACACATCTGCAGTGTAGCTGCGGAATGACGCGAGTGTCCAGTGAGAGCGGTGATAAGCTGAGAGGGTCTCCTTCCTGTACAGCTGTGCTTGACCGGCACAACAACACTTGTGAATGAATTATTCACCGAAGACACGTGCACATACACTCACATGCACTCAAGGGAGCACCGGTGACACAGATACTTCTTCCCTTGATGTGTAGTTACTGTAGCTGTACATGCCTTCTTTTACAAAGGAAGGAACCAACAGTGTTATCATGTCAGAGAGGAAAAACATCCTGAAGGATAATACTTTCTTGCCCCCCACCAGCACTACCTCAGCCCCCCTGCTGGCTTTTAATATCCAACAGCTGAGTGACCTCATGAGAAATTTGTGAATGGACAGTCCGGCCGGTGCTCTTATCTGGCTCTGCAGATTTCAGCCCCTTGCAGGACTATGAGACACAATAACAGTGAGGCAGCACATCCTGCTTCACAATACATAATGGATAACTGTGCAATCAGTTGTTGTGAATTCGCAGTTAAGTTGCGTAGGAATCGCTCGGTTCGTGCCCTGATACCAGCTGCAGATAGCTCCGTTACACTAACAGTCTTTGGCTGGAGCCGTGCCACTTTATCCACGTCCTCTTACGCCCCACTAACCTTTTGCAAACAGAGTGAAGTAGATAAAAAGTATGTATCTACATGTATAATCAGCTGAGACACATTTTAGCATCATTATCTCTGAATTGATGCAATTAGTAAATTACATTCATGATTTTCATTCTTTCTAAATAAACACACATGTTTTATAAACTTCTTGAACCTTATTATATAACACACGAGCAGCTTCTCTTCACCGTGTGTCTCTGAAAGGCTCTTTAATGTCATTTATTACACATTTTTTTCATGCTATAGTTATGCTATTCTCCTGATACAATAAATGTACTAAGATTTATTATTTTACACCCCATATAATATCTGTTTCCGTTGACTGTCTCAATCCATACCAATAACTACAACAATTTTCTCTTTTTCTTTTCAACAAATGTAGAGCATCTTGATATACTCCACATCACATTGTTGGATCATGTGTTTCCTGAAAGTGCCGAAATAAGACTCAACTGTAAGGGGGGTTTAATACATGAATAGAGCAAAGCAATAAACCCTTCACAATGTGCATTGTTCAGTGTCTACACAGGTGTTTACATTAATAAAATCTGTGTTTACAACTTGCTGGTTTCTGAAACATATAAATATTTCAAATAGTGTGCATTACTAATGACTGTTGTGTTTGGATCTCTGTCAGCAGTCGGTTTGATCGTGACACGAATTCAACGTTGTGTTGGCAGATGTTTGGAAAATGACTGTCTCAGGTATGTTTTTTATTACAGCATGCACTCACTGTAAATCTGTCATAATTTTTCCAGAGAGGAACTTTTGTTTGGAATCATGAGCATGTCGCTAACTCTTGTTTTTCCCTATCTGAGACACGACGCTCCGAGGTGTTGATGGCGCCTGTGTTGAACCCAAAGATGGACTGCAGATGTTGACAGTATCTGTCAATAGCTGTAGGCACAAAAGACACTGATTGATGGATGGGTGTTGCAGCACAATTGCTGCCAGATGGATTGACTGTTTGTTTATGTGATTTCACTGTTAAATAATAAGTTAGTTGGAATTTGAAGAGATACTGTTTCATGACATGACAGTTCTTTCATGGGATCTCTGAAAATAATACCTATAGGGATGACGCTAGATCTGCTTGTGCATGTAACAGTCTCTCGTCAAGGTGCGCAATTCTCCCCCATGGGTGATTCTCTGATCTGATAATGTCGACTCAAGTGTCGTGTGAAGACCAATAAACACATCACATCCTGTTGACACTCTAAAAGGCAATAGCCCCAAGCCAAAATACACATCATTCACATTTGAGTGTTCAGTATTGAAAACAGCATAATGCAATGAAACCCGCCAGGGGTAAATGTACTCCAGATGCTACTCTGCAGTTGTTTGGTGGTGTGTGGAAAGATTAGGAATTAGCTCAACTAATTTGATTATTTCGTCCTTGTGAGGTGGTACATGGACTCACAGCTAAACACATTTACTAGTGTTTTTAAGCTTTTTCGTTACCTCGTGTGCAATTAAAGTAACTCTGGTTCTCTTCGGCCTCTCCAGTGATCACCACCTTTGAGTCCAACTCTGCTTCCCACCTTACCACCCAGCCTCCAGCACCTCTACCACCAGCCTTCATTCCTTTGTGGATCCTCTGTGTCTCCACCACCAGAGCCTCGGCTTACGCCACTAGAGTCTCATCTGCAGCAGCACCTGAGCCTGAGTCTTCTTTCACCACCACCTGCCTTTGTTAAAACTTTTCCAGTCTTGGTGTCCACTTTCAGGTCCTGCAGACAACCTACCATGTACCATTAAATCCTGTTTATTTCTGTTTTCAGTTGGCACAGTTTGGTTCGACTTAGGCAACAAAACACTTGGTTAGGTTTAGGCAACAAAACACTTTAAGTTTAGGCAACCAAATCACTTGGTTAGGTTTAGGCGAAAAAAAACACTTTAAGTTAAGAAACCAAATCCCTTGGTTAGGTTTAGGCAACAAAACACTTTAAGTTTAGGCAACCAAATCACTTGGTTAGGTTTAGACAACAAAAATACTTGGTTAGGTTTAGATAACAAACACCTGGTTGGGTTTAGACAACAAAAACTTTGTGAAGTTTATGCAACAAAAACACTTCATTAAGTTGAGGCAACCAAATCACTTGGTGATGTTTAGGCAACAAAACACTTGGTTAGGTTTAGGCAACCAAATCACTTGGTGATGTTTAGGCAACAAATCACTTGGTTAGGTTTAGACAACAAAAACTTTGTTAAGTTTATGCAACAGAAACTTTGTTAAGTTTATGCAACAGAAACTTTGTTAAGTTTATGCAACAAAAACACTTCATTAAGTTTTGGCAACAAAAACATTAATTAAGTTTTGGCAACAAAAACACTTAGTTAGGTCTGGCAACAAAACACTTGGTGAGGTTTAGATAACAAAATCAATTGGTGATGTTTAGGCAACAAAACACTTAGTAAGGTCTGGCAACAAAACACCTTGTCAATTGCAATGATGGTTCTAAAGCTACATTTATTATGATTTTCCCAGAACAACACCAAGAAAGTGATATCAGAGCTTTTGTGATGCTACATTTTGGAATACTGGTATAATACTTACTGGGTCTTTAACTACCACTAAGGACATGTGTGACATACCTTAGATGTACTATCCTATCCTATCCTATCCTGAAATACTGACTGAAATCTAAATACATTCCCACAGCAATTAAATGAATTAACTTTTGTGTGTGTGTGTTTTTTTTTTTACAGGCCATTGTGTTGAATTCCTTCTCCAATTAATTTAAAGGTAATTACCACCTTGAAGCCAATTCTGCTGTCAAACTCGCAAACCACAGGTATCAATCAAAAACTCACCTGACAGCCGAGCATGTACGAACAACTGCATCAAAACAATGTCATGCCAGGTTGCATACATTCAAAAAACAAACACACATACGAGTTCAATCTGTTTGATGAAGACGTTCCCTGCAACCAAGCAGCGTGTCCTGCAGGCGACTGGCAGCTCAGAATGATGGTTACATACATCGTTTACGGTCCGTGACCAGAGGCACCAACAAAACTCCGTATCACCTCCTCCTGCCAGACCTTGGCTCTCCTGCCAGACACAAAATGAAATGCACGGGCAGCCCCAGGCCTCGAGTCACTACAATAAATCCTCCAATTTATTCTTCCCTAACTATATCATGCTCATTGTTTACTGTGGTTCAGTTAGCACGCTAATGATAATGTTCTCATGGCAAAAGAAAGTAATCTCTTCTGATGTTTATTTCACTCCTTTTGTCTGAGAAAACTCTGATGCACCGTTTGCTCTGGGGCTACCTCCTCCCTCCCTGCTGCCTCCGAACACCAAATGCCACAGGAGTTGATTTTTTTCGCTAAACTGTTGTCGTGTATCACAGAAGTCAATCTGAACTGCCAGCGAGAGAGTGACAGGCTTGTTATAAGCAGCCTTTAAAAAGCTCAGGGCATATGACAAGAAGATGAGATAAGGCTGCCACAGGCCGGTCTGACGGCGAAACAAGCATATCTATCGAATCAATGTGTTTGCCTGTGTGTTGTGTCCAAGCATGGTGGTGTATTCAAATGCAACTAAGCCCCCCATGTTGATCGGTAGTGGCTATTTCTCTCTTTTTTTTAGCCAGGTTAGATAGTTAATTGTTTAGTGACAGTCCGCTGACAGAACCTGGCAATAGGAAATTACAATTTGTTATCTCTGAGTGACATTAATCCCCAGTTGCCTGTCTGTTTGAATCTGACAGTTTAACAAGCCAACCTATCAACTCCATACTGAGGTGTGTGTGTGGCTGCGTTTGTACATGTGTATTGGATTTCAGCTAATCTTTCTTGATGTGATTAGATGAGCAGAAAGAGCAAGGTAGATTTTTGTCTGCGCATGATGCTACGCTCCGTTACCCTGCGTGTGTTCACACACCACATGTTACGACAGCATCAGGATGTTGGGTTGTAAAAACGTAGGGTGTGCCATCAAGCGACAAGATATCCTGATTATTGCTCTGAGATCTCAGACTGGAGCAGAGCGTGTGACGGCTGATGTTAGAGCATTACTACCCCTTAGTGGTGGGAGATATACTGTAGCTTCAAATGACACTTTTCAGATCATGTGTAGATATTTAGCGTGGAGCTGTACATTATCATAACTTTGAGCTGGTTTTAGTTTATTCAGCGATCACAAAGGCCTACTGCAGAATAACACAATTATACAAAAGTGGATATTAATTTTTTGCATTTGCACATACTTGTCGTAGAAACTGCACATTTAACCTTTTTATCATTACAGCACATTTTTTTTCTCCATTACTTAACTATTTTAACGTTTATTTATTAGCCCTTAGCACTTCTTGCTATTTAACTGTAGACTATATGCTTTACTTTTAGCATTTTCTTTAACTGTATCTATTACTTTAAACTAGCCTGTCTCAGAAATGTGTTCATCATTTTAGCTCAGTTGTTCAACTATTACTTTTAGCTATCTATTCCAAATGTTACTGCTATTTCAGCTATTTATTGATTACTTAACTATTTTAGACATTTATTTCATACTTAAGCTATTTCAAGCCTTTCTTTTAGCAAACTATTTCAAGTGCAGGCTACATCTATTACATTTAGCTTTTTTTTTTATCAGCATATCAATCATTTTTAGCGATCTCGAAAGTGTATCCACTAGGTTAGACCTACTTAACTATTTCAACCGTTAACTGTACGCTTAGCAATCTTAACCTTTTGTCCATTAGGCTAGACTATTTGTAGTAAACCATGTCATCTAGTAATCCATTACTTTTGAACATTTATTTAATACTCTAGCTATTTCAATCCCTACTTTTAGCAAAATAATTAAAGACTATTTATTTTACTTTAAGAATTTCTATTATGCAGCTATTTTAATTATATATCTGTCTCAACTGTTTATCAAATAGTTTATGATAGTTTATTCTTAAACTGTATAGGCCATTACTTTTAGCTATTTGATCATTATGTTTAACTAACTGTAAACCTCTTTGCTTGCTACCTTGCCGCTTAAACGCCGTGCTCAGGGCCTGCAGCTGACTCAGTTTTTGGACATTTACGCCATTAATAGTGCAGAAGAAAATCCACTTTACACAGATTCAAGTCAGTGATTTATTTATTTATTTATTTACTTTTTATTTTTATTGAAGAAAGTGAGTTGGTGCACAGTCTCACCACGTACCCCCTGGTACCTGGAGTCAATCTGTCTATAGCATGTGTGCTCTCCCTCCACCACAGCAGCTGGTAGCAATCATGCTACAGGTGCCTAACTGCGTTGGGAGGGTCTGTCTGTCTGTATGCCTATTTATCTGTCTCTTCTGGCAGCATGATGGTGAGCTGGCAGCCTGTTTGGCAGGGTATGCACTATTACATGAGTCTCTTTTTGGATGCCAAGGTATTTCCTGCCAGTGCAAAGCTCTGCCTTCAGCCTGTCCGTCCATTCCTGAGGAAATTAAACTGAGTTCCTGCCGTAGAAGATCTCGTCCCTTTGTTCCAGATACAAGGCCAGAAACCATGTCTGTTTTCCAGCATGAATCTGTCACATGAAGCATTAGTCTTATCAGCAATGCTTTCATATTTACCTGGCAGCGTCCCATATGGCAGATATCCACTGATCAATTGTCTGGCATGCTGAATTGAGAGATAACAGGGGAAGAAAGTGGCATGTAACTACATATTTAGTACAGTAGAGGGCACTGTTGCTCAGTTATCCCTAAACAAAACCAGTACTGACACCTACTCAGAATAATTGGATTTTCAAATTTGCTTTTAAAGCTGCACAGACCTATTCTAATCTATTTTCTGTGAGATAGTGTTTCTCAAGCACAGTTCTTTATATTTGCTATTCCTCTTTTCTTTTCCTAAGCCGCCTCTGTCCCAGTCTTGACTTGTTGAGCAGTCCTCCTTGGCCTCTTCCAGCGGGAGGATTTTCTAAATTTACCCTCCCAGTATTACGTGTGGAAGTGTGGAAGCAACTCCTCAGAGGCTGTGTGTCGTTTCCTCTCCTACGCTATAATTAGCTGCTGTTTGTTGTCCTTGATTGCAGACACAATACGTTGTGTTCTCATGCACCGTCACACACCCAGACTGACCAGCTCCTCTAACTTTCAGGCCGAACATCCCGGCCGAAAAGTAAACAAGGGTTAAAACAACACAGTGTCATAATCCTGAACAACATGAATGAAAACATGAACTTGTCAAGTGTTCACAGTTTCATAACAAGTGGTAGTATGAGTATCATGCGTGAAGTCCTGGAAGAGTGGGAAGCGGCATCCAAAAAATCCATTGTGGATGCCGTTTTTCTCCTGTTCTCTCAAACCAGCTTTCTTAAATCGACCCCTCTAAACGTGCCCCCTACACTTTGTTCGTTGTCGCGCTGGCCCACACCAGCCTTGGCAGGGCTATTGTGGGCACTGTGATCTGAGTGCAGCTAAGAAAATACCCAAGGTTGAATGGACATTGTTCCTATAGGATACACACACACACACACACACACACAAAATGACCAAGGCTGGGAAAGTATTGTCTCCTTTGCGTAAGGAGAAGAGAAAGGAAATGAGACAAGAGAAACAGACAAACACACATTATTATCATGTTTGAGATGAACAAAAAGGACTTGTCAACCAAAAGAAAACAAAACGCGCAATATATATCTTAATCTGTGGGTATTTTTATTTTATAAAACTAGTTACATTTATTGCAGGTTGACTAATACAATTATTTAATAAAATACTGCAAGTTATATGCGAAAAAAAAAAGAACTGTACAAATGTGACTCTAGAATCATTGTCCTGATTGGTCTGTGAGAACTGTCTCCTTGACAGGCTTTTAGTTTTTTCACCCAAAAGAAAAAGAAGTAGAAAAGAAAAAGAAAGAAAACATTTGCTGTTTCAATTGTCTAAAAATTCCAGATGCCATTTCCTGCAATACAGGAAGTGGGTGGATTGTGCCTGAGGAAGTAGGCGTGTCCTCATGTCTCTGCTGCCCAGACCGTTAACTCGCTGTGTAAACATGATAGCATTCCTCCGGCTGTCCAAAGAGCGCTGTGCTTACAAACTTATCATACAACCTTCATTTTTCCCCCCAGCTGACTTATTAAGTTATCTCCTGTCAAAATATCTCAGCGCCACAGTCGTGACCCGAGCTGCTTTACTGCAAGAGTTGTGATTGTTTCCTAAAACGTGAAGCCTGTGGAGGGTCAACAAATACTGAACAGTGAAAAGACTCAAGGTTAAGTAGTTGGGACATGTGTGGGGTCAGACGGGCGGCGTGCTGTAGCGGATCTCTGCGTTGAACTTGTCGGGCGTCTTGGGCAGCGGAGGCTTCTTCAGCATCTTGTGCTTCATGATCACCTCCTCGTTGGCGTAGATCGGGGTGTCCGTGTCGTCAGAGTGATACCCCGACTGGTATCCGCTCGTCTGATTGGATGACTCCGAGGCCAGAGACTCTTTACTCTTACAGCGCAGCAGCTGACTGCAGAGAAGGAAAAAAAAAAACAGGAAGTGTGCATATATTTAGAATCTGATATGCAGCTAAAACAAATGAAGAGATGCATGGTTGCTGTGTGAGTAACAGTGGACGTAATGTGATGTAGGTTTATTTCTGAGGCGCAGTCCTCACCTGAAGTTAGGCGTAGTAGACAGGTGTCGATTTAAACCCTTGACCTCGTCTGGTGAGAAGCCCATACCGCTGTCTGTGTGGCCCTCCTGCAGAAACAGCAAACATTTAAATGAACACAGGTGGTCGGTGCCATGTAGAGAAACACAGGGACTCATTAATATACTTTAGTTTGCACTTTTTACTAGTTTGTAAAGTAGGACTTATATAAGGTATTTCCATTATCAGTTATTCTGCTTTGTTCTTAGATATTAATCGATTCATCAATAATTGTTTCATGTACAACATATCTTTAAATAGTGCAAAATGGCTCTGACAATTTCCTAAAGCCCAAGACTTTGTTTGAGTGACCGACAGTCGGAAACTCAGAAATGATTAGTTAACAATCACATGAAAAGAAAAGTGCCAAATCCTAACATTTGTTCCGCTGATGATTGTGATTCATTTTCAGACAATCTACTGATTCAATGATCCGTTAATAAACTGATTATTAAGAAAATCATCTTTAATTCTAATTTCACCATCATTTCTACTGAGTTGCGGGATGAACTTCCTCTGAAAATCACTATTTGCATTTTTAAATGGCTGTTGTGCTTTTTTATCATGGATTTAATAGAAAGTCAGAAAGACAGGATCAACATATGTGTATCAGTTTATGGATAAAGTAACCAAAAGTCACACTTGAGTGAAAGTAAAAGACATTGTGCTAAAATATTACCTTGGTAAGAGCCAATTGGAACCCATTGGAATAGTTTTTGAAAGTATCTGATATTAGATGTACCAAAAGTACCAAAAGTACCAAAAATACGTAAAAGTAAATCATACATATATGTACATGGATGTATAAACTTTAAACCATCATGCCTCATGTGATCTGCAAAGTAAGTAGTTACTAAAATTGTCAAATTATTGTAGTCGAGTAAAAGTTTTTAAAAACATTTTCATCTGAAACATAGTGGAGTGGAAGTATCAAGTAGCAGAAAATGGAAAAACTCATATAAAGTAAGAATACCCCAAAATTAAGTTTGTTCAAAAATGAATGAATGAACGAATTAATTGGGATACCCATATAAATGTTCTTAAAAATAAATGTTGTGATGGTGTTTTCCTTGGATAACTAATATCTCATATACTATAAAATTAGATGGAAGTGTCAGAACACAGAAGATATATTCTGACAGATGTGCGGAGAGGAAACCTGTTTTGTGAATGTGTGTCACCTGCAGAGTCACACTCACCATAACGCTGCTGTGCACCACAGGGATGTCCTCAAACGTCTTCACGCTGAGCGGCCGACTGCACCTTTCGCTCTGCTGTGACGGTCTGCACAGAGTGGACAAGCGATTGAACCAGATTCACCACGGAGTACTTTAACTTTTAGAGGTGACACTGTAGAGGGAGATAATGATGCTGACCTGAGGGACGGCGGGTTGTCATAGTGGAGCTGAGCTTCCAGGATTTCCCCACTTTGGGGCTTGCTGTAGGGGCTCCTGGGGTCAGGGGTCAGCGGAGATGCTTCGGTGTCTCCGCCCGCTGTCAGAGGGATGTAGTCCTTCCCATCCTGGAGAACAACACACAATCTAAGCTCAAATACAAGCTGGATCAATTCATTCAACATAAATGAGTGCAGATTAAATTAGTGCGCTGCATTCACTTGCTCCTCAGATGGTCCCATATCCTGAGTTGGGAAGTCATTCTTCTGACTTCATGTCGGTATGTGGGAGCAACATGAAGCCAAAAAGAAGTTGTTCTGCATTTTATCGAGTCTTTTAACGCACGTTGACCGTTGTCCCCAGTATTTGAGTGAGGGAACGATACAATGACTTTGGTAAAGGTTTTATTACCATCAACCCCATGTTTTATTTTTCTCTGCCATGTTTCAGCGCAATATGCCGTCAAGTTGTTCTAACTTGAATGAACATTAATGTGAATTTTTCCAAGCCGGAAAAATGTTTTTACGATAATTCCGACAGCAATAAGAAGCAATGCATTAAACATATTATATAAGTTGATCCACGAAGGTTGTAGATCTCAAAATATACCTGGAATATCAAAAGTAAAAGTACAGATTTTTCAAAATAATGTACATTATATTATAGTATTATGATTATTGGTACATTGATGTGTGTATTTAAATACTGTAGCTGGTAAATGTGGGGCTCATTTTAATTCATTTGTATATATTTGACATATAATATATTACATACCGCTTTGTGGCATGTGAGACCCCCCCCCCCCCCCCCCGAGGATCAATTACGTCATTCTGATATATAATCATAGGTTATTTCTTGATCTTGAAAGTAACTAGTAATTAAAGTTAAATCAAAAAAATGTCATGGAGCACAAAGTACAATATTAAGCTATTTTAAAAAAGCAGAAAATGAGTAAAAACTCAAGTAAAATACATTAAAATTGGGCTTAAGTTCAGTACTTGGGTGAATTTACCTGCTGTGGTTATTTTTCACCACTGCTGATATCAAATGTATTCCGATCATTACTCGTTTTGCTGTGATCAGCTTTTCTAATGTAACTCGTTTGCGTCAGCCCATTCTTTCTGCAGCTAATGACTTTGTAAAGTTCCTGGAATGACTTGGCAGAGCTCGGTGAATGGGTGTGAACTCGTTGCAGCTGTGTGTTATTCAGGTTCACACATAAAACAAAAACTGAGGGAGATCTCCAAGGTACTAGTTGGTCTGCCTCCCGTGTGATTGATTTTCTCCACGCCTGTTTAACTTTAAATGTTTTCTGCTGTTGGGACTCTACTGTAGCTGTCATTAAAATACCAAAAGCCTGAAGTTATTTAAGGGCACAGTGGACGTTTTATTGGATTCAGACGGACCTGCTGAGCGCTGGCCTGCAGCAGGTTGCCCAGATGTTCGACCAGCTCTGTGAATGTTGGCCTGTCTGTGGGACGATCCAGCCAGCAGTCCAGCATGGTCTGGTATCTATGAACACAAGGAAATTCGATCAGGTTGGAGTGAGTAACATCTTTGTTTTGTTGAAATTTGAAACACATTAATCAACCTTTCTCTCTCACATCTCAGTGGTGGCGTATTCCGGAGGTCTCATCCTGGTGCCCTCCTTCAGCCTCCTGCAGAAAGACTCGTCGATGCAAACACCCGGGTAGGGAGAAGCCCCTGTAGGAGATCCAAAATAGGTGATTTTGAAGGCATACAGGGGTCATTGTGTGTAGAATATTATGTCTACTGACGATAAAAAGGCTTACCTAGAGAAAAGATCTCCCAGAGAAGGACCCCAAAGGACCAGACGTCACTCTGCGTGGTGTACACCCGGTCGAAGATGGTCTCAGGGGCCATCCACTTCAGAGGGAGACGCGCCTGGAGCGGGATCAAGATGTGGGTTTAACTGCTTCACAGATCTATCAAGCGTGAGATTGATCTTTTTTTTTGTCAGTTTGTGGGGACTCACATCTCCCTTGCGGACATAGTCGGGGTCTTTGTAGACATCTCTGGCGAGGCCAAAGTCGCAGATCTTGACCACGTTGTTCTCTGAGAGCAGGATGTTTCTGGCTGCCAGATCTCTGTGGATACACTACAGAGCAACCAGGACAATTCACAATCACAGATAAAGTGCAATGTCAGATTAAATAATAATAATAATAATTATAGGTTTACCTTGCGGGAGGACAGAAACTCCATGCCTTTGGACACCTGGAAGCTGTAGCTGATCAGGTCCTCCATGGTCAGATGGTCCTCGTCGGAGCTCTCTGCGGCACATGAAGCATTTAAAACGTGAGACCTGTGCAACTCTACAAGAAGCATCCAGGCGCAGCGGTCACGTGTCATTCTGAGTGTTCTTCACCACCTTCCTGAGTGTCCATGCTGCTGCCTGAAGCCATGTCTCCAGCTCGGGAGCAGACAGCCGTCCCTGTGCAGATGTCCAGCTGGGCGATCTTCCCCAGACCCAGATCCCCTTCGGACATGTCCTCCTCCGCAGACGCCCACCTCTGGCTGTCCACGCGCTTTCTCTGCTGACCAAAACACAAACATCAGTGAGTAACGTAAAGAGGAAAACAAGCCATCGTCCAGACATTTTCGTTTCGTGTTAGATCGAATGATACAACTGAGGTGCATTGCCGTGTAATCGTCTGCGGTCGGTGACGTGGCTGCGTGCTGCGCTCTGGGCCAGATGTTACCACATCAGAGGGTCGGTTGCGGTTCATTGGCTGCGTGAGGGGTTACACATCATTTACCTTGTAGGGGCTGTACTCTGCGCGCTTGCTCTTCAGGTAGCTGGAGAGGTTTCCGTGTTTACAGTACTCCACAATCACCATCAGTGGGCCTGCAGAGCAAAGAGGATCAGGATCAAAGTGAGACGGATCAAAGTACTCATAACTTCACATTACAGGACCACGGAGGACATCTAGAGGCTGATTTAATGAGAGGCGTGAGGCATATTAGAGGGAAAGGAAAATAAATAGCGGTCACCTCAAATAAACAGAGATAAGTTAGTGTTTGCAGGCGAGGTGTAATTAGGTCGGGGATGCTCGTTAAGCTCCATCACTCGCTCTCATAAAGGAGAAAATCACGCAGGACACAAAAGGGGAAAGAGTAAACAAGGCTCGCCTCGGTGAGAACTCACCTCCGGGCTTCGTGCAGGCTCCCAGCAGGTTGACGACGTTGAGATGATGTCCGATATGGATGAGGATTTTCAGCTCTGACATCAGGGCGCGGTACTCGCTGGATGTGGCTCCCTCTGTAACACACAGGGACACATTTAACCGCTGTGCATGTGCATGTGCGGAGAGAAAGGGAGGACCAAAAAAATACTAACCCTTCAGCATCTTGACTGCCACGGTGGTGCACGTGGTCACTTTCTCGATGCCAAAGGCGGCTGCTTCCACCACCTGACCGAACGCTCCTCGCCCCAGTGGGTCACCTTGAAGGCAGAACAGCCGCATTTGCACACAACGTTTATCAGATGTAGTGTGCCTTAATTAACGCCACCTGTCGTAAGATGTGTGTATTTAAGTTTATGTTGAGCTGGAGTTTATGAAAAACTTTTAACTGCAGTTTTTAGCTTTGCTAGCGGCTGTAGCGGTGGCAATGTGAGTCTGGCAACCACTTTGGTCCAGACGGATATATCTTCCAACAACAGTCGGGAGGACTGGCGTGAAATTTTGTACAGGACATTCGTGATTTGTATGAATATAACTGACCCATCTCCTTCCATGACGTTGATATTTGTGGTTTTGAGTGAAACGTTTCAACAGCTATTAGACTGATTGTCATGACATTTGGTTCACACTGGCAATGGCGAAACAGAGAAAACTACCAATTCCAGCTCTCCCGAAGACAGTTTGGTCTACCAAACACGTCGAGAGGGAAACAACTGCTTGAAGAAAAGGGTCAATGTCTTGCTCAGGGACATTTGGGCTGTGCAGATGCATTTTTAAGAACCATCACCTTACTCTCTATATGCCACTTTTCTGCCTACACTATTCTCTGGATTGATTCGGAGCTGTAGTCTTACCGAGCTTCAGCCTGTCGCGAGGGAACTCCCATTTGTTGGCATCATACGTGAGCCTTTCACACTGCTCATCCATGGGCATGTCCTCTGAGTCCAGGATCATGGACAGGTAGCCCGTCTTCAGATCGCCACCATTCGGCTGAAACGGTGTAAAGAGAGAGAGAGAATGTGTGTGTGAATTAATGGGACATCATTTTGTTTCAGCTCTTCCCTTTCACTTCAATTACATTTCCCAGTGACTCCGGTGCCCCTCCAGTGAAAAGGGGCCCAATCTGTGCCGCGGGTCTACGTGACTTATGGGAGCAGAGAGTGGCCTTGTTGTTCCTGGACACAAAGGACAGCAGCCACCAAGAGCCAGACCAGTCACTTCTGATCAGTCACTCGCTCCCATGGTGTGTGTGCTTGTGCCTGTGTGTGTGTGTGCGCGCTATAGCTGTAAACCTGTTTTTTAATTCATTATCGGCTCCCATGTGTGTAACTGGAGGGAAAATCCGAGGAAGGAAAAGTGTGGCAAAGAGAGGATGAGGAAGTTCTTACTCTCTTTCTTCCACGGATGACGAAAACGATTAGTAACCAGAAAAACATGGCGATGACCACCGACCCAATGGGAACAATCAGCTCCACATTAGTCTTTTCCTCTGCGCCTAGAATAAAAGAAGAAAAAAAACAACAACGGTATGAGTTGCAGCAGGATACACAAACAGAAAATGGATCAAACGAACTAATTTGACAAATTGGGGACCCGTTCTTCAGAGGGAAAACGTGGGACGTCCGCCGCGGAATGTCGATTATAATTCCGGTGCTGTGGCTTGGCAGTGCTGCGAGAAGTTCAGACAGGTTTGTCATTGTCTTTGGCATGTCACATGTGTATGTGTGCGTGTCTTTGTTTGGGTTGGAGGAAGGAGACCGCTGGAATCTGGACTGTAAACAAACTGATATTTTATCTAGTCAAAACAAATGGTCAGGAGTCAGCACTGACAACTACGGCCAAAGACAACTTGGAGCGGGTCAGAGTGTGTAACTACAAGCTGTAATGAACCGTCTCTCTCCGGTAGAGTTCAGCTGAGCCAAACTATTGGGGGAAAGGAGGAGGTCAGAAAAGGGTTTTGTAGTTTTCCTTTTGCTGAAGGGAGGGTGGGAAGCAAGGAGGTATTTAAACGTTTAAGATTCAACCGCACGCCCCACCCTGATAACCTTCGAAAAGTCCCCTAGTTTTAGAGTGCTTTCTCTCCCTGGAGCTGCCTCGCATAGAGAGAGGAGGGTAGAAGACGGGTCTGTCCTCTACCCTCCCTCGTTAGCGGGCCTGGCGCCTCAGCCGGGAGCTACTGTAACTGGGTCCGCATTCTGCTGGCGCGGACCAGGTCACGTAGGCCCCTGGTTCTAGTCGGCGCATTTGTTTGTTTGTCGCTGCGTCCCTGTGATCAGGACAGAAACGAGTGAACAGGGGAGCAGAGGCTGGAGCTGGGGCAGGTCTGGCCTCTCCCTTTGTCCTGCAGTCTCCTCATTGTTTTGGATTTAGAAAACTCCCAGGAGGATGTGTGCAAACTGGGCCAACTTCCCGTCACGAGGAAGCAAAGTTATTCTTACTCTACATGTTTGATATCAAAAATGTCGCATGTGTGATGTGAACTGGTGAAAGGTTGAGGCCAGATGTAAATACAGGGTCACTGTGAGTATTGTGGGTAATGCCAAGAGGTGAAACTCTCATGCGTGAACTATGAACAATATATTCTTAACTCTCATCTATGGTGTTGACAATATTGTCATTGTTTTTTAAAATATTACGGTCCTTGGGCTGCTGTGCTGTGTCAGATTTCCCCATTTGTGGAACAATAAAGGAATACTGATTCTGATTCTGGTGTATGACTCAGCAGGCCCAGGGGTCCCTGTGCCAGAGCCTCTATTTGAACAGACTGTTTTTGGAAAAGGAAAAGACAGTACATCTTGTAAAACTACTAAAAGAGATGCAAAACTACAGTAAAGAGATTTTTTAAAAAGCAGCCACGAAGAGAAACAACGCGACTACAACGAGTACAAAAAACTACAAAGAGACCCAGAACAAGTACAAACAGAAGCAAAACAACTACAAAGGAACCCGAAGCCCAAAAAGCCCCAGAGCGACTACAAAGAGAAGCAAATTGTTGACAAGGAAACAGAATCAAACGAGTGAGAGATACTCCAGACGACCACAATGACACACAAAACAAGCAAAAAGAGACACAACTCCGAATTCACACAGAAGGACCAAAAGGAGACCAAAGAAGACACAGATGACTACAAAGAGATACAAAATGTCAACAACTGTCAGCCTGGAGGCCAAGGTCTGACGGGGCAGGGGCCTTTCACTTGCCTGTGCTCCATTGTACGATAATCCATCTATCAGCAGATAAGAAATACTACGTCTGTAGCAGGTTAGTGACTGACCTTCAGTCGTCAGAAAGGCCTGTGCGGTGTCACAGCCCCGGCTGTTACAAGCCCTGCAGGTGTACTGACCGCTGTCCTCCTTCTTCACACGCTGGACTGTCAGAGTGTGGTTGTTCTGGCTCAGGATCACACCTATGAGAAATCCATATCGTCTTCTTAACAGCTGCGGGCAACTTATCAAGTGAGTCGGTATTCATTGATGTCAGTGCTCCTCTCACCTGAGCCCTCCACCACCGTGTGGTTGTCTTTGGTCCACAACACCGTCGGGTTCGGCATCCCGACGGCGTCACAGCTGAGACTGATCGTTGCGCTCACGTTGACTTTTTGATCAGTTAAATTATTGAGTATCCTCGCAGCCTCGTGACCTAAGATCAGAATCAAACAATATTAATTTCAAAAACACTTCTATCTACTTTACAACATCTGAAACAATCAGTCTTAGTGTTCAGGCTCAAGGAAATTATCATTGATCAGTTTTATTATAAATTGTTCTCACTTTTGAGGGAGAGGTGGCGCAGCAGGCAGGTTCTCTCCTTCGTCTTGATGTTTTCTACCTGACAGGCGTACAGGCCCTCGTCCTGACGGGAGGCGTTGGGCAGCAGCAGCTCCACGGTCACGTTGTTGCCCTGCAGGCTGGACTGCACACCGTGCTTCAGGGGCCTCCGCTGCCGCGTCAGTGAGCGACACGGCTGCACCGACGCAATCTGCTCTGACTCGGAGACGTTGGTCACGCGGTACCAGGCGAGGTTGCCGTAGATCAGCATGTCCGCCTTACAGTGCAGAACCACGTGGTCCTCCTCTAAGGGCTCGTTGGATGGAGACACACTCACTTCAAGTCCACCTAAAGATAGAAAAGCGGGAATGACAACAGCTCACATGTTGTCATGATCGCAGAGCGAGACTGAAACGAAGGCTTACGCGTGACGTGGAAAAAGATGATGCGTGAGTCCTCGCCGACTTTGTTGGCGGCTGAGCATCTGTAGAGGGCGTGCACCTCAGCCTTCTGGATCTTCAGAGAGCTCATGATTTTCTGGGGAAATGTGTTTGCTTCGTTAATAACTGCACATGAAATACAGACAGAGAGCAACACCCACTGTTTGGCTGATGGGACTCTAATGTTGGTGGACAGAAAGAGGATGGCGTGCAATCAAGATTAATTGTTTACCTTTTGTGCGTGATCCGTGGTAATCATAATCTGCTCCACAGGGTGGTGACTGGTACCGTTGCTGATATCTCTCCAACCTGTACACTCCCTCAGCAGTGCTTCAGACTTGGTCAGCCTGGACCTGGTGGGCACAAAACAACGGAAATATGATATCTTTTAAAAGGAGATGCTTTTTTGTTTTTTTCATTTCCTTCAGTGTTGTTTTGGTGCGTGTTCAAAGTTCTTTAAAGTTAAAAAGCCCAAAGTCTGCACCCCTCTCCCAATAGAAAACACTGCTCCCGTGACTTCTTGACATCACTGCATCACCACGACACAAATCTGCATAATTCATGACTATAATCAGGGTAGAAGGGAAGCAAAATGGAAGCTGGAAACATGACAAGAGACATCCGGAAACTGTCTCAGGCGTCCATGAGCTGACCAATCACAGGAGACTGGGTTTTCAGGAGGGGGGAGGGGCTTAAAGAGACTGAGGGAGACTACAGAGCTGCAGCACTGGGCAGATGAGAAAACCTGGACATGAAAATTAGCATAATATGTCTACTTGAAAACTTCCCTCACACAAAAACCTAAACCAAACACATTATGCTTAAAAAAAATTCATGCACATGAATGGAGAACTCCGACTTTCAGGATCGTGTATCTGATTTTTATGCTGTTTTCTTTTCTACTTTTGCTGCGTTAGGACTTTTTTTTTTTACTGTCAATCCGAATAAAGAAACACAGGAAATGTTTGAGTATTTTCTTGAATAGGACTGTAAAAGTGTGCACGTGTGTGTGTGTGTGATAACAAAGTACACAAGAAGAGGCGCAGCTTCAGCAGGAAGAAGCTCTTTTTTGGACAGAGAGCAGGACAGGAACAACAGGAAACAAAGTGCAGCACTGAGGAAGAGCTCAGATGTGTAGGCCGGAGATAAGGAACCTGCTGATGGTCGAAGCAGCCCCTCACACACGCCCCCTCCGTTCCATCCACGCTCGTCAAATCACCGCCATACCTAAGGCCGGCTGCTGTGTCGCACACAACGGCGAGAGCTACGCGGCTTTAAATAGAAATCTCTGACTGTGTAACAATTGTAAACACATTCTGAGTCCGAATAATTGACGTCTGTCTAAAAATGGACATTGTGAGGAGCGTGAATCACATCCGCCGATCTGCATCGGGTCAGAGTGCGCTCTCATTGTCTCTTCTCTTGTTTTTTGTCAACATCACGAAAGCAGCTACTCCCCCTCCTGAAACAACAACCTGTTGACAATGAGCGACCGAGAAACAACTGAACACTGTGTGAATACACAAAGGGAAGCGCTCTCTCTCTCTCTCCCTCTCTCTCTCTCTCTCTCTCTCTCTCTCTCTCTCTCTCTCTCTCTGTCTCTGTCTTTGGTGAGAGGTGAGCTGACTTACTGGAAGGCCTCTGGACAGTCCTTTCTGGGCATCCACTGCCACTCGATCTGTGCAGGTACTGGACTTCCTCGAGCTGTGCACCTCAGGGTGGGGCTGCTTCCGTACAGGTACACATCCGTATTCACCGCCACCTCCTTCTCAATGATATGAGGAGGCACTGTAGAGGAAGACATCTACAGTTATCAACACAGCCTCCTGAGAGCGTCAGGCAGCTCGAGGAGAGATACGGAACAGAGAGTACGTGCCATTGACAATCAGCTGGAAGGAGCGTCTTTGTTCCTCTTTGGTCATCTTATTGGTCAGGACCACGGTGTAATTCCCGGCATCCATTTCTGTGACTCCGCGGATGATGAGATCATTTTTCTGCCTTATTCTGTAGACGTCTTTCAGTGGTAGGCCATTTTTTAACCTGAGCAGACAGATGAGAGCATAAAGTTACTGGAGCAACATGAATGAATGCCACAATGGAAAATTAATTCTGTCTTCAGTACACAAACTGTGAGTTTAGCTGATTAACTGTGAAACAAACTGCTATTCGTGCTTTTTATTATACGACTTGGTCTTCTTCTGTGAACATACCATTTAAAGCTGGGGTCGGGGTATGCTGAATACTTGACAGGGAGAGACGCTTGACTGCCAACATTTACCTCCCAGACCTTCGTCCACGGCTCCTTTATGTCAATGAAAGGCTTTTCTGTGAAACACAAACAAAATCCCAACACGCTGTTACAAATCATCGTCAACAAGATTCAAAACTTCGTTGTACAGAAGACTGTTAGGGCCAGTTTATTGTTCATTATAAACATTATGAACAATCTACAATCTCTGCCGTTACTAGACCCTTAGAGTGTCCTACGTGTAGAGGAACAAGCTCTACATAGTCCTGCTGACAAAAACACTTTATTAATTAGCTAAAATTTAAATAATGTATTTGTTACTAAAGCCCATTCCGAAGCACAGTTTCACAAATTCGGCTACACAAGGCATTTTTTTGAGGCAGTAATATAGTAATACGCTGTTTGGTTTCATCTCAAAATTTCGACATTTATCTTGAAATGTCAAGTTTGTTCTCAACATTTCAACTTCCATCGAAGTGCCTAATGAAAAAAACATTGTTTTTTGTTGAGAATTAAAAAATGAGAAATGTTTAAGGGTGAAATAGGGGATAAATAAATGATTGAACTTTGCCAATTTAAAATCAAATGAGCTGGTGAAAGATACATGGACAATCAAAATACATTTAAGTGGTCACTGGTAAAGGAAACACATAAAAAGCCTTTTGTTTTTTTATCATCAGCTCATTGGAGGTTAAGGGTGAGATTTGTAAGACAAATTTATTTTTGAGTTTTATTCCTAACTTGTCAAAAGCCGACACATTGGGATTGTAGGTCGGGCCGACTGTCATGCGATTATTTGACGAGTTGGGAAACACAAAGTGTTTGTATTTGACCGGCTGGGAATTAAACTCAAATGTCAATGTTCTTACAAATAGGACCTTTAAAGGAAAAGTATGCTTTTTTTGTTTTTCAATCTGTTATTTTTTTGACATGTCGGACGACCTTAGATCTAATTTTGTCAGCGTCAGGGCACCATGAGGTAAAAACAAAACAAAACTGAAGTAAGTAAGGGCAAAACTACCAAATAAACTTGAGGTCTCAACTCATTAATGGTCGAACTTTATATGAGAAGCTCAACATCACAGCGAGTCCAAATACAATACATGTCAGGCTGAATTATGGGGAAAGACGGCAAAATGATGCACAAGGCAATGTTTCAATTTGATTTTAAGGGGCAGCCATTAAGATGCAGAGAGAATAAAACATACTGTCAGGACTTCTTTTGTTAATGACGTGCTCCTTCTTTAAGAGACATAAACACATGTCCTAGGATCTCTAAGTGTGTGTGTATCTTAAAGGATGACATTAATAGCATGAAAGAATTTCTAAGTGGGATTAAATAATTTGTTTAAAGGTTTTTAGCTTTACTTTGAGCACCCACACAGCTGTCTACAACATTACGTATTCAGCACACCTACCAAACACTCTGAGAAAGGCTGAGGCACTTTTCTCCATCAGCCCACTGGACGCTGTACAGGTGTATTCTCCAGTGTGATCGACCGTCACGTTCTCCACCGTGAGCGTGTTGGACAGCACCAGGGAGTTCCACAGCTTCTTTTTGTGGGGGTTGGTGTGGGTCAGCCGGGAGCCGTTCACAGAGGTCTGACATCAGAAAAGACAATTCAGAAACAGACGACTTAGAACTTATCGGCCCGATCCACCGAGAAGACAGAACATCACAAACACATCTGGTCACCTTTGCACTTTGACCTGCTGTAGAGATAAACTGAAGGATTCCTGAAAGCAGGAAATCAGAAGGATGCGCAAGGACAACAGGAAGTGAGACACTCCACTTCTGATATATCTGTCTGAGTGTGAGCGAGGCTGATTGAAGCTTATTTAAAGGGTACAAGCTCGTTAAACAGCGCAGAGAAAGAGAGCAGGAGAGCGTGAGGCACTGACCAGCGCCTGACCAGAGTGCGTCCAGTTGAATTCGATTCCCACGTTGAGCTCGGTTTCGGCCGTGCAGCTGAGCACCAGCCGCTCTCCCACAGAAAGCTTGACATCCGCGGGGGTCAGCGTGAGCTCATGGATTTTGTATCCTGCGGAAAAGGACGGGAAGACACGGGAGTCAGTCAACGGCCTATTGTTCTCCTGAGACTACAGACTCGCCCTCAGCAGTCTCCCTTTCACTTCAGTTCGATTAAAACACACTTGTGACTAACACAGTTGATCGTTTTTTTTGGCATTAATCTTTTCTCTGTCTTACCAACAACAGCAACAATGTAGAGGGGGGACTTGAACGTCTCATTTCCAATGCGAGTCTGGCAGGACACGACTCCGGCGTAGCTGATCAGATAACTGGGGACAGTGAAACCCGTCTTGGCGTCCCACAGAGAGTCCTTCCCATCGGGATGAAGTTCCTTGTTTGGATACTTCTGACACACACAGACATTTACAGATTTTGAACACGGAATTTTAAAAAGCACATCTTACGCATGAGCTCATATCTGTCTGTGTAAATAATAAATGCGATGAGAAATGAATTTTAAGTTTAGATTTGTCTCCGTTATCTGTTGGTTTTATAAATTACACTGCGATGTTTGCATAGGAAATCTGTTTAAGTTTGTCTGTGTTTATTGTATCTTTCCCTATCGAAACCTCTAAATAAATAATGAAGTTTACTCATCATGAGGAGTACAAGTTGAAAACAGCTGCAAACTGTCCGTATCATCTGTGGCTGTGGAGGAGCTTCCTAAAGTCTGAATAACAACAACTTCTATTTTGCTTATTGAATCTTAGCTGACTCTTGTGCATCCCGCATCTTTATGAAAATGAAATACTGCATGGCAAACTTTGACATTTAGATGTGAGTATATATTTTATATTAAAGGTGCAAATGTGAGAATTTTAGTTGAAAAACCGGAGAAACAAATGACTAAATTCATCAACATAATGTGAAGAAACAGCAGTTTTGACATGATGACCATCTGAAGTTAGCATGCTAACCAGCTAGTCCTGGCCCGTCTGGGTCCAAAGCTGTCTGTCTGTACTGCTAGCTGCAAAGCTAACTGAGCTAACTAGCTAACATTAGCTACCGTTGGCAGCAGTTAGCGGTTATTCTCGTAATACGCTGCCCCGTTTGTTTTGAGTGCAAATTCGACAAGACGCCAATTCTTCAATGTGATTCTCGCCTCTCGTCAGACCATAAAACCTTGATTCTTTATTTGCTGTATTGTGACTTCATCCTACAGAAGTTCACCTTCAAGCTCGCACAATACTCAACCGACGTGACGAGGACACAGAAACAACAGTTCCTTACAGTGTGGAGCGTCACGTTGAGATTCTCCACGGAGCCTCGGCACGGTATCACCACCCGCTCGCCCTCGCGGATGAACACCACCTCGTATTCTTTGTCGGACGGCACAAATGGCATTTTGTAGTCTGAAATCAAATCAAATGCACAGGCATCAGACAGGGGACAGGGCCAGAGCAAAGAGGTGGCCGGGGTGGCTGAAATAAGACTGGTACAATTGTCTTGTATAGTAAGGGTCCTTTAGTGGCCCCTCCAACATGAAGTATTCTGTACTTTAACTATAATTCACATTAAATGATCCTCCGACAACAACTTCACCCAACCTGTACTGTAGGATTTACTTTGTCTTTGTCTTTGCAGAAATATGACTCATTACAATCCAAATCATTTACAACATTTTACTTAATGGCAGTTCAAGACATCAGTGAGTGTATCTGGCCTGAGAGTCTAGATAAATAAATACTTGATCATGATTTTCCGAATTGTCCGAAGTCTAGCTGCTGGAGCATATTTGCAAAACCTTCTCACAGCCAAGTAAGGTTAAAAGGAGTTGTACCGTGGACAAACACATAAGCTGCTACTGAAGTTTTGCCATCTTCGACTTTCAGGTCTCTGTAGGAGCACTGGTACTGTCCGGTCTCGTTGACAGTCGCGTTGGAGATCCGCAGTGTTGTGCAGAAGAGTCCTGATCCGCTGCAGTCACTGGTGGAGAAGCGAGTGCTTGTGGGAGGAGTCGTCCACCTCAAGTACTGCCGACCTCTGCCGGATCAAGAGACAGTGAATGTTTCATGAATGGGTCAGTGTATGGACTGAATCCAGGGAGGTATTCTTATGCATACCTGCACGTCAGCTCCAGGTTGTCGGATTTGTTCATCCTTTGGACGCCATATTGGTTCAGCGTCGGCGGATCAGGCATAAAGCGCAGTTCAATGGCTGCAGGAAACAACAAACAAGTCAATCAGAGCAAACACAATCAACACTGATGATATCAGCCTGCACGACCCGAACAAATAATAGCTGCAGAAATGGGTCAGATGTTGTGGTTGTTTTAATCAGGTCAAATTCACAGACTAGAAACTGAAAGTACAATACAGCGAGAACAAAAATAAAGCTTTGTAACTGGCTGTCTGGCTACTTGGGGTCTTTTTTTTTCACTGCTGCAGAAAATGGCGGTGCTGTGTCAAAACAGGAAGCAGGGGAAGATGGGCCTGGTCAGGCTGAATAGCCCAGCACAGTGCGGCCTAGGTGGGGTTCCTGTTTCTGAGGATACACGCTGCCCACCACCTCCCTGTGAGGCCCTGAAGCACATAATGTATTGTATGGAAAAAAAAAACCAAAAAAAAAAAAAACCATCAGGCTGACCCAGTAGGAAATCTATACACTTGACCTCCTGGCTGTACATATTGATATAAACTTGGATTATGAGCGATTACAATTTATTCTTCTTTATCAAATGGGTGCAGATTCCTTTTCTTTGTTCAGCATTTATTATCTCGACTGAAAAGAAGTGACACACACTATCATACTTTTAACATACTCACCACAAAGTACTGAACAAACTTAACTAACTAAAATAAAATATTAAATGAGACAGAGATAAAAACAAATCTGGTAGAAATGATCACTGGCACAACAAACTCCACTACAAACCCATTAAAAGTCCTTTAATGCGGTATGAGTCAATAGTTTCTAATAAATGTTCTTACCAGCAACACAAGAGATTTCCAGAATAATCCCAAACAGTAAAAAGACGGAGCCTGCCGGAGCCATCATCCGACAGAAGACATGGACACGCTCCTCATGAACTCCCAATAAAAATTAAATAAAAACGAAACAAACAAAAAAAACTTATGTGATTATAATACCACACGCTCTGTACTAGTCATATAACTTCCGATGCTTTATATTCCACTCCCGACAACAGTTTGAGAGAGTCATGAGACCAGGCGGCGGCGGCAGCAGCAGCAGCAGCAGCAGGGTGGCGCTCAGCGGAGGGTAAAGTGCGGCTGTGTGTCCCCATGGAGCTGAGGCTGAGGCTGAGGATGGAGAGACGCGCTCCGGCCGAGCAGCCTGCAGGAGGAGGAGCGTCCGGAGACTGACACATGATCTACACTGAGGCTCGACGTGTTGCTCATAACACTCAACTTCCAACACAGATATCCAGGGAAACTTCTTATATAATCAAATAATAAAAAAAAGTTTTTTGTTGTTTTTGTTGTTGTTGTTGTTTTTAGTTTTGAAATAGTCTTTCTAATCAGCTTCCACTGATATTCTCTGGTGTGCTAGATTAAAAAGCATGATATATTAAAAAAAATACATTAAAATTGAGTTTTTGCAAATGAACCCTTCAACTGAAGTGCAGCTAGTCTCCATTAGCTTAAAACGTTGCTATCTTACTCATTAGCCTTCGCAACACCTTTGAGTAGCCTGATCATTTTTATACCTTTCAGAGTGAAGTCCTTATTTTGGAAGAAGTAGTCAGATTATTTAAAGGTGTTGATAACATTTAGCCTTTAGAAACAAGGATGTAACTGTAAACTGTAATACCCCTTTTCCACTCTTCTACACTTTCCAAAGGTTATTGGACTGAATGGCTCAAATTATTACAGTGAAACGACTCATTTTGTGGAAGTTGTGACGCTCAAAAGAATGTATCCACTGATTTACAGATGCTTGTTTTACCATACATCTGTTGTTGTTTTCTTTTCTGTTACAACTGTTTTCGGCACATTCGTGACGTCAGTGAAGTTCATTGGCGGCTTCAGATAAGAATCACAACCTTGCGTGCGATAAGTGGGAATAAAGGTCCATAGGCATTTTTTTTGTTTAAAAAACCTGCGTAAACCTGCTCATTTTGGAGGAAAAGCAGTGTCTGAATCTTGGTACTATCTCAAACCTTTCTGGCAAGTTGTTGCCAGTTTACTGTAGCAAATGTTGCAAAAGCCAGCTAATGCTAACTTCACTAAATAGCATTAGAAACAGGCCTAGGCTACTCGTTCACATTTTTAACATTAACTTTCCATACGTGAAAGTACAAGAACAGTCTATTAGCATCAATACAGCAAACTGCAGCCAGACTAAATGTAGACTATTGCAAAAACCGCAGATAATTTAAGTCTTTATCGACTTATCGTCAAAAATATCCTCTTGTTTCGCCTCAAACAGGGCTGAAAATCGTCCCATGGTCTCCTTAAAAATATTCAGTTGTGTTGCACTTACCATTGTTGAAATGTAGAGTTCCCTCTGTTGTTAAAATACGGTGTGGTTTCTGCCGCGTCAACGGTGAAAGTGGGGCTGATATTATCCAATTGTCATATTTTGTAGGCCTATTAGTAAGTAATGAGTAACTAAATCTTTAAATGAATTGTGGAATAAAATGTATTGCCATAATATGTACAAAATGGTACACAAGTACTTTTTAAAATTGTAGTTGAAAAAAAAATAAGTATGAATTACAGCACAAAGGAAGTGTGACCACTATTGTGCAACCAAAACAGGAAGAGGCATTGTGTTCCCTGGTTGCTATCCCCAGGCAACAGTGGAATAAATGGGAATAGCTGTGGAATCTCCACACTGCAGAGAAGAAGAACCCCGCTGATGGAGGTGGTGAAGAGGGAGAGTGATCGAAAGTGAGGTCAAACGAGGGTGAACGGTCGATGGAGAGCACCAGTGTTGTGTCTCCTCGCTGACAAGTTTCCCTTTTTGCTCGATGACTTGAGACAGTTCAAAACAGTAAGGCGAATAACAAAATCAACCTTTTTTATTAACTTGGCGTTGTACTTTTCATATCACTGAGATCAGGGTTTCTAGATCAAACTGAGATTCTTACGGTTGTTTTTTTGGCTGCTAGTTTCAGCCATGTTGCTGACGCTGTGTTTGTGACAGCAGCGCCGACTGTAATACCACAGGGAAACACTGGGGGGAGGAGGGGGGAAGTTAAAACGCCATCTTTTTTCACATTTCACAATTTGGGTATTTGAGTGCACACAAACATAAATTAAACATACCTCTATATTAAAATGCATCTGATGTAGTTCTGATGTAGAAAAAAACCCCAAATGAGCACTTAATCACATTTAAATTAACCTGGTGAGCTTCAAGAATGGCGGTTCATTTAACTGACTTCAAATGCAGAGTATGTAATATCTACTGCCAGAGGTCTCTTATTGAAGTGTGGGATCAATATACTTATTTTCATTGTTATCCACTATTGCTGATGAAAATCTATTTGTGTGACTCTGGCAAAACTGTTCACAGATGAGGCCATGTATTAAGGTTTTATTCGAGTCACGTACACCAACTCTCTCCCGGAAGTCTGACAGACAGGCGACCCGAATGACACGCACAGTTCCCTTAAATAAAATAAGTGTATCTCTGACATAACTTGGCAAACTTGTTAGTTCTGGTCAACACCAGCAGGAGATATCTGTCTCCTCAGCTGCTAAATGCTCTGCTGCGTTCACTTGTCGCTCTGTATCTTTCTGCTTTTTTAAGGTGTTAATTTTCTGCAGGCTGATTAGTGTGACCAACCCCTTTCACAAACAAGTAGTCGTGTCATAACAAGCTTGGGATATTACAAACACATTCATTTCTGTTCATTTTTAATAAACTGAATTCAAGTTTGCTTGGAAAAAACAGATACATCGTTTGAACCTCAAAGTGGTTCAGATCATTTTTACATACACAAAATTCTGTGTGCTCACCAGTTCACAAGTAAAAACAGTATTCAGTTCATGTCTGATGATGATGATGATGTTTTAACATGACTTCAAAATTGCCCTCGACGTGATGGCCCTCGACGTTTCACCTGACGAGTAGAGGGAGGTTTGTGTTTGTTTTGCTGGCATGGATTCAGCAGTGTTGAGGGAGATGAAGGGGGAATACGTTACGCGCTAAGTCCACATGTTTCCTGGCCTGGTCACTTCTACAGGGACTCCCTGCCTACTCCACCGCCCACCCTCCTCCTAACCAACACTTCCTGGAGGGCACTCCACACCGAGCGCACCTCTGGAAAAGCTGGAAACAGAAGACATTTTCCATTTATTTTTTTTCTCTTTTTGTCAATCCTATCATTGTTTTCCACAGGAGATGATCGCTTTAAGCTCTGGCCCGATCAAAGACAAACATTGAAAAAAAAAAGGCTTTCGAAAGAAAACTGGGCGAGGAAACGTTTGAGGTTGCGTGGAACATAGTAATCATAAGATATTTGTGTATATTTGGGTTATACTATGAGGGCTATCCAGGGCTGTACTGAGGTCTGCGACATACTTTTAGCTTTTTGCTGGAAAAATAAAAAAGGATAGTCACAAGATTTAGAGAAGAACAAGGGAAATTTGCTCTCTGATCATTGACTGCTCATTGTCTTGCCACTGTTTATGCTCGGAGATCACAAGAGGGATTTCAAAGGTCAGAGTCACACAAGTCAAACCAGAAAGAATGGGCACAAAGCTGAGAGAGACTCTTTACTGTTGTTATTGAGACAAAAACACAATACACATGGCATCTTAGGAGAGAAGACTACAGGCCCAGACAACTCAGTAGAAACAAGAGAAAAGAATGTATAACTGATGTATGAAATAAAGTTTAAAATCAACAGTGGTGGACAGTAACGGAGTAAATTTACTTGAGTACTGTACTTAAGTACATATCCAGAGGATTTGTACTTTACTTGAGTATTAGATTTCTTTGGTACTTGAATACATTTCCAAGACAAATATTTTTACTTTTACTCGAGTTAATTTCCACGAAGGCTGAAAAGTACTCGTTACTTTCAGGTCTGCTCTTTTTTTTTTTTTTTTTTCTAAAATACTATTGGACACAAGCTGTGTTCGTCAAAGAAGGAAACCTATCACAGCGCACACTCTCCACTGAGATCTACGTAAAAGCAGAAATACGTCATCCCTCCCCATAAGGATACCACCAAAGTAGCCACGCTCTCGACTGCGTTTGTCAACACAAAACCGCGACAATGGCTGCATCAGATGTAGTTTTTTGTAAAGCAGTGATTCTCAACCAGTGGTCTGGGGACAACATTGGTCTCTGAGGGGGTTCCAGTTCCCAACTTAGCTAAATGATAGAGAGTTAGTTGGACGGTGCAGGTTCATTTGGTTACAGTTTTAATGATTGTTAGTAAACATCTGCATCTGCAACATCTGCTGTCCTCCTGTGATCCCATTCATTTTATCTGTTTTTATAGGTGTTTCTGCAGGCTTATATATATATATATATTATAATATAACATTGTGATTCTAAAAGCAAGCACATCAGTGCAGGTGTTTTCAAAGAGTTGATTCTCAGAAACAAGAGTTAAAAGGTCCTTAAATTCTTTTAGAAAAAATTATTGTAATTCATTGATGTGAAAAATAAGAAATTTACTCTTACTCTTACTTTTACTTAAAGTACCTTTAAAAGCAAGTACTTTTGGATACTTAAGTACCTTTAAAAGCAAGTACTTTTTTACTCTTACTCGAGTAACATGTCGACTGAGCTACTTTTACTTGTAACGGAGTAAATTTTGACCAGTAGTATTTGTACTCTAACTCAAGTACTGGGGTCGAGTACTCTGTCCATCTCTGAAAATCAAGAAGTTAACTTTATGAAAAGCCAACATGGGAAACGAAGTTTGTTCGCCCATGCAGAGAGCATAAACAAGCCTAATCTGACAACATCTGACAAACATACCGCTACAACAGTGTTCACACTAACACACAAAGTACATTTCAAGAGGTAATGACTGTGTCTCAGGAACCTGCTGAAACACTAATATATAATTAAATACACTCAATAAACCTTTAAATAAAAAGCAGATAGTAAACACACACCTGAAAACAAAACCCTGTTAAAAATCAAAGACCAAGAGACAACGTTGAAAGCGCAACCTATATCTCAGGAAACAGTAAATGATGGTTTGATTTATCAGTTAGTCAATAAATCTATTGAGTTTTGATGATCAAGATAAATTATCTGACAGTTGTTAGTAATGTGGCAAGTAAAGTTTCACAACTGTGTCAAATTGGTTGTCTTAAAGGAGACCTGTTGTGCTTTTACGTTTGCTCTTGTACATTAAACAGATCTTAAAATGTAGGTCACACCTACAGAAGCTCCTCTCTCCCACAGAAAACACTGTTCCTCAAACGCCTCGTCAGTATTCAGACATCACACTGTTACAAAGTCACAAATTTGCATAATTTATGCTTAGTGGCTAGTTTAGCACGTGATAATTCATTCAGCACAGCGGCTCTGTTGCTGGTTCAGACATGTTTGAGCTGACGAATCAGAACAGACTGGGTAACAAGAAGGAGGGGCCTTAAAGAGACAGGAGCTAAAACAGAGCGTTTTCAGACAGAGTGGGAAATCCAGAGCTGAAGCACTGAACAGTCTGAGAAAACTGATGTGTTTTTTGACTACTTTAAAGGTTGTACTTGTAAGAACAATTGATTGTTGATTCTCATTCCCAACTCGTCAAACACTGAAGCATCGGCAAGGTGGCTGGCGCAACCTACAATCCCAGTCCTATAGTATGAGTTGGGAATGAGGGGGGTATGAATCTTCTCATCTAACTCCAGTGAGTGACTCTTGAAAGCTTCAACAGAGTGAAATAGATGTATATATTTTTTTAGGATAATTTTTTGCTTTTTTTTAGCAGTGTTTCTCGTCTGACCACTTCTGTTAACCAGATTATTGGCAGAAGCTGGTGGATATATCATGTGCTTCGGGGGAAAGTGTATAGAGTCAATAGGTTCTCAGTCTCATCTGTGTTATATCAAAACCTTGTCTCTGATAATTCGGATTTTTATTTATGGTATTTCATGATGCCAACAGAGCACCAACTTGACTGCAATCTTCAGGGGGCCCAGAGAGGGTCCAGCTCTTGGCACAGTAAAAAAGAGGAGGACATTGAGGGCAGGGCAGAGGGGGAAGCAGGCAACAGTCCACACTTCCTCAGACAGGATACCGTGCTCCTCTAAGAGGCATCCTGCACTCTAATGCCTCAAAGGCCTTTCACAAAAACACACTTCTTTTCCTTTGACACATTACTACATTGTGGAGAGGAGAAGGAGGAACAGGCAGGAAGCTGGTGAACCTGTGAGAAGAAAGCTCAGCAGAAGCTGAGCATGAGTGAACCACCGAGGCCACGAGGTCAGACATCTTGTTTGGTAACACTGTCCTGAAGATCAAAGTGTGAAGTGATCCGGACTTTGAATCCAGACAACTGCTTTGAACAATCACATAACAGATGGAGAGATCCAAAACATCGACGAAGGAAAAGTTGTTGTTTTTACCACACATTTATGTTGTTAACAGGATCCAGTTTAAAGTAAGTGTACATCGAACTACCCAACAAAGTAGTATGAGGTTCCTGAATAAACAAGCTGATCTCAGAGGAAAATAAGGTCCCCAAGACAGTTTAAAGCTAGAAATGTGGCAGGGTCTGCCACATATAAACAAAGTAAAACAGTAAGAATTGTCATGTTCTTTGAGGTCTGTTTTACACATGAAACCATCATAATTAGAGCTAGGAGACTTTCAGATATGGATATTCGACCATGAATCTTCAAAATCATATATTGGGCAAAATGTTTTATTTATCTATTTTTTTGCAAATTAAAACAAAGCAGCAGAAACATATCAACAAAAAAGAAGCAGATCTTGCGGGTGAGAATCAGAAAACCCCTAGAGCCTCACAACATGAATCTCACCTTACAATTACAAAAGTCCTAAAATATACAAAAATAAGCACACGTAAACTTGGGATCAAAAATTAAAGCATAGGTTAGCCTACATGAAACCTCAAAACAAAAATAAATAGACAATAAATGATGAGGGTCTGTGGACCTATGTGCATATGTGTACATGTGTGAGTGTATACTGTGTGTTTGTACATTTATACTTACACATACATTTGTCTTTGGTCAACTACTAACAAGAGAAAGAAACCAGACAGTCAAATGTTCAAACTTCACCGATTTTAGCTTCTCAAATGTAAATATATTCACCACTTTTTTATGTCATTAATGACATTAGACTAAATAACTTTTACTTTTGTGGCATTCTGTTGACTAATCATTTAACTGAGAAAACTTGACAGATGAGTTAACAATGAAAATAATCATGTATAATGCATTTAACTTTGTAAATTCAAACTCAAATTCCTGCAGATTTAGAAAGGCATGGTGGTGCACAGACATAAACTTTTCATGAAGATAAATAGCTATCAAAATATGTGAGCTAATGCTAAAATACGAGCTTTAACTCATCTGAGCTTATGGTCCATACATGTTGGCTCCACTTGTTCTGTGGCGATTCAAGTGCTGCCACCTGCTGTATCATTTCCTAACATCGCTTGGAGTTTGAGTCCGAAGTTTAACTCTCTTCTTACTGACACTGACTAAAAAAACACCGATTTCAGACAACCACCTGGAAACCTTTCACATTCTTTTAATTAAATAATTTCATGACATTTCCTGTCTTCATATTTCATCCGGAACTGTTGCGAACGTTTCCCGACGGACTCTTTTCTGCGTCGCACAAAACAATGTCCACAAGCTGAGGAGCTGGAAGATGAGTTTTAGCTCAGTCGGGTGGAGATGTGCTGACGCTTTGTGGGCTTTTCTGGCTTTAAGTTTCCTTTTAGCTTTCTGCGCACACAAAATCTCACCGTACCTGCCGAGAAAATATGAGACATGTGGTGTGTACGTGTTGTTTCAGGATCTTATCCGGTACGGAAAAACTAAACAGAGCCTCAAACGAGACGACTGGCTGCGTGTGTTTGACGTCCCTAAAAGGTAACAGTGAGCTAACAAACAGCTAAACTAACCTGAGAAGCTGCATGATAATGGAATTATGACGTACATGTTTAATTTATGTTTTTAATACATTTTAACTTATGTTTTAGGGGGTTCATAGTAATGCTAACATAGCTGCACACACTAAAATCATAACTTGAGATAGAGGTGAAGTTAGTTTTAAGGTTGGATATTAGACAGACTTTCACTCCGGAGACACCCAGCGGCGCCTCGTACTCAGGTTCACCCGGTGTTAGCAGCAGGAGGACGGTTAGCTCACCTCCCAGACCCTCCCTCTGCGCTGGAGGCTGATTCAGGGACCATCAATACATTACAATATTGTTTGTTTGATTTACACAATCACATTGTTTCGTCATGCTCTATTGATGATATTAGTGAAAATTAAACTGATTTCATGTAGCACACTTATTGTGATGTAATGTGTTATATATTTATTAAGACAATGGATTTATTTTTCAATAAGTTCCATGTCCTGGGGCCCGTGACTCCAAGTCAATGCCGAAGTGTTTTGGTAAATGGAACAAATAAGACACATCTGTTTTTATTACATTTTACTGCTTCTTCTATTTTCTATATATATATATATATATACATACATATATATATATATATATATATATATATATATATATATATATATATATATATATATATATATATATATATATATATATATATATTTGTACCACTACAAATATAGTGTAAAGTGTAATCACATGCTACAAAGGACACACTTCCATAGCAAAGTGGTTGTAACAAACTGAAGAACATGTTTTTACAGTTTGGGGTATGTTTGTGTATAGTAAGGAGAATTATGAGGAAGAAATAAATACAACATACATTCTAAATATTCACATAAAATAGAAGAAGCATTCAAATGTACTCAAAAGTAGGTGTGTCTTTGTCCTGTTTAGTAATACAATTTTGGAGTCACTGGGTCAAATGACACGGAAGCTACTGAAAAAAGAAGCCATTGTATTAAAAAAATATATTTTTGCAATATAAATGCACAACACGTTATCAATCAAAATAAGTGTGCTACATGAAATCAGATATTCAGTATTACTTTGTACATTGTTACTTTAACAATGATGAAATGTGATGTTTATGAATTGACATGCCCGAAATAAATAACTTTTTTTTAACATGATTGTCACTAACATCATCAAGTCAGCATAAAGAAACATTGTTTTTGTGTAAATCAAACAAATGATTGTTTAACTTATTGATGCTCCCTAAATCAGTCACCAGCGCAGCAGGAGGTTCTGGGAGGCGAGCTAACCGTCCTCCTGCTGCCAACACTGGGTGAACCTGAGTACGAGGCGCCGCTGGGTGTCTCCAGAATAAAGTTAACATCACTGCAGTTAACTGGAGCTGTTTCTCTCGTCTTTCAGGTGGTTCTGGCACTTCTACGCCATCTCCGTCGGATGGAATGGTCTTCTCCTTACCTTGTACCTGAACTTCGCATTTCAGCATCAGTCCTTCCCCTCATGGCTGACTGGAATATTAGACTTTTTGACAGGTGTACCAACCACTAAGAATCAAGGTAGGATGTGTTAAAGCTTGTGTTTCCTGTTTCCTGTGTCACACTGATACTGTTAGGTGTTCACACTGTCTGTCTGTAGTCCCACAGCTGTCTACTCTGCTGGTGCAGCTGCTGTTCTGCATCCAGTCCCTCAGGAGGCTGATGGAGTGCCTGTTTGTCAGTGTTTTCTCTGATGGAGCCATACACATGGTGCAGTATGTGTTCGGTCTGGGGTATTACCTCATACTGGGGTTGACGGTGCTCGGATCGGATCGTCTGGGAAAAGGTTAAACTGAAATACCTCCTCTGTACATTGACTATATTCTGGTCCTGTTATGTGGTGTTGATGTTTGTGCTGTTCTTTGTAAGGGACTGGACCTCTCCTCTCTCAGTTGGACTGGTTTCATGTGGCAGGGATCGCACTTTTCCTTGGGGCCTCGCTGATGCAGCATCAATCCATGGTCCTGCTGGCCAGGCTCCGCACTGGGAAATCAGGTCAGCTTGTCCACGTGTCATTACTTAAAACCAGTGCTTTTGTGTATTTTGGGCCTTTTTATTACAAATGTTGTATACTTTATAACTTCAGCCATTTTCCAAAGTACCCCAATTATTAGATTCTGTAGATATCAACAGACTACTAATGGTTCCCATTCTTTTCAGGATGGTAGGATACACAAAACAGATAGCAGATCAGATCAGTGCTTATGACAGCCATCCATCACAGTGGACATCATATTGACTGTTATCGTTGTATTTGTAATTTTTTTTTTTTTTTTTGGCAACTGAAAACAGTGGTGTCAGAGTATCACCTTATCAAGTTGCTGTGTATGACTGCATCCATTGAATATGTTAATAATCTGATAATATGCCAACATTTCTTATTATATGTCTAAAAATTGCTTATTTTGTCCAACCAACAGTTCAGAACCTAAAGACTCTCCATTTACTATCATTAATGGCAAAGAAAAAGCAGCAAATTGCCACACTTAATGAGCTGGAACCAAAAAGGATTTGACATTGTTTTGGTGCTGGGAAGGTTGTCTACAGTGAGTTAATCAGGGGTGTATTTGCTGGAAACAGCTGCCTGCTGCTCCTAGAAACAAGGTTGCTGAGAGTGAGTGGATGTTCAGAAAACCTAAAAAAAGGCTAGTAGGCTTTGTTAAGATGAGGGAAACTGCAGAGTTGGTGATGA
Organism: Sparus aurata; assembly: GCF_900880675.1. Taxonomy (NCBI): domain Eukaryota; kingdom Metazoa; phylum Chordata; class Actinopteri; order Spariformes; family Sparidae; genus Sparus; species Sparus aurata. The sequence goes on from NC_044197.1 coordinate 8,148,075, forward strand.
TCCTCTTTGGATTTATCACAATGAGCTACACCTACACATGTGATCTATATAAAGCTTTGATGTATAATAATCACATGAACAGTAACAGTCTCAGTTCCAGGGTTGATGTATTTTCTGTTTGTTGTCCTTTCAGGGGCAGTGGAGACGCTGGCTCACCGAGTGCCAAATGGAGGCTGGTTCGAGCTGGTGTCATGCCCGCATTACTTTGCTGAGCTGCTGATCTACATTTCACTGAGCCTGGTTCTGGGAGGACTGTCTATCACCTGGTGGCTTGTTGTCCTTTATGTTTTTTTCAATCAGGCGCTTGCAGCACAGCTTTGTCATGATCTCTATAGAAGCAAATATGAGTCATACCCGAGGCACAGGAAAGCTTTTATACCATTTGTGCTGTGAATAGTTTGTATTTACACTCTTTACTGGGAACTGTAACGTCAGAGAAAATGTCAGAGACATGAAGTGTGAGACTGAAAACCTCGACATTGATTGACAAGGTGCTCTGGACTGAGTGAAGCTGCTCAATAACCAACAGGAAAACATTAAAGATAGTTGACAGCTCCCGAATGTGAATGTCAGCAAAACACTCTCCAGGTCAGAGGTGAGCTGTTTCTGAGAGACTGACAGGAAGAAATAAGGAAAGAGTCTATAAATCACTTCAGATCTTGTTTTTGTGTAAAAAAAAAAATTTACTTTTGTGTAAAATCCATTCTATGGTTGCAGCAATATACCTGTTTTAAGGTATACCGTGGTATGAAAACTGACAGTCTCGTCCCCTGTACGTTTATTGTTATTGAGTCAGTGTAATATCAAGTTTCATGTCTGTCAGAACATAATATCTAGTGAAATTATTATGAAGTTTTTGTTCAACCAAAACCACTGTTTTCATTCCTTGAATGTGTAACTGGGGTTACATGTACATCTTGACATAAAAGAGGTTTTAACAAGATGTCTTTTAATCCCTGTATTACTGTATGTAAAATAGTATAAAGGTGGTTTGAGTGAGACTTGACCGAGAAAAAGATCATTATGGAGATGACAACCTTTAAAGAAATGAAATGCAATATTCTACACATTTTTAGATATAACTGGTAAATAAAGTACAAGAAAACACAATTACCATGAAATTAATGTTGATTACATGTATATCACAATTGATTATTTATTGTTATGTTTAAATATGCAAATGAGAAACATTTCTTGTTAAAAGTACACACATTTACAGAACATAAATCTGAACTTCGATAAATCCAGGTTCAAAATCTTAATTTCATTTGTTGACATATTACAGCCAAAGGTTTTGTGCAGGGGCATTTCTCTTTTCATCACTCCAAAGTTTAGGTTTCTAAGGTGTTATCCGAGGTAAAAGTCACTCAGATGCAGTCTCACTCATTTCGCGTCTAAAACTAGTCCCGCCCACAGACCTTGTGACGACAGCAGGTGGTGCACGACAAAAGGGGCTGTATCGTATGGCAAGCCGTTTTAACATTTCATCGAACCACGCTCCTATCTGTAATTGCATATTAGATAGCCATGATAGCATTTCTCCCAGTCAAAACTGTATTCTCACTAGTCAGAATGGTAATTAAAGATATCCACAATAACATTCTTACTAGTAGAAATGTTATTTTAAGATATCTACAATTTTGATTGTACTAGTCAAAACTAAATCTAAGATGTATAAAAATCCTTAAAAAGTATAAGTGGCCGTTTTTATCATTAATAGCTAGACTGGATACGTATTACAGATATCTGTAATTCAATTCTCCCTAGTCAAAAAAGAACATTTCAGATATCCAGAATGACATTCTTCCTATCCACAATAGTCATTTCAGATATCCACAATGACATTCTGGATATCCAGAATGAACATTCTGGATATCTGCAGTTGAATTCTTACACGAGGAAAAACTCCCATTTCAGATATCTTCAATCCAATTGTTACTAGTCATTATTTTCATTTCAGATATCCAAAATGAATAACTATGTAATTTTGAATATCCCAAAATACATTGTGACTAGTAAAAATGTAATTACAGATATCCCCAATTCATATTATGACTAGTAAAAATGTAATTGTGGACATCTGTATTGTGGATATCCGTAATGACATTTTTACTAGTCAAAATGTATTTTGGGATATTCAAAATTACATTCTGGATATCTCGAATAGTTTTTCATTTTGGATATCTGAAATGAAAATTATGACTAGTAACAAAGACAGAACGGAAAAAAAGCTAATATAATAAGCTACAGATTAAAAAATGCATTAAATGAATGTACTTATTTGAAATACACAGTGAACAGTTATGAATTAGATGAGTAGACAGTTTTACTTCAATTACATTACTGACTATTTTTAAATTAGTAACTGTATCAGAACAAACACTTTAAATAACCCTCCTGATCCCTATACAAGTAAACCAAATGTGTTCAGTCCTGAGAACATTTAGTGCTTTGCAGACCAGTAATATGATTTTAAAGTGCAGGTAACAATGAGGCTGCATAATGATCATATAAACTACTGCAGCTGCTCAAAATGACCTTTTATCTGTCTGCTTGGTGATATCACAGGCAGCACTTCAGGTATATTTCATATCAGCTGCTGTTAAACCTCTCACAGAGCTGCTGTTAGCTTCATTCATGTGATAAGAGATGGAGAGAGGCTAACTTACTCAGACATTAAACAACACATGGTTTCTAAATCAGTAATTCCCAGAATAGGAATAGATAATGAAGGTAATGGAAGTCCTGCTCTCCATTACAGAAAGAAAATGTATACATCAAATATAGTTAAAGCTTTGAAAATGCCACTGAGAGGAGACATTGGACTCCATCAAAAGACTCAACACCTTCTTTAAAAATCTATAAAACCACAATAGAGTGTAATTCAAAAAAAGGTTTTATTATGTAAATAACCAGCAAAGACAACAGTGCTCACTGTCTGAGCAGGTGAAACCAGAGTCAACAAACAACTGCACTACCTGAAGGAGTTTCATCAGAAGACAGATACTCAGTTTTCCTGCTTCAGGTCCTGTGGCGGCTCGTCTTATTCGTCTTAGCTGCTCGTCCGTCACCTGCAGGAAGAGAAAGAGGAGCAGTGGTAGTTTGATGTCTCTTTGTGGAGGTTTTGTGTTTGTTTGTTTTATGTTTATTTGTGTGTTTTTAGAGGTTTTGTGTTTGTTTTCAGGGGTTCTTGTTTGTTTTTAGGGGTTTTGTGTGTTTGTTTTTAGAGGTTTTGTGTTGGTTTTTAGGGGATTTTGTGTGTTTTTTTAGGGGTTTTGTGTGTTGGTTTTTAGAGGTTTTGTGTTGGTTTTTAGGGGATTTTGTGTGTTTTTTTTAGGGGTTTTGTGTGTTTGTTTTTAGAGGTTTTGTGTTGGTTTTTAGGGGGTTTTGTGTGTTGGTTTTTAGGGGTTTTTGTTTGTTTTTAGGGGGTTTTGTGTGTTGGTTTTTAGGGGTTTTTGAGTGTTGGTTTTTTTTTAGAGGTTTCTGTGTCTGTGCAGGTTTTTATTGTTTTTGGAGGTTTTGTTTTGGTGGTAGTTGTTTGTCCTCCACAAAGAGACCTGGGTCTATTTTTGATGAGTTTTGAGTCTCCTTTTGGAGGTTTCAGTCCCTAACTCAGTTGTATTTAACCTGAAATCACTTTTCATAATTTATTTACATGGAGTTTTAATTTAGGAAGTAAATTTGAACATTTACAGGTTTTGTTTTACTGAGAGGAAATATAAACTGGTTACAGTGCCTAAATGCATTTATTTGATCTAATTCATAAAGTATTTAACATGTGTGTACACTGAGAGCCACATCATTAGAACCAGTGACAGGTGAAATAAAAAACATGGATAATAGTGTTCCAATGCCATGTTCGGCTGTGAACACCATGAGTCCTAACATTCATGTGGATGTCTCTTTGACAAACACCAGTCACCCAAACACAGCTGCAGACCGAGTACACCCCCTCATGGCAGCAGCACTCCTTGATGGCAGTGCCCCCCCAGCAGGACAACACGCCTGCAACACTGCAAAAACTGCTCAGGAACGACCCGAGGAACGCGGGAAAGAGCTCAAGATGTCAACCTGGCCTCCAGATTCCCCAGATCTCAATCCAACTGAGCTTCCACTGGATGCAGTCAGAGCCAAGAACGATCCACGGGGGCCCCAACGTGGATGGGAGTTGGTTCTGACGCATCCAACAGATGCTCAACTGGATTGGGATCTGGAGAATGAGGAGCCAGTTTGACACCTTGTGTTCTTTGCCATGAGGGGGTGTAGTTGGTCTGAACGGTGTTTGGGTGGGTGGTGTTTGTCAAAGAGGATCCACAGAAATGACAGAACTCAAAGTTTCCCAGCACAACATTTGATTGTAACAAGATGATCAATGCTCACTTCACTAGTCAGTTGTTTTAATATTGTGGCTGAACAGTGTAGATATACATGTTAAATACTTTTCATATTTAGCATAAATTGAGTTTTTAACTATATTATTCATACTTTTACTGCACTTTGTCTAACAGCTTTAGTTACTAGTTACTTTGCAGATTTATATAAACAATATTAAATATTCTCTGATCAAACATGATGTATTATTATAGATTAAGTTATCCAGCATGAAAAGCAGAAAGTTGAGAGCCAGTGTGCTGCATATGGAGGACAATTATTAATCAACTGATTAATTGGGTGATGTCGGTATACTTATAAAGCAATTCTGTAGAAAGACAGCTGATTTTTGAGTCTCATTTTCAGGTCGTCAAATAACGCACTTCGTGGCCTATTAACAGGACTCACAGAGAGTCTAGTTGTTAAAAGTGAAAAGGCTTGTATTTTCATACACATTTTATTTCAAGATATATATATTTTTTTATATCCAGTAGCTGTAAAAACACTCCTTGAATCCTTTGGGTTTTGAGGCGGGGCATCAGTCTGCTCTGGTTGGTCGGTTCACACAAGCCTAATGACCAGGTTTGCCTACCAGACTACTTAGAACTGGATTGCTGTTACTGAACTTTTGTGCCTAGAACTCTATGGTGGTGAACTGGTTGTCGTAGCTTACTGCGCTCAACATTGTTTAGTTAACACTGTTAGCCTGAAGAGCTTTATACCGCAATGTTTCTCCAGCAAAACAACTTTCAAGGCTTCATAAAGCTTATCAAGCACTCTCTGAACGCACATTTGCATGCTCGAGTGAAGATGTACCTGAACTGAAAACAAACCTTCAATACATTCAGGAGAACGCAGACAAACTAACAACCGCGCAAGCAGTTTGAAGCTATCAGTTCGCTGCACTTCTACCATGAACATAACCACAACAACTGCTTCCAACCGAAAAATGTTACCACAACACAATCAGATCATTATTAGTGGTCTGCTGGGCATGGAGGCCGAGGGCCCTGTGACAGCTTTGTAATGATCTCTGCGTGGTGTTATCAAGCAGGATGCTGTTGTAAACAGTTGCAAGGAAAATGAATTCCTGCAATTTTTTTTTTAATGTATTTTATCACAGAGTTCAACATTATCTTCAAGCAAAGGCATCGCGCCCATGCGCACTGAACTCGGTGTGAGATCGGCATGGACAGATGAGGGCAGAGACCGGAGCCGCTTCAGTGGCGTCAGGCTAGCTTTTACCGTGGCCCTGAGCATGTCCCTAGCCAGGCACGAGGCCCAACTAAACACGCACACTTTGTGCACGCTTCTACCATACCATAGGTGTGTAACAACAGGGGCCTGTAAGTTGGCGGGATGGCACAAGGGCTCGTAGGATACGCTATTACCAATACCAGCAGCTGATCAAAGGCCTGACTACTGCCATTCATAGAAAACACAGCTTACAGCTCTGATGGACAGCACTTGGGCATTTGCCATTGAAGATAGCTGAAGTCCGGTCATATTAACCTGTAACTAACAATGATAACACCAGGTTTGCCTGGCAGACCACTAACAACTGGATTAATGTCACTGAACTTTTGTCCCTAGAAAGCTCTTTACCTAGAGGCCTCCAAAACAACACTTCTCCGCTCAGTTCTGATAGTGTTGTAGCTCTCAATTCACTGCACTTCTACCATGAATAAGAACACCAATGTTAACACCAAGCTCTGCTCAACATAGTTTATACACTCAAAGGACGCAGACAAACTAACAACTGCTCAAGCAAAACCTTACACAGGCTGACAGAAATTAACATGTCTCTGGTCATTCTGCTGGTGTTTGGAGCTCAGTTTGCTGCACCTCTACCATGAATGAGACCACAAGAACTGCTTCTCAACCAAAAACTTCACTACCGCACAGCTGCACGTCAGAAACTGAATACGATCCTTATTAGTGGCCTGCTGGGTGAATAGGCCGAGGCTTATGTTAATGTTGAATCTACATAAATGAAGCTGTCCATTTAAAATGTATAAGTCCCAGCTCAAAACCCACAGGGTTCAAAGGAAGAGGAAGTCGTTTAAACAGGTTTTGTTTTACTGAGAGGAAATATTAACAAGTCTGGTTACAGTGCCTAAATGCATTTATTTGATCTAAGTATTTAACATGTGTATACACTGAGAGCGACAACATTAGAACCAGTGACAGGTGAAATAAATAACATGGATCATTGTGTTCCAATGCCATGTTCGGCTGCGAAACCATGAGTCCTAGCATTCATGTGGATGTCTCTTTGACAAACACCAGTCACCCAAACACAGCTGCAGACCGAGTACACCCCCTTATGGCAGCAGCACTCCTTGATGGCAGTGCCCCCCCAGCAGGACAACGCGCCTGCAACGCGGCAAAAACTGCTCAGGAACGACCCGAGGAACGTGGGAAAGAGCTCAAGGTGTCAACCTGGCCTCCAGATTCCCCAGATCTTAATCCAACTGAGCTTCCACTGGATGCAGTCAGAGCCAAGAACGATCCACGGGGGCCCCAACGTGGATGGGAGTTGGTTCTGGCGCATCCAACAGATGCTCAACTGGATTGGGATCTGGAGAGTGAGGAGGCCAGTTTGACACCTTGTGTTCTTTGCCATGAGGGGGTGTAGTTGGTCTGAACAGTGTTTGGGTGGGTGGTGTTTGTCAAAGAGGATCCACAGAAATGACAGAACTCAAAGTTTCCCAGCAGAACATTTGATTGTAACAAGATGATCAATGCTCACTTCACTAGTCAGTTGTTTTAATATTGTGGCTGAACAGTGGAGATATACATGTTAAATAAAATATGATTATATCATTTATATTATATATAAATGAGATCAAATAAATGCAGGCGTTCTAAACAGACAGACTGATTATATTTGCTCTCAGTAAACAAAAAACATTTAAAATACTACTAAATTTAAAGAGCCGTGTCCTAACAGAGACACTATAGTGGCTTCTACCGACCCAAACTGTCAGTATTCAACGACCTGTGAATGAGACTCGACTATCCTCTAGAATCATTTACTGATTTTAGAGTATTAATGAACAGCAACTGACAAATCTCACGCTTTCTGCCTTTCATTTTTGCACCTCCATTGCACTGACCTTGTTGGACCAGGTGTCTCTCCTCTCCAGGTCTGATCACCATACAGGTCAGAGCTGTTCCACCTGAAGCTGAAGACAAGTCCCACTGTTCACCTGGAGAGAGGAGGAAGTACTTTAACCAACCACATGCGTGTGTGTGTGTGTGTGTGTGTTTGTGTGTTGTCTATATATTCTGATTATAGCAGTAAAAAAGAAAATGTAATCAGATTACAGACACATCTGGCAAAAAGGGGATTTCTTACAGAATTTTAATTTCATAATAAAGAATGGTATAGCAGTCTGTAACCATGTGCATGACTGCACTTCAGGAGTCTCACATCACTCTGCACTGTAAAATCTGCTATAATCTGATTTAATACATGTGTTTTTTAAAGGTAAACCAAAAGTTAACCAAATGTATTAAATCCTGAGAACATGTAGTGCTTTATAGACAAGTAATATGATTTTAAAGTCTATCTTTTGACACACAGGGAGTCAGTGCAGTGATTTAAATATCAAATTAAACCAGAACTGAGACAAACACACTAAATCCATTCTGTGCAGGCTACAATGAGGCTGCATATTGTATGTATACACTACTTTAGCTGCTCTAAATGACCTTCTAGATCAGTGGTGTCAAAGTGATCCAGTAAAGGGCCGTGTGGCTGCAGGTTTTCATTCCAACCGAGCAAGAACACACCTGATACAAATCAGGTGTGTTTCATTCCAACCAAGCAAGAACACACCTGATTTGTATCAGGTGTTTTCTTGCTTGGTTGGAATGAAAACATGCAGCCACACGGCCCTTTACTGGATCACTTTGACACCACTGTTCTAGATGCTGACATACTAACATACTGAGACATTATTAAACACAACACATGGAGCCTGTTAGCTAACTGTGCTGTAATGATGCTAGTATTAACAAGCTAACATTACACAGCAGGATAATGACACACACGTTAGCTAAGCTGCAAACCTGTCTGTAAAAACAGACAATTAAATGACTCAGACGTCTTTATAAGCTCGTTATAGTGTCAGTACCCGTTAACAAAGGCAGCTGAGCCGCTGCTAATGTGTTTCCCAAACCGTGCTGTGCATCTGCAACAATTTTAAAGTCAGCTAGCTAACATAGCATAACACTACCACTCACTTACACTGACCAGTATAACATTAGATAAACAGCTTTCATGCCGTTCTAAATAATAGATACATTTTAAAAAGACTTCATGCCGACTTTACCGAAACAACCGTCTTGTGTTTAGATAGTGACCAAAGTTTAGTTAACTGTGCATTATTTATGTAATTAACATGGCAGAGATAAAACCGACCAAAATCACAATGGAGTTCGGTGCATGGAAAAAAACTCAAGGTCCATCAGGATTTAATTGGCTGTAATTAAAGGATTATGTTCCAGCTGAATTTACCTGACAGTTAACAGTTAAATGAGACGTCTTCAGCTTCTGTTCTGAGTTATTTCAGAAACATTTGAGCTAGAAACAAATCTCACCAACATGCAGGGAGGCTGGCTCCATTTTAACCCGCACATATGTAGAGCTTATGGGCTCAGACAGCGCATGAAGGTAGTTAATATGTGGAGCTGCTGATATATGAAGGAACATAACCTGGACTTATTACCTGAGATCAATAAGTATTAACTATTGGTCCACCTCCCACACAGACATGAATACACCTGTACTGAGCAGGTAACTGGACACATAAAGCAGATTCATACAGAACAGTTTACTCACCGTGTTCGCGTCCTCAGAGAAGGGCTGCTCCAAACAGAGTGCCGATCAGTCAGCCATTATTTTACACATCTAACTTTTTGGAGGGAAATGCGCTAATTTCACGCGGGAAACGAGCGAGACCGCCCCTCTTGGCGTGCACCACATAGATTGTGGGCTGGACTTATTTGACGTGGTTTACGTCATTTCAACCAAAGACGTCTCCTGCTATTTAAATCTGTTTAGCTCAGTTGGTAGAGGAGTTCTGTGTTCAGTGAATTTGCTTTTATCCTGAGTTTGAGTCCCTGCCGGAGAAACTCAACTGCATCATATTTACTGTAACTTCTCTTGTCAAAAGTTAAGATAAAAATGAATAGAACAAACACAGATAAATACTTGTTAACAGAATACACAAAAAGGAACTTTTTTTAAATTGATATTTAATTTCTCTGGTCTTCATTTGTTATTAATCCAAAACTAACTGAATGTAATCAAGTTACATTACTTTAATATTGTAATTGGGTGCATTCAGGTAATTTGGACACCTCAGCTCAAGTGTTATTGATTTCTGTTCTGTACTTTTACCATAAAATTGATTAAATTAAATGTGAATGATGACTTCATGGGGATGATGTCACAGAAAGGGGCGGGGCACTAGTACACATTATGTATATAAGAATCTATTTCTTACCTTTTTATTATATATTGTTTGTACTTTTATTAATGTTTATTGAATAGGCTGTTGTGACACGCAGATATCCCCATTTGCAGGACCAATAAAATAATTCCGATTCTTATTCTGAGTCAATCGCGCTCTTGGGAATTGCATGAGGACATCAGTGACGTGATATTCTGATCAGTCATAAATAAGAAAATGTGTCTAATATCTTATCATGTTATGTTTGTTGTGGAGCTGTTGAAAAAAGAGAACAATTCTGGGAAAAACGGGACAGGTGGCATCTCTACCCCACACAGACATGAATACACCTGTACTAAGCAGGTAACTGTATACATAAAGCAGATTCGTGGACAACAGTTTACTGACCGTGTTCGTATCCTCAGAGAAGAGCCGCTCCAATCAGAGTAAATATCCCATACTGACTGATATAGGCATCTCAAGTTTTGGAGGGAAATGCACTAGCTTCACGCGGGAAACGAGCAAGACCGCCCCTTTTGGCGCACACCACCTGCATTCATCAGAAAAACTGTGGGCAGGACTTATTTTGCGTGGTTTATGTGGATCTCACCAGAAAGTCATGGGATTGTCAGATGCTGTTTAGCTCAGTTGGTAAAGCAGGCCTCCTGTGAACAAGTATTTCATACGCCCCGAGATCGAGTCTGATGCAGGGCTTCTTTACTTCATCCTGTTTCCTGTAATGTCTTTATTTGTCTTGTCAAAAGAGGCTAAAATAAAAATAAAACAAATAATAGAACCAACTCAAATAAACAGTTGTCAATATCATAAAAAAAGGTCAAAGGTGTAATAAAGTTACATTACTTTAATATTGTAATCGGGCAAATTCAGATAATTTGGACACCTCTGCTCAAGTGTCATGGTTTTCTGTTCTGTAGTTTTACCATAAAATTAATTAAATTAAATCTGAACGATGACCTCATGAGGATGATGTCACAGAAAGGGGCGGGGCATTTGTACATATTATGTATAGGAATCTATTTCTTACCTTTTTATTATATTGTTTATTTTATAGGGTTATTATTGTTTATTGTTAAATTGAACTGTCCTAAGGCTGCTGTGACACACAAATATCCCCGTTTGCAGGACCAATAAAGGAGTTCTGATTCTGATTCTGATTCTGAGTCAGTCAGGACCCATGGGAATTGCATGAGGAGATCAGTGACATAATATTCTGATCAGTCATAAATAAGAAAATGTCTCTAATAATTTATCACATTATGTTTGTGCTGGGAAGGGCACATGGTTCTGACATGAGAGCGGCTTAAATTGCACTAACAAAGGAAAGTGCATCTAATGTCCAGAAGGTGGCGCCTGCTTGACACAGTCCCCCCAGGTCCGACAACTCCCATCCCCAACTGTATGAAAGCGCCCCTGAATGCATCGTCAGTTCCGCAATAACCGGATGAACGGAGTTAAGAGCAACTACGTGCCCGTTACTATGGTTACAACCCCAGTCCCCAGAGTTAATACAAATGATTATATTTGCCCAAATATTTTGTGGAATAAAAAAGTTATTTTCCATAAGTAGCCCAAGATTCATATACTGCTGAACTTAGTACTTCCTAGACTAATTGCATGCATAATATGAAGTACTTTTACTGTGTACTTTTTGAGTAAACCTGTGTCAAAATCCTTAACAGAGAACAAAGATAATTATGTTTGCCCAACTTTGATGTGGAATAAAAAAGTTATTTTCCATATGTTGTCCAAGATTCATGCACTACTGAACTAAGTACTTCCTAGACTACTTGCATGAATAATATGAAGTACTTTTACTGTGTACTTTTGAGTAACCCTGTGTCAAAATCCTTAACATTGAACAAGAGTACATACAGTTTTCGCCCAATTTTGATGTGGAATTAAAAAACCCATTTTCCATAAATCGTCCAAGATTCATACACTACTAAACTTAGTACTTCCTAGACTACTTGCATGCATAATAAGAAGTACATTTACTGTGTACTTTTCAAGTAATACTTTCTCAAAACCTTACCTAAGCTGAAATAAATCCAAAAGGCATTTTAGTCAAGATAGTTTACAGGCTCCTCCTCAACTTGCACCAGTAATTGTCAGTAATCTTTCTCTGAATGCTTTTTTTCCCCACTCTCACTTCAACTATTTGCTTTCAGCTAATTCAATCCAAGCCTGAATATGCTCTCTGAACTTTGGATATTAATGTACATGTTTTATGTGTATCACAGCAAAGGAAAAGGGGTTTTTTATTCCACTAAATGTCAATGTATTTGATTGGCTATAAAATTAACTGATAAGATTACTTAAACTGTAAAGGTGTATAGAGAATATGAATTTTGTGTTTTACTAGTTATTATAAATGAATAACTCCAGATTGTAACACAACTGTAGTGGTCAGGTTCCTAATACCACTGAATAAACATCTAGCAAATAGTTGGTACTTTAGAATATATTAATTGTTAAATTATATTTTAATCAATTCAAAGCCAAACTCTTTAAAATGTGTGTATTTTTTGTCTCGCAATGTCAAAAAAGACAAATCATGATAAATATAACTGGTTTTTTTTTGTATGTCTTTCAAGCCTGAACTCATTTTCAACCATGTCTCTGAAGTAGTTACTGACAAGATGACTGTCCAATCATCGAGCTGCCCTGTGCGTACGTCACCCCACACTCCTACGTCACTGCCTTAACGGTCCTATCATCTTGCTCGTTTGGTCCACAACGAGGCAGCAAGATTCCAACTTCCGCCCCGAGTTTGCTCGGTCGCTGAGATCGTGACGTGTATTAGCAAGGAGTCCCTCAAATAGTGTAGGTTGCTAATATGAAGTTAGCCAGTTTTGTTGCCGATGATATTAAGTAATTCTTGGAGGACAAATTAAAGCGGAGACGGTCTTCGGTCGGTCTTTTGGAAGCAATAATGCCTCTCATGGTCGGCGGAGGTAACGGACGAGCTGATAGAAATGTGATGTGCCTCTTGTTTCCACTCGCCGCCGTGTTTTTGTTGTCGGTCGGAGTTGCTGCAGTTCCAGAGGAGCACAAATCAGCTGTCCAGGAGCAGCCCGCACAAGAGGTAAAAGCCTTAACTTCAATGTTGCCAATTTAAACTTGTATCGTCGTGTGTATGAAGCGGTTTCTGACGCCGGTGCCGCCGCTGCTCCCTAGCTCCTCCGAGCTAGCCACCATATGCTAACACGTCTCACGTTGTGTTCCGGTTGTAGCTAAAGAGGGTAAAGTTAGTCTTTCATTTCTAGTCATGGCTAACAAAGCAAATATTTGAATGAAAGTTAAGATAACATGACAGCTGGCTGCCAGCATGAACGGGCCACGCTGGCATCGTGCAGCCACCACTTTTGTTTACAATTCCTTTCATGTGATTAAAAGCATGCGGCCCGAAAATAAAGCTAACCAGGACACTTCCATCTGCAAGTTTGACTGTCATTATAAACTGTGTGTGACTTGGCTGACTGTCACTGTTTGTAACTGGGTTTATTTTTATTCGCAGAAAGCCGCAAGTCCCCATCCAGTAGGCCCAGTAGTGTCTGAAGATGACTCCAGCAAAGGGAACCTGGGCTTCATCCATGCCTTTGTGGCCTCCATCTCTGTCATCATCGTCTCTGAGTTGGGAGACAAGACATTTTTCATCGCAGCCATCATGGCCATGCGTTACAACCGTCTCACCGTGCTGGCAGGTGCCATGCTGGCCCTGGGACTCATGACTTGCCTCTCAGGTTAGCAGAGGTTGATATTTTTAGTTCTGCACTTTGAGTTATTCCTCCATTTTCCGCTGTGTGATAATCAATAATTGTTGTATCCACCCACAGTGCTCTTTGGCTATGCCACCACCATCATCCCTAGAATCTACACATACTACGTGTCCACCGCTCTGTTTGCCATCTTCGGTGTACGCATGCTGAGAGAGGGGCTGAGAATGAGTCCAGATGAAGGCCAGGAGGAGCTGGAGGAGGTGCAGGCAGAGATCAAGAAGAAGGATGAAGAGGTGGGTCAACTTTTTTACACTCTTGACTCAGACAGATCAAGTTGTACAACTCCACTGTGACTAAACCACTATGATGAAGTAAACACACGCAACTCGTACAAGCAGTATCCGTCCTGTTTCTGACTGGTAGTATGGCCTCTCTCTCCCCCAACTCAAAAATGGTTGACGTTACTTCTTCACCAGGAGGACGCTGACCTTAACACACTCCTTGGGTAATCCGATCACCAGTGACTGGCTCTGTGTATGTCACTTTACACCTGGCATTACAATGTGTCTTGAGTGACCTCTTGTTATTAGATCTCACTTCCCCGGTTTATATGCAAATAAACCCGTACATCTTTCTGTTTCCAAGGACCTAATGTTGTTCTGACCGGTGCAATAGCTGTAGTAGCCGACGCTCCCGGACAAACTGACCTGGGAAGGCCCAAATAATCAAGGATTTGTCAAAGACATTCCACAGAGTTTCTCCTAAAACTCACAAAATTGACATTTTTTTAAAGGGACGCTGGGGAACTTTCTCCACAGACAACAAATAAGTAGTGATTACTTTTTACTGCAAGCTACTTGTAAAATTTGATATGTTACCATCAATTCTTTCAAAAATTTGGTGTAAATAATGAAATCGTTGGAAACGGTGTGTGCCAACAGCATTTAAACATAAAGACCAATCTCCACACATCTGGTCAGGTCAGTACAGCGATGCTGCTACAAATAGATGATTTTATATCAGGAAAACAAACAACTAAAGTCATTGTATTCAGTACTGAATTTACAAGCAGGCAAGAACGATTCAGATATGCCGCAACTACTTCGAAAAAGTCGATTCCGCTTTTTTTTTTTTAAACTGAGCAACTGTCAGAATTACACAATGTTTAAGGAACTCTGGTGTTTACACAATCATCTGATGTCGACATTGGCAGTTCAAAGAGACCTCGATCTGAAGTCAGACAGCTGTTTTATGTGGTTGCTTTAGAGGACGTGGGTCGAGCAAGTAGTGCTTCGATTTGAGTGTGATCACATGCGGCCTCGGCCACCTCTGAATGTGGTCTCAAATGCATCATCAGCTCATCTTGGGGGGCCTTCACACCTGTAGTTAGAACTGTCCACTTGTGATCAGATCACTCAGGGTGAATGTTACGCTTGGTCATGGGGTTACTGCCCCTCAGAAGAAGATAATGTGGCATTTGCACATGCAGTGAGCAGTTAATCTCATGTTTAATTAATGAATCCAAATATAATCCTTGAACTCATTTTTGCTACTCTGATCAGAGGCATTTTTTAAAGATGGAATGAAGTTGCATTTTTTAAAATCAGCAGGCTGCATGGGGGTAATGAGGGTTTTACTGTTCAAGCCACAATTGTTTTCGATTAAATTGAAGTTTCCCAAAGAGATCTGTCTCAGGTCTCATGACCCAACCAGCTAATCTGCTGTCAGAAATGCTTCTCATTATCTTGGCTGTTCCTACCTGTTTTAAGTGGCCTCTGTACCGTACACTGTCGAGTAATGGAGCTCTTGACAATTTTTTGTACATGGCTAGTGACTGATGTTGTAAAACACGATACTACTCTAAACATTTTTGTCAAATCACCGTGTCATCTGTTGTCTGTGCAGCTCCAGCGATCCAAGCTGGCCAATGGGACTCCAGACGTGGAAGCTGGGTCAGGGTCTACAATTCCTCAGGGAAAGTGGCACAGCATAATTTCACCCATCTTCATCCAAGCCCTCACCCTCACCTTCCTGGCAGAGTGGGGGGACCGCTCGCAGCTGACCACTATAATTCTAGCTGCCCGGGAGGTTTGTTACATTAATGCCATATGAGCCACATCACAAACTAAACATGCCCCTTGGTGTTCTCTCGAAAAACTGTTGATTAAATATTTAGGAAAGGTAACGTCAAACTCTCTGTAGCATCAACAAGAAAAGGACTTTTTTTTAAATTCCCAGGATCCGTTTGGAGTGGCAGTGGGCGGCACACTTGGACACTGTATGTGTACCGGACTGGCTGTGGTAGGAGGGAGAATGATCGCCCAGAAAATATCTGTCAGAACAGGTGAGAACGAGCTTGGATTGAGTTTGGTGTTGTATTGTAAAGGGAGTTTGGCTCTGCCATATTTTCCTTGGTCCTATGTGATTAACAAGAGTGTAATTTGTTCGATATTAGTCTTTGGCAGACTTGAACACACTTTTCAGCACAGATATCATTTAAATTTGCTTCACACAGCATCTGATCTGCTGGAGTGGATACTTGTCTGGTGTTGGCAGGTTTCAGTGTAATGACACGTCAGACTGGAACAGACCATGTTTTGGGGTTTTGAATTCACTGCTAGTTTATTCTCATGCTCAGGTAGTCCGAAAGCCTGATTCAGACCAATGATATGGCAACACGACGAGTTGAAACTTGCAACTATTTGCAATGTGCCGGTCTACAACGCTCTGAAGACTTTCCAGTTCCCACCAGCGCAACCAGACAAGATGGTGAAGCATCACCACAGCAATGGCCGTACTTCTGTTCTAACTGCAGACTTTGTTGTACAGCTGAATATAATTTGTAGTGTCTTAAAATATGAGCGAGCGAAGTCACAAGTTGCTCGCTACACTTGGATTTCTAGTAAATGCGAAACCACAAACATAAAAGATGTGTGTGCAGAAGGAAAAGCAGTGAAGTTAGCAGTGTAGCTCTAAATTTAACATTTTTAAAATGATGAGGTTGATTCTCTCATTCCTCCGTCCTTGCCTTTTAGACCAGCTGACTTGTTGCTGATTGGCTGCTGTAAAGTGTGGCGTTTATTACCTTCTAAAACCAACAGCTGGCACGAGTTGAGCCGAGGCGGGCCAGTTCACGCTGCTGCAACTTTCCCCTGTAACACTCTAGAACAACATCGTCTTGTCACGAGCTTTCGGTCTGAACCGGGCTCTTGTTTAATCTTCCCCTCATCTGTAAAACAAATTACATATACATGGGTTGTTTGTCTCATAATCCACCCCATAATTAAAATGCCTCTCTCCTTGTTTTTGCTCCCACAGTTACAATCATTGGAGGGATCGTTTTCCTGGCGTTTGCCTTCTCTGCCCTGTTCATCAAGCCGGACGCTGGATTTTAATTGGACGGAAAAAAGGACTTTCAGGTTTTCCCCCTGTACATACTTGTAAAATTTGGTAACGTTGCTGTAGAGAGACTGTAGTTTTGACTCTGTGTGTCCAACAAGACAGTGTGACATGTTAAAAAAAAAAAAAGAGAGAGAGAGAGAGCTTCAGTCCTGTCCTCGTCTCCTAGCTGCTCCACTACAGTCTGTAACTCTCGAGGGAACACTAGGCATTAGTTTATTGAACACTTCCCAGGAGTCTTACCTTCACTACACATTAAAGCCTCATGGGAAAACGTAGCTGCTGAATTCTAACTAATCAGTGTCTTTAGTTAGATTCCCAGTTACTTCAGGATGGAAAATCCTTAATCGTTTCATATAATGTGATGGACGAGAAGAAATCGTTACAGAGGCGAGCTGAGAGAGCGGGTCAGAACTGCAGCTCTCCATCAGAGCTGTAGTCGCATCACAAGGTGTGTGTGAGAGAGAGAGAGAGAGCGAGAAAACGGGATTGTTACTGATTGCTGCCCTCCGACCCATCTCTCAAAGGTTCTCTGGCTCACACAGTGAGTCTGACATTCAGTACTTCCCTCCTACTCAACTGTTAGAAACTGACTCCATTTCAGAATCTTTGCCTTTTTCTTTTTGTTTTATAAATGTTGAATGGTTATTTGGGTGACGGAATAATAAGACCTCAGACCTAAAGAATGGAAAAAGATGCCTACATTGTTTAGAAATTTTAATTTTTCCGCTGTGTAGAAAAAGACTGAAACGGCATATGATTATTATATAAATTGAGTTTTTATTAGATGCATACAGCATTGAAATATTCCTCTTAGTTACTCCTCACAGTCTTTTTAGAGAGACAGGGACCTGAAGCACTAAAATACCTCTGTGTCCGGGTGTCGCCGTGTCACTACAGCTTTCAGAACAGCACCGCGCAAAAACCGCAGATCACACATTGGGGACGTCGATCGAGGTACTTCCCATTATCGCTTCCAGTTTCAGGCGCCGATAGTGAACAAAACACAAGTGAGGCTGTAGAGCGGCTAGCGGTCACCTCCACACAGGTTAACTCTTCCTCAGCGTTTTAAGCCATGTCCAGTACGAACCTCACTGCCTCCGTTGTTGCTGCTTTCGAATCACAGAATCGATGGGCACAGAGCAGACGAGTCACCACCACGTGTCCATAAGTCACTCCTGCCGTAAGCAGCTGCGTTGTAGCTGCTGTGTGACACCTGAACGCGGCGATGTAATTCAACCTACGTTTTCACCTTTTTTGTTTGAAGGGGTATCTATTTATTTAGCTTCCTTTTACTTTCCTCTTTAAGCAACTGTACTGTAGAAACCAAAAAAAACAGAAAAGGAGAGGAGGCACAACAAACGAGTGGAGATATTTTTGTAAGTGAACAGGCTAAAAGCTGCATTGTCAATATTTGACAGACTGCGCCCAGCTGTGAAATACTTCTGTTTGTGATAAAGGTCGGTTGAAATTGCCTATAAATCTAAAATGCTCAATAAAAATGTTTCATGTGTTTGTCTGATTTCTGAACCGTGGATCATTTGTTCTGTACTGAGCTGACACCACATCGGTAATGCATGACAAGAAAAGAATAACTGGACTCAGCAGAACACCGGAGACATTTCATTACAGATTTTATTTTCAAGTTGAAGGGGAGCAAACGATCCATACATTTGCCTGTAAAGGTTATGTTTTAATTTATGAACCGTTTGGCTCAAGAAATGATTGCGTGGCAGCGAACACAGACCTGTGGAAAGGGCTTTTAGCGTGAATAAGAATGCAGTATTGTTTATTATGAATGATTGTTTATCGAGGCTGCTAATGTAATGCTTGATCCAAGTTTAATTCCAGTCAGAGAGCCTAAAATCAGAATGTTAAATTAACTTCTTTATCCACTGACCAACTGCTTGGTGAATTCTCATAATTTTCCAGCCACTCAGTAGATCACTATTGTTTTTTTTGTTTTGGTTGATGAGTGAAGCAGCCTCTCGTTTATTCTGACAGCATTTGGCTGGTGCTGAATTGGAGCACTGCATAAGTCCGAACAGCAGGCGGCAGCAGTGGATGTGAAGAGTGCAAAAATAAATCCTCCATCCTTGTGCCGAGTGCAGCAGGAGAAAATAAACTCAACATGTTGACATTTCAGTTGTAGATCTGCAGAGAAGCATGTAGGACAGAATCCAAAATATGGCACCTCTTTGTGATAAGGCCTTCAAAAGACATTTATATCTAAAGGTTTATAATGGTCATTAACTATTTAACAAAGAGGTGACAACATGAATCAATTAAACATTTGGTCAACTATTTTAGTAATCATTTTTTGAACATGTTAAACATTTGCTGCTCTCCTTCTCCATTAAATGTTAGATTCATATTAGAAATACTTGAATGAAGATGTGATCTCAAAGCTGTGGGAAAAGTGCACTTTTGAAAACCCTTTTCAATTAACATTGAAATAAGTGTCGGATTAATAAAGGATGAAAGTAAACTTGGATCAGCTGCAGCCCTGGAACAAGGTGAATTATAGGTGTACGATATGACCAAAACATTCTATCGGGATTATTGTTTGACATATTTGTGACATGTTTCACCATGAGTGGAAATAATTATTTTTGCGTCACAATTTCTATTTTCACTGATGAAACATCAAGATAATATGATGTTTGCTAATACTTGGAGAACAACATTTGAAGGCCAGGACGTCACTCCAGTGCTTCAGTATAATTCTGTTTTGTCACATTTGACCTTTTATCAAAAAACACCTGCTTGTCCGTTTTGCAATTTCTATATTAACGATTAGCCGTGCAGCCCTGGTATCAGGCTGTTCAAAATCCTCCTTTTGGTATGAATACGATAACATGTAATTTACAACTTATTTATAGAGTTTTAATCCATCAGGTCTATTTTGATTATCAATTCATTGTCATCTATAAAATGTGAATAAAGTAAGAGCTGCTCATTTCAATTTCCCAAATTGACGTATTCAAACAGTCCAAAACCAAAAACTCTTCATTTACTGTCATTAGTGACAAATTTAAGCATCTAAATCGAAACTAAAATGAAACGAATACTTGATTATCAAAATAGATGGCAATATATTTTCTGTTGATTGACAAACCAAGTAGTTGATAAATCATCAGAGCTCTAATTTTTCACAGCTTATCAATTATCAATCAGATTTTTCTCTCTTTTTTAGAAAACATGGGACTTTTCACAGCCTGGTAACCTTAAAGTTGTTCAACTCTTATTCAGCATCAGTAAACTATTGGCTGATTAGTAATAAAAGAAGTAGTTACACCTTCATTGAGTGGTGTTTTTTTTTTTGGGAAAGCGGTGCCAACACATTTCAAACAGCACACGGTGTTAGCGTCCGGGCTAAGATGATGTAGCACCGGTGATGTCACAGCACCTGCTCTGACATCACATCAACCCTTTAAGAACAACAGGTGCGTTCTGCAGCAGAACATTTCATGAGCCAAACAGGAATGCCACACAAACATGAAGAGAGAGAGAGAGAGCACTGATAGACATTCAGAGTTTTTTTTTTTTTTTTTTTAAAGTGTGTACATCAGAACACCACAACATTTACCACAACGCACTGTGTCTCTTTCATTCAGGGCTCGCCTTCTGTCGTTTCCCTCTCTTTGGATAGCAAAAACATTTTCCCTCGCACCTTTCAATCACTTGGCAAAGACCGACTCGTTGGTTTGTGTCGTCCTGTAAAAAAAACCCCCGAAAAAACACCTTTCTCCGTCAATTTCAACAGTTTCCAGCATGAAGGAAAACGATTTGAGCGTTGGGTGAAGATTTCATAACAACCACTGAGTTTGATACAAAGTCTTTGCATAACCATAAACCAGCTTCTTTCTGGGGAGGTCAACAGTCTTTGCGTGTGTGTCACAGTTCGTTTAGATCCTTTGTGGTTGTCTTTTTTTTGTCACGTTTAGCAGC
The DNA here is from genome assembly GCF_900880675.1 of Sparus aurata. NCBI lineage: Eukaryota > Metazoa > Chordata > Actinopteri > Spariformes > Sparidae > Sparus > Sparus aurata. The sequence goes on from NC_044197.1 coordinate 8,168,998, forward strand.
GGTGTCGCCTGCGTTCGATGACACGTGCATACGCTCGAGCTTCATGAGGTCTATTTCGGCGATAGAAAAATAATTAACTTCTCTTATTTACTGCATGTCTTATCATACATTGTGCAAAAGTCTCACACAGCCACACGTCTCCTCGTGTTCATGATATTCATGGTTACATTCCTCGGAGGTGTATTGCACCGCAGGTTTCTTAAAAGTGTTTTGGCAGAGAAAATGCTGTGTTGTTCAAAAACACTGATATGTGTTGCAGCACCACAACTGATTTTTAAAGGAAAGGAAGAGCCAAGACTATATTAACTCTTAACAACAGTAGATCTTTCTTTAGGGAACGGCACAGAAACAACACAGTGGAGGGAGCAGGTTTTAGGGACCGTGTGTAAATGGTTTGACGTGAGGCGGGGTCCGACAGTGGGCAGTGTCACATATTTTGTTTTTACCAGAGGGTTGGAATAATGAGAGCAAGGGAGGGTCTTTTATCATTTTTTTTTTTTTTAATGGCTCAGATCTTTATTCTTTTCCTTAAAACAAGTGGAATAACTATGTCACAGTAGTGAAGTACAAGACGTTCCTTGTGACGTTCTTACGGGACTTATTATCATTATTAGGGATTCAACGCTCTCTGAAGAGTGAGACTTATTATTTTTTTTTACTAGCCAACAGTTTCCTTCTCTTTATTCTGCATTATCACAAAACTTATGGTAAAGTCAAATGTATAATGCAGAGTAAATCTATAAATCATAACTCCATGCCGTTGTTGAAACCTCAATAGTACATTTTTTACATTTGACTCAAAGCCCATTGGTCGAACAGCCCGTTACCCTGAAAACAAACTCCCTTCACTCTGAAAATACACTCTGTCCCTGTAGCTGTCGGTTCAGTGACAGCCGGCCCTGTCCGTGGTGCTGAATCAGCAGGGTTTCACCCTAAATAGGTTATCTTCGGCAAAAAACGATAGCCCAACCCGAAAATATGTAGGTTGAAAAAAAAAAAAAACTCCAGGGAGACCGTTTATTTTCTGAACAACAAACCTTCAGAGCAGTGGACTTTTTCTGGATAATGGGCTTTTCAACGGGACTGTGGGGGGTTTCAGAATAATGGGCCATCAGAGCAACAGGTCATCGCTGTTTGGCGAGACTCGACCTGTGCTTCTTTTACAAAGATCCTGCCTCAGCCACGTTCACTGTAAACAGGACGCAAGTTTAAGTTTCTTATGCTCACTGTAGGTTCAATATGGAAAACAGCTGATTCCATGTGAAACAATATTCAGGGTTCGTACACATTTTTCAAGGTCAAATTCAAGCACCTTTCAAGCACTTTTAAGGGTCATTTTCAAGATTTTCCAGCACCTTTTTGCTGGGGTAAAATACCTATCTACAGGAATATATATACTCATGATTTTTTCTTATCACAATTATGTACATTGTATTATGCTGTAAACATCTAAAATTATGTTTCATAATAGCAAAAACTTCAGAAATTAATTATCCAGTCTGATCCCAATTTTGTGGAAGACAGAGTTATAATGTCAAGCACTTTCAAGCACTTAAACTAAAATCCAAGTACTTTTCAGACCTTGAAAACACAACATTGAAATTCAAGCACTTTCAAGGATTTCAAGCACCCGTACGAACCCTGAATATTATTTTTGAGGTTAAAACAAAATCATGAAGGAGTTTTTCTGTCAAGTCAAGTCCAAACCAAACATTATTAACTGGAGGGGGTCTTTTGTTTTTAAAAAGGCAAACACAAGGTTCGTCTCTCCTCCTCCCCACCCTCAGATGTGTTCACTGCACATTAAAAGCTGAATGAGTGAAATGGACTAATTAAGTGGCCGTGTACTTGACACTCGGTGCAGATGTGACCAACTACAAAATAAAAAATAACCCAGTTGTAATGATGATTAAGCCACAAAAGGGGAATATGACAACTACTAGTAAGAGAGAAAAAAAACAGGCACATAAATATGATACAAGCCAGATGTCCTCTGATTTGAAATAATAACGTGACAATCCATCTCACTAAACATTTAAAAACAGACACTGAATGCTTTGTTACTATACACACACACTAACACACAAACTGAGCTGAACTCTCGTGCATGTCACTGCGGGGTAGCAGCTGTTTCATGTGATAGTTTATTTCTCCACTGACTCAAACTCAAACTGGGTCACCCTTAACCGGGTAGAAAGGCTACTTTGGTTCTGGTCCAATATTCCAAAGCGGCAAGGAGCAAAACAATTTATTTTTAGCATTTTGTCCATTGCTAGGATTGAACCGAGCACAGCCCCTATGGTGCATCACATTTTGCACAGAGGATGAATTCTGCTCTGTGCTTCAAACTGAAGATGTAAAACGATGCGTGGATGTATGTTCTGAATGCGTTTCGGCAGACACTGCAGCCATGTGTCGAGCTCAGCCAGTCGCTTGACACAGATGAAGAACAGGCTGAGCTGCCCGCCTCACGCCATCTGACGGTGAATTAGATCAGATGGTGAGGAGGCTGCCAGGCAGGCCTGCTGCAGCAGAGTGTGTAGGGGGTCTGCGTTAAAAAGCTCATCAAAGCTTACACTTCCAATTTAGCAAAACATGCCTTCATGCGTTTCTCTGTGGATTTGGTATTTTTATAATGTTCCCCCGAGGCGTCATATGGGGATCATATTCCATTTTAGGTCGCTCATGGTGATAAATCTGCTGACTTTGCAGTTTCCCCTCAGCTCTGGAGCCTTTTACCACCTTTCAGCTCATTGTTAAGTGTTTTTGTTTCGCTTTGCTCTAAAAGTGAAACATTTGCCTGCAGTGGGCAGCGTTTGGTGTAAAACCTCTTAAACCCACTGAGCACCACCTGCCCAGCACCAACCTGCAGATGGAAAAAGGTGGTAGCTGCCTAACGTTTTGGAGCATTTAGCAGCCAACGAGTATGGAGTAGGACAGAGAACCAGAAAGAAAAGTTCTCATGAGACAACTTAAATCCAACCGCTAAGTGACGCTGGTTAGTGACAGCCAGAATGAGGTCTCTGCTGACCTCTCTAGAGTTTAGAGATATGAGGGGACTTCTGCGTCGAGACACTGCTTCTCCAAGAGACACTTGGGAGGACGTGTGGGAAAAGGCCGTCAGGGCTGCTCGCCTCGATACTAACGAGAGTCTTTCCACGTGGTGCACCAGTTAGTAGATCATGTACAGAGGCCCACGGCTGGAGTCCGACCTGCGACCCTTTGCTAGATGTCGTCCCCCTCTCTCATCCCGTTTCCTGTCATCTCTTAAGCTGTCCTATCAAATAAAGCCATAAAACGGCCACTGTGAATCATTCCACTCAAGCCCCGTATGACTTCAAGTTAACAGGACTGATTTTATATCTTTTTTAATATTAAATATATTTTAAGGGTTATATATTTCTTTAAATGGAGGTACCACACAGGCTTTATGGATGGCTTTGAAATGGAGAGATCTCAGCTGAAGGATTGTGTTTGGCAAATTCCGTAGTTTTCATTCTCAATATTTGACTCAGGTTGAGTTTAGTCTTTAGTGCGTAGATTTTAAACACGCCTTATAAATCTTAAAAATACTTTAAAACATTTCTCTCATTTTGACTTTTTTTTTATGAAATTCTGTGTAGATGTGAGTAAAGGATTAAACAAACTGTGACACGACAAGCAGCATCGGCATCGTCTACTATGCAGACACACAAACGCATCCCATAGGAGGAAGGACGTCTGTGAAAATATCAGCCGCTGAGCATTTTAAGATCTTTTTTTCTGAGAGTACTAGAAAAAAAGCATATTCAAAGCTGCAAAGAACAGACTACGCATTTCATTCCATGCATCATATAAAATATTAGTTCTTTCTTTTTCATATTATTTACATTATATATTACACATGATGTTCTGTACAGTAAAAGTTCAATCTACACCACATTCTTAAAAATATTTTCTGACTCGTCATTATTTTTTTTACATGAAAAACAAGAAAGAGAAAACATCCAAAACAAACAAGCCTCTGGCTGTTCTGCAGGACGTCCATAAAGCTTGACAGAAGCTTCGCTGCATTGACGGGAGAGCTCTGCATAAAATAATCCTGTGAGGGCACACAGACGCACGCACGCACGCACACACACACACGCACAAACGCACACACTTAACACACAGGGAGAGGGCCACGGGAGGGGTGTGAGGGGGAGTCCCTTACAGGGATTGTGGCTCCCTGTTTTCTTGGAGAAAAGGCTTTGAGCCTTCTGCTGGAGCCCCAGAGGGCCCAGTCAGGTTCTCTGCATCACTCTGTGCTCAGGAGTAAAGTGCAAACAGCAAAAGATCCTTGTGAAGGGAGGGAAGCCGAGGCCTGCCCGTCCAATCACTTCTCAGCCACTGAGGCCTGGTGTCAGTGCTGCACTTCCAGCAGAACTCCTCTTTAGATCCCCGTCACAAAGACACCCACGTCTGGGTGTGGCTCAGTCCACTTCTCATTGGCTGTAGCCAGCTACTGCTGCTGCGACGCAGAGCGATCAGACAAACTATCCGCCCTGTGAGGGGCCAGCTGCTGTTTCTGCTGCTGTAACTGCTTCTGCTGCTGTTGTTGTTGTTGTTGTTGTTGTTGTTGTTGCTGTTGTTGTTGTAACTGTTGTTGTTGCTGCTGTTGCGTTGTGGCAGTGAAGGCACCCTGCTGCTGAAGAGGGAACGCTGCCTGCAGGATCAACTGGGTGGACTGGTTTCCATGAAGGAGCCGAGGAGCCTTGCGGGAGAAATTTAGATGAGTTAGCACTTAGGAAGCAAATTAATTACTGCTGACTCATGAATAGATTTCCTTAACAACACTAAGTTACAGTGGTATAACAAACTCACTGTGGCTGCTACCAATGAAGAAAACTGTGATATTGAGACACAAACAGACATCTCAGTACGGCTGTTTGAAATAAAACCAAACAACAGAAAGTTGCCTCGTGCAGCCTAACTGTTCACCTCCACCCAAGTGTTACCTGTAGGAACTGTGTCTGCTGCTGGGCCAGTGGAGTCTGCCCTGGCTGCATGGCAGTGACCTGTGACTGCTGCTGTACCTGCTGCTGCTCCTGCTGCGGCTGCTGCTGCTGTTGCTGCGGCTGCTGAGAAATGCTGATGGTCTGGGTTTGGCCCTGCTGTGGAGCAAAGGCCGTCACCACTTGACCCATAAACATTGTTGTGGGAACCATGACTGCCCCACATGCCATCTGCCCCGTTACTAGCTTGGTGAGCAGCTGAGGGCCTGCAGGAAACCTGTCAGAAACAGGAAGTGGGCAAAGGACACATGGAAATAAAGTCAGGACAAATCTTTATCTGCATGGTGGAAACACTTTTACAACATCTAATCAAAATGTTGGGCAGGATGATGGTGCAATCAGTGAACCTTTGCTGTGAAGGAAAAACATGTAACAGGGTTCGTACACATTTTTCAAGGTCAAATTCAAGCACTTTTCAAGCACTTTTAAGGGTCATTTTCAAGATTTTCCAGCACCTTATTGCTGGGGTAAAATACGTATCTACAGTAATATATAAACTCATTATTTTTTCTTCACTTTTTATCACAATTATGTACACTGTATTATGCTGTAAACATCTAAAATGATGTTTCATAATAGCAAAAACTTAAGAAATTAATTATCCAGTCTGATCCCAATTTTGTGAAAAAGACAGTTATAATGTCAAGCACTTTCAAGCACTTAAACTAAAATCCAAGCACTTTTCAGACCTTGAAAACACAACATAGAAATTCAAGTACTTTCAAGGATTTCAAGCACCCGTACGAACCCTGATGTAACCATGACAATTAAGAGGGCGACTCTTAAGTGAAGATGCAAACCTAAGCTGAGCTGAACGGTCCTGTGCGAATGTAGCCACAGCAGGAGTGTTGGGTCCAGGATTCTGAGCCAGGCTTGTTGCAATCTGGACCATGTTGGTGGAGTTTTGCTGAGGGATCATCATTGTGTTGTAGAGGGACGCAGGGAGTGGATTCTGTTGAGGCTGCAGGGTGAGAGACGACCGCTGAGACTGAAATACACAAACTCAGAGTAAGAGACAACATCTCGAGCGTACTGACATTTTTAAAGAAACAAAATGAAGTGAGGAATAAATGTGTCAGTTTAATGAACGTGGGGAAAAAGTAGGAATATTTGGTTATTCTGACCTGTGAGAGTGCAGTGCTCTGTTCCCGTATGAGTGTTTGTTGCTGCGACTGGGGCTGGACAGCATGCTGTTGCTGTATGCTGTTCTGCAGAGGCCCTGCAGACACCACCTGGCCCTGCATGCTGAGTGTTCCCCCCTGCTGCACAGCGTTCCCCTGGGCCAACTGCACAGAACCCAGATTTAGTCCTCCGGCTCCTTTCTGCACGAACATCTGAAACATACATCACAGATTCTGACTCCCTCTGAAGCTACATCAGTAAATCCAAACAGTAAATAAAGAACAACGCATAGCATGATAAATCTATTGGGCCACACACTCCTGAGTCTCACCTGCAGACTCTGTCCCTGCACTCTCTGCAGCTCATCCTGGATCTGACGCAGCTCATCCTGCTGCCGCTGAATGTTGGCCTCGATCATCCTGGTCCTCTGCTCCAGCTGCTCTTTCAGGCTCTGCATGACCTCTAGCTGGTTGCAGAACTGCACCATCGACTGTCAAAGAACAATGACACAGCGGGAAGTGAGATGCCAGCTGCTGAGGTGGTTCATGTGAGAACATTACTATCAGGCACAGCATGAGATGAGTAATTAACTCTAAAGACTGATTCAGTGTCACGTTACGCTTTGAAGACATACGCCAGCTTTTTACCGGCAGTATGTTGTCCGACAGATGAAAATACGAAGGTCAACATGAAGAACGATGTAAATATAAACTGTGAGAGGGCAGGTAGGACAAATCATAGCAGATCATAGTGTTTGTGTGTTTTGTCTTTTATTGACATTTAAATCCAAGAAAAACATGGCTTTATAAAATATGTTTTGGTAGTTTTGGCTGGAAAACAGCCAACACGAAAGTCTAACTTAAACCCTGTTAACGGCACATTAAAGGTCTGATTCTGATTGAAATCTGTTTCTTTAAATTGTTCCTATTCAGACAATACATTCGAGAAAATCTGAGCAATGGAACAAATGTAATGTTTGCAGAATTAAAAGTCAAATGCTGGGAAAAAATCTAATTATACATTTTATTTTAGATTATTTTTAATCACATTTGGGTTGCAACTATGAGTCAAATCCAGAGCACGAGAAGTTCTTTACAAATGTGACTCATTTCACATATTAAGAGTCAAATTCTGAATTGATGAACAAAATTGTGAAAAATGTGAAAAAATAGAATACATTGTTCACACCATTTCAATGCCTATCCACATCTGTTAAAAAGATAATTTTACTATTTTCAACTTGTTTTTCCTTTTTGATGGCGTACTGTTGGAAATTATATTGAAATGTTAAAATAAAGAAAACATCAAATACAAAGTGAGATGTTCTCTCTGCCTTCTGCCAAAGAAGTACAGATGTTAACTAGCTTGTAGTATTTTCTCTGGTGTAGCTAAAGCTACGCATCGTCTCTGTCAAATAAACCGTTAAAAATGGACAGAATCAGTTAGATTTTATAAACAACGTACCTGGCTGCTGGTCTGAACTTCTTGCTGCTGAGGCTGTTGCTGCGGCTGCTGTTGCTGCGGTTGCGGTTGCTGCTGCTGTTGCTGTTGCTGTTGTTGTTGTTGTTGTTGTTGTTGTTGTTGTGAAACCATGGATGGTGCCATGTTCTGTCCTGTATTTTGGGAGCTCATCGATTGCTGATAAAGAGACACCCAACAAAAAAAGCATGAAGATCAGTTAAGTCCTTTGAATCTCTCTTATCCCTACTAGAGATATCTGACACCAGACTCTGTTATTGTCCCTTCACTGACCTGACTGCTGATAGATGATCTCCGTTGTGACGTCATCTCCACAGCAGAGACTGACTGACGACGAGGTGTACCCCTGTCCCCCTGAAGCTTCATCTGTGATGCTGGAGGAGATTATACACACACTCAACACTCAGAAAAACAAAAACAAAAAAATAGTTGTAGTAAAAGTGTCAGCAGCTGATGGAGCTTACAGGCTGGGTCAGACACAGCGGTGTGTGATGATTTGCGCGATGAGGCCGAGGGTGTCCGGCTGTGGTTGAAGCGCTCTAGAGCCTCCTTCAGGCTGGACGTGTTAAGCTGGGACTCGGAGCCTGAATCCTGGGACTGCTGTGAGGTGGAGGGAAACACAATGCTGTCACTGTCCCCTCTGAAAACCATCGCCACAGATCACTGAGCCATCATTTCACAATTAATGCTGGACAGATGTCTCACCTTGTCTACTGTGATATCAGGTTGTGATTCTTCAATTCCAAGTTCTCTGCGCTGCTCTGCTCTTACTTCAGCATAACTGTAGAGCAGAGACAGTGAATAAAATATACTTATATATGACATTGTGGTTAAAGTTACAGATGTGGCACAGATGCATTTTTCAACTCTTGGAACGTAAATATCATCCGTTGATTCTTCCATGTACCTTACAACAGTGTGGGTGCAGACAATGAACTCTGGTCGTGAGTTCCACTGGTGGTAGGTGATGTAGTAGTGGGTCTGAAGCCAAATCCACTGCTGCCCTTTGGTGAGGAATCTGTAGTAGCAGGACTTTCCTTTGCCATATTGCATTACTGCAGATGGACACAGAGGCAGAGCAAAGTGACATTCAATATCTGACAGCTGAAAAAAAGCTGACAATCATAGATCAGCTCATATTAAAGGGTAATTCTGCCCATTTTAAACATTAAAGTGTGTTTACAGGTGCTTTGGAGTATTACTGTTTATGTGACAAAGTAGAATAAAGCCATTTGTGGCTCCAGAGGAAGACAACACAGTCACAGTTTGCTTTTTAAAAACTGGTGCCTACATAACACACAATGCAACTTAGCCACTGACTGCCATCACTAGAGACAATTTATCAGACTATGCAGCTTCCTCCGGAGCCACAAAAGGCTTTATACTACTTTTTCACATGTGCAGTAGGACTCCCCAAGACCTGTAAACACACTTTAATGCGCGTAAATGGTGGTGTGACGCTTTACTGAAGTCTGAATGAAATGTACTCACAGTGTTCGTGGCATTTGGCCAGAGTCTCCAGGTCATCTACGTGGTAATAGTCATAGCCTGATGTACCAAGGACCTCAAACGGGAGATAACCTATAATGGGTGGAGCTCTTAACAAAGAAAGAGAACATTATTGAGATAAGTCAGTGATTGACCTCTGGACAGCTAATGTTAATGAATAGATCATCACAAAAGGTCATTTAGGGGCTAATAATCAAGTTCACAGATTAACCTTTAACTTGTCTCCATGCTCTTTTCATCACAGCTCCCGAAACCACATTTACACTAAACATAGACAATCAGAGTCATTGAAGCTGTGTCCTTCCGTGAAGTTTTTTAAGTAATTTCCTGCAGGCCTGTTTTGATTAGTTTTTCATGTTGTGAGTACCAAACAGCTAGACTGCTTTCACACCTGCAGACCACGAGAGAAAGACTCACTGTTGCCTTTTAGTTCTAGTCCAGTTCAGAAGGAGTAAACACAAAGTCATACACACTGCGATTCACTCACTGAAGTGACTGTTTGTGATGTCACCCTGCATCATCAGGATCCACATGGGGAAAATCTCCTTCTGGTAAATGACATTACTTGAAACCAGGCATGCTGCATTTTCAGTGTTTAGCTATTCTAGTCACAAACTGCTCATAAAGAAATGACTGATTCAGATCAGTTTTAGTCAAGACTGAAAGTGGACCTCACACATCATAAACAGTGACTAACATACAAAATGGCATTTTGTATCATAATAATATGGGCTTGTTTACTGTGCAGTCACGACATTTCACTTGTCTTGGCCCAGTTGCACCAAACAGGTTAGGTGTGAGAGCACCTTTAATAAATCATCCATTGGTAAAACTAAAATATGCAATGCAACCACAAACAGCACAGCGACAAGTATATTTGTACACATTGGAATAAGGACTATACCTGTGGTCCAAGAAGAGAAACTTCCACTCTAAACTATGTCTGGAGGTGAATTCCTCATTCGGCTCTTCTACAGTGCACATCTCCTGTGAGGGATAGAGGCCAAGTTTAGAATGTATTTAGACATTTTTCTACAACTTTAGTTTGTTTTTTTAAACACCCATACTAAATACAGAGTTATCTGAGTTCATGTTGAGCTGAACACAAAGGAGTCCAAAGAATTAAATTTTAGTGTTTACATTCCTCTTCTCCTGTTTCTCTGGTATTACTTTGCCTCGCAAGTCTTTACGAAGTTACTGCTTCTCTTTAATTCAGGTTCTGCTGACTCAGTTTCAGTAGCCTTGTCTTGTGAATTAATCCATGATTGATTTTATTCCACACTCATGGTCACCCGATTTCCAACAGACTACATAAAATCAACAGCATCTCTTTAACTCAGCAGGAAGAAAAGACAAAGTGCTTTTACACCAAGAAAAGTGGTTGCCAACAGAGGCAGCAGGGGACTGTACACAATGGCTGACAGGAGCCCAAATGTGCTTGCCCGGGGTGTCTGGGCAGCCGTTACTGTTGAGTTCTGTCCTAATTAAAACTACCTTTTTCAAACACTGAGACAGGAAACCGAATGTGTGTCAATCAGATAAAAGGAGAAGTGAGAAACTGTAGAACGCAGAGTGACTTCTTACCTTGATGAACTGTGGTTTGGCAAGCCTCACGGTAGCTATGAGACACACTCTGTCTTCAAAGGCAGAGTGAAGCGATCGCGGAATCACTCCGTCAAAACCGTTGCGGGTACAGTTAGGCACTGGTGACAAACAAAGCACAGAAAGGTTTACAGCCTGGAAGTCTGAACTCAAGTTTCAGACAGTTCGTATGCAGCAGTATAACTCACCAATATTCAGGGACTTGAAGTTTCCGATGAACTTGACATATTCGTACACAGGGGGCTCTTTGGGGTCGATCGTCCCTCGGAGCATGTGGCAGCAGAACTCTAGCTGATTTTTAGCTGAAAAGATAAGAATTGAAGAACAGAATTGTCAGTTGAGATGGATAAGCACACCAGTAAATAAAATAACTGCATGATCAGATAAGCTGAAAGAGTGGATCATCCGTTGCCATCTTGTCAGCATAGAAAACTGATTTGTTAACCGCATATTTGATTATTCACAGGCTTTTTACACCAGATGCCCTTCATAGCGCAATCCACCCTTTTTATCCATGTTTTTAAGTTAAAAATTCCACTTACTTTTCAGATATTCAGGTGTCAGCGTCTCTCCCTCCATGATATGAGAGGACAGAGCCTTGTACACGTCTGAATGCTCCCCCGCGGGCAGGAAGTTCAACAGGTTCTGATCCACAAGATCAGACTGAAACACATGAAATATCGGTTACTATGATCAATCTTTGACATGTGGGCATTGTTATAGACTTGTAATACTGACTCTTCACATGATACTCACAGGTAAGTGTTCTAGTAGGGACGTCACACTCTCAGAGACGTAAATGATATTCCCGTCAGTCATAATTGCAAGGAAAAATCCATCTAATGCCTGACAGAAATGAAATGTACTCTTTTAATTCACTCACATTCCGGAAAGGAATGAAAGCAAACAGAACAAGTATTATTAAAAAAAGCTTCTGCACTACTGCTCTTTGCTTACCTCCAACATCAACTGAGTGAACTCTTCATTACTAAGAAAAGGAGGCTTCCAGTCTTGTCTGATCTCCGTTGACTCTGACTGAGCAGCGATCTCTGATAAAGGAGACATAAAAACGCGTCAACAAACGGGTCTAGATGAAGACTGCGACTCACAACGCAACAACTCTTCTTGTCAAACCAATGATCGGCTCCTCACCCTTGTGCTTGTGCAGAAAGTCGATGCTTTTCTGCAAAATAGTGGACTTGTCCATCTTGCGGGTGTTCCCCGGCAACATGGTGCCCAGCTCCTTGATGAGGACATTGAACTGGTCTCTGCGTTTCTTCTCAGACTTGTTACGGGACACACTGTGGGTTCGGACACAATAGGATCAACAATGCGACTTCTCTTGATAAACTTACATGAGTTTGGCCATTGGTCAAATCTATGTGTTGCATTATTGTCATTGTAAGAAAAGACTACAACTGCATCTATTTTGAGAAAATACGCCACATCTACAAGACACAGAACAATACGATATAGCCCTGCTTGATGTATGCCAGCAGTTAAGTTAGGTGTATCTTTATATGCAATCTTGCGAGTGAAACTTTCATAATCACACGAATAGAAAAATTCAGCCTCATGAAACCGAAAAACCGTGTTATATCATGGAGTAGGTTTAATAACATTGACTGTATTGGATCTGAATACAGCCCACAGGGATCTTACCGTTTTGCTTTGTCCTTTTCATCTTCTTCCATTAACCCATCAAAGATACTGCTGTCATCCCTGCAGAGCAAACAAACCAACAGTTGAAGAACATCCTCTGATATGTGTTCTCCAATAATCTCACATGAGCTCTTTAGAGAGTCCCTCCTAGAATACATTTTTTATTTTGAGGAAAAAGCAAAAAACAGAGAACACAGACACAATTGTTTTAAATTATGTAGCTGTTCTAAATAATTCATCTAGTAAAGAAACAGTGCATATTACAGTGAATAAATAGATTTTTTGGAATGTTGATTAGAGTGAAAAAGGTGTTTGGAAATGGCATTGAGTAGACTACAAGTTTAATGCAACTGAGTAAGAAGAGCTGCAGGTATCTCAGAGTTAAACTCACTGGTCAATGCTCGAGGTCATTTTGTATCCTGTTCAGGGTCGCAGTGTTGGAGAGGGGCCTTTTAATCGTGAGGTAGACATTTGTGAATGAACCTTTGAGAAAAAAAGACAAAAATTAATGTTACAACAGCTTCATCACCTCCATGTGATTCAAAACGGCACCAGACCAGATTGTAAAGCCTGAATCTTACCTTACTGACGGTTGAGCCAGTCCTGTGGGAGGATGAGGAAGGTGCTGCTGGATGGGGTCTGGGTGGACACACTGCGGCGGTGGTGAAGCGATGCGAGTCTTCGAGTAGAGTCACGGAAAGTTTCCTCGATTGGAGGGCAGAGAGTTGACAAGAGGTCTTTCAGAGTTTTTCGTCGGCTTCGGGTGTGAGTGTGGCACATGGCAGCGACATCTGAGCCTAGAAGAGGTTGGAGAAACAGATACGTTCTTAGACTAGTCCAGTACCCTTTTATGTAATGTTATCAGTTTGCCAGCATGTGAACAGTAGACTGCAGTGTACCAAAGTGAGGGTAGCTAAGGAGAAAAGATGGATTTGATTAATTATATTCACAGCCATGCATATAAAGCCGTCCAGCCCATCTAATATGAGAGACAGCATGGGACATAGACAGATGGCCGGCTATCCCCTGATGCACAGTGACAGTCCTTTCTTTAACAGCCGTGCTAAACTCAAAGTGGTGCAGCAGTCAAGCTGAGGGTCTCTACATCCCAAAATTGCACATGTCTTACTGTCCAATTATCCAACTTGATAATTTGGTAATGATTGAAGCAAAAAATACAAAAAGGTAAGTGCCTGGGTTGGATACAGGAGGTCCATATGAGGGACTTTAATGTGATGTGTGACAGTTGAGCTCAAAAATTAGAGGCTGTGGACAACGGCTTTAAATTTTCCACCACCAAACCTGTATCAGATTTCGGGAGCGTGAGGAAAGTGTTTCATTTAAAAGAGGCTATTTGCCATAACTTGCAGGAAATAATCAAAATAATCAGGGATCAGGCATGAATGTATTATTATGACCTGGATACGGCACTGCCACCCAGCCTTGCTTCCAATTTTTGGATCATTGAGGTTTTATATTTATAAAACCCGGAAGCTAGAAACTTTTCTGACATATGTTCCAGACGGGCAATCCTCATTGGTCTGAATAGAAGCAACTTTTCCCCATCCTGCTACTGGTAGAGTAACCATCATGAGTTTCATAAGGCAACACCTTAAAGGCCAAAAATAAATATTTCTAAATCTTTGTTTAACTCGTCTATTATTGAACTCGCCTGTCACACTTTGTACTGTCACACTCCCTGCCTTCCCACACCACGCCACCCAACACCACCATAAGCAAATTTTCTACCCGTGGGAAACACTGTCTGCAGTCATAGTTTGAGCCCAACATTGACGGGCAATGTATAGCCCAACTCTATTCTCCTTCCGCAGGTAGGCCTACAATAGATTGTCAAATTAAAATGAGCAGGCCCGCTGGGTCTCTAGCCTAAATATTTGACCCATTTTATTTCATGAACCAGTTACCGTCAGAACCTGTGTGGGAGGTTTTCTCACCATAATGGCCTATTTATGGTTTGTTGGTGAGAAAATCCCTGCAGTGTTACTCTCCACGTATCATGGCACGAATGACACTTCCATTCATACCATAAAAATGTTATAATATTTGAGGGATTGTTATTTTTACATTAGCTCATCTATTCACATACTGAGGTCTGTTATTGTGAGCAGCATTCGGGTAAGCCAATCAGCAGAAAACACAGCTGCACCTACTGTTATTCACGGTAAATCCCCAAATTACAAACCGAGTCACCGCAAACATCACAAAAATGGGGCTCTGTTTCTGGATTTTACTTCATCCTTTCTGTTTTATGTTTGGTTGTTTATTAATCTGTAACAGGAACTAAGACTATTGATCCAATGTTAGAAACAACAGACGACAGTATTATTGCCTACATAAAAGGCCCATTCCCAAAACACCCCCTTCCAATTAACCCTATGCCTCCATTTCCATGCCTAAGTAAAGGGTATCCCAGATTTTGTTGGGATAGAGGGTTAAGATGAATTATTAGGGCTTCATTGCTCTCAAAACCCAGTTGTTTTAGAGGCACACTTCAAACCAATGAATATATCATGCTCTTTTTCTTTATAACAAATATAAAACAATCGCTAGAAGTTTGCTGATGTCTCAGTTAACTAAAGTCCAGCAGCAAAATTACTGCAGTTGGTATCTTATATTAGTGCAGACTGTTAGGGTAGGAGCATATGTTGCAAATGTGAGAACCTGTGTGAAGTGTGAAGCCTATAAAGCACACTAAGCATATTCTTTTTGTGTGATGACCTCATTCCTAGCACGAGGTTATGAACGAACTGTAAGCTTCCATGCTTTTCTTTCTCCATCAGTGTTATTGTGATCATACTAGGATTGCCACAGTTACGCAGAGAAATCCCAGCTGAAGACGTCATATTGGAAATGTCTGGTCACAGCTGTTTACATAACCACAATCAATGCCAACTGATGATGTATGAGGATCTTGAAGGGTTGTTTCATTTCATAGGGGGAGATTCCAACCACTGCTTCAAGCAAATCTGTTCTAACGGGCAAGGGTTCACTCAAAAACAAAGGGTTAGGGGTAAAAATGTAATAAAATACATAAAACAGACCTTGAGGATTTGATGTCAGACATGTTTTAACTGATGAAAAATAGACCAAGGATCAAAACACACAGCATATGTTTGAGGGAAACCCCACTCAGTTGCGTTGAGGCTTGAATTAACTTTCCATGCCAGGCTCATCAGAACAAGGAGAAGAAGAAAGGCTCAGTGTTTACAGATTCATGTTAAGACACGCAAGGGAAAAAATACAGTTAGTGGCGGTGTAGGTTTTATCACGGACTGCTGACTTTCAGCTATGCATTGTTACTCTACAGCTCACTGCATTTGACTCTTAATGACACATATAAGCTGCAGAGAATGGGTGTCTTATCTAAGATTACCGTTTTGTCAACACAAGTGGCCAAATACATCTAAAAGGGAGTGGAGAGTACTAGGAAAGAGCTTTATCTACACACCAAGTAGTGACAGAACAACTGAGGCATGTCAAGCTAACAGGAACGCAGACCAAGACTCAAAAAGGGCAAAAAGAAACAGTGGATGCCAGAAAAATAAGAACAGGAAAGAAAATGTTACCCACTGACACCAGTGTATGAGCAGCGGCAGTAGCTGCAGCGTAGAGTGAGTGTTGTGTAAGCCGGAGAGCAGAGGTTGTATAACTGTGATGTCATCTGTGCTTCACTGACCTGCTGGCCCAATGACCTACTTTCCTCCTCCTCCGATCTAACTTAATCACAGCTCCACAGGCAACACCTTCCTGTTCTTACCAATAACACTACGCTCCCTGTCTACACGAATCTTTTAAAAGTCGACATTTCTTCACAGCGAGTACCTTCACAAAAGGTTCGAGCGGGGACTCACTGTCTGCGTGTCGCATTTTTTTAGTTTAATCACATGATATGCCAAAGAGTCCCGGTGATCCCTAAGCCTCAGCTTGCAATCGTCAAAGAAAAAAAGCGGTGCACGCGTTTGAAGGTGCCGAATTTTCAACAGTCATTTTTTCATTATGTCAACCACACAGACACACAGACGTATTCAAATGAACACACCTCACACATGCACAAGTATTTTTACACCCTGAATCACATCAAACACATCATGATTATTCTATTGCTCATACAGCATTGTTGAATGTCTGTTGAGTATGTGTGTGTGTGTGTGTCTATGTGGGTGTGTGCACGCATATTCAGATGTAGGGCAGCAGAGCTCTGAGGATATGAGTCACTCTGAAGTGGATCTCTGGCGCCGCTCGTCACGCACCCCGCCACACCCCGCGCTGGGATGCCAGCACAGCAACGGTGCCAATGGGCAACACCATAGCAACCGGCCTCAGCGTACGGAGTGAAAATAGCCCGGCTAAATTCCTACGCAGCTCAAACTCCCTCCGTACACCGACAATGATAAGTCTGTGGATATAAAACATTGTGACAGGCCGACCTGTGCAGCACTGCAGTAACAGTGTTTAGTAAACAGCACTGTGATGTTCTTTAACAGTACGCAGTTGACATCACACTGCATCATTCCGAAGCAACTTGTTGATATGCAAAGGCTTGAGCAGCAGCCCTCGACACAGAGGCAGCCCATAGTTCTTTAAAATTTAAATGAGGATGCATCATTTTTTAATTCACAATGCTATCAAGTCAAGCGTCTCTCTATTATGTTATACACAGTTTGTCCAACATATAAAAAAGTTATACACTTTTGAAACATTGTGGAGCTTTTATCCTGCAAACATCTGATTGATTACTTTTCTATTTGTGTACATGTGTACTCCTGTATTTTGCATTTATCATTATATATTTCAAAATGGCAACTTGGTTCAGTGAAATGTCACAAAGCGCTGTCCCATTCCTATTTATACCATTCAAGCCTCTTCAGCGTCTCTCACTCAACCATTTACCAGATGACATCTGCCAAGTTTTTGAGGGTTCAGGGCTTAAGGCCTTAGGGGGGGACACTGGGATTGTGCCCAAGTCTGCAAACATTCTAGAGGCTCTGTAAGGTTGCACTCGAGGTGAATGCTAACACTAGCATGGCAACTTGCTCACAATGGCAAGCTTAATGCAGATATTTAGCAGTTTAAATGTTTACCATGTTCACCGTCTTAGTTTATTGTGTCAGCATGCAAAATAACATTTTGATAACGCTAACGTCCCCATCCTTTACTCCTCTGCAACAACCATCGTGTCACTCTCACTGATCATAATTTCACTTTGTCGTATAATGTTAACCTTATGACTGAGCACATTAAGGCTATATTCACTGCAGTGCACCGGGCATTTTTATTTTTGTTTTGTTTGTTACATTGGATTTATTTACATTACGTTGAGAGTTCCCTGTGCCACCAACAGCAGAGACATTGGTCACTTCTTGAACGTTTCCAACAATTATACACTAAAAAAGAAATGATGCAGAAGATGACATGTTTTAATAATGTAAAGCAAGAAAAGACATTTCTGGTTAAAGTTTGGTTCATAACAACGTAATAGTTCAGAATGATACAGTAGAGAAAATGTAAATTAACGTTTAGAGAGCATCAGAGAGGTGCATTTCAAATAATGATTTGCTGGGTGACTTTACTTATGTTGCCTATACAACTAACTATTACCGAAATATAAAGATAATAATAATTTCATCATATGAAAATATAAGCTGAATTCATGTAGACATGCCTTGCAATAACAAAAATGCTTAATGTTAAATGATGCCCCACATAACAAGCAAAAGTCCAACATTTTTGCTTCGAAAATGACTGAAAATATTATATAATCACAATGGTTGGAAACTGCTTTTGATCGAATGATCAATCAATCAATCATTGCATTCCTACTATGAGTTGCAGACAGAGCTCACTAATCGAGCAGCTGTCAACTTATTTGCTTTTTCAGGCCATCACATACTGAATATGAGGACTGTCTGGACTCTTTCAATTGAACAGGAAAAAAATGGTTGTTTTTCAAAAATATTTCTTTCAAACTGTCATCAAATAATTGACGGATCATTTTATCACTATATTTAACACTCCCTAAAATATCTCAAATCATCCCATATATTACTGATACATCTTTCAAAAAGGGACAATTGTTCTGGAACTTTAACCCTGTAAGCAGACAGTGCTGTCTGGTAAGTCTCGTATCACATGGAAAGGTAAACTCTGGTGTCGTAGCAACCCTTGTGTTTTCTACATCATCTACGTCACATCCAGATACCTGAGAGCAGGGGATTAGGAACCCTCAAAGATCCCAGGTGTCACACCAGACCACAGCTTTTACATGAACTCTAGGAAGAATTCAGTTCAATGGTTAAATCTTTTAAACTCCCTCGTACTGGAAGAAACCTCTCTGTATACTGTACAGTGAAAAAACAGGCTTCGTTCTGAGGTTAGAAGCACATAAAGAGGAGGGGGTGTTCTTCTCCATCAAAGTGTTGGGAAATATCTAGGATAATGTTATGCAGTTTTTAACCGCCGGCAAGCATCAGACTCCCTGCCAACGAGGTCACACATATCAACAGAAACACATCGACGAATACTCAGTCACACATCCTGTCTGAGGCAGCATCAAGGTGGCATCAGCACAGGGATCAAGGATGTGATTCCCTCAGTTTACAGGCGTACATGTTTCCTCATGACTGGGACGTGACACGCAACTGAGGGTGATTTTAATAATGTCACGGTCATTTGGCCTGCGCGGAGTAAAATCCAAAGCACAAGCTTGTCAACACCGCCCACCACACTGCCGGGCAGTTGTACCAACCGAACCCTCAACGTTGGACAGCCAGCTGTGTTTCCACTCGAATTGCACACATCCACAGGCCCGGCAGCACAAAAGGAGTCTTTGTTTTGCATTTTCTCTCCACAGCCCACAGACAGGAATGTTTGAGAGGCAAGCAGCAGTGGTTGGCAGGGGCCCCTCGACTGCTGCTGGCCTCCTCTCCCAGCAGAGCAGGAACTCAGCCAGGGGCCTCATACGATGCCAAGTGGGTCATTAGAGTTCAAAAGGACGACTGGCAGCACAAGAGAAGCAATCAAGAGTGGCTATCGACCTATAGTTCTGCAAGATCACAATCTATGAGCAAAATTTATGACCAACATGTGACCGCCAACAATTAATCTGGGATATGAACGCTAATTATGCTAACCAGCCAACCGCTCAATCAAGAGGCACATTTAGTTCCCACAGTATAATGTAGTAGTGTTCTAAGAAAGTTAAACCAATAGATACCTTACAAAAAAGCTATGCCATCACTACGTGAGCATATGGTCTTGTCCTTTCCCAGAAGACATTAAACCATATTTTGCTTTCCTCTACAGATTATTGTGTCAAGTCACGCCAAGCCTACGCAATCACACTTTATTACCTGCAGCTTATCTTAGATAAATGGAGCTCTTCCATACTGTGCCACTGCACCAACTTAAATTAAACATGATTCATCAGGCAGAATTGGAAACAACTGATCTGATAACCTCACAGGGCTCATACAGTATAAACACGCACTGTAATAAATGCTGTGAGTTGTTGTCGCTGTCGGTATTATTGTTGAAACAGTTGACCTAATTCATGGATTAGTTGATTGACAGAAAATAAACCAAATGTATTAGTAACTGTTAAATGAATGAATAATGATTAATTAATTAATAATTCGCCAGTTCCAGCTTCTAAGATGTGTCCTGCTTTAGTCTGCATTTTAATTTGAAGATTTTATCCATCACTGTAGCCTGAACAAGCGTTTGGTCAAACACGTAAGTACTCTGAAGACGTCACCTTGTGCTGTGACACGATGGCCGTCTTTCATTATCTTTTGATGTGTTGTTTTTGTTGTGACTCAATGATGAAAATAATTGTTAGTTATAGCTACAGCCATAGCTGGCATCATGTCTGTAAAATAAACAAAATCTTTTTCATGAAATGTCTCAATGCCTGCTTGGGAATTTCCAGAATATTTTCTGCCCTACTTTGGTACGATCGAAACGAGGCATAGGACCAGATAAGGAGCAGAGGAAGTGCGTACAACATTTTGGGTTCAGCATTTTAACTGATCATGAGAGACTACAAAGTGCAGCACTAATTACTGTGTTTTTATATAATTTTATTTATCTGCAAATATGGCTGATAAAAAAAAGCTTTGGAGCTACACTACATTTGAAAGAATGATTCAGGGCTGCCACAACATTAAAAGCACCAGCAGGTAAAGTGAATAACACTGATCATCTCTGCAGACAAACTGTGGATGCCACTTGACATGCACCTCATACCCAAACACAGCTGCAGTACACCGCCTTATGGCAACAGCACCCAAGGAACACGACAAAGAGCACAAGGCCTTCACCTGGCCTCCAAATTCCCCCAAATCAAAACCAACTGAGCAGCTGTGGGATGCGCTGAATCATGGAGGCCCCAATTGTAACCTGTAGGATCTGCTGCCAATGCCCTGGTACTATCTGGTGACACCACAGGACACCTCTTCCTGTGTCCATGACTTGTTTGGTCAGAGTCAAGTCAGATCCATGGTGGGGTCGTCATGGATCAGACTTATTTTGGCATGTTTCACGAATGCTCCATCAGATTAGCATCTGGGGAGTTTCGAGGCAAGGTTGACACCTTGAGCTCTACAGCTCATGTCTCTCTCACCAATCCTAAGCAGTTTCAGTAGTGTGGCACAGCACATTGTCCTGTTGAGGGGCCACAACCTTCCAGAAGTACTCTTGCCATGATGAAGCATACTTGGTCTGTCATTATGCTTGGGTATGTGATCAGTGTTACTCACTTCACATGTTGGATCCTTTTAATGTCCACAGGATGTTATAGGAGTGTAAAAGCTAAACTGATAAAGTTCTCTTTTAACATGATACCAGCAAACTTGTGTGTCCAAAAGATGCTATAATCAAATAAAAATAACTACACCTCTTACTAAACGCTATAACAAGATAGATCTCATCATTAACATCATACACAAGAGAGAGTTCATTCCATAGTTTACACATAATTTGGGATGTTCAAAGGTTTACAGGTAAACAAGAGGCAAAGTCAACACACCGTTCCACATTGTTGGGTTTACATTACAATATTGGGTAGAATATGATAAATTTAGACATGATATATATTTTTGTTCAACCTTGAGACGTAGATAAACACAAGCAAGCTAACACACACACACACCGCCATGAACCCACAGCTGGCAAAGTCACAGAAATAATAGCAATGGGAGCTAATTAAGAGTATCAGTGAATGTGGTTAAAGAATATTATTTTATAACATCCGTTTTCCCGGAAAATGTTGTGAAACACTCTGGTGACTCAGTCAACACCCTCTCTATTCCATATGCATTATATTCAGGAGAAAAACCATGACAGCCTGCAGATCAAAAATAGAACATTTCTGAAACATGGATGAATAATGCCTCTGTGACAGCTCGTCTAGGCTAGCCTTAATTATCCAAGACTGTCCACCTGACTGATCCTAACACAGTCCACTGCCGCCAAGATGTCTTACCTTTTGTCTTTGAGTGATGGTTAATTAAGTTGCTGCCTTCACCCCCTGATAGACGAATGTGTAGTAAACCCTCGTCTGAATTCTTCACCTGTTGAACAGCAAGAGAAAAACAAATGAGCGGCTTAGATCTAAGAAACTCAAAACTGAACAGAACTAAAACATCTGGGTCATCGCGAGCCTCCCACAGCACTGCAGAAATAAGAGAGTAGCTCTTAACACACACACACACACACACACACACACACACACACACACACACTGTGTGTGTGTGTCTCTTGGATTCATTCACAACCAGAGCCCCTGGCCATCAGCTGAGAAGGGGGTCTACTTCTAGGCAACGTAAACATAAGCAGCTGCTCCGAGAGGTGCAGTAATTTAACTTGCTAATTTGTACTTCTTTGTGTAATTATTGTGAAAAATGTGGTGCTTAGGTAGTTTGTATGCATGTGAACGAGTGTGTGTGCAAACACCACAACTTGAATACTTTATAACCCATGTTACGATAGAGGAGTTAATCATACATAGTCATAAAAGGCCCCAGTATACTACTGATGATGATATACTGACCTCGCTCTACAATAACAGTTATTAAAAGGAGTCCTGCTGTGTTCTTAAAACATACTGTACGTAGTGTTTCCACTCTCACTGTGTTTTCTACAAACTAAGAACTTGCTAAAGTGGAATGGATGAATAGCAGTCACAGCATTTATTAGTCAATCATGCTCTCCTTAGAGGTATGAAATGAAGCAGAAGAATGTAGAGTGTATACCTCCACCAAGGCCCAACAGTCCCTTTTAATTCAATATAAAATATTACAAATGTAATTCCACTAGATTCGGATTTTGATTCGCATCAAATTGTGAATCACTAGATCATCAAATACCAGCCAAATACAAAATGTTGACAAACTCCCTATCTCGGAATTTTTATATCTACAATATTTATGTGATAATAATACAAACTAAGAATTTTTTTTTTTTCCATAACTGAATAAACAAGCTGGAAGTAAGGTCCCCATAACACTGTTACACATACATAACACAAGCTAGAAAGGTGGCAGGGTCTGCCACATATAAACAAACTAAAACTGAAACTGTGTTGTCCTTTAGGTCAGTTTGTTTATTCGGTTTATTCAGTCATTATAATAAAGAGAGTTTGTTTATTGAGTTTGTTAAGGCATAAAAAAAATCTGTCAATGATGATCTTTCTTTTTGCTTAGAATTTCTTTCCCAAAACTACACAGTGCACCTTTAATCTAGTTTTGCCTATTTGTTTTGTCTATAATAGCTTAATAGTTTTATCACAGCACCCCCAAATACTCAATCTGTGAAACATCCATTCAATCGAGAAGCTGAAAATGACACATGCTTCTTTTTGTATATATATAAATGACAAACAATTTTTGATTAGCATGAGTGTTTTTTGGGAACTAAACAAATGTGTGTTTCAGTTTCCTTTTTTTTATTATGTGGGGCAAGTTACTTGTCTCTCAAAGCAGTTAAGTCAGTCATAATGGTCCTTTGATGTCAACAAACACCACATCATATCTTTTGTATCAGTCTCAAAACAGTCAAATTAACCTGGTAATGTCTAATCTAAGCACAATGATGAAACTGATGCAACAGATAACACCGTTGAACCTCCTCTCCTCGTCACTTTTAAGGGAAAAACCCTATAGACTTGACCCATTTCTTTTTGATCATAGTAAAATCTGATACATAATTCTAAGACAGTTTTTGATTGCATCCGATCTCTATGTAGATCAACTTTGTTCAATTTTTACAGGAAACAACAGTAAGTGTTACTGTAGTCATCTCATGTATATTTAAAGGTCACACATATCCAGTGCATTCATATGCATTTTACTTGAATGATAATAACGCTGTAATAAACTCAACATTTGAAGTAAACTGGATTCTTACCCACAAATACAGGTAGTTGTGCTTGTGTTGTGGTAGTTGTATCCAGTCTTTTAATCAGTAACGCACTTCTAACGAGTTCAAAAGTTCATCCCTCAAACAAGTCTCCCACTGTGCCTCATCAGCTAGCATCACTGCGTCATCACTGCCTTCTCTGAGACAACCTCCAAAGACGTGTGTCATTCATCAAGTAATGGAACATTATTTTGACTGCTTGGTTGGTGATAAAGTGGAAAGAAATAATTGCTGGCAAACTCCGTGAATCCGACTGGAGTCCAGGAGAGGAAGAATCCTCTCAGCTGTCAGAGAAAGGTCAGTCTGACAGAATCAATCCTGTGTAGCAAAAGGACTTTTCTGCAGCTGATGTTGCTGTCACTGGATGTTGTGTTTAACGATAGGAACTAAAGATAAAACTCAATTTTAGCAGTTCATACAGCATTAGTTCATTTAAGGTAAAATATTCGATTAGAAAATATCTGTCCAATATCACTGATAGACAGATGTTTGAGGATAATGCTTGTATTATTCCCTGTCATCAACACGCTTGCCATTAAACTCTGTTGTTGCTCAAAAACCCATTAAAAACACATAAAAGGGTCATACAGCTGCAAAAGATAACATATTCCTTCATTACAATGAACATGGTCAGTGGTGTCCGTGGATCTGGAGGTGTCTGTAACTAATCAGCTCTGTACTCGGTGGCTATCAAAAGAAGGCAAATGATATTCTCCCTCATTAGATCATTTACTGCAACAGTGTTAAAAAGACGAGCAGGAACGTGTACCACAGCTGTATAATAACGACTGCTTCAACAGGCTTACAACAAAAATATCATTCATTTCCACAGGAAATATATTTCAACACACAACAACAATTACTGCATGTGACGCAGACTGCAGACCAAATAGCGGTGTCACCAATTTATCTGCTACAGGGCCGTCAGCGGGAAACGTCAGCCTATAGCCATAACAAGGCTCTACTCGTGAAGTCAGCATATTAAATGGCTGTCACGACAAAGTCACATGCCCTCTCCTAAATCTGCAGCTAGTAACATTCAGAGAAGTGAAAGCTAAATGTAGTTGACCTGATATTTTACACAAAGCCATAACAAACACGGAGGTACCGTGACCGCTTAACCTCATGCATTTAAAATGTATATATAACATTACAGGGTTAATAACAACCTCAAGTGTGCGACCCATCATCTGTCAGGTCTTTAATACAAGAACAAACCCCTCTGTTTCCCCTTGGAACCAGAGACGTGTGTTTTCGTTTTTGTCCCACGCTACATAAATTCTGGAGTGGTTATTTTATGATCAACACAAGTTCTGGGATTTGATTGAAAAAAAAAAAGATGCAGCTTTGGCAGGACACTGTGTTTACTTGAGAGGAAAACTCCTGAGGCACCACCTATTTATTTGTGGCTTGGCACTTTGAGTTGGCTTGTGTCTGAATTGTGCTATACTGATAAACGTGCCTAGCCTTAGGGATGTTTTGTCTAAATTCTCCGTGAGAGACAAGCACTACTTAAAGTAATCTTTCACAGTTACTTAACTCCTTACAGTCCTTTAACCCTGACTTATTCATCCTTTCTATCCGCTCCCTTTTCTGTTTGTTTTTTATTTAGTATACTTTTATATATTTCTTTTGTTGTCCTTCTTCATTACAATTTCAATGCAAATGTAAGGACTTTTTTATGTACTAACAATTACTTGTTTGTAATTATTTTTATTTTTATGACTATATATTTTAAATATTCACACACACACAAACTACAATTGTTCTCTATACAGAGGCTATTGCTATTGTAATTTCATGGGTCTGTATTTATTTTTTTTAATGATAAAAAGATTATTTTAAAAAACAAACAAACTCTACCATAACTTTTCAATGATAAGTAACAAGGATAAAACCGAAAAACATATCAGATGACAGCAAAGTCCGGGTCACCTCTGACAAAAACCACGTCAAAATGCTCAGTAAGGTCTTTAACCTCATGATGTCAGACTGTAGCAAACACATGGTTGGCCCTTGACTAATAAATTTAGTTATATATGTTAGAAAACACTATTTTTAACGGTTGTGAAGTGTGACAGCCGCTGCTGCTCGATTTTGAGCACCACTTTGGTTGGTGTAGCATGGGAAATTTCTCACTGATGACAGGAGGGAGATAACGCCGAGGTTATGACGGGTACAACTCATCCTTGAGGCACTTTCAATGAACAGTTGTAAAGCCACTGCTCTCCGCTCAAGGCCTCGAAGTTTTACAACTTTTTACTCCACCTCAGCTGCAGAAGCAAAACACAGAACCTGCAATACAGACTACAGCAAGTCCCAAACCTCAGCATTCATTAACAGGTCTCTAATCAGTTTGGGGTGTTCTAATCTGCTGATTATCAGCACTAACTAGAGATACATACAGTACAGTGCCAGTAGTAAATACACTTCTTAGCAGTTCACTGAATGATTCAAGCTGCCCGCATTAGCCCAAAGCAGGAAAACATTTAATCTGAATCAATACTACTTTGTAACAGAAAAGCCTGATGTGACAGGCGTATAGTAATTACATTATTAGGCGCAGCACGTTATAATGTAATCTGCCTTATCTGATAGTGTTGTCAGTCCTGCCCCGACTACTTTTTGAAAAAAACAAACTTGCCAGTGCTCTGCTGCCGAGTTTGCACGCTATATTTTTTTCACAGCCACTGCACATTGTACATTACATGCATAGATTGGATGAACAAAATGTAAAAGCAGGGAATGAAACTTCATAAATGTGTAGCAATGTGACGAACATGATGGATAGCAATGATCTTCCAAAGCAAAGAGAGCATGGACTCAATAGACTCGCCTCTCCTCGCCTGCAGCCAGCAAGACAAAAAGATGTCAAAGTATTTTTCTGTGCTCCAATAACAGCTTCAACAACTGTATCATCAAACTTAACTACAAAATCTCTGTTGTGTTTAAACAGACCTGTGAGGTATTAATAATGACCGACAGCCTGTTTGAAAGTATAACTCTGATTCTGGTTGTTTTTATTTTTCACAATCACCTCAGAATAGACCCTTTTCACTGCAGACATTTTGAAGAAGGAAGAACAGGCAGAATTTGTAACATCAATGATTGTTTTATTCCATTTAAATGAGATGGTACTTATTTACAGGGACACGCAACAGAGTGGAGCCTTCGTTGACGTTTTTGGTCACACCTGTGCTTTTCCTGCTTAACAAGTCAAAATGTCTTCTGTGAAAAGCGTCTACAGACAATATGTAATAGATGGTAAAGATCCCTTTTATTGACATAATAAACAAGTATCTACATTCCTGTGCTGATAAATACTAACGTATGACCCAACTTCATCAACAAATGACACGAAAAAGGATGTTACCAGTCTTTAAAATGAATGCAACCATTCCAACATTATCTCAGACAACAAACATTAAACTACAGAAGAGGTCAAATAGTTTCATTCAACATCATGTTTGAACTTTATCAATTAATTGCATTATGTTCACATTGCATTGTGATAAATCTGGATCAAAACTGACTACTTCAGAATCATAGACTGCTTCGAGTGTATTTTAAAAGGCATTTAATCATTAAAGCGATACTCTTTCAAAATACTTGATTTAATTTACTCATAGTAAGAATTAAGTTCATGTATGTAATTAGGCTGAATTCGAAAAAGAAATCTAATCTGAGCTGTAGTCCAAGCTATCAATCTTGAATCTGACTCAGAGATCCAATATGCCCATTCAAGTCTGTCAGTCTCTGTCAACTACTGAAAGAAACAAAAATACATGATGTGAAAACACAAAAGATCCTGTCACCCTTTTCTGATGACATATTAGGAACCAAAATGAACCAATTAATAAAACAAATTTGACAAATTACATCAGACTGCATAACTCATCATCTACTTCCTGTCATCTAAACAGGTGTGATCGAGGTCCAAGCTAGTTCTGGACAGCTTGAACAGACAAAGTAATCAATTTCATCTCTGATCAGTGTACAGCAGCAGCAGAAAATGAATATGCAGTGGGGAAAAAAAACAGGACTGGAGAGAAACGCAGCTGCCACAGATCTGTTAATTAACACCGGGAATAAACAGACATACATGTGAAAAGAAGCAGCAGATGTGGGAAAATCACTGTGACGGTGAGATGTGTGCGGTTGTCAAGTATGTGAAATCACCTGAACTAAAGTGAGTCTTAAGGTGACAAACGTAGGTACACACATCTATCTGTCCGACGATCTCCCCGCTGCCGGTGAAGCCGGCCGGCACAGCGGGCAGTGATTGCTAGAAGGCTAACACCACCTAGCTTGCCTGCTAACGTCAATTACAGCAACAAAACAACAGCTTTACAGTTTGCCACACTTACTGCGACATATGACACACACTGCCAGGGCACCTTTATCCGTTGTAAATCAGACAGCCGACTTTCCCCGCTGGCTGGCGACTTTATAATGTAATGCAGCGAGCGTTCAACTCGTCCGCAACAATCTACTGTATGTATGTCAACCCACTTTTAGCCGGAGCTAGCTAGCTAACAAGCAGCATTAGATAAGAATGTGGGTCACCGGGCCTCTGGCCAGTCTCTGTCACCAAACAAGCCGAAGAAGAACTGTTCCGTTCGCGGCGTTTTACGTGTGTGCCAGTAGTCCTCAACGAGGCGGCTGATAAAACCCGATATTAACACGGAGAGGAGTTCACCGGTACAGATGTCACACTTACCCCGAACAGTCTCCCCCTTCATCGGGATATCCCTGCACCCAGTGGCGCTGCTGACGGTTGACTGCGCAGGGCTGAGGCAGGCGGACTGGAGTTGGAAATCGGAGCCAAAAGGGCCTAGCGCCGCACTCCAGATCACACACATGCCCGGGTAGAGGGAGGTGAGCCACTTCCAGGTTTACATATATCACCTGTATGGTCAGTCACACACAGGTGCCCCATGTTACGGAGCCTGCTGCTGGGGAATAGTTTACTGTTGTTTGTGAGCGTGCAGGTAAAAAACAAAACAAAAAACTGTCAAATCAGACAGAACCACTTGTGGAAATTCAAAAAGAAATCAATTATAGCTTCTTCTTTGGGCGAATACTATCAATGATAGCTAAAGGACAAAATGTCCCACTCTCCTTTCAAATATTTAGCATACCAGACAGACAGGTAGGCTGTTTGTGAGCCTGTAGATTTAGAACAAACTGTTTTTCTTTTAATTTTTAAATGTATTGATTAATATACTTTCAAGGGGACCACAAATTAATTCTGAACAGCCACCAGTGTGTAGTTAACAGTGTGTGGATGAGTGCTCTCAGATTAATTAGCCGTAAGATTATTTTTTGCGTTTCTCCATCTCCGGCGTGTTGCTCGTCACCATGGCAACAGCCAAAGTTGCACATTTAAAAAAAAGAAAAAAAAAAAAAGGCTGCAGTACCATTTCTGACCACACAGAGGGAGGCGACGGGCTGATGGCGCTGTTGAGGCGGAGACGGGAGGGGAGCAGTGCTCTATCACGTTACAGCAGTTTTGTTTAAATGATTTGCATCCTGTGCCTCTTCTGCAAGCCTCTCTTTGTAAACAGCTCGTCAGACTTAAAATGTTGATTTTAAACTGGCAGCAAAGAGAAAATTACTTATATGTATATCCCACATACTTATTTTGGGTAAAAACTGTACTGACATATGAAGCCTTTATGATTATATACTGTCATTTCTATTTCCCTGGAAGAAAGTCAATGGCTACTTGTCTGTAATCTGAGTCAGACTGAGTGCCCACAGCAAATCATTTGTAAGGGTAGCCGTACTTTTTTGATTTAAGTCCAACAGGACTTGAATCCAGTGTTGTTTTATTTTGTTGAGTTGGCCAGAGGTCCTGCTGTATTATACACAGAAGCTCATTCTGTTCAAAAACCTCAAACCGCTCTCAAACTAATTAAAGTTTTATTGTGAAAACCACTTGTGTTCATTGTTGTTTGTGTTGAAGTCACTATTTGTGGCTGGAATTGCAAACAGGCACTCAGTCCTGGATCCATCTCCAGCCAAAAATGCTCTGTTCTGTAAAACACTCACAATCAGGGTGGAGTGGGTTTTACCGTGCTGCAGTTGAACCATGAAAAACTCCTGCCGTGCCGTACCGATGAACACAGAATACTAAAAACACACCTCTCTTAAATGTTTCTATGCCTCTGTTCATTTCTGTCATCCTTCATATGTGTCATATCAGTTTTATCAGGGTGTCAGGTTGGTGTCAGAATTATCATATAATCAGAAGGATCTGAACAAATCTGCATCTTTTGTGATCCATCTTCTTATCACACCTGTAAAGGTGAACCATACTTTAAAAGGCTAATGAAAACATACATACCAACTGTTCACCATGGATATAAAACATTACTGCATCGATATAAATGAAACCACCTACGAGTTTGAGTGGTACAAAAAAGAATCTCAGACTGATCTGGGTGGTGATGGTGACATCTACTGTTTATAACCACAATTACATATTCAGGGATGTAAATAACAATTTATGAAAGAAAACAAATGTGTGAATTAAAACTAAAAAGGTAATTAAAAGACCCAAAGAATTCTCAGTGTTGTGGGGTTTGTGATTTTAGTATAAATATCTGAAGTTGGAATTTAGTTTTATAAATAAGGCTTTCATATCTCTCATGCAAGTCTATGAAAAAAACAATATAGTATCAAAAAACATGATCAATCTAAATATTCCTAATGTTCTTGCATGAGTTTATGGCTTTTCTCGTTTCACAGCCTTGCTAGTTATGAGTTATTTATCTTACGGGCATTATTATAGGTCACAAGACACAAAACATAAAGAGGTACAGGGTTTTATCTGATTTTTGGTCATTTAAAATGAACTGTTTTTAAAGAAGAGTATGTGTAATATTCTCTAAATCAAATGTTTTGGGGGTTAAATAAAGACTTTTATTTTTGTAGAATTATATGTAAAACATCTGTTTAAAGTCGCACGAATATAGCAAAGTTTTAAGACTGTGTTTTTAACAACTCGCGCGTGTTGTTGTAACTGTGCTGCAATTCTTCTGAATGCAGTGAAAGTTTCTCCACCGTGTAGCAAATCAAAGTTACACAAACAGACCCCGACCACATCATAGCAGTTTTAATGCAAATGACACACGTATATAACATAAAATAAAATCTGGACAAGTGAATAGTATTTTAATCATATTCTTTGTGTACATTCAGACATCACTATACAGCAGTGGCAACGGGCCGCGGTTGGAGTCTGGATCACTCAGTCGGCGTGCAGCAGCTCGGGTCTCAGGGTGTGTGTGTGGTCTCTGTACACTACGCTTCAGAGGTGGACACTCTACCACACAATAATGACACACACTATTAGATGATGATAACAAGAACTCTGTATAAACATGGTGTTAGCAGCCTGTTGTTCATTATAATCCTTACAATTACTGCCGCCATCAGGATAATGACAGGATTTCAATAGCAATTATGGACTGTGTGAAAATTACTTAGTTGGGGAGAGGAGATGATGCTTTTTATCTGAGGTCCTCCCCAGAATTATTCAAATGTTTTCTTTGGATTTAGCTAAAAAAGCTACGACCCTTTTCTCCCAATATCACAAAAAAATAATAAACAGTGTTAAATTGGCACGAAGCACTCACCTATTAACATTTAAGATAATCTTTTAAACCTTCATTTTTCAGAGTAGCCATAAGATGTCATACAGACATGTCATACAGATGTCATACAGACTTTGGATGTTTGTAATTAAGAGTTGAAAAGATGTCCAAAAAAGATGTCTGGCTCTTCAGTGGACATCTTTTTCAACATTTGACAAAGACCTTGAAATGACATCTATTGGACATCTTGCTCAGTGGGAAATCGTTAAAAACGACAAGCTGTCTGGAAGGTCTCAAAGAAATGTATGCATGGTTTCATTATGATGTTAAAAAACACTGCTGTCCTCTTATCAAAAGTAATATTTTTGATACAGTTTCACTCAAACTATTTGTTCTATTTGTGCGACTACTTTGTGTTATTTTTATTGTTTCGGCTGACCCCTACAGTGCCTGTTTTAAAATCCCCTCTTAAAAGCACGTCTGTCTTTTTTCTGTGGTCTTATCACCTTTATTATGTTTTGTCTTTTAAATTTTCTTTGTTTTCATTGTGTTGTTAATATTAGATTTTTTGCTATTTTAGATTATACCACAGCAACTGTTTTTATAGTACATTTTGATTTAATTCCATTTTAACCATTTTAAACAGAGAGTGCTAAAACAAAAACCTCCTCCCCCGAATACACTAAACCTTCTAATAGCCAAAGAACAAAACAAGACACCTCCCTTTCCTAGTGTCATGTCTTTTTAAGGGTGTCCATGCATGCTGAGTATTACCTTTAATTTAATCATATTCTAAGGATCGTCTTCCATTTCTTGGCTGTAAGCACAGACAAAAAGAAATGTTCATTATATCATCAAGGAAAATATACTTTCTTTTACTTCCTGACAGAAACATGTTAAACATGTTCATACCCGATAGAGGAAGTAACCTCTGCTCTGGATGCCCCCAGGTCCCTGGAGTTCAGCCTGAATCACAAAAAAAAACCAACAACAACACAGAATTTAACTTGAGGAGAATTCCATGTTTTGTGACACTTTCACAGCGTTGCCTCCGCCGGCAAAAGCCACCAGCACTCGCTCAGACACTCTCCACATTTCTCACTCGTGATTCCTCTGCGTTCACTTGGTGGATGTCAGCGCTTGTTCGCAATGAGGGATACATTCACCTGTCAGCTGCACTAATTTCAGACCATAATTACTGGCAGCCTGGAAAAGAACAACTAATGTATACTGAATTTGTACAGAGAGTGACGAGAGCTGCCCGATGTGAAGCAGCATTATTGACATGTATGCTCAGGGAGAGCAAATCACACATTCAGGAGGCTGAAAACACACATTTCAACACCAACATTTGACTAAAACACATGAAACTATAACACAAGTTCCTATTTTCTACAAGTAAGAGTAAGAAACATCTGAATAAATAGTATTTATACCACTGATTGTGTACAGGTTCTTGTGTTGCTAAAAACAAAGTATTTGTTTTCAATATCTTTGCTTTATCAATCAGTGGCTGTGAGGCTATTTTGTAAAGCATGAAACAAAAGAAATGGGGAGTGAAACTGACGTGGGTAGTACATACGCGCGTTGAGAGTCCTTTCTCTCTTCTGGTATGGAGTTGAGAAACTAGATGTAGGAGAGGGTGCAACTGAGGGGTCTAACGAACACAGAGCCAAACACACAGACATGAATAACTGCTCCAGTGTACAGCAGAGTACACATACGGAGCCCTCAGAGGGAAAAAGAGACGACCTCCGTTTCTCTCTTATTAACACACGAGAACATGCAACACAGAAATGCAAAAATAAAAACAAATGCTTCAGATTTCTTCATCTGCATGGCATTCAGCATTATTCACACATCAGTGTTGGAGAAGCAGGAGACAAAATAACTTCATATTTCATGTGAGAAATATGGTTTGTTGTGGCAAGTGAATGTGCATCCTGGGATGTTTTGTGTTTCTGTAGGAAATACGAATACAACGACTTATTTCTCACTGAGTCCGGTGCGGACAGCGGACATATTTCCTTCTATTTTCATCACAGCTGCAAAGAGACAGCTCCATGCGTCATCTTTGTTCAACTTTTATCGAATAATTGCCCAGAAATCTTCTTTACTTTCAACTCACACATGAAAACGAATCAAAATGCTCTTTATCATCTAATTTCCCCAATATCAAAAGCTATGCTAAGAACTGCAGACATATTTTGGAGTATTGACATAATTTTTCTGCAACTTTTGAAACTTTTTCCTTGTATTTTGGATCAACGTATTGCTTTATTCCTTCCAGTATGAGTAACAGAGGGGCATAAACATGATCCAAGTTCTCATGCAATCAAGAAATAAAGCTGGCTGTGGGGCCATTCTGTCTCCTTCCTGCACAAAATGCTGCTGTTTTAGGAGAATAAGCATCTGACAAGCAGAGCACAGAACAAGGGAGACGAGCGCTGACAGAAGATTCGCATTTTTGTGTACATGAGGACTGTGTATCCATATTGTAGTATTTGTCTGCATGCAAACACATACAATAGTGGGTAATACTTTAATTTACAGGTTGTTAATCAAGTAGGAATGGGAAGAAATAACAGAATAAAATCAGTTTAGGCAGTTAGGCATTCGTAGAATTACAAGGAATCACTGTGTGTTGGTAAGATTAATGCAGAGCAAAGAGGATTATATTAAGTTAACACTATACTTGTGTTGTCACTGAGTATTTAGCATTTCTAGCCCTCGTGTTATTGTAAAGAGACTGTTAGCAGATAATATCAAGTTGCGAGGTTGGGCTCATGTCAACATTCTTTTGCACAAAGTAAATGCAGTGGCCAGTTTCCATGACTTCCAGTGTTCAGTTACATTACTGAAATATGACTCAATTAGAAGTTTAACTTCTGGTATTACAAAAGTGTTCCTCTCAAACACTGCGCAGTATTAGTTACTTTTAAAGCAATTTAATAGTTGTAATTAGTTGCTTCCATCACTGGAAACTACCCGTATGTTTCAATGGAAAAATACAATTAGAAGTTAACTATGGTGCGATCAATCCATGTGATGTCATCTGTTGACAGCCGTTTTTTTATCGCCACTATAATGGTTAAAGATGCAAAATACTACCTTAATTGCCATATAATGACCTTATAATTATCCCCATTATTCTGCAGTAATTTGACTCTGTAATTACCCAATAGTTAACAGCAATTCAACTTGTCACTACATTTGTTTCACTGATTTTACTTTTGTTATTTCTTTGCAATTTCTTCATTACTCATTACGATGTAACAAACAGGCTGCAAATTAAAGGGTTACTTATTAGTGATGGTAATTGTGCATCGGCATGCATTTTGTTGGGGGAATGAAGCGTGATCATTAACAGGGTTGATTCAACAGATTCAGTCTTTATGACACAGTCACAACATACTGTAACAGAGACCCTGTGAAAAGGCAGAACCCTTTGCTCACACATGACCACACAAAGGCACGCAGGTACACACAGACACACAAACAATTCAACACAATGGAGTCATTACGTTTAATCTTATGAGTGGGTGAGGTTGAACCATTTAAGGGAAAATAAGAGAAAAATAAGTTGCACTCACCCTTTTACTTTTTTCCTCCGCTTTCAGCTCCTGAGAAGACAAAATTAGTCTTTTAGTGGACGTCACTCATTTCTCTGAGCTGTATCATATCGAACATAGTGTGGAAAAAACATACAAACCACACTATACAGTTTCCTCTGAGATGTTCTCTAAGAGATTATAAAGTGTGAGGTACCTTTGACTTTTCAACCAGCATCAAGACACAGAGTTCTCCTAAGACATCAGACGCCTGGAAGAATAAAAAGAAGAGATTATTAAACATGCTATAAACATTAAATATAACAAAAATGAAGCCAGACAGAATCGCATCTAACTTACCCAAGACTTCGGGCCTGCGGAGAGGTAGGACGAGCACACAGCGTCTATCTGTGGAGCATCACAGAGGATGATGAAGAGGAACACAGAAGGGATGAAGAGGAGAGAATGAATGAAACTGTGCTGCATACGGTACCTGGAGAAGATGCCTCTGGTCTGTCGTGGCTTTCTGAAGTTCTGCTGGAGCACCTTTGGTTTCACACAACAACAAAGAATCAGTTAATATAATACAGCTAATTCAAAAGCTTTTATTGACGGATGCTGCAGGTCGTCAGTGAACATCATCTCCTGCGTGGCCGTTTTGTTTACGCTCTGCTTCGACACGACGATAATCAGAGGTAAAAAGCTCAGCTGTAGAACGTGGAGGGAGTTATCATCCAACACGTTGATGGAAGTCTGCCGCCTTCTAAATATCAGCTTTTGAAAACATTCATAAAGTCTTATAAATTAGATTTCATTCTCTTCTCAGAATCTCTCTAATCACATTTCTACAATGAAGACGCGTTAACAGTACAAACTGATGGTGAGCCAATCTGACATCTTCTGAAGAAGTGCCGGTCAAGCTACATCTTCGCACATCTCAATCATTTGTGACTCTGTGTTGGATAGTTGACACATCAAGTCGCAGGCTTCAGACCAAAGCGAGGATTCTGGCTGCTGTCTCTGCCTGTTTGACACCGCATCAGTTTCAGAGCACAGATGACAGTGATGGATGGGAGACGGCTGGATCGGTGGATACAAATCAGACATCTTAATTAGAAGAGAAAGATCTTCACTGACTGACTTTTCTAAACAAACTAATCAAACAAACTGACTAAACTGAATGAACAACACAATATCTTTGTTTATATGTGGCGGACCCTGCCACCTCTCTAGCTCCAAACAGTGTTCTGGGGACCTTAAATTCCTCTGAGAACAGCTTCTTTATTCAGTTATCTGCATTTGTATTATCAGACTAAAACTACATATTGCCCCTTTAAACTCTGTATGCATCTCCATCTACAGATCGATTCTTATCATTAACTCATATACAAATTATTGATCTACAGCATAAGAAAAAAAGGAAAAAAATACAAATTTCATATATTTGCTGCAGAAATACATCATTATTTGTTCTTATCAATCCCATTATTACTTGACACTAACCATAATGTTAAGTTTGTTGAAAAGTTAAAAATGTTGATTTTAAGTACTTATTGTTGTGGTTTTCCCTCCAAATGTGTTGACTTTCCAGATTATCTGTCTATTCATACTTTAGGATAATAATGTGTAGGATTAGATAGATAGATAGATAGATAGATAGATAGATAGATAGATAGAAAAGTTTGATAGCTTTGACACATGCAAGACTTTTAGAGAGTTTTATCTGCCAATAAGCACACAAAACCAAACATGCAGAGGATCTTACTGTTGCAGACTGGGATGCTGAGGATGAGCAGGGCTGTGAGGGAGATGCTGGCCGTGCTGAGTGGACTCATGGCGCTGCTGCTGACGCTCTGCAGGCTGCTGGCGGCTCCGCGCGGCGCAGGCTGACTTTGGCTCTGGAAGGTCCTCATCTCCGCGCTCTGCTGGCCTCTTGTTTTTTTGATGGGGGGGTTCTGGGGTTTTTTTTCTCTGTCCGCTTGACTTCTTGCTCTCCTGAGACTTTCTGCCTCACGTCACAGAAATATGCAGGCTCGTGTCGCACACACACACCCCCAACAACCACGCGCGCTCCACACCCGACTGCGTCACTGAGCTCCTGCGCGCGTGGATAAAAAAAAAAAAAGTTGGCGGGATGTGGTGAACAGGTCGGACGTGAGGAGGTGATGCTGGTTTCAAGTAGAGGTGAGTGAAGTGTGAACTCCAGCTCAGGATACTTTAACTTAGTTGTCACACACCTGTCGCTCATATCAAAGCTTCACCCCTGCTGTGTCTTTTATCACATGAATGTAATTGAAGTGCAATTGCCAGAAAACTCCAGTACCGTTAAGTCACTGGGCCAATTTTTCCACAACTTAATGAAAGCAGTTATACTTAGACAGCTATGCTATACTTATCTTGAGAGGCCCTGCTGGCATGGACGAGTGCACGAGTAAGAAACACCTCGTTATCATTCAGTAATTTACTGTTGCCGTGTTTTTCCCCCTAGTTTTGATGGTAAGTGGATGTGAGGACAGCAGCCTTACACAGAATGTAAGTTTCTGTAAATAAACTTTCCCAGAGTACAACTGGTCTTTAAAGCAGTGTTGTAATGGAGTGGTGCAGTCTGTTTTTTTTTTTTTTAGTTTGTTTTCAGGTTAAATGCCGCAAATAAGGCTGAATATATTTACACATTTTGTTTTATGGCAATAAATACCTAATTAAATGTCCCACAGTTTAATTATAAAGCACTTACATGTCTTTAAAACGACAGTTGCTAACAAGTTGTTGTTGTTCGACATTAAAAAGACTTTTAAACTTTAGATTCAATCTACAGAAAACGTGTATAGTAATTTCATGTGGAATGACGATTAGTGGTGGTGACATTACAGTTGTATAGTCTAGTTTATAACGTTAGCTTTTTTACTTCTAGCGATTTACTTTGAAAATCACGAAAGTGGCGTCCATCTGTGAAGATTATCTTGCTGAACAGTACGTGTAAGTATCCCTAACTTGTGTTTGTCGCAGAGATGGTTTCCACGTTTATCCAAAATCCAATTAAACAATCCCAAAGGCTTTTTGTCGAGGGAACACGGGCGATGCTAATTTCCAGGTTAGGCAACAAAAATGTGTAATCTTTACACTCTATTTTGTATTTTGTGCATTATTGGCGCCAACACAACATTGTAGGCTAATTACAGATGCCAGGATTCTGCAACACTTCTCCTGATTTAAAGTGCAACTTCAAACAAAACTCAGCGACGTCGCGCTCCGCCAAGTTACAAAGTCCAGAAACAGGCGCAGAGTGGCTGAGACAGACAGTATTCACCATTTACAAGTCCGTCAAAATTATTTTGGAGATGTTTTTTAAGGGTAAATAGTCGGTTAGTGGCTTTAAAGGGGCTGCAAGCAATTCCGGAGAAAAGATTGTTCGTTGCTGAGTCGCATTCTGAGGTTGTCAAAATAGCGATGCTTTGGGTTGATGGCCCGCAGACAAAAACATCATGCCCATATACGAAAATCATCATCAGACTTTTAGATTGTAATTTTACGTCTGTTATCGTCGAAGACAATTCAAGTTTGTTTGGAAAGGGCTAGCATTTCTTCGACAGCATTGTAATTCAAAGTGCTTCACATTAGATTAAAAAACTGCACTATTACAGGATGTTATCAAACAATAAGACAAAATAAAAGATATGTGAATAGGCGATATAAATAAAGCCAAATGTGAATCAGACTTAATAAACAGAAAAAAGGTGAATTAAAGTGCATTGCAAGATACAAGCAATATTATTCTTTGGCCAAAGATCTGAGAGTCAGACTAATATGATCAGCTTTCTTGGTCTTCATGAGGATTGTGCTGTTTTTATTTAAAACTGACTCTAATTTTCTTTTCCTGTGGTTATTTGGAAAACAATACTGTATAATATCTTGTTCTCACATCACCTGGCTGTGTGATGAAAAAATGTAATTTCACGCTTGAGCCACATAGTAATGACCAGTGGCAAGATGTAAACCGGCTCGGTATTTTAGAGTTATAATACCATTTGAGGTTGATCCTTGTGTTATTAAATCTTTGACAAAATATTCAAAATCATAACATAAAACTACACTGTCATCCACCACAGCTACATGGTCACCGCTAATGCAAACTTATACAACGTCACATTAAAAAGCATTTAACTGGTGAAACAGAAGTTGGCTCACGCTATAAAGGAAGTCACAGGAAATGCGATGTGTTTGTCAGTGAT
Organism: Sparus aurata; assembly: GCF_900880675.1. Classification (NCBI taxonomy): domain Eukaryota; kingdom Metazoa; phylum Chordata; class Actinopteri; order Spariformes; family Sparidae; genus Sparus; species Sparus aurata. Next base: position 8,208,222 of record NC_044197.1, read on the forward strand.
TTTAGCACCTTTTTAGCGCTATCAGTCATCAAAAACGTGTCTCCCACAGAAGACAATAGTCACTTTCAGCATGTGATGACAGCGGATCGGTTTAAAATGTTGCAAAGAGTAATGGAAAAAGTTTGAGCAGCCAGTCTGAGGAGAGAGTCGGATGCAGAGACGGACTCTCTGGAGAAATAAACATCCTCATATTCTGCTGAGATTCTGAGACGATTACTAAAGGAGGAGAGCTCAGAAATAACCTTTGAACTTTAGGGATTACAAAGTGGATTTGTCTTCACTCCTGTTTATCAACCTGACTGCAGCAGCGATACACGGAGGCGTCCTCCATTGTTGGGTGTTTATGTTCTGTGATGTTGACTGCCAACTGGAGCTGGAAGGAAATGTACCTTCCACGAATGTAACATTACAGAGTGAAGGGAGGAACGAGAAGGGAGAATCCTTGTGAGTGACATTAGTGATTGACTTGAATTCAAACACCTAGCTCGGTGCTGTTGCTCACTACTTTAAAGGAGACAGGAGTATTTACAATATTAATGAGCTAAGACATAGAATTTTTTTCCATATGGAATAAGAAAGCTGTTCTCAGAGGAAAATAAGGTCCCCAGAAAACAGTTTGAAGCTTGAAAGGTGGCAGGGTCCGCCACATTTAAACAAAGTGAAACATGTTATGATGTTGTCCTTTAAAGTCACTTGATTCAGTCATGAACATGAAGATAGTTTGTTTATTTAGTTTGTCAGTGAAGCTCTTTCTCTTCAGATTAAATCTAAACTACATACAGTCGCGCATCATTAAAAGGTTATTGTACAGTAATGTAATCTGACTGTTCGGGGATAAATAAACACAAAGGATCCCAAACAAACTTTCTCTGCTGGTGTTGAACACACTGTTAAACAACCAACCACCATCGCTGGCAAAAACCCTTACTGACGTGACTCGAGCACAGATGTTCACAGAAGAGGTAATGATTTATAGACGCATAAACAGCCATGATGCATTTAAATGTGATTAAAAGCCATATCATTAGCGGCATTAGTTTTACGTGAATGTGTTAAACACAAGGCATATGACACAAGCTGCCATTATAATGCTTCATAATAGCAATCCAACAAATCAGCTCCAGCCCAGCCTAAACTGCAACTGTAAGTTCTGCGCATTAAATAATAAGCATCATTTTGTGAAATATTTAAACTTTTCATGCATTCAGACTGTTCTATGAATTAAAATCATCTTCATTATTTGAGAGTCATTACGGCTAAATTACCTTGTCCTATAAAAACTCAGGTAATGTGTTGGTCTTTGTGTGAAGGCACAAATACTCTCTGGCACCATGACTCATTTAGATCTGTTACAATAAACTAGATGAAGTTATTAAAATACAACCACTGTCCTGTTTTCCACAATGAATATAAAATAGGAAGGTGGGTTTATTTTGGATGTAATTGGCTTTTTTTGTTACAGGAAGTTTTTTTTTCTGACAGTGTGATGAAGAGGAGATGTGGGACAACTTGAGGCAGGCAGGAGGAGAGACGAAGATCATTTTTAAAGATTTACTGGATTCTGTTCCTCACGGGTTTTGTACAGAGAATGTATAAAGCATTTGCATTGCAATCCTATATTATCTTTTAGAAAACATAGTAACATCTTGATTAATCTCTTTCATTACTCATCACAAAAGCAAAGTCTGTTTATTTTATCGCAAATGGCAAATAATTCAAAAGGCAGATTTCTGGGTAAACATGAAACGGACTTGACCGACGACTAAAACAAACAACAATCATGACCTCTCCACAGCTTTGTCTTTTGAAAGCGCGAGTAGTGTCAACTGGAGTTCACTGCTAATTGAGCAATTCCAAAGAATAATCACACTCACCCCCACCCTAGTCATCCTCTTACAGTAATATCTAGCCTCTTTTAGTATATTAAGGTCAATAAGCGAGCACAGAAACAGGACGAATAGAGATTATTTTCCGCAGCTTTTTTATAGTGCGTTGTTTCTTAAGGCTAACATCACTAATGCATCAGCCACTAAACTTTGTTTCCTGTCTCCTGGAAGCTCTGGAGAAGCCCTGAAATGTTGTGACCTTTTTAGACTTTTCCTTTATTATGAAGTTGACTGGCATTTGCATATCTAATTGGTTTATCTGAGGGGAAACCCCAAAGGTGTTGAGGGAAGGTTAATGTCTGTGATTCACCCACAGTCACACCTGGAAGCCACCACACAGATTACAGTCTCGATTGTGCTCTAATAGAGTGGTGCTGCGTTGACGTGTTTTTGTAGGTTAACCCGGAAGTTAGCATCGCCCTGGTTCCCTCGACAAAAGCCTCTGGGATTTTTGAAATTGGATTTTGGAATATCACCTCTGTTTGCTCTGTGGCAAAACACAAGGTCGTGATAGTTACACGAAATGTTCAGCAAGATAATCTTCACAGATGCACGCTCCTTTTGTCATTTTCGAACCATTAATTAAACCGCTAGAAGTATAAAGCTAATGTTAGGCTATAAACAGACTACATTGCCGTCATTGTATGACTTAAAGACACCACCACAAAGTGTCTTTCCACACAATTACTATGCACATTTACTGTAAATTGATCGATCTATGAGTTGTAAAGTTAGAGTCAGGATAGTTTGTATTAAAGACAGAATGGTCAGAAGATGAGTCTCAGTTTTATGTCATAAAACAGAGTGTGTAAATATCTTATTTCAGGCAATAAACTGAAAACCAATTCAAACAACCAATAGACTTCGAGACGAGTGAACCCTGATGTGCAAAAATGCTGCACAATTTCCAGCTTTTAGGACTACATATTGCACCACCTATAGTAACACACCACCAAGGACTCAGAAGTCAAATTTGCACTCTAGTCGATAGTAATACAGTTGCCATTAATTAGTTATGAAGCTACAGATCGCAGCTGGCAAGCTGAGCTTAGTATCAAGAAAGGAAACAGAGGGTGGCTCAGTCTGAAGATAACAAGATGTACCGGCACCTCTCAGGTTATTCATTGTTGTATCTCTTTAGCTGTTTATGTACAAAGTCATAGGAGTAAAAATAACATTTCATCATTTAACAGGGTGGTTGTATCATTCAGCATAATCAGGTCAGCTGGTTCACCCACATTATAATTAATCCCACCGTTTATTTTTGTTAGAACCGTCCGACTCCACCTGTGATTGTTTTTATTCGTTGGTTGCATTTTTTCTATGCTTGACTCATACTTAACTTAAATTGTAGTGTGGGTGTGTATGTCTCTCTTGCGGTTCTGGTAGTCTACTTGCTATAGTTGCTTTAAGCACTTGGCCAGGAGTCACATAAAGAGTTTGTCTGCATGTTCTGACTGATGTTCATCATTTGAAACAAGAGGAAACTGAGCAGGGAAAGTGACCTATTAACAAGTTACATCCTCCTCCAAACACCATTAGTTAACCTTATGATATATGACAAGCTTCTGAGTTTATTATATTTCCAAATGGTAGAAATCATAAAAACTCATCATTTGAAACAGCTGCCTTCAGTGAAACATCTTGTTCATGGAAAGAAAGTTGCTGCCTTGGCCAAAGACTGAAGTGCTTCTGTGTTTATTGAATGATCTCACTGAATATATGACTTAATGAGTTTAAAAATGCTGGTGATATAAATATGCAAATATTCTCATTTCAGGATATTCTGTGTTAATAGGGTCCCATTTAGATCAGGCTGCAAACTAAACCAGGTGCTGGTGGTTTAATATCATGTCTTAATAATAAAGGAATATTAACTTCAGTCATTTGTATATTGATATATATTGAACCTGACTATGAAGGAGATCCTCCTCATAAATCTGGTTATTTAACTTTACAATCTGCTTTAATCGTCTAACTCATAACATGCAATTTATGCAGACTGCATCACGTAACACAAATCCACTATGACTTGTGTTGTCCCGCTATTTAGACATATAATGTTTCCCTGTCATTATATTCTCGTCATTACTCTGAGTATCACATTCTATCCCAGCACATTCACAATTTCCTGTTCAGGCGTAGCCATGCTAAATGAATGTGAGCATGCAATAAGCAATCCTGTTACCCTCACTATGATAAATGTGACATGGACAGAAAGATCCTTTCATCCCATCCTTGTTCTCCATGTTTGCAGTTCAATCAAGTTAAACACGCTTCCGCAGAAATCCTCCATAACGTCATTTTTGGAATTACATTTAACAGTTTAAATAGGCAAATAGATATAACATTTATCTCAAAATGCATTCAGGATTTGGAAAATAGTAAACCTGAGTTATGCACAACTAATGCAGAGCTCATGATTATTAATACATAAATTAACGGAATATGTACCACCAGATTCTGTTGCTGGATGCATCAGCGATACTCAACATGGCATTAACTAACAGTCACTTCACACAATGTGTATCTCACTAAAATTAGCTGGAATCCAGAACATTTCACATCCATGGAATAGGCTCCATCTACATCCTGCATTAATGCAAAACTTCAACATTTGAAGAAAATGCGCGTTTTCTCTTTCTTGCTGCGAGTTTGACATGAAGCTGTTGGACACATGATTTCCCCTGAAGAAGCAAAATCTTATTTTTTTCCTTTTTAGGATTAAAAAAAATAAGATATTCAAGGGCAAAATAGGATCATTACCATAGTCTGTTAGATCAGCTTCTTGTTAAATTTGCGTGGAGCTATGTTGGCTCGGGCTGGGTATTATTGAATTTCGATGTTACAGTCCCTAAAATCTGTTCAAAACAAAACATTAGATGATTGACTACATCACCTTGTGAGCCATAACATGATGTTATTTCCTGCATGCGTCGAGACAGCAAATCACCACCACTGTTGGGTCTTGGCACAAAAAGGCATGCTGCATGCTAATTGGTTCACTGACGCTGATGAGATTAACTCCTTAGGTTTTGGAAATGAAAACTCAGTGGCATCAAGGCAATTAGGTAGGTGCCATAAAAGTATCGAGGTTCGATATTCAGCCCTAATGCTGGCAAAGATAAACCCGACCGTTTCAGCTAAGCAGGGGTCTGAGGAAGGTGCCATGCAGAGCCAGTGCACAGTCTGAACTGGGAGCTGTAAACTGAATTGCCCGTATGGGATAAATAAAGTTTTCTGAACTGAACTGAACTGAACTGAGAACTTCGGCTGCCAACTGCTGTTATACTTTCTACCAGCTGACTGACCAACCAGAGCAACGTGGTCACAGCTAAAACATGTATTGAAGTAATGAAGCTGGTAAAAGAAGATTTCCCGCATTTTGTTGTATAATTAACCAGCATTTCCTCCAAATCACCACCTGCATCCATGAGCAGCGCCACAATACTGTCTCAGTTATTCATTGCCAGATCTGATTTTATTCTGAGCTAAATTACTGACATCTTTTCTTTTGCACTTCTCCAGCAACATTTTGAATTTGCTCTTGTCATCACGTTCATTCATTATAATCCTGCCTCTTTCTTTCCTCTCTCTTACACATGCTCTGTCTCTCTAAACCCTGACCAACCCTAACCCCACGCAAACAAACCAGAGAGCGCCTTCGCAAGAGCACCTACGCACACACGCGCGCACGCACACTGTAAATTACATGATTACTTTAAAACAAAATCGCACACATGACCCTCCTAACAAGCAGAGAGCTTTACACGGAGTGCTGCTCATGTAATAGCGGCTCTCATGCTTACTTCAGTTTGGAAGGCCGGCGTGTACTTCTCTGTGCGTAATTTGGCCGTGACGAGCGAAGACCTCACCTTGGGATGGGGTTACCAAAGTGAGGACACAGTTTTCATATAACTGCCCGCCGCTGTGCTGCTCCTACAGAATGTTTGCACTGATGCGTTCAGGTGTCACGATTATGTGCTCTCTTCAAAACCACTACAGCGGCAGAAGGACACCTGAGTCCATGCATGTTCATTCCGGTTTGAAGTCAGAAAAGGCTCCAAGCTGTAAGAGATATGACCTCAACAAGTAAAGTCATTCAAAGAAGTTAAAGTCAGGCCGTACATGTGCAAATTTATTCAGATTTTATGTTTTGACAATACAACAAATATGGATCTAAAACAACACAGATGTTTGCCTCCTTCAAACACATTAAAGGGCTGCGCTAAATGCCATCCAGATAGCAACTCCAGCGCTTCTGATACCGGCAGATATCGTAAAATGCTATTAGCCTTTAATCAGCAGCGTGAATGTCAAATGTAGATTACACAGATGTAATCACCTTCCCCTGACACTGTGTGAAAAGCCCTTTTGTTTGTAAGTCACATCTGCGTGTCACCGGGGCTCCCTCGACGCTGCAGTGGCCTCCTTACACAACAAGTTCATTTAGAGGGAGGACCTCTCACCTGTAGAGCTTATGTTCCTAATCCGAACTGACTGAAAGTGAACGCATCTTAATGTGTCAAAAGCAGAAAATGTGTTGTTCTCGTTTGTCCAACGTGTAGCATGCTTGAGTTTATTGTTTTTGTGCCAGCGTCGGTGCGTTGTAGGAAACTCAGCACCGTCCACAGACCTTTGACATTAACAAAATATAGAGAGATTAAGTGCAAGAAGAGCAGAAACAGTGAATCATGACTACAGGAGAGCAAAACAGAAATGTTAATGGTAGTCTGTGCCTGTTTGAATTTAAATGTGTATTACGCATGTTGGGCTGAAAACTATATATATTTTTACAGACTTAACAGCACAAATACAAGATATTAAAAGAATTGTTGACTGGTGAAGGTGCCCTCATGAGGTGTAGGCCTGTGATCATTTAACATTCCTATGAAGTCTAAATCAATTGAGGTGTTTTTCACATATGTCCTGCTCCATATCTCGCCTATACGCCAGTTTCAGGCCAAAGAGGGGCAAAAAAAAAAAGTTGGTTTGTAGGTATTTTTAAAGGTAGTTTAGAGTTTGTAACTTCCTGGAAAACCATTAGAAATTTTGATTGTTGATGACTCATCCTGCAATCGGGGGCATTACATTGATTGTTCGTCCAATTCGCAAAAAAACACAGCTTTATAACTTGGAACAAAAACTGAACGTAAACTGGGTAATGTTTCAGGGAGGAACTTTTAACTGGTTTTCTGCTCTCTGCCTGGAGCACCTGTAGTCTCACCTGTACTGACCGGACGTCAACTTAACGTCAACTCCTTCACTATTTCCCTATAAAAGATGAAATATGACATTGTTGTGTGTTTGTTTCCATATTGAAGTGATAACTCTGCATATGTTCCCACTACCGGAAGAAAGATAGTAATGTCCGGGGAATTTCAAGTACATAAACATGACAGCAGCACTATAAAAGACGCCACAGAGACCTGAAATATGATTACACACCACACGCTGATGCTGTTTTCTTTCCTTTACTAATACCTATAACTTACATGTTGGATGTAAAGAAGATTTTACGTGTAGCTGCTGTAACCCCTGACGCATCAAACATGGTTTATGTTAGATAACGACTGATGCAGATGTTGATACATACACATACACAACACGTTTCAGACACATCTTGAAACATCTACGTCGTAGTGTTGTGTTCGGAGGGGCTACGTCACAGGCAGCAATAAATGATGAATTTAACTGCTGATGACAGCAGATGCCACATTCACCAGCTGGGAAATCCAGCGTTGTCCCCGCACAATATCTTCAGCACAGACGGAGCACCTCGAGGCGTCGTCGGCAGATCACTTGTTAATCTGTGACTTTCTTTTCCATCACGTCACACTCGCAGTGTTGACATTTGTCTGAACGGCCTCTATGGGGGTTTGATGCAGATGGTGTATCACTTTTATTGGTAGAAGAAAAACATGATTCTATTACAACACTGAGGAAAAAACACTGGCAAACAGATGTAAAAAAAAAACACAAGACATGAGCAAAGAAGCAGGGTATTTACAGAAATTGTAGCTATAAAGTGGATTAACAATGCCACCTGGTGTCCTGAGGAGAACATGTATGTGTGGCATTTGCAGGTTTACTCTCAAGCACGTCAGAGGATTAAAATGTAAAACCTGTCAGAGGACATTAACATGATAAAGAACTCTGCTGCAATAATGACTAATTGTGCATTTGTATCAATATGTAATCCTTCCAAAAGTCCATTTTCCTTTATTTGTTAATTAGTCAAGTAGAGAAAAGCTCACTTGCTGCATCCTAATAATGATTTTTCAAAGAAAATGTTCTCGTTTATCTTAAACCTTATTCAATAATAAGTATTCAGCTTAAAAAAAAACATCAAGGGCACTGTTTGAACACATTTAAATTACATTTTTAAGGCAAATATTGTACTTTTTACTAACTATATCAGTTTGATAACTTTAGTTACTAGTTTCTTTCCAGATTACATGCTGCAGCAAATCCAAAGTAGCAAACTTTTGATTAATTTATTTTATTTGCAATCATTTAAAAAGAACTCAATGATTCTGATGATTTGTAAAAAATAAAGTAATATCAATTCATAAAAAAGATTAAAAAGTCAAAACATTCATTTAAATATGTATAATTTACTGCTTCATGCATTTGATACTTGACACATTTAATATCAGACACTTAAAAGACTCAGGTGTTATTAAAATGGGTGACTTTCACTTTCACAAATGCAATAATTTAGGATGATATCTTGACTTTTCCTCAAGTATGACATTTGGGTACTTTTCACAACAGTGTATTTACACTGGGTTAACACAATTGATTGTGATCTTTTTGAATAATTACAGTGTAAAGAATGTTTTTCTATACTAGAATACCTACTTGGCCACAGGCTGCATATCTGGTCACCTGATTGAAGATACATTAATTTAGGTAGAACAACCTTTGCTTTATTATTGAGTCCTACAGATACAAGGCACAAGGTAAATACACGTTTTATTTACTTATTTTTACTCCGTGTACATATCTATACAGTTTAGTGTGTCTGTTTGTATAAATCTCAGAGAGAGACCAGCCTGGTGTTGGTGGTGTTGCCTCTGTGGGAGGATCAGGGTGGATGTGGATGTTGACACCGTCGCTGTCACATGACTGCTGCGTCTGAGAACCAGGAAGTGGGAGGGCGGTGCTTTGCAGAGGGCTGGTGGGCTGATAAAACAAGGTAGTAGCTTTTTATGATACTTACTCTGTTAAAATACAAATAGAGTGCAGTTTTGATGACACATTCTCAGTGGTTTCGCAGATTATTTCGGTTGTGTACCCACAGAGTGGCCTCACTCTGGTGCAGCTAGCCTAACGGATGCTAGCAGCTAACAGTCGCTAGCTCTCTCTCAAGCTAGCAGCAACGTCATTAGCCAGCGAGCTAGCACACAGGGAGAGGACACCAGTTCATTTATTTTAGGAAGGGCCTGTGGGTGCTTCATTGCTGTTAGCCCAGTGTTACAATGCCCAACTCTGGTCGCTGACTTTCCAAACGTGTTTTAACACCTTCTTGTGTCGTCTTCTGGTCACTGTTGACAGCCTCTGACATCCTGTTATGTTAGCTAGAAGTGCCGAAAGACTGCAAAGAAGTATTCACATTAGATTTAGACAACCAACATGACAGGAACAAAGACAAAAATACAAGATCACCGGTTGTCATTTATATACATGCAGGGTTCGTACGGGTGCTTGAATTCCTTGAAAGTGCTTGAATTTCAATGTTGTGTTTTCAAGGTCTGAAAAGTGCTTGGATTTTAGCTTAAGTGCTTGAAAGTGCTTGACATTATATCTCTGTGTCTTGGCAACATTGGGATCAGACTGGATAGTTTTCTTATTACAAGGAGAAATAAAATCAGTGTGTGTGTGTGTATCATCACACATGCAGCCTGGTAGCAATAGAGAAGGATGGCTGAGGAGAAGGTGAATTTGATGCAATTTGGACTGATGACACGTTTGATATTAATAAACTTTGATAAATAAGCGAAAAGCTTATAAAAGTGTTTGTCAAAAAAGAAAATTACAGGGTGCTCTCAGGCCTCTCTTTGTCCCGGTGCAAGTGTACCTGAAGAACGCTAAGTGGTTTCCATTTTTTTGGATAAAAAACTTTGTGTTCTCCTTTAATTTTAAAGTTTTTGCTATCATGAAACATCACTTTAGATGTTTACAGCATAACACAATGTACATTATTGTGATGAAAAGTGAAAAAATAATCATGAGTATATATATTCCTGTAGATATGTATTTTATCCCAGCGATAAGGTGCTGGAAAATTTTGTAAATGACCCTTAAAAGTGCTTGTAAAGTGCTTGAATTTGACCTTGAAAAATGTGTACAAACCCTGTACATGTGATTAAGTCAAATGTGGGTCGGTAAGTTAGCACTAAAATGACTGTAATATTATATATATACATATATATGGTCTTTAATCGCTTTGATTACTTGATATTGGGGAATAAATGCTGTTTGGGTGAAGTGGCGTGCGAATCAGACTTTGTGACTTGTGTATATACATGTTCAATAGATGTGTGTCCCTCATGGTAACAACATAAAGTACCTGCTATCCTCTGTATGACAGCATCCACCATGACAGCCATCAAGCATGCACTCCAGAGGGACATCTTCACACCCAACGACGAGCGTCTCCTCGGCATTGTTAATGTGTGCAAGGCAGGAAAGAAAAAGAAGAACTGCTTCCTGTGTGCGACAGGTAAATGCATCACACAGAAACAGCTTGAGATAAGTGTTAACAGTAATATAAAGTCATTGCTACAGACATGATGTGCTTTTTTCCTTACAGTTACCACAGAGAGGCCTGTTCAGGTTAAAGTGGTGAAGGTGAAGAAATCTGACAAAGGGGATTTTTACAAACGACAGCAGACGTGGGAGCTGCGTGATCTCACCGAAGTAGATGCCAAAGATGCGAGCAAGGTCAGGCGACTAGAAAGATCTTTCATTCTTTCTCCTACAACCTTGTTTAATCGCTCCTAATGCCCTTTCTCTTCCTCATTCTGTGCTCACGTACTCTCAACGCTCTTACGGTTTCCAGGAAAATCCTGAGTTCGACCTTCACTTTGAGAAGGTGTACCGGTGGTTGGCCAGCAGCACGGCTGAAAAAAACTCCTTCATCTCTTGCATCTGGAAGCTGAACCAGCGATACCTGAGGAAGAAGGTGGAGTTTGTGAATGTCAGTTCTCAGCTGCTGGAAGGTGTGGAAACGCTCTTATTCTTACCGTAGAGCACCCCTGTGAGCGCATGCCTCTTCTCATGATTTGATTATATTTGTTTAGAGGCCTGTCTCCTGTGCATTGGTATTATGATTTAGCCCAGAAGTGCGATTCTCTGCTGGATTTTTGTTTGTTTTAATTATTAATAGCATGTCTAAAAAACCAAAAAAAACAAAACGTATTCAGCCTGCTCTTTGTATCTTGCTTTGTGGTATGGCTTCCTGTGTTAAATTCTTCTTTATTCTCACTTTTCTCTCTTAAACTTTCTCTGGCCAGAACTTCCTAAAGCGGAAGGTTGGTAGGACTTAACTCTCCCCTCCTCACTCCTCTCCATTGTTGTCTCATGACCTCAATCTGCCATTCTCATTAGAGACTCTCACCTCCTTTTGAGCTCCTTCTGTTTGAATTATGTGACACTAAATGCGGATCGGCATGACTCCTGTTTTTATTTTTCATCATAACACACATTTAGCTCATGTTTTTACCTCACGTTTAGTATTTTTTATGTATCCATTCCACCTTAATTCATAGGATTATTTACTGACCAGCGTTCATTGATGTACTCTGCATCTTAATTAGACTGGAAGTTTTTGCCACTGTTGTTTCAGAGCTAAGTCCGGTTGTTGTACTTAAATATATCAGAAGTTTCATCAGCCAGAAGAAGAAGAAGTACATTTAGTCTATACTAGCTATGTAACAGTGTAGAGAATGAGTAACTGAAGGTAAATACAAGTACAAATCTACAGTTTATATTACATGTGTTGTGTTCCAAGCTACTAGAATGTGTCTTCAACAATCTGTGCTCATGTCCTCAACACACATTTTCCGTCTCTTTTTCTGTCGGATCAGAGTCGGTGCCGAGTGGTGAGAGTCAGAGCGTTGCCGGCGGCGATGAGGACGCTCTGGACGACTACCAGGAGCTGAGCACCCGTGAAGAGCAGGACATCGAGAGCATGATGGAGATGTGCGAGTACGCCATCTCCAACGCCGAGGCTTTCGCCGAGCAGCTCTCCAGGGAGCTGCAGGTTCTGGATGGGGTGAGTGGAGCGGAATTAAAACTAGAATGAAAAGTATTAAAAACAAGTGCTGTACTGACAAAAAAATTTATAATAACACCTCTGAATTTTTCCCCGCGTTAAGGCCAACATCCAGTCCATCATGGCGTCGGAGAAGCAGGTCAACATCCTGATGCAGCTGCTGGACGAGGCGCTGGGCGAAGTGGACACCATTGAGGGAAAGCTGAGCAGCTACGAGGAGATGCTGCAGAGCGTTAAGGAGCAGATGGACCAGATCTCACAGAGCAACCGCCTCATCCAGATCAGCAACACCAACAATGGCAAACTGCTGGATGAGATCCAGTTTTTAGTGGTGAGGAATTTTAATTAGTCTGTGATGATTAGATGAAAGCTTTCGATTACGATGGCGGTGAAACCTCAGGATTTGAGACACCATAAAAACATAGATGTTAAAAATCCTAGCCTTCTGTTTGCCAGATGTTAAGTCTTAAAACTATACTAATTTACCTGTTAGGTTGTTGGTATTTGTTTGATGATGTTTTGATGTGTCTTTCCAAATATAGAACTACATGGACCTGTCAAAGGGACACATCAGAGCCCTGCAGGAGGGAGACCTGACCTCCCCTAAAGGTATCGAGGCGTGCATCAATGCCTCTGAAGCTCTCCTGCAGTGCATGAACGTGGCTCTCCGACCAGGTTAGTTTTCACGTGTTCTTCAAATGATGCAAATTTGGGAAAACTCAGGAAACAAATTTTAGGGAAATACTTTCTCTTTGGCGTGGTTATAACTGCCGTCATTTTCCTTCCGTAGGCCACGAGAAGCTGATGGCTGTGACGCAGCAGCAGCTCCTGTTTGCTGAACTGAGAGACACCTTCGCTCGCCGCCTTACCAATCACCTCAACAATGTGTTTGTTCATCAGGTAACAGGCCCACTATTATTGGCACTATTATTTACTTACTTTATATGTAGCTTTTTCGATGTTAAGTTACATAGAAGCGGCTGTATTTTACTGATTTCCTGTCAGATGACCAAATGAGTCTCCAAACTATTGCATTAAATATCCACACAAACATCTGTAAACAGTGGTGAATGTAACTAAGTCGATTTCTTCCTCAACATGTGCTAGAGTCAGATTTTACATTTAAATAACATATGATGATCTCCTAAAATACAATATAGTGTTAAAATTAGGTCAGTGGTTCCCTGACGTTAAGCTTGTGACACCTTGCAAAAACAGCTGCGGCTTCTTGGAGCCCTTATTCACATATCAGACGTCTCTGACCGGGTTCTCTCTAAACTTCTCATATCCATAACTGTTCGAGGCCCAAAGTAAAAAGGTCAAATCATCTACTGTTTCACAAAATAAGCAAAGATTACAGAAAAGTCCAAACAATTAAAACGCATCTGTGTATCAGGGCTTTGTTTTGTTCTCCCTTACTCTCTCAGCCCTACAGCTGTATTTATCTGGTGGCCCTTTGTTGGGAGCCCCGCCCACTATGTTGGAAACCTTCGGTCTAAACTACAAACTGCAAATGTAATAGTTTAAACTAGTTCCAACATGAACAACTACAACATTAAAATGCTGCTGACACATCCAATATAATAATATGTCAGTTACAGGGGACATTTTACTGCAGAGTGAGTACTTTAACTGTTAATACTTGAGGTACATTTTGCTAGTAACACTTGTGTGTGGTCGTTCTCACTCCTGGCCATTGTGAGTCTGCTGCACCAGGCAGGGCTGCACTCTCTCCTCTTCTCGTCCAGGCACTCTGTCGCTCCTCCCCCTACTCCCTCACGGACTTCCCGTTTACTTCCTGTTTACTTCCTGTGACTCTCTTCCTGGGCTTCCTTGTGTCGTTTCCCTCCTATTCTTGACGCTCTGTGTTGTTCACTTTGAATCATCCCACTCTGCTCTCTGTCTCTGTGTCAGTTCAACCACTTCAGTCACTTCAAAATGACCATCCCTCAGTTCTATAGGTCCTCCTGTCTGTCACTTCCAGTGAGTACCCTCACAGCAACCCCCACTTTCCCCCTCTTTGCTAATGTATGACCCCTCACTCCAACTCACATGTCATTACATCAGAGAGCTCAGGCCTAACACAGCCTGTAATTTATTAATGAATTGCATGGGATATGTTTCTGACTCCTAAACATCTCTCATTCGATCTCAAAGCTGAAGAGACACCCCTCATCATTCTCCTCCTTCACCAAATGTCTGCACTCGGCTAAGGGCTTGGTTGCTAACTCGGCTTTGTTGCAAAAAGGTCTCATGTCATAAAATCCTGTGCCTGTCTGCTCTGCGTGCATGTCTTGTATCAACAAGCAGTGGATACTGAACAAGATAACAATGAGCGGAAGTGAGAGGAAGATCAGTGTGGCAGTAAGATGCACTTTTCACTAAGCTTGTCAGTGAATTAAGCTGAAGAAGTGCTGGAATTGTGGAATGAGTAATGTGCTGTTTACTTTGAAAACATCTGGTTTCCTGGTAATCTAAGGTAAAGTATCCTATTCACAGATGTTTGTGTCAGGAAACAAAGATGGATATTGTGTGTTTAAGTGTATTCAGAAACATGGAATGGGACTACTTGATGTGTCTATCCTAACTCTTTAATCGAATGTATTATGACCCGTCCTGCCTCACTCTGTCATGCAGGGTCACGACCAGAGCTCCACCCTGTCGCAGCACACAGCTGAGCTGACTCTGCCCAAACACAGCCCGCTCCACAGGGACCTGCTGCGCTACGCCAAGCTCATGGAGTGGCTGAAGAACACCCACAGGGAGAAGTACGAGGGCCTGTCCAGGGTCAGTAACTTCATAGTAATTTAACTCTTAGCAAGAGAGCAAACTGGCGTAGTTAAAACATGTTTTTTAATACTGACGACCAAAGATTTGTGG
Organism: Sparus aurata; assembly: GCF_900880675.1. Classification (NCBI taxonomy): domain Eukaryota; kingdom Metazoa; phylum Chordata; class Actinopteri; order Spariformes; family Sparidae; genus Sparus; species Sparus aurata. Next base: position 8,223,270 of record NC_044197.1, read on the forward strand.
TGTTTTGAGACTAAGCAAATCTCATCTCCTTTCTCTTAGACCTATGTCGACTATATGAGCAGATTATATGAGCGAGAAATCAAAGACTTCTTTGAGGTGGCCAAGATAAAGATGGCGGGTACAACCAAAGAGGCCAAGGGCAAGTTTGGTAAGAGCCGTGACTCGCGGGCCTGTTGGAGCGTCGACGTGAAGCGTGTTTGTCTTCTGCAGTTATTATGTGTGATTAGAGTATTTTCCTCCCTTCTTTTGTAACATGTAGCTCACTCAAAAGCAATGAGAATGTGTCTGAATAAATTTGTCTAGTATTCATAATCTACCATCCTACAGAACTTGATGGAATATTAATGTATAAATGAGGAAACAAGGACTTGTTTTCTGCATCACTTCTGTTGCTAAAACCAGATTTTCCCAACTAATGTGTTCTTGATCGTGCAGAAGTCCCGCCTCTTGTCTTACATTTTGATGGCGTCTCTTTTTTCCCCCCACTGTGCAAGGACCTCACATGTTCAACTCTTTTACTCTTTTGAATATTTAAAAGCTGAGAGGGACTCCTGGTTGAGCTTTTGGTTTTGGCAGAATTATAGAACTCTGCTTTCTGCACTCTGTATTAGCTTGTCCTGCTGAAAACAAACAACAAAAGAATTTGTTTTCCAAAGGTTTGTCCGAGCTACCAGCATACCTAAAACCGCTGCAGTGCACGTCAGCATATGTGTTACTTCGTACATCTAACATCTAGCTTCAACCCCTCCCATGCTGCATGTTGTAAGCCTAACCTGTCTCTGTCTTTGATGCCTGCCTTTTTTAACTGGCTGCAGCCACGCTTCCGCGGAAAGAGAGTGCACTGAAACAGGACACCGAAAGTAAGTATGACATTTGGATAGAGCTATTCCACTATCAATTACCCACCCTGCTTCTTACCACTGTGCCTTACATAGCTGCACTAAAAAGGAACCTTTTACTCAAAAGCCCTTCGCTACCCCGAACACATAACCACTTTAAGCTCTGCCAACCATTACCTCGCCATGTACCTCGTTGGTTAATGCTTAATGTTCACAATACAGCTGCATCATGACGTTCTGATTCTATGAGAAATGCCTAAAAAAAAAGCTAACCATTGATAGCCGTGTCATTTTTGATGATTTGATTCTCACTAAACACATGAGATTAAACCTGGCTGTTTATGTTGTGCTGTGTTAGGCCTTCACGGCAGCTCTGGGAAGCTGACGGGCTCGACCTCGAGCCTGAACAAGCTGACCGTGCAGGGCTCCAACAGCCGGCGTTCCCAGTCTTCCTCACTGCTGGACATGGGCAACATGTCCGCCTCCGACCTGGACGTGGCCGACAGGACCAAGTTTGACAAGGTGACACTCCAGGAGATACATTAATAGAATCAAACCATTAAATGTGAAATGGAAATAAAGCTATTCATGTACATTTTAGGGCTGACCCAAATGAGTCAAAGCTTCTACTTCCACTCTTACCGTGGTTATCAATGTCGAATCAGTATTTGGAAGGAGTTGTGTCTGCTGCATTGGAAAAAGGGGCAAAAAACTGATGGAGAGTGAAAAGTGAGAGTGCTGAAACACTGTACAAAAAGTGCACAGATTCTCAGCTTTGTGCTTCGTCATCACACAAACACAGAATCCAACTTGTCCATGTTCTTGTGTGCCATCGCTCCAATGTGCTGCATGTAAGAATATTGATATTTGGCGCCAGCGTATTGATCTCTATCTCTTTCTGCAGATATTTGAGCAGGTCCTCAGTGAGCTGGAGCCTCTGTGTCTCGCAGAGCAAGACTTCATCAGCAAGTTCTTTAAGCTGCAGCAGCACCCAGCAGTTATACCACCTCTGGCTCAGGTAAGTCTGTGATCAGCTATTTGAAACAGCTGTGATATAAAAAAAAGAATAAGGTTAGCTCACTTTACATCAGTGGTGGCATCTGAAACTGGAACATTTGTCTAGCATCATTCATATACATGTCAGCAGATGTTTGTTTGGATTTGTCATGTTTTATGTCTCTTCTCTCGTCAGCCCGAAACAGAGGAATTAGATGGAGGCACTCCGTCGAGAATACCTCCCCAGGCTGAACACAGACACTCCATGTCATCCGAGTGAGTTGCTGCAAATCTAACCCATCTCCACTGCCAGAAAGATTATACATATTTCCTATGAAACGCTCTCTCCTCCTTGTGACATTTGTCGCTGCCTTTTTTTCCCCCTCAACTCTCTGTCTCGTTCGCTTCATCTTGTGACTCAAGGAAAGACATGGTGCGGCTTATGATGAATAAAATCTTCCAGAGCATCGAGACGGAGCTCAACAGTCTCATCGCTCTGGGCGACAAGATCGACAGCTTCAACTCTCTCTACATGCTGGTGAAGATGAGTCACCATGTGTGGACAGCTGAGAACGTTGACCCGGCCTCGTACCTCAGCACGACTTTGGGGAATGTGCTGGTCACCGTCAAGAGGAACTTTGACAAATGCATTGTGAGTGGAGTCGAAGTGACGAGGAGAATTCCTGCTTGTTTCTCACTCTTTTTGTGATGACATTCCTAGGTTTTTACGTATTTTTTGACCTGTCTTGTTCTCACAGTCCGGTCAGATCCGACAGATGGAAGAAGTGAAGATTTCTAAGAAAAGCAAAGTTGGTATCCTGCCTTTTGTAACAAATTTCGAGGAGTTTGCTGAGCTGGCTGAAACGATCTTCCGTAACGCAGAGCGGCGAGGGGACCTGGATAAAGCTTATGTCAAACTCATCAGGGCCGTCTTCATGAACGGTGAGACCAGTGGCCAAACAAAAAGCACTTCAAATCGACTGGAGATGGTGTGGTATTTGTTTGATGATTGGAAGCAGAATTCTGAAAATTGTTTTATTGATTTCAGTTGAAAAGGTAGCCAATGAAAGCCAGAAGACGCCACGAGACGTTGTGATGATGGAAAACTTCCACCACATCTTCTCCACGTTGTCTCGTCTAAAGATCTCCTGCCTGGATGCAGAGAGGAGAGAGGCCAAACACAAATACACAGAACATCTGCAGTCCTATGTAATCAACTCTCTGGGCCAGCCGCTAGAAAAACTCAACGTAAGTCAGAGAATTTGTTGTCATGTTCCTGGACATGAGCAGTGATTTGCGAGATGTGCAGGATCTGCATCATAGGTAAACTGTTCTATCTCTCCTGCAGCATTTCTTTGAAGGAGTTGAGGCCCGCGTAGCTCAGGGTGTCCGTGAGGAGGAGGTGAGCTACCAGCTGGCCTTCAACAAACAAGAGCTACGCAAAGTTATCAAAGAGTATCCGGGCAAAGAGGTGAAAAAGGGGCTGGACAACCTTTACAAGAAGGTCGACAAACATCTGTGTGAAGAAGAAAGTCTGCTCCAGGTGAGAGAGCGTCATCGCTCAATAAGTCATGGCACCACGTTCCTCGTCTCATCTCTTAACCGCTGCACGTCCTGTTTTGCTCCACCAGGTGGTGTGGCACTCCATGCAAGACGAGTTCATCCGTCAGTACAAGCACTTTGAGGATTTGATCGGCAGATGCTACCCCGGATCAGGGAATCACCATGGAGTTTACCATCCAGGACATGTTGGAGTACTTCTCCAGCATCGCTCAGTCTCATTAGTCTAGCTGCTATGCACAATTTCAATAGGAATTCACTACTGCCTCACACTGACTGATGATACACTAGCTTCTCACAAACTATTCTGCTTTGAACATTTCCTCTGTGTGTGTGTGTGTGTGTGTGTGTGTCTGTATTTTAATGAAAGGGATTTGTACATTAGACTGCATTGCGTATGTTTGCCCGATCCTCTGAGATTCAACAACCCTGCTCTAAATACTTTATTGTTTGTCTTATTTTTGTTATTTCTTTATGCCATATGTACATAATAAATTCGCAATTGCCGCTCTATTCAGTGCTACATGGAATATGTGTATGTATTTTATTGTTGGACACAAGGCAGATGAATCTTTCCTGTGCTAACTCCGCCCACCGCCTTCTGTGCGGGCTACGCCGGGTCACAAAACACGCCTCCACTGCTGTTCCAGTGTCTTGAGTTCCATGGTGACGAATCCAAACCGGAGATCATCGGCGCTCTTTTCAAACCTCTTTACCGCGGAAACATATTAACTTACGAGTTGTTAATCATTTAACTTTAACGAAAAACATCATGAAATGCCACCTATGAACTTGTAATGCAAGTTATTGGTCAGAGCGAGCCGCATATGTCGGTTATGTAGCACCAAGTTGTCGTTAGTCAGGCTAGCTGTCTCTGCGGTAAGTTCAGTCAAACTTGAGATTTAACGCTAGCTAGCTAACTGGTTAACTGTAGCCAAACAGTGCTAACTAGCCGGCTAATGTCACTTGTTATCATATAGCAGGTAATGCTAGCTCAGTGGTTAACGACGCATGGAGTTAATAATGACTTATTAGCCTGTAAGCTAGCAACGTAACGTTAGCTACAATCAAATACAGCACTAAGTTAACCTTAACTGTAGGTTAGCACGCTTACAGTTAGCCACTAAGTTAGCGAAAACATGACGTTGGTTAATCAAGCTTGTATCTAACGTGACCGTCGCTGTGTTGTGTCAGAGGCATATCACAGCCATGAACAGCAGCGCAGAGAGGAAATTCATCAATTTGAGGAAGCGTCTGGACCAGCTGGGCTACCGACAGACACTGGGGATAGAGTCACTGCCACTAGTGGAGAAACTGTTCAGGTGAAGCCTTGAGCCCTCCTGCACCTGCTGTCCTTCATAACTCACCTACTGTTGATGTGATGTAGTGACTTCAGGCACATCTTCCCCTCTGTCACAGTGACCTGGTTCACACAACTGAGAGCCTGCGCAATGCCAAGCTGTCAGCAGGGAAGACTGAGAAGGAGAGTCGGAACTTCGATGCTCTCCTGGAGCCGTACAGGGCAGAGAATGCCCGGGCTATCCGGGAGAACAACGAGCTGCACCAGGAGCTCCTCAAGCTGAAGGAGGAGAAGGATCGTGTCACCAGGGGTAAAAAAAACAAAAAACGTGTTGCCCTCACCCTCCTCCAACCAACATGGTGCTTGCTAACTTCATAGTCTTGTCTTGTTTCAGAGCTCAAGACCCACGTCAGAAAGCTGGACCACGAGTCATCTGATTTGAAGTTTTTGAATAATCAGTATGTGCACAAAGTTCGCTGCTTGGAGAAGGACAGCAAGGCCAAAGCTGAGCGCATCCAGCAGCTGCAGGAGAAGAACATGCAGGCTGTGGTGCAGACGCCAGGTAATGCCACAGTTTTGACCTAAGCCCTTTTGCAACACATTGAGCCATTTTATTTTTCTAACTTCATATAAAAAAGAAAAACACTAAAGAGACCCTTCCCTCCTCTCTCACACAGGTGGAAAGAAGCGCAGCATCCCTTTCAGACGGCAGAGGATGCAGATTGATGAGCTCATACCTCCGTCCTCTACATCAGCTTATCCCGTGTCGCAGCCTGATGATCCGTATGTAGCTGACCTGCTGCAGCTGGCTGATGGAAGGTTTGTTTTCTTTTGTGACTGCAAAACCATATTATTGTCAGAACCGGCAACTACTTAATAGATGTCGATTCGACTGTAGATGCCTGCACTTCTTTTCTTGCCTAAGCAGCTGTATGAACAACTGTTTATTTTTATTTGTAGGATTCATGAGCTACAGGAAGACATCATAAAGGTCAAACTAGACCTGGAAAACGCTCAAGACTATATCAAACACTTAAACACACAGGTGAGAAGTAAATGAACTGGAAGCATTTAAACTATGACTTGTTAAATGTTGTTATAGAGGTGAAATGATGGTATTTCTTTAAGGTTGAGGAGAGAGACAAAGAGATTGACCGTCTGAATCGTGCTCTTCACGGAGGACGACCTCATGATGTAATTTCCCTCGAGGCTCAGAACATCAGCAACGAGAAACTGATCGCCCATCTTAACCTTCAGGCAAGCATATTTACCCTGACTTGTAAATGCTTAAATATTACAGAGGGCCTAACTTGCGTGTTGACTGCAAACTTCTGCTCTGTTATACAGATTGAGTACCTGCAGGAGACCAACAGGACACTGGAACAGAAGGTGGAGGGACTGCAGCAGAAGAAGAAGGACGCCTCCACCGAAGTGGCCAATCTGTCTTTAAAGAACCTGGAGCTGTGCGAAGAGCTGACGCATATAGACGACCTCGCCAAGCGGATGGAGATGGACAAGGAGTTTGTGTTGGAAACTGCTGACATGGAACTGCAAGAAGCTAAAGTAAGAATATGAGAAAATGGAAAGACAGACTTCACAGGCTGTGTGTTGGGTAGCAAAGTGTGACTAGGGACAATGAAAACAAACCTCTTTTCTCAACAGAAAGAAATTCAAAGGCAGCATAAAATCATTGAAGACCTGGAGGATATTATCACCAAAACAAGAAGGGTATGCACAGTAATCACGTATTCTATTTCTTTGTTCTGTTCTATGTTGCGTTGTTACATAATCTGTTGGAAATGGTTGAATTTAGGAGCAGTCTGAGGGTGACTTTGAAAAAGACCGACTTAGAGACCAGCTGGTGGAGCTCAAAGAGCAGAATGAGAAAATGGAGGGACTGGTGAATTTCCTGGAGGAGGAGAAAATCAGGCTGCAGGACAAAATGGAGAAAATGATGGCAGCTGGTAAGCAGCAGTTTGGCTGAACCCATTTCACGCAGCAGCTTTACATTGTTGACATTTAAATATTACTGACCTATTACTTTTCTCTAGACAAAGACCTGGTGCTGGAGTTGGAGACGATGCGGGCTAAACATGGTGTTTGTGGAAGGGAACGCTCCCCATCGCGGCTGGATGCGTTTGTCAAGAGTCTTGAGGAGGAGAGGGATTATTATCGCCAGGAGGCAGAGCGCTACAAAAGAACCAGAGGGGCTGCTGGGCAGGATTTAAGCCCCAGTCGTAGTCCAGGCCGGGGCAGGAGTCCTCGGTCCAAAGCAACAAGGGTAAGAGACGATCATTTAACATATATCTCAGCTCATAAAAGTGATGCAAGAATTATATAATTTTATTTTTAATTTGGAATTTTCAGGGAGGCGTGGCAGAGACAGAACTGCTTCGTTTAGTAAAGGAAAGAGATGAGCTGAAGGCTGTGCTGTTGGACTTTGAGACCCAAATGGAGGACATCCAGGACAATGTGAAGGCCCTCAGTGCTGAGAGAGACCGCTTCAAAACGCTGTTTAAACAGGTGAGTTTTTTGAAAAAGCGTCACACCAGCCAGAAACAACTTACGTCACACTTTTGAGGAACAAACGGTTTTTGTCTGCTTAGGCTCAAGATGACCTGAAGCTGGCCCGAAGCACTGATGTGTCGGCTGACCTCTTCAAACTGAAGGAGGAAATTAAAGAGGCAGAAATTAAAATTGAGCACATGAGTGTTGAAAGAGAGACACTGATGGAGAGATTAAAGGTGAGTCAAGAGAAAAATATGCTTGTTGACAGTAAAATAGAAGTTTTGCAGTACACATTATAATCTAACTAATAGTCAGTTGATTTATTTTGTAGCATGTTGACTATCCAAACTTTTTGCAGGTTGCCCAGACTTCAGCTCTGACGGACAGACACGTTGAGGACAGGAGGATTCTCGACCTGGAGAATGCTGTTAAGAGTGTAAGGACACAGTTATTGTGTAATAGTCACTACTGTAACTGGTCCTTTATTTACCTGGCACGTTGTGTGTTCTTGGTGTGTAGTTAGAGCGAGAGAGGCTGGAGCTGCGGTCACAGGTGTGTCTGCTGAAGGAGAACCGGGAGGCTGCAGAGGAGGAGCTGAAGACCCGATCTGCTGCTCTGGTCCAGAACGCAGAGGAGGTCGCACAGCAGAGGGCGGAGTCTAATGCTCTGAGGTTTGTGTTGATAAGATGGCGAATAAAAATGAATGATATGACTATGAAACATTGATGTGTAATACGCATCCTCAGTTTACACTTACACTGGTGACGTTTTCTTAAGGATTTCCCCCATTATTCTGCTGCCAAAAGGTGTGTTAAACACACAAATCAGCTGTTGTTGAGGTTGTTAACAGTGTGTAAGATGGTGTGTAAGATGGTGCGGTGTGGATTCTGTCCCTCTTCAGGCTGCTACAGGAGCAGATGGAGCAGTCACTGTCTGATACACAACACAGGCTGTCTGTGAAGATGAGCGAGCTGCATGCTGCTCATGAGCAGATTGAGAAACTGGAGGAGAGAATAGGTGAATATCTGGTAGTGTTGTGTTTTCTTCTGTGGCTGCTCGGCTGCTCGCTTGATTTTTGTTCCGTCTGACAGGAGAGCTGAGTCAGCACGGCTCCAAGCACAGAGAGGAAGTGGCTGTTCTTCAAAAGTCTGTCTCTGCCCTGGATAGAGAGAAAGACGCTCTGCAGGATGAGGTGGATCAGAAGACCGAAAAACTGGTTGTTCTCGAGGAGGACAATGCTAAAAAGGTAGTCACAACCAGCACATTTCATCAAGATAACCATCGCTACAAGTCTCTTATAACAATACTCAAACGTTATTAGTCCCTGCACTATTCCGTCTTTTTATACTGGTTATGAAAAGGTCACCTAATGTACTGTAAGTGATGAGGGGGGGGGAAAACTACAACTGACTACAAGTACCAGTTACTCCTTCACTGTACATATAGACATGTGTAAACTGTAAAGATAGATTTTAAAAAAAATGTAAACCTGTCCTTTTAAAATGTAACTGAAAGATGACTAAAAGAGAATTAATGAACTATGATTCTTTGACTTGTACGCAGGAACAAACCCTTAAAGAAGTGAGACTCACAGTCACAAACATGGACAACTCATTAGCGTGAGTATTGTGCTCCCACAGTTCAACATAGATATTCAGATATCAAGACTTCCTCTTAATGAGCTGAGGTTGCTGATTTCTTGTTGTGATGTCATTGCCTGTGATCCTCACAGTCAGCTGCAGGGGGCGTTGAACAGCCGTGAGAGGGAGATCGCCAGCCTGAGGAGACAGCTGGATGCCTGTCAGGAGGAGCTGGCTGCACTGAGGAGAGACAAAGAAATCACAATCAGAGAGAACAGGAGGCTGCAGGATGACCTGGCCACAATGACCAGAGAGAACCAAGTATGTAAAACATAAAACTTTAATTTATCAGTTTCTTCTGTGTCACATATTAAGATTATGAAGGAAACGATAAAGGAATAACAGCAGCTTCTTTTCATTGTCTGTCTGTGCAGGCTGTACATGTGGAGATGGAGGAGGCTTTGCATGAGAAGGATGAACTGAAGTTGAGGGTCCACTCGTACATTTCTGAAGTGTCCAGGATAGAGAAGCTGATGGCCACAAAGGCAAGAGTTTAACCCCTATATCTGTTTCAGGCTCTGAGCGGTTGATACTCTGATATAGCTGACTGCTACGTGTTGACCCACAGGAGCAGGAGAACAGAGACCTGCTGGATCGTTTCAGGATGGCCCACTCTGAGGTGGAGGAGCGGGAGCAGAAGCTGCAGCAGGCTGAAGGCCTCAATAGCTCCATCCGCCTGGAGCTGCTGTCTTCAGACACAGAGCGCAGACACCTCAGGGACACTGTTGGCCGGCAGGAGAGAGAGCTCCAACAGGTGAGATAAAACAGAAATTAACACTTAAAAAGGACCAGCAAACAAACCGATGATGTGAGAGTATACAGTTTACTGAAACACTGAGGAGTTTGTCTTTAGTGTGTGACTAATGTACCTCTCACCCTGTTGTTTCCCAAGCATACACAGGCCCTGCAGGCTTACGAGGCCCAAGTATCCTCTCTGGTGCGTGGAATGTCCCGACTGGAGGAGGAGCTACATAAAGCCCAGGAGGAGAAGGCCGCTCTCCTCTCTGATCTGGCATCTGTCAGGGAGCTCTGTGTAAAACTCGACTCTGGCAAGGAGCTCACAGCCCGTCAGCTCACCTCCAGGAGGATGGATCTAGAGAGGGTCAGGCCTGAACACAGTTTTGCTGTAGGGTTCACATGAGCAGAAGCAGCTATTAATTCTTTTTTTGTATAATTGTGTGTTTTCTAGGTCACAGGAGAACTGGAGGATGTTCGGTCTGAAGCAGAGCTGCTGAAAAAACAGCTGGCCAGTGAGAGGCTGACTGTCCGCAACCTGGAGACGCTGCTCTCCACCAATCGGCAGAAGGAGTTTCAAACCCACCTGACAGCCAGTGAGAGAGAGTCAGAGCTGAAGGTCCTCCGTGATAGGCTGACCCTGGCCGACAGCAAAACGTAAACAAAAACAGTTCAATTCTTTGGCTTTAAGTTTTCAACTTGAATGAAATGTTTTTCTTTTCAAATGGTTGATTTGTTTGCGTGTGTGTGGATGCACTCAGTGCGGAGCATTCCAGGGAGGCGTCCCAGCTCCGCAGCCGAGTCTCTCAGCTGCAGACAGAGATGGACGTCCTGAAAAGACAGTTGACCACTGAGCGCTTTGAACGGTGAGCTACACGGCTGTTGGTATCAACACTGACGCAGACTTTTCAATTCTTCTGAGGAAACAAATTATTTAATGGCGTGGAACAAAACTGCAAGTCTGATGCAAATTAGATTTGTAATGTGCCTCAACTTGTATCAGTATACATATTCATTTTAGCTTTGTCACTACAAGTGGTTGCAAACTAGATGTGTCTAGTTTCTCACTAGGCTGAAAAAAAACCTTTCTGAATGTGATCTCTGAATAAGTGTTTCATCAGGGCAGCAACATTACTGAAAATGTGAGTTTCCAACAAAATTATCATAGGATTTTAAATAGCAAAACAGAGCACAACTATTCACATTATTGGAGCTGGAAGCATTGATTGTTAGCTTTAAAAATTACACAATTGGTTATGTAAACTTTTACAGTAATTACCCAAATATGTGCAGCTTTAGTACATGTTGTATTTATGCAGTTTTAACAGCGTAGTGAGGCCTCACATAGTGGCATTTGACCTTGTGGATTGTCTCTGTGTCCTCAGAGAGAGGGCCGTTCAGGAGATGCGCAGACAGGGCATGTCATTCTCACCCCTGCAGACTTCGCTGCCCCTCAGCTCCTCCGGCAGTTCTCATCACGTCTCCCCAGAACGCTCCATACTCCGAACTCTTAACCGCTCCACCGACAAGTCAGCAGACAGGTGTGGATTTGGATGTGAAAACTATTAAACTGATTATTTATATTTTAGATTCATGAATACTTCTTCTGAAAGTCTGTAAATAGCTTTTGGAGTCAGAACAATTTTTTCAAAATTTACCAAAATCTTTTCTTTCTCTTTTTAGAAGTGTGAGCTTCAAGGATTAACTACTGGAGAGACAGACAAATGAAGGCATTGATGAGTGAGTCAGAAACCACTAGAAGCTCATGCTTGAAGTCTTGAGTCTGGACATGAATTGTTATACCCTCCATAAGCCTTGGCATTATCTAGCCTGTAGCGTACGTCCAGCCTGAGGCACTCAGGGTTGAATCATGCCAGCTCTTCAATGACAGTGCTAACAATTGAAGGTTTCTTTTTTCAGTTTCTCATTGACTCACACAACTGGAGGCAAAGTGTCCTCTCTGTTGGTACGTTACAGTATTTGAAGAAATTAGGATTCAGCTTCCAGAATGAATTGAGTTCTCAGCAAAAATAACCGCACACATGTAGCAAGTGTTCAGCCCCGTGGTTATGTGTATTATACTTAATATTCATGTTTTTTAATGATGTTTAAATTATTAAATTATTCACAAAATAAAGCAACACGCATTGCAGAACATGCTGTGATGTATATGACAAAACTTGAACTTGTGTTTTATTACAAAGTGAGCAGTCCAAAGTGAAGGAGAGGCTGTGACATAAAACAAAAGGAACACAAGCTTGATTTAAACCCAACAACCCTGTGAGTACATGTGTTTTAGCCTGCTAAACCACCAAATGCCCTCTGAAGACATTAACCCTTTACCCCCTCTATAAGTAAATGAAGGAACAAGCTATATCCAATGTTTGCTACATTTCCATCAATGTATACTGAATTGGTTGCGTTACTGTAACAGTGCATGACAGGAACATTGGACACAGTGATTTTTTTTTCTTTTGTCTGCAGCTGATTTCAAGCTTTAGTGGTTTTGAAGTCTCTGTCTCTTCCAATAATCAGCATGTTGCAATGATAATCGAACAGCTCAAGTACAAATGTGTAACAGCTATCAAAATACTGTTTGTTCCCTAGGAATAAAAAATAGTACAAATGATTCTCTATCAAAAATAATCTCAGAGCTATAAAACATTGCACATTTAATGCCGGCAGTGTTCAGTGGTTGTGTTGGGGAGAGGATACGTGAAGAGGGAAAAGTCTAAAATGTATTTGGGCAGCAGTTCCCTCAGCAGCTTCTGAGGTAAGCTGCACAGGTAATAGTGTAACGTCTCCGTGGTGACCGGCTTGTACCACGTTTGCCTCTCCGGGAAGTGAACGTAAGGAGGGGCTCCAATGCGCTGCAGCACATACTCTGCATCGCTCTCGAGCTGCTCGTGGGAGCCGATGAAGTCATAATTCACAGCACAGGGTTGGCATAAGTTGTACATCGGCATCCAGTGCTCATTCATGCGCTCCGCGTCCTCATCCAACAGGTAATGGACGAACTCTGCGAAGGTCACGTCATCTCCTGTAACAGCCGCATCCTTAGCCCGACCTTTTCTGTACCGCTTTATGATCTCCACGCCGTACTTTTTCTGGTAGGACTGAATCTCTCCAAACTTGTTCCTGTACGCAGACAGCAGGCGCTCCATGGGCTCCCGCACAAACATGAACTTGAAGTAGTGCTTGAGGCGGTAGCGGATCTCCTCGGGTTTAAGCGAAGACAAAAACAGAAGGTCGCTTTGATGGTTCATCTTGACGTTGACGTCCACGTTTTCCAGAGCTCCGCTCAGAACCTTCAGCACCCTCTTCCAGTTGGAGCAGGCCACCTTGGGGACGTAGCAGTAGAGGAAGTGGTACTGGTCGTTCACCAGGACGTGCTGCAGCAGCGTCTTCCTCTGCAGGGGGCTCAGGGACCAGATGCTGCGGGGCATGTTCTTCTGACCGCACATGGTCCTGATGGTCCGGTTACGAATCTCCTGGAGGATCTAAATGTGAACGCAAATGAATGATTTTTAAAAGTGCATTCCACCAATTTTACACATAAACATTGACTTACCAGTCATGTTTTGCACGACTTGGCATGTGAAAACAGATGTGTCATGTCAGGTCAGAGAAAATAACCCTGAGTTTGTCATAATGAGGTCATCTTGGGTTTGGGATTACACATTTTATGACAGAAAGCCTACAAACATGGACTTTGGATGTTATGGATGTTTATCAGGCAGAAAAGGTCTAATTAAAGGATAAGTTCACAGGTCAATATGTAATCTCCACAAGTCCAAGTTCCCAAATTGTTCCAAAAAGACATTATTTACGCCCTTTTTTAAAATCCAAAATCTTCACTGTAGCTGCCGAGCTTAAAGCGTGGGCATCTGAAGTGGGTGCACAAACTCGACCACACATCAGGGGTGTGAAAAATTTATTTTCAAATCAATTCAGAACCTTTTGGGACTCTATTACACTGGACTCGCTGTATGGAGCCATTTAATGTTTGTTTTTGTGATTTACTCTGCTGTGTTTACATTTTAAAACAAGTCCCCGTCCACATCGGTTGTTTCGGAGAATGCTGCACGGCTGTTTTGCTGTGTGGCCTCCAGAAATGTTTTCCAGACTACGAAACTTGACCCAGCTTTCTGTCAGCATGAGTGAGTAGGTGATGACAGGAATGCCATTTCTGGGTGAACTTCTCCTCTAAAGGACTTAAGTTGTATTTGGGTTAAACTTGCCCATGTTATGATTTCCCAGCCTCTGCGCTGAAGTGAGCAGATGTTTGGAAAAAGGCGAGAGTGTGAATAAACAATACTCACAATGGAAAATGGAAAATGTCAGTATAATTTTTAAGACTCACAGGAACCTTTAAAATGCATAGTGTGTGTGTGTGTGTGTCGTTAATGAGAACTTTTTAGCAGAAATTATGGTTGGGCGTGGTGCTCTGCCCCTTTGTTACCTACTTTTAAAGAACATCGTTACACAACACATGCAACGAAATAGCTGCAGAGCCTTCAGTCCTTCAGGTTAGGACAAAAAATGTAATATTGTGAAATGTACACAGTCACCAATTGCATCCTAAATCTCAGCTGGCTGCACTGGACCTGTACAAACACCCATAGACCCCCAGTAGTTGACTCCATGACGTGACTCTACCTGGGACTCCACGTCCACAGCAGCCGGGCTGTTCTTCCCGACCTGCCGCATGAAGTCCAGCCGCCTGCCGCTGCCCCTGGGAGGAGGCGTCTCCATGCTGTTCAGCATTCCTTTCTCTATCATGAGCAGCAGGCCTCCGGATGCTACAATCACCAAGAACGTTAGCACCGACGGCAGCACGGCGGAGCTGCGGCGGACGGAGCCGGAGTTCACCGCGGACCTAAAGTTTATCACCGTGCCGCTGCGAGCTCCTCCGCTCCTCTTCACCCCGTAGTCCTGCCTGCGGGGGAGCATGTTCGAGTCCCGGTCGTCTGGTCGATACCTGTTAGCTTTTTTTCTTTAAAGTCCACAGCTAACCACCGTTACTGCGTAAGAGACGGGACCGTTGGTTACCTACCACGTACCCATAGTTAACTTTAAAAACTACGTCAATCGGCCGAGCTTCGATACAGCCACTTCCGCTTGTGCTGTCAAAATAAAACAGCTTTGAAAAACACTTTGCGAGTTAAAAATGAGTTAAAGTGACCAAAAATAATTACATTCAATAATTTATCGGGACTGTCCATGCAGATTAACTACCGATTACATAATTTAGTTAAATAGATGACACTAACCTAAGTGATATAATAAATCAAAAACACGTCCGGTTGGAATTTTCAAAATAAAATCCTCCAGATGCATTCAATGCACAAAATACAGCGTAATCAACTCTCGTGTGAGTGAATGTTGTAGAATTGCCTCAGTGTGGGCTTATTTATAGCCAGAGAGGTTTCTGCCTCTGTGTGTTGTTTACAGCAGGCCATGCAGGAGGAGGTGCAGTGTACCGGCTTGTCTTCAGCACCTCCTCCCTGACCCTGAGGGATACTGAAGTCCCCCTCCATGCCAGCTGGGAGATGTAGTGCAGCTAATGTATTTTAGGTTATCTCAGGGGTCTCAAAGATCCCCCTGGTTCTTACAGCCAAAGTTTGACATATTTTTTTTGTAGATTCAAATAGTGTGTGTTCTAGACTCGCTGCAGATGAACTGTGTTGAAAAGAAGCGTTTAGGTCAATTTGGTGTTCAGGTGTTGGAGGATTTTGAGACACTATCCCAGTTGTGTTGCAGTTATGTAATAGCTTTTCAGATACCAGAGTCAGCAGCGCGACTCATCAACCTAATTCCAGTCAATGATGAGCTCACATCACATTTTACCACCGAAGTCTGATGCAATCACTGCATGTGATCAGCAGTTAATCACAGGGCAATCGCACCGTTAAGATGATACGATATCTGAACCACTGCATCGTTTCCTGGTAATGAATTGAAGTACTAGGCCTGTAACTCTTCAAAATAAAAGATCAGTCTATAGATATAGGTTATATCAGTTTGGTTACGCAAGCTACATTCGAGGCTATGTTTAGCCTCTAGTTTGTAAATCCTATTAGCATAAACCTGGAAAAAATGCCAGATTCTGCTTTTAATCCTTTTCACACTTCCTGCAGCATTTAGTTTATACATTAGTCAGTAATCTGTCAGGAAAATGCTCTAAATCTCGGCATGTGTTTGAATGATACATTCAGAGTTTTAAAAATAGAAGCTATTTTTCTGCTTTCATCTTCTAAGGTCGAATTTGTTAAAACTTAATTCTTAGTTCATTTTTTAAGACCTGCCGGCTAAAACAAGCTGGCAGGTTTCTTTGAGGCTGACTGTGTCTTTTCTTTCATGCTCAGAAATAAGCGATTGAATAAATATGACAATTTGTTAGATTATATGTTTTATATGATTATATTTGTTTTTTTATCGTGTAATATTTTATTAGTGAACTGCATACTAATCTATAGGGCTGCAGCTAATGATTATATTCATTATTAATGAATTAATTCCTTGTTACGACAAACAATCAGCACAACCCAAAGAGTGATGTAAAACAAATACAAAAACAAATGATAAGATGGAACTAGGTCATTTTTGGCATTGTGGCTTGAGAAATGACTCAAAAGTTTGATGAATTAATGAAAATTGATTCCTAACATCTTTCTCTAGGTATGAAGACAGGCTGAACTGAAAAGAAGATTCATTTCCAAGACTTCTTCTACAGCTACGGTCCTATAATTGATAAATTAAAGGTAAACTGTGCAGGATTATAAAAAACAATAATAATTAAAACAAAAACAATGTTCATATCAATCTCAGAACTCACTGCCAGGGGACCATCCAGTGTAGCCAGCAGATATCTGGAAACCTAAAAACAGATATGCAGGCAGCAACTTTTTGCCGGTCCGATTGGCAATTTAAGACACGGTTCATCTACAGTTAAGGAAAACAAACGTGGTGATGCAATGTGTTTTTTCCCTCTTTTTTTTCCATGTTGTGCACATGAATGTAGATGAATTTAAGAGTAAAAACCAATAAACAGCTAAATCATCTTCAGACGACACTGGCTCCTGACATTGCAGTGTTCCGCCTCTGTTTACGCCTCAAACCAGAACTCATCCGATACCAAAATCTAGACATTTTCTGCCTACAGATTGTGCATTTATATGCAGATACGTGTTTGTTGTCATCACTTGTGAACCACTGGTAGCATCTGTACCTGTCAGACCCTGCCCTCTGCCTGTTCTTATTTATTTCATTTGCACAAATCCTGCAAAGTGTGCCTCCAAACTAATCTCTTCACTGGGAACCCTCAATTAACTTTGATGTGATGGCTTTTGGACTTTGGCTTTGAGGTGCCAACATGTGTGTCAGCCATGGCCTATATATACTGTATATGTGTGAATTAGAGATTACTGCCTGATCCCTCTCCTGTCATACAGTCAGAGCTGAAGCACTGGTTACTGTAGCTCATAAATACAGAACCGGATGACTAATGTGCACAGTGCTGGTTTATAAATAGAGCCGGTACATCAGGTCACTACACTACAGCACAGACACAATACATCCCAGCAGGATTTAACACCTTCAGGGCCTCACTGTGTGTGTGTGTGTGTGTGTGTGTGTGTGTGTGTGTGTGTGTGTGTGTGTGTGTGTGTGTGTGTGTGTGTGTTTTAATTCCTCTGGGTGGTGACTGTCTTTCCATTCAGCTCCTCGTTTTCTTCCTCACACTTCCGAGAGGCACGCGCTTTACGTCCCCCCGGTTAACGTGCCCGCATCGTGCTCAAGTGTCGCCGCCGCTCGTCTCTCTCTCTCTCTCTCTCTCTCTCTCTCTCTCTCTCTCTCTCTCTCTCTCTCGCAGCCACACCCTCCCTCCCTCCATCTCGCACGCGTGCAGCTGTGCGGGGACTGACCGTGCGTGCCGTCTCCCCGACGGGCACCCGCAGCATCAGCAACACAAAAGCGGTCGGAGCAGCCGGAGCAGCCGGGCTTCACCTCAGCGCGGATCGACGAGGAGGGACCGCGTCCGGACCGACGACCAGGTGCCGGGATCTTCTCCTCCATGTTCATTGTGTGCGTTTTTATTATTTCCATTTTCACGACGCTGATGACCTTGTCACCGCATCCCACCTCTCATTTTCTCATTGACCCGCTCAGATCTTCTGCTCCATCCTTCGCAGATGTGTGTGTGTGTGTGTGTGTGTGTGTGTGTGTGTGTTTGTCTGTGTGCGTTCGCCAGTGCGTGTGTGTGTGCGCGCGCTGTAAATGGGCTGGGACTTGCAATTTGATCCGGCTCAAAATGCGCAAACGCCGATGTCAACAGGCCAAATTGTAATTAATCGTTATTCCTTGTTTTTAATCCGGACTGGTGCTCATCAGTAGGTCGCTGTTTTTAGGATTTCATGTGTGACAATATGTGGGAGAACGAGAGGCCAGATTCTTTGTTCTCCGTGCGCCTTTTTTTTTCTTTCTTTTTTTTTAGTCTGCAATTAAGACATGTAATCCCTTTGCGGCAGCAACCGCTAATCTGCCATCAACGGTTACGTATTGATCCTCTAGATTGTACATTTAGGTCCATGCTGATGTGGTCGTTCACTTACAGCCGTCTCTCCGCGAACGACACACACACACACACACAATAAAAGCTTTTTTTGAAATGTCAGCTGGAGAGCCACGCACAGGCCATATGGTGCGGGCCTGCATGTGCGAGACAGAAAATGTAAATTATGGGTCTATTTTAAAAATGTATTATCCACGCGTCGTTTAAAGGCTTTTTAAAGTCAATGCTGCGTTCACTGTCACCGTCAGTGGACTGTGTGTGCTGAGACAGGATAGATGGCAGTGGGCCAGAGATGAATTCACAGGCTGCTGATGTTGGATTTATGGTGCTGGTTTCTGGTTTTTGATTGGCTCCTGATTGACAGGCAGGTGTGTGATGTGTTGGTTCGTGTGTGTGGACTGATGGTTGAGAAAGGGGTGTGTGTGTGTGTGTGTGTGTGTGTGTGTGTGTGTGTGTGTGCTTCAGTAGGAATATGTGAGAGCTGTCATAGTAAAGACTACGTCACCACCACTGCCTCTGTTTTATGAAGATCTGCAATGTTCAGCCTGGAGGTTTGGACTCTCACATGCGCTGAGCTGCACAGTAAACAATCGTCTGACTAAGTTCTCGTATCATCGGCATCCAAATGGTGACCAGCGAGCGTCTCTTCGGAGACATCTGTGGAGCGTCTCGCCAGTGCCAGACAGCATCCATTTTATTTGAGCTGCTCATCACCCCTCTTGACCTCAGATAAGACCGGGCTTGAGTTTAAATCACTGTAAGGCAGACAAAGAACAGAGACACATTGTTGTTTCTGCAGGTTTTAAATGTCGATTGATTAGGAGTCACATTGTAGACATTTGACAGACAGAACTGGAAGCACCGCAGCATCCACTTGTCAGTAAAAGATGCCTTTGGACAAAAAGCACAAGTGATCATTATGTGATGTTTTGCATCTAAAACTGTATATTTGTGAAGAAACTAGCTGCTATTGTAGAAGAAGCTCTTAACGGACACCTATTATGCCTTTTCGTGTGTCCTATAGGTTCTCATGTAAACGCTCTTGAAAGTTAAAAAGCTGAAGTCCCTTTTCCTCTCTCGCATACAAAACACCGCTCCTGAAACGCCTCGTCAGTAGTCCCGCCTTTAATTCTGTGACTTCTTGACATCACGCTACGTCACCATGTCACACATTTGTATACTTTATGGCTACATTCACATCATAAATGAAGCTAACTGGAAGCTAAAAAAGGACGACAGAGCTGACTGTAGATACAGTAAGCGCCGCTGGCTAAGGCGTGTGAGAGCTGACCAATCAGAGTCAACGAGGTATTCAGGAGGAGGGGCCTTAAAGGGACAGGAGCTAAATTAGCATTTTGAGCCTGAAAATAAGCACAATATTTCTCCGCTTTGAATAAACATGCTTAAAACTAAGATGTAATAATTACAGAGTAATACTATGTACAGTATCGTATATATGTAATATGACAGATATCGTGTTAGTATCAGTGCTGCCTTTATCTGAGGCACAGAGCTGTAATCACAGATCACAGCTGAACACTTGATTTCCAATGATGGCTGCCCTAATTATTCACCATGGTCCAAGTTACCATCCACCCTTCTAATATGTGGTCCCCAGATGTCTTATACACATTTATGTAACACATCTCTGCTCTTAATAATATAGTATAGGTGATGTGTATTCTATCAAAATGGCCACTGCCTTCAAGGTTTGTTTTAATGACACGTTTGAGGCATTTAGGTCAGAAATAAACAAAACAAAAAGACAGCATCAGAGTGATGATGCATATGTTGCTACTGCGACTAGGTCAGTTTGTTTAGTTTATGTCAAGGCAAAATAAATATATAAATATAATATAGTCACTTAACAAATTACAGTACAAGAGGGGAAGTAGGCTTAAAAAAAGCCAAGACAAATGAGAAAAGAGAATGAACACGCTGTAGGAGCAATAACAACAGGGCCAAAGATGGAAAACCAAAACAACAGAACAAAAACAGCACATTAAAAAACAGATTGAAACATTTTTTTTGTAAATATGA
Organism: Sparus aurata; assembly: GCF_900880675.1. NCBI lineage: Eukaryota > Metazoa > Chordata > Actinopteri > Spariformes > Sparidae > Sparus > Sparus aurata. The sequence goes on from NC_044197.1 coordinate 8,243,460, forward strand.
TTCACGTACGACTATATTAGTTAATAAAAAGGCTTTTTCCTAATCTAATCATCTGATAGCCTCTGGCAGCATATCACCAGAGTAAGAGCTAACTGCTTCTAACTGTATCCGCTGTTAGCTAGTTAGCTCAGTTAACCCTGCAGCTAGCGCCTGGAGTTCATGTTTACACTGCTAGCAGAGGAGCTCTGGGGCGGGACAGGCCGGAGCTACATGGCTAGCATGTTACCTTCAGTTGATATCCCTACAAAACAATATGTGAAATTCTTACACATCGCACCTTTAACACGCCATTTAGATTTTTATGGTATGACAAGAAGTGAAGATACATTTTCTAATTTCTGTGAAAATTCAGAAAGACTCTTTAATCACATGTCAAGTGCACTAGCTGCCTCAGTATCATCGAGACTAGCAGGAAGTGGATGCTCCCGGGCCTCCTTACACATGAAGTGTTTTCCTGTCGGAATATCTGTGTGAGAGCATGTTGGTGCTGCTTTTACTGGTGTGTGTGTGTGTGTGGGGGGGGGGGGGGGGGGAATTTCTATTTCTGTTTTAGTCAGAGAGCAGTCTGTCTTTGAAGAGCTCTGCTGCTGTAATGTAGGCTGCATCCAGGTTGGTAAAGCCCTCATCATTACCATATCCCTGAGAGACTGCAGTGTGATGCTGCCAGAACTTGCGGGGTGGGGGGTGGGAAGCAGCCTTATTACACACTGACACTATATGCTGATGTGCACAGCTATTATGATTCCAGATCAGAGTGATATGACCATAAAATGAGGATCTTGCACAGTTATTTGGTGTTGAGGCTGCCAAACAGCTCTGAAGGCTACAAGCTCCACTAGACAGGACTTTAATGCACATCAGTGACCATGAAATTATCAAGCAGTTGTGGTGCGCCGCATTACAAACCGTTCTAATCAAACATGTGCGTCCACGGTTACTGTTAAGCCACAATGAAGGCCTTTGTGTGCATCAGCCAGTCCAAATGATGAATGCCACTCTGTTCTCTGCACTGGCTTTCTGGCGGAGAAACAAAGTGTCACTTTGTGCCTCCTCAGCACGGCAGCACCAACAGACAGACACAGGAGAACGCCCATCTCTCCTCACTCAGAGCTCACACTATACCCCGATCCCCGCTGACACACCTCCTCCTCCCCTCGCACTGTACATGTGCTCCGCTCTAACATGCATCTGCACTCGTGAACCCCCATCAGTTCTTATTCCCCAGTACATGACTGCGCCTTAGAACAGCAATCAAATTTTAATCTATATGGGAATATCAAGGGATGCTGCTCTTGTACGCCCGCACACACACATACTCGCACAAGCCCGCACACATCTAAGGCCTCGCTGCATGTGTGACACCTGACTCCAGGTAATGCCCTAGATCCACAGTGACAGCAGGCAGGTGGAACGGCCACACACTCATAGATACCCCTCGCACACCGAGCGGCTGTAGGACGGTAAGGAAGGCATTCTTACACAGAAAGTCGATGAAATGTTAGGTGTTGATCACATACGTAGTTTGCCGGGTTTGACTGTGTGTGTTTTCTGACTCTCCGGTGTGCAAAACCAGTCTGAGCAGCTAATTTTTTTACAGGGTGGATTTAGTGTAAGTGTAAAACTAACACTGCAACTTAAAATGTTTGTAATGTATGACAGCTTTGAATATCGCAAGCGACAGTGTTTGTGTCGGAGGTGCTCAGAAAGCAGACGATGGCCTTTCTGTCGCTCTCGGTTCGCACACTTGGTTGGTTCTGCCGTTAGCTAATGTGGAAAATATAACCACGGTCATGTGATACATGTCGCATGTCACTCTGAAATCCATTGTTTTTCCACACGTACCCCGTGGAAATCAAGAGAGCAGACAAATGCCAAGAACACCTTTGAGCATAATGTCTGTAACAGAAGCCGAACGTTATATAACTCACAAAATAAGTGTTTACTGCAGGCCTGTTATTTGGATTGTGTTTTGTCCAGTAATGTTTTGATAGCTACCATTAGTGGTTGTTAGTCACCTCTAACCTGGTTATTAATGGCACGGTCACCTAGTCAAATATATGTCAGTGTTTTAACATTTTCAAACCGGTTCGATACGAGGCTTTATACTGGACCAATAACACCGACCGTGACACGAGACTCAGTCAGTCCCAAGAGGAACACAATGAGAGCCCATGAAGAAGAGTGTAGCAGCCCTACAGTCCATCATGTCAACTGTGACACATCATGTTTTTATTCCTCGAAACAATTTAACTCAGCTTTTCTTATTCTAAAGCTCAAGATCAAAACCTCTCCAACCTTTCAAATGTTGGCAAGCTAATAAGTTAAACTAAGATGGTGATTGTGGTTAATATTATATCTGCTGTGTCCGATGTATAAATCTCTATTTTTACGGCGCCATGCTATGACGCACTTTGAAGATCTGGTTGTTGGTGTATGAATAGTTTTCCATCTGTTCATTTGGCGTTGAGTTTGAAGGAAAAACAGAAGTCAAAAAAATTATATTAAAAAGCAAACCGCCGTAGGATTGTTACTGGCTTCCATGCTGCTTGTCTACTGTATGTGCTGGTTTTTGGCACATTCGTAACACAAAATGAAGAAAAAGAACATATTTGTGCTACTTCTGGTCTAAGAATTGTCGTAGGAAACATTCATCACAGACAGAGAGATACGCAGTATTGTTGTTTACATGAGAAGTGACAGAAATAGCCGTGAATTAAACGGGGGGGAAAAAACGACAAAGAGAAGTTCTCACCTCCACACAGCTGGCCAATCACAGCATGAAGCGGGCGTGAATGTCAGACTGTTGTTCTGCCTAATTCAGATGTGTGTATCGGTATTCTAGCATCCGACAAGCAGTTCTGAAGAAGCATGCTGGCAGGTTTAATCTCAGTAACACGTTTTATCTAAGCTGTAATCGAGGTTGATATAGATTTGGGTCTGACATGCTGAACTTGTTCACTAACACACACACGGGGCTGTGTAGTTTTTCACAGCCGCCTGAACATTTGCACAAACAGTGTCACCACATGTTGTTGCTTTGCCCACTTGTTTGGCATGTTCGTGCCCCGCAGAGGCCGTGTGCCACACAGGTGGGAGGAGTTGAGCTGCAGTGAAAAAAATGAGGTAGAACATGAAGAGATGTAGGTGTTTTGGTGAAAACTGGGTCTTTGATGTGCTGGAAATCAATGTCCTCGTAACAAGTTTGCCGTCAGTTTGACAACTCAGCTGATCATTTGGTGATTCAGTCTGCAACTGAAAAGCAAACCATAACTTAACAATGATAAATAGTGTGAATAAACACTGTTGGTATGTATGATTTTAAGCTTTAAATGGTCATGGGTCAAACGTGGTTTCCTTTGTTTTCAAACGATAACAAGTTAAATCTTACTTGTTTTCTCAAGATCACAAGTTATTCATGTCATCATCACAGAATAACAAATTACATTTTCCAGAGACAAGGAAATAATGTTTTCTCCGATCTAGAGGTAACGACCTTTGTTTATGTCATTATTGTGTAATAACAAATGTTGTTTCTCGAGATAACGAGATGCTGGCATGACAATGCTGATCTAAAACACGTTCAGCTATAAGTAACAAGATGGAATGACCTTTTGTTTCTAGTTATATCGAGTTAACAAAGATCGTTTTCTCTTATTATCTCCGGACAACATTTGTTATTCTGTGATAGTGAAATAAGCAACTTCTGATCCCTAAAAAACAAAAATATTTGACTTATTATCACAGAAAAATGGAAGAAATAATATATTTGACCCGTGACTGCTCAGGGCTTCTGTAACGTCAGATGTATTGTGACTATATAGACAGACTGCCATTAAAGCAGTTTATAGCCTTTAAAAGCTGTCAGCAAGAAGCTGCTGTAAGATCCCCACACAAACTGATGTGCTTCTGTCTAAATCAAACTGTTATGAATTGATTTCCTCTCAGTTTACAAGCCATTAGATGTCGGAGAAATGTGAAAGATTTAACAAATCAAAATCAAACAGACATAAAATTAAATGCAGTTTATATAGCTTTATGTATTTCCCTTTTTTGGCATGTCTTCACTGAGTCATAATTACATAAAAACACACGTTAAAAAGAAAATTATTTGGCTCTTTGGCTTCACTAACTGAATGAATCGTTGATCGTTGTGACACAAATTTTCCATTCAAGGATTTTCTATATTTGATTTGTATTCATTCAGGCAATCTCCCGTAGAGAAAGAGACATTCTGGGGAAGCCTTTAAATCCCAGTGAACATTATTAAAGGAAACATAGATTTAACATCAGTCGACACCACCAGGACCGCCCACTCCTCCTGACGATGATGCTCTTTTTATACTCTCAATCAAAAATAATGGCTCACTAGGAGCAGCAGCTGCTGGCATGGCCGTCTTCTCTCCAACCAGTCAGGGAGTGTAGCTTTGCATTTCCAATATGATGTGTGATACAGCGGAACCGGTTATAATAATTATTGTACGTCAGTGTCTTTTGCTTGCGATGTAAACAGGATTACTGTGGGGTTTATCGGTCCACACCAGCGTGTCAAGACTTGTTTTACTCTCCGCAGTTGCAGCAGTAGTGTGACTTGGCTGAGGAGGTTGTGATTAATCAACACACATCTGATATTTATTTTCGATATGTAATTATCCCTTTTGTGAGTCAGGTGTGTGAACAACAGACACACGTGTACACTCCCTGGCTGACCTGGCAGGAGAAACACGGGCAGTGTGTGTGCCAAGTGAACTATTTCAGTCTGTTTGTTGTGTGACTGCGTCTGTCTCTTCTGGTTAACGCATCGCCATGGAAACCAGAGGCTGTTCAGACTTCACTGGATGGTAGAGAACGAGACTCGATGAGACGCTGATGACACGTTGTTGTTTTAAAGGCTTAGTCCACCGTTTTTACACATGAAAGTGTCTCGGGGGAGTACTGCTGCAGATATGAAAATAAAAGAAGTTTAAAGCCTTTTGTGGCTCCAGAGGAAGCTGTATGTAAACATGAGAAAGGACCTCCAGTGGTGTCACTCTGTGGCTACGTTGCATTGTGGGTAATGTAGGCACCATTTTATAAACCGTCCATAATGAGTCCGACAGTGTCATAGGAGGGCAGTGCGAGACCAGCGGACTGTTTCTCAAAACCTGGCACCTACATTACCCACAATGCAATGTGGTAACTGAGTGACATCATGGGGGGAATTTAAAGACCAATACTCACAAGGCGGCCATTTTCCTCAGACATCACTTTGAGAGTGGGAAGATGCTAAGATATTATTATGCTGCTGTTTTTCCAGGTTTCATGTTGTTTATAGAGAATCTTTTTTTAATATACCACTTGATGTCAGAGGAAAATGGCCACAGGTTGAATATGATCTATTACATTACATGCAGCTTCCTCTGGAGCCACAAATGGCAATATGCTGCTTATTCATATGTGTGGTATTACTCCCCAAGACCTGTAAACACACTTTAATGTGTGCAATTGGTGGAGAAGCACTTCGAGATGATGAACAGTGATTGTGAACTTTTGACGATACGGATTCACGTTTTGTCATTGTCACCTCATCCATCCTGATCGTGTTCATCTGTTCAAAAGTGCTTCCTCATCCATCCTCTCCGACGTCCCCCTCCATGCCATGCTGTCCCTGTGACTGCACCTGATGCCTACAGAGCTAACAAACCCAAACCTGCTGTTTTGTCTCTGTATTTATTCCACCGTTCTCTCCCAAAGCCACAGTGGAGGCGGCGGCGACGTTCACCTGGGTAAAAACGAGCTTTGAGCAAAAGGGCAGATCGATGTTCCCTAAGGTTTTACTGCATTGGTGCGCAGCTATCTCGAGCTGTGCAGCTGAAATAGGTAAACTGCTCCACCACGCTCGCCTGTGTCTGCTTTGTCGGCAAGCTACTTGCGCTGTCAGGTTATGGCACTTAGCCGCTACAACACTAAGCCATGCCATTGGACTTTGGTAGTTGTCAGGCCCGCTCTGGTGCAGAGCCGGCGTCACCATCAAATGATGATGAGAGAGCGCTGAGATGCCGCCGCCATACTATGATGCAGCTGTATCCTTGTCAAAGGCATTTCTCTGCTTCTGTAGAGCACATGGCCGCTCCTCGTGCTTCCCTCATCCCATCTCCGGCTGCTCCCCGAGTCTGTCCTCTGCAGCAATAGGACTGTAAGCACACAACAGAAAAAAAAAAAAACACGTCAGACGCTTGCTCAACATTCGGACTGGCAGCCAACATGTAAATAAACAGACAAGCAACAAAAAAGAATCAACAGTATCTGTCTTTACACCCAGCAGACACAATCACACACAGTCCCTGTCTGTGTTCACACACCCCTACTACCAAACATGCTTGTTCGCTCCTTGTTCTGCGCTGGCTGGTAATCAGACAGGACAAAGAGCCTTTTAGGGGTTGAGACATTTCTGAGAGAGTCTGTCCGACTCTGTTCCCCTCAGGAAGGAAGCCCACGGCATGCTGATCCCACTGGAGACGGCGGCAGGGCTCCTCTCCCCTCCCTCCTCTCTCTCTCAGTACTGTCTCTCACACGCTCTGGTTTGTAATATTTGGCGGCTCCGGGTCGTTGTGGTTTTTTTGCACAAACACACATTTTCCCGCAGTACATCAGAAAACCTCTGGCTCGGCCCGACACGCCGCCAACAGCTGCTCGAGGACGCAGGGTTCAGGATGCAATCTGTGGGTTTGTTGATGCAAATATGAGGTGGTTTGTTGTGCCGGGGGGATCTCGAATCATCCTGCTGAAAAAGTGAACACGTCTTTTTTTTTTAAGTTTTATAATTTCAGCGCTATCTGCATTCCCCAACCGCTTGTCATTTCACATGTACAGCTGACATTTTATTATCAGCATTTCGAGCCACGACAGAGTGGCCTCAGAGTGCTCATTTTGCTCTTAAAAACAGCAGAGGCTTTATCGTGCCCCCCGACAGGCCGATCACCGAGCGGGCTAACAAAAGCCGAGCTTTTTGACGAGAATGCTAGAGGCGACGGGAAATATTCAGTCCACCTTTTCCTGATCTCTCATATGTCTCTCCTCTTGATGTTATAAAAGGCTCCCACTTTCACCCCTCTGATAACAGCATCCCCGCGCTCACTCCCTTCTTCTCTCACCACAGCCAAGGTGTGCAGCGGCCATGGCAACAGACGCCACGGAAACTAAGCACGACATGCTTTTAGAGGTAACCGAACCCAAAGGCCCAGGTAAACAGGAAAAAATGAGTGCTTTCAGCGACTTCTTAAAGAGACAGCGATACAGTGATCACGTCACGTGGATGAGTGTTTTCTGTGTCACTGTCTCTTTAAGACCTGCATGGTGTGGTGATGGGTTTGACGTGAGCCTTTAAATAGATGTGTGCTGTGTCCACGTTTCTGATTCCTTCGGTCACGTCTTTGCGAGCTCTTGATTCTCCCCTTCAAGCTGTTTTTAAGACTTAATCTAAACCATTGTAGCAAGATTATGTAAGTAGTGTGAAATGGGGGAAAATAAGACATTAATTATGAAAATGTGAAAAAGTAATTATAAGCCCCAAATTCTGTGCCAAAACAATAGCTGGAGATTTTTGGAAATATGCTTGGGGTTTGGGTTAAATCAGAACTAGAGAGTATATTTCATTTAAAGAAATAGCGCAAAGAACCGTTCTGAATTCTTTTCTATATAAAAAAATGTGTTTTCGCTTTTCTGGCTTTCACAACAGTTTGTTTTACCATCCATCTCCGCTCTCCTACTGTTGATCTGATTGGTTTAGACGTTGACAAGACAGGTGGTTTGTCCAATCTACTGTCAAGTTTGTTTGTTGTTTTTTTTGAAGCACCTGCTCTTTTCCAAACAGTTTCCAAGGTCCACAATTCAGATGGATCTGACTTGTTGGGTTAACTATTTTCCCCTTTTTTCAGTCTTTATGCTAAGCTAAGCTAACGGGCTGCTGGCTGCAGCTCTATATTAAATGGACTGATGTAAAAGTCGTGTTAGTCTAAAACTCTCTATCGGAAAGTCAATAAGTGTATTTCCTATCATGTCAAACTAATCCTTTAATAAAATCTATTAGTCTTTGCTGACTGTTTTATCATTACGATCGTCAGCTGCTGTCTTCGGTTTTGAAATAAGTAGAATTCAAAAGCAGTTCTTCTGCAGCCTCCTGCTGTTTCTTCTGCTGCCAGCTAGGTAATTTGCCGTCACCAGATGGGAAATATTCCCCGATCAGATGGCTAAAATGAAAAAAAACCAGCAGGAGTCCAGGGCATCGAGGTCAAAACACACTGCGCGGCAAGCACACAGGAAGCAGGCGCTAACCCCGACGTTAGGCTGGGTGCTGCTGCTGCTGAGTCGTCTACGCTGCAGAAAAAAAAAAGTGTCCTTTCTCGTTTCACGCATGGGTGTGTGAGCATGCCCATGGCAGTGCATTACAGGCTTTGTACCAGAGTAAAAATGCTGGACAGGCCCTGATGCTCGAAGAGCATGCTGCAGGGAAACACAACATCAGAGTCACACCATAATATCACTCACTGCTCACAGACAGACGAAGAGAGAAGACCAGGAACTTCATCTGTGCGCCGTAAAAATTTACATTTCTCTATTAAAAGAACGTTACTTAAAATCATGTCCATGCTCACACATAATCTCCTGAGTTTTATCAATTCAATAAAGAAATGTTCCCTTTTCCTTCTCGTCGCTTTCAGAATCAAGTCCCTCCCAGCCAAAACTTTCAGACGAAACATAAAACTGACAAATTTGATCAAATCCCTCTTTAGATGTCTGTCCTGAGACAAGGGCGCACATTTAAACAGACGATCATGGAAACAGAGAGAAGAAGGGGACAATGGCACGAGAGGAAAAGAGAAATAAAAAGGCGGAAGTTAAAATCATTAGTGGCGTCTTATAATTGCTTTATATTTACAGAGATATATTGTACACTTATCACCCAGAGTCATAACTTGAGAGATAAAGCTTGTAAACAGAGGTGATTAAGTTCCCCTTCCGGTAATGAATGAGCTGTTTAGGGCATTCCTCGAGACTAAAGGTCAGCCTGGCTCTCTACAAAGGTATCAAAAGCTGCAGACCATCATCTCCGAAGGTTTCCACCAAGTCCTACCAAGCTTTACAACTTGTACCAAAATCACAATGTAAAAACAACCCGTGGTTTATGAGGACTGGCTGTGGGACTATTTCTTGGCGGGGAGCAGTGACTTCAACTCTCAGCTGATTTATCCACGGCACATAATCCCCTAGTAAAAAAACGCAACTTGATGTATTTACACTTTATTTTTTGTAAAACTTAGAGATGAAATATGTAAAAACAGGGTTCGTACGGGTGCTTGAAATCCTTGAAAGTGCTTGAATTTCAATGTTGTGTTTTCAAGGTCTGAAAAGTGCTTGGATTTTAGTTTAAGTGCTTGAAAGTGCTTGACATTATAACTCTGTGTCTTTTACAAAATTGGGATCAGACTGGATAATTAATTTCTGAAGTTTTTGCTATTATAGAATAATATTTTAGATGTTTACAGCATAATACAATGTACATAATTGTGATAAAAAGTGAAGAAAAAAATCACAAGTATATATATTCCTTTAGATACGTATTTTACCCCAGCAGTAAGGTGCTGGAAAATCTTAAAAATGACCCTTAAAAGTGCTTGAAAAGTGCTTGAATTTGACCTTGAAAAATGTGTACGAACCCTGAAAAACATTCAGAAATTTAACTTGTGAATGGGAAGAAAAAACAGTATAGACTTTATGTCAAAGACGTCTGTGTATTCTGTTGCAGAGATACCTGCTGGGGTTAGCATGCTAACCAGCTAACACACGTTGTACATCAAGAGCTTACATCTTGATATCAAACAAAGCCAACCTGCTCCCAGTTAGGACGCAGTCAGCTAAATCGTCCGCTAGCTGTACGGTTAACTTACGCGCTCACCGTAGCTCTGTTAGCAGCAGTTAGCGGTTACTCTGGTGATATCTACTTATATTGCACCTTTAAACAAACAGGGTACAACATGTTAATGAGTGAGCTTCAGAGGTGCTGGCAGGCAGATTTTGTGACATTTGCACAGAGCCAGGCTAGCTGTTTCCACTCGTTTCCAGTCTTTATGCTAAGCTTAGCTAACCGGCTGCTAGCTGTAGCTTCATATTTACTCTACAGACACAAGAGCGGTTTTGATCTTCCTATCTAACTTGTGGCAAGAAAGCGAGTGATATTTTCTAAAATGTCAAACTATTGCGTTGTGCTTTTAAAACAAAGAGGTAGTGAAGAAGATATAAGTGCATTTTAGGTGGAAGTTTGGGGTTTAAACTTATCTCATAAACCTTTCAGAGGAAAGTGTGGTCGAGAGTCAAACACACAACATTTAATTGGTTTCAGAATAAGTTTTATCTTTTGACCCTTCATTACTGAAACTTTACCCCTGTGGAGGTTCACAGTTTTGTCATTTTCAAGATAGCACAGATGTGATTAAGACTGATCCTGATACTGAATGTGATTTGGGTTATTGAGTCACGAGCAACTCATTCGCTCTTCCAAGATAAGGCACATAAATACTCCCACGCAAAAATAAAGAGGCGCACTCCAGAGTCGAGGACCAAAGCAGGCGGGGAAATTAGTTTACTGTATCATTTCCCATGATGCCTCTGGTGTAGTGAGACAGCATGCGAGGTGAAATCCCACACCAGTTGCTACTTATAGCTCTGAAAGGGATACCCGCGCAGCCCTGAGAACGCCTGTCCGCACAGTGGTGTAGAGTGGCTTTGTAGCTCTGTAACCTCACCCACTGAGCTCATCCAGCGGACCTCCACGACTACACACACACACACACACACACACACACAGACAAAACAAAGCACGCAGTCGGAGATGTTTATTATATGTTGAAATTAAGCCAAAAGATATCCGTTTCCATTTTCAAGCGATATCACATCAAGAAGTCTCATCTGTGGGATCCCGAGGAGAGAACACAGCAAATGTCTTTTTTCCCTGCACACATGGCAAAGTTTAGCCCATGTGAGAGAGTTTATAACCCTCCGGCATAAAAGATGATGAGGAAATAAAGACATGAACTTAGTTCCCTGACTTTGGTTCACGACTTCCTCATGAGCCGGCCCTGATTTTTTTCCCAAAAGTGACAGCTGTTTTTATGACAGAGGACAGATGTTGACATGTTGCGTTGGCTGCACCTTGCTCCTTTTATTGTCCCATATTAGTTTGGTGATCTGCGAGCGCTTTGCTGTGTCATTTGTTTTTGCGTCTGACAACACGCACAGCCTGTCTCGTGGAGGATCGTTGCAGATCGAACATCATGTGAGCTCGTGTGGACAGCCAGGATGTGGTCGTGGGTTTTTGACCGCTTTCATTTCTCTCCGGACCAAATCGTGGATTTGCGTTTGCGCTCTTTTCACCCAATAACCCAGAGATTTGTTCACCATTCCTCCAAAGCCGTGGGTGCTCCCTCTTTGTGCCTGTTGTTTATCTTTCCAACTTCCTGTAAATAACGAGTAAGTATGAAGCGAAGAGCCGAGGTTTTCTTCTCATTCCATCTGCTACTTTGATTTATTTTCTTTTAAGTCAATCGATTGCATTTCATTATCTGCACACACACACAAACGCGTGTACACAAACACGCCCATACTTACCGTCCTGCTTGTTACTTAGGCCCCGAGGGCGAGATACAAAGATTGATGATCTGATTGCATGCGGCCGTGGATGTCATCTACTTTGTTTTTCCAAACAGAGAGAAGGCGACAGGGCAAATTCCAGCCCTTCAGACGACTCTTCGGGAAGAAGAAGAAGAGGGAGGCGAAGGGGGGCTTTGATGGAGCGGAGCTAAAGGCGAGTTTTTCTACTGGGGAAGTGTGCAATGGAGTTGTGTCTGACGATGAGGAGTCCAATCAAAATCTGAGGTAACTACGAGGATTCATTTTTTACACTCACACATAATGAAACTGAGCTTTTCTGCTTCATCGTTTGATTATTGCTGAATCAAGGTCTTCTCAATTATATGTGCCCGTGTAGAGAAATGCAAATATCTCCCAGACAGTGAGGGGTTGGACAGACAGCTTGGCTTCTCCACGCAAAAATTAAAGTGTCAGATCAAACTCTCATAAAAGCCGCGAGTTGTCTGTAAAGGAAAGGGCTCGGCTCAAACACTCCTTGTGAAAGGGCACAATTTGAGCCTTTAATTGATGTGCTGCGACTGCTGCTGTAAAGCGGTCATTCATTCATTTGTTTGTGTAAAATGATTTACAGAGTGACGCTGCAGCCCGCGCATGATAAATGAATGAGTGACTGACAGTAATGGCACACTGCAACACTTTCATTTGTCTGCAGGGAGTTGAATCCCATCGGATCCCGAGCTCTCTCACACGACAGCATCTTTATCCCAGAGGAGCCGGCGGCTGAGCCCGGTCTAGATCACAGCATGTCCCAGGAAAACGTCTCGGACAAAGTCAGGAATCTGCAGGTGGGCCTTGTGGAGATGGTGCGCTCCGTTGCTGAACAGCGATCTTCTGTCTGCATACATAACGTGGTGCTTTTGTCGTTGATCCAACAGAAGCAGATTGCTCAAGGTATAAAGTTTGGCCAGCGGCCTCCATCTCTGAGGAAAAGTGAGGGAGATGAGGGGAGTTCGGATGAAGAAGAGGTTCCCCGGAGTCCTCTGAAGGTTTTGGCTCAGGTAGAAGCTGAGCCAGCAAACACAGAGCCAAAGGTAATGAATTATTCTTTCCTACTGATTTTACACATCAGAGTCTGTTGTACAGGTGTTGTATCGTCCTACTGCATGTACGGCAAAAGTTGTATGAAGCCTTTTGCGGCTCCAGAAGGAGAAGTGTGATGTCAGACACGTTTCCATGAGTGACTTCACTTGAGTTGGCGTCAGAGCTCGTCACCACGTGGTGTAAAGGTCGAGGGAACAGTTTCTTGTAGCATAACAAGGTCAGATGTGGAATGAGATCTCTTATCCATGAATTGAAAGTTGGAGGATATCTTTCTTTCCATTTGAGTAACATATATGTAGCAACCCTTCTTACCAGGAGTGTAGCACATGCTAGCATGTTTCTGCCACATGGGTGGAGAACGAGATCCCGTGTTTCTGCACCACAGGTGCAGGTTTAATGGGTATTCCTGGTATGTCAGAAAATACTTTGAACATAGATTTCCAAAAAGCTTTCATTCTGTGTCAACCTGGGCTATGGAAATTTGAAAATGAAAAATGAAATAAAAACAAAACTGTGTGAGTTAGAAAGCAGTGAGCTTACCTGAACTCTGGAGGGATTCTGAAAACAGTAACACGCAGGTAGCGCGAGGATGGAGGATGAAGGCTGCCTGAAAAAGGTGCCAATTCCCAGACTTATACCCACAGCCTACACCAGTGAGTCAGACTTAACACCGACTATGCATTCTTGTGCTCCTCGGATGATCCCACTTCCTGAGATCGGAAATCATTCTTACGACTTTGATGCGTTCAGGTAACAGCTGTTCAAGTCAGTTGTTTTTCATTCGATCAGAGCGATTAAGCAACACATTGGAAGCTGGGCCCAATACTTGAATGACAAGTAAGAGTAAAGGAAACGGACCATTTAAGCCATGAAATATATTTTTTTAAATATGCACGTTACCATCAACCCATGTTTCAGCGGCATATTCTCCTACTTTCTGAGTTGTTTCTCGAACTTGAGGGATGGCGTTCATGTGAATTACCTCAGTCGCAAAATATGTTTTTGCAAATATTCCGAAAGCACATGAACGTACTATGAGCTGACCTTTGAGAGGCCCATTTGCATTGTGGGTAATGTAGGCACCAGGTTTTGACAAGGAAGAAGAATGCATGGAATAAAATATCTGGTTCCACATGGATTTTGATCCTTTTTTAGAAAAAAGAAACATGTGTATTTTGAGTCCAACAATGTTTTAGAGGCACAATGCTAAATCGAGTACTCTTTTAAAATATAGTTAAGATTGTGCGTGTTTCAGTCCCTCATGGACGCTCTATCAATGTGACACAAGCAGGTGCAGGGTGCTCAACAAGCTGAACCACACAGCACCCCGGTGAAGTCCCCGAGGTCCAGGCGAGTTCTTCCACCCACTGGTACCATCGAGTCCATCAATCTGGATGCCGTTCCACAGTCTGTTCCTCGCTTAGACAACACCGCTGCCAAGCATAAACTGTCCGTCAAGCCTAAAAACCAGAGGATTTCCCGCAAGCACCGGAGGTTTACGCAGGTGAGCTGGAGGTCAAGCTGTGACTCTGTTGATTTCTCACTCGCTGTTGTTGAAACTAATCATATTTCCTAATTCTCAGGACCTCCAGGAGATATCTATCCCTGGTGTGGTGCAAGAGGACTTCGAAGCCGCAGGCGTCTCAACAGTCGACCAGCGCAGAGCATCTGCTGAGTCCCTGGAAAGCTACAAGAAGCAGAGGCTCCATGAGGAAGAAAGACAGGAGGTGAGGAGGAGGAGGGAGCTGCAGGAACAAAGACTCAAACAGGAGGAAGAGGAGAACAGGAAGAGAGCAGCGGAGGAGCTGAGGCAGCGCGAGCTAGAAGAGGAGAGGTGTCGTAGACAGCGGGAGGAGGAGGAGGAACGAAGGCTTAGAGAGGAGGCGGAAAGAAGGAGGAAGGAGGAGAGAAGGATCAGAGAGGAGGAAGAAAGGAGGCAGCGGGAGGAGGAAGAACGGGTTCGGAGGGAGGAGGAGGAAAGGAGGATGCGAGAGGAGGAGGAGGAGCGCCGACAGCGGGAAGAGGAGAGGAAAAGACTGGAAGAGCAGAGGAGGAAAGAGGAGGAGGAAAGGAGGAGGCGAGAGGAGGAGGAAGAAGCAAGGCGGAAGCAGGAGCTTGAGGCGGCGAAGAAGAGGAAGCTCAGAGAGGAAGAAGAGGAAAGAAAGAAAAAGGAGGAAGCAGAGAGGCTGAGGTTGCAGGAGATGGAAGAGAAGAAAAAAATGGAAGCAGAGGAGAGGAAGAGAAGGGAGGAGGAGGAGGAGCAGAGGAGGCTGTCATTGGAGGAGGCTGACGGCTGCTCAGATCCACAGGAGAGGAAGAGGAGGGCCGAGGAGCTGCGCTGGAGGGAGATGGAGGAGAGACAGAGGCCTTTCTCTTTCAAAGTTTCCTCGGGAGAGAAACAGATTCTGTTCCAGAAGGTTAACCTGACACCTGTCACGCCGGCCTCCAGCCACCAGAGCGGCGCTGTAGCTGAACAAAGGGAGAGCGCCAAGGCTTCCTCGGCTGAAGGACCAGACTCCCCCAACCTGCCAACGTCTCCCTATGTCCCCCACACAGCCATCTTAGTGACCGGCGCCCAGCTCTGCGGGACGGCCGTCAATCTAGACCAGATCAAAGACACTGCCTGCAAGTCTCTGCTGGGTCTGGGAGAGGACAGAAAGGCCCAGGGCACGCCGCCGACCAAGAGCAAGACTTCACCAGACCGCAAGTCTGCCAAAACCAAATCACTCAATGAGACCACATTGTCTACGGACCAGTCCGGTGCAGCCGTCCTGGCAGAATGGGCGAGCATCAGATCAAAGATATTCAAAGGGGTGGAGGAGGGGAAATACGATGAGTACCCCGAGCCGAGCAAGACCCAGCCATCGCCCAGCAGTGAAGACCCGCCCGCCTTCTCCCACACCAACCTCAGGAAGACCATGTCTGCAAATGCCAAGTTCTCCATCACGCCTGCGAAGAAGAAGTTTGGAGATTCAAACAGGAACTCCGAGGTGTTTGGTGCAGATGAGAGGGAGGTGGGAGAGGAAGCCACTCCGTCCGAAAGCCCCACTGCTGCTTCCCCAGCTCCAACCAGTAAACCTCAGAGCAGGACGAGTAAAAGTGTCCGCATCTCAGAAAGAGGGTCAGAGGAGTTTATGTTTGCCAAAGACCTCCCCTCTTTCCTGGTTCCCAGCCCCGGAGCCAAATCTGAGGGGCCAGAGGTGAAGAGCAGAGCTCCGAGTGAGACGGAGGTGTCTGAAAGTACAGAGGAGGGCGAGGACCAAGGCCACGGCGGTGAGGACAAGCCCTCACCTTTTGGCATAAAGCTGAGGAGGACCAACTACTCCCTCCGCTTCCACAGCGAACAGTCCACTGAGAAGAGGAAGAAACGCTACAGTGCCGGGGACAGCTTTGACGGCGTCCCATCACCTCTCACCCCCATTGAGCCAGACTCTGACGCTTCCTCTGTCTTTTCTGATAGATCAAGTCCCGCGTCGCCTCAGAGAGAAGGCGCGGTGGGCAAGTACTTACATGCGTGTGCCTCCCCCGCCGTCCCTCGGGCCAAACCGTGCAAGTCTACCAGCGAAGGTGAGAAAGTGCTTTCCAAGCCACCGATCTACCGCAGACCGACCACGTCACCCAAACCCGTCGGAGCAGTCCCAACACCTCCCCCGTCGCCACTGCCTAAGGTGGCCCACGGGCCTCCCAGTGATGTCGTGATGCAGAGGACAGCGGCTGCGGAGTCATCCAGCCAGGAGCAGCCGAGCAAGAGCGAGGAGGCGTCGCACCGGAGCGGCCAAGGACAGGTCATCGTGGAGGAGGAGCAGAAGGAGAAGAGGTCCTTCTTCCCCTCCATCAACATCCCCTGGAGGGAGAAGGTGGACCGAAAGACAGAGCTCATCAGGAAAGGTCAGTGTAACTTTGAGTGTAACACAAAGGATTTTGCTGTGTTTTCTGGGCAACACATACTCGGGAGAAAGATGGTTGATTGTTGAGTCTTACTCCCACATGGTCAAAATATCTGCGCTTTGGTTTGGCGACCAATGAACTGATATTTGACGACTGTTTTCCTCCAGAGTCGTCTTTGAATCGCGTGTTTCCAAACCGCAAACAACAAATCCTGCGTAACATGCAACATAACAAGTTTTTGCACAGCTGCGTCTAAATACACAACATTTAATATTTGAGATTGTCGGCTTTTGTTAAATGAAAAATACCATTTTGTAGAAAAGATGCTAATTTAACAAACATTATAATTGTAGTATTGGGAGCAAAACTAGTCTAAAAGAAGAAATTCTGCATCTTGCCCCAGTAATGTGCCAATCTGCATGTGTTCCCCTTCAGAAAAACCTTCACTACAGAGCAGGCACTCGCTGGACAGTTCGAGGGTCCAGGAGAAGGAGGCCGGGCCCTTGTGGATCACGCTGGCTCTGCAGAAGCAGAAAGGCTTCAGGGAGCAGCAGCAGAACCGAGACGAGCGCCGCAGCATCAGAGAGGCCAAACTGGCTGAGAAACATGCGAAAGATAGAGACAGTGTATGTGACAAAGATCGCTTCTTCACACACTTCACATGAGATTTCCTCACATCATTTCCTCTCACACGATCCTTAATCCGTCCTGCAGGTTACGCTGGTGAGCCCCACAGAGAGCAGAGGCAGCGGGAGCACCAGTCCTTCCTCTAAACCTCAGACCCCCGAGGAGCCCAAGAGACCCGACAGCCTGCTGGGACGGTTTGAGCGCCGAGAACACCTGAAAAAAGCCAACACCTTACCAAGCTCTGTCACTGGTAAGAGGCTGCACGCTGGGGATTAAAGGTGCAATATGTAGTTTTGGGGGAAGAAATTTTAATCAGAGGAGAAAAATGTTTTATGCCTCAACGAGCTCTCTTTGTTTTCATGACTGAATAAACTAACTGACCTTAGAGGACGACACAGCTTCATTCTGTTTTACTTTGTTTATATGTGGCGGACCCTGCCACCTGTCTAGCTTCAAACAGTGTTCTGGGGATCTTATTTTCCTCTAAGAACAGCTTGTTTATTCAGTTATGGAAAAAATAAATATCTCTGAGTTTGTGTTTTTACGATATAATATCATTAATATCGTAAATATTAAACCTCTGAGTTTTGATTTCTACTCCAAAACTAATCAATTATCATTTACTGTTTTGATGAATGAGGAGTAGGACATGTTCAGTTACCATCAGCAGCGACTGTATTCAGCTGATACAGCTGTGTGACTGCGATCAGTAATCGATCAGATGAAATTGCAAACAGTAAGGCTGGATTACACGCTGCATCATTCCCTGTGAATCCCTCGACCGTGTGGTGGCAATGAAACAATGAAAACTACTGTAGAATGAGGTCATAACAGAATGTAAAAAAAACCCCAACATCATTGAATGACTGTTGCTGACCATAAATATAATCAAAAATCTTTTTCAACCAGAAATACCAAATATTTGCTGCTTCCATATTCTTTAATGTGAAGACTTGATACTTTTCCTTGTTTTGAGGTTCAAATAAGACAAACAATGACGTCCTCTGGGGCTCTAATAAAAATGTTAAGGTCATTTTTCACTGTTTTTGAGGTTAAAAAGTTCATACAGTATAAAAGCCTCAACTCATAGTGCATCTAAATCACTTGCATTGCATCCTTTACATAAGATGAGCCTTAAGGGGCTGTAACCACACATGTCTAACTCATTTTTTCTGTCCATGTTTCAGTGGAGATCGCAGACTCTACACCGTCGCCACCTGCTGTCAAGGAGGTGTCAAAGCGCTTCCCCTCCAGTGACTCTCCGCAGTCCACGGAGCCGGCCTGGCTGGCCCTGGCCAAGCGGAAGGCCAAAGCCTGGAGCGACTGTCCGCAGATCATCAAATAACCCCCCACCACGGCGTGACACCGGGCTCTGGCCTGCACTGAGACTGCACACTGCCCCACGGACTCTGAGGCACCTGGAGAGTCACCGTCCACCTCCCCGCCCCCCCCTCGCCCCTCCCAAAACTCAACCTGACTGTGAACCAAGTAAAGCCCTCCATCACCTCGTGACCCCCACACACACTGGCTGGTACTATTATCATGTTAAAGTGCGCTTCACATTCAAATATTACAATACTGTCGCACAGATATATGTAAACAATTGTTGCGCGCATGCACATACTGTATACAAACACACACTTATATGTCCCAAAAAAAGACGCAGATAGAAGGAACACGTTGCAGTCCGCCCGCCCGCCGCCCGCCCGGGGGGAGTCCTCAGCAGCCAATCACAAACCATGGCTGGCCATTGCAATAGCCAACCCCCCCCAATTTATTTTTGTTTCATTTTTTGTAGCCAACTGTGTCACCATGGTTGTAAATAACTCATCCGCTCAACACAACGAAAGGTGAAACACTTCTGTGTAGGAGAGCTGACGCCCTGACATACCACAGTGTTTAATCAACAGAGGGTAACTGTCTGAATCGTGTTTTAAGGGCTACTAGTACAAAAAACAAACTGTCGAATCTGCTCCTGGACGGCTGATGGAAGTGTTACAGGCGTCTCCTCGGTATTATTTATGTGAAGCAGCGGATTCCGTTGAAAACGATACTGTATCTCCTCTCTGAGCCTCGTTTGTCATGTACAAAAGAAGCCTTTTCTTTCTCTTTCTCTCTTTTTTTTTTTTACTCATACTCTTTGCATAACAATTCTCACTGTGTCCGTGACGACTGTGATCACTGTCAAAGAGGCTATTGTGCTACCGCGCCATTATAAAGTAAACAGAATCCGTCATGATCACACGGTGGGTGCACCTAAACACAGCACTGACGACCACTGGAGTGTTACTGGGGCATTTTACAGTGAGCTGCACATTATCCTCACAGCCGAGCGATGACGTCATGTGGTAACTTTTTTTTTTTTGGTTTTTTGCTTTGGTAATGGAGACAGACACAACATCTGCTTGCTGTAACATAAGATTTTTTTTTTTTTTTTGTGGCTGTCGTCCCGTTAACACACTTGTGTTTGTAGGCTTTACGCCCTCACTTCCCTCGTAAAATGTGATACGCTCTTAGATGAAAGCACTTCCTCTATGAAAAGAAAAGAAAATTAAAAAAAAAAGTCAGCATTCTCATTTCCTGCCACTCATTTCTTAACGGTCTGTATGTATGTAAGTATGTACTGTACGGAGGTCAAAGGCGACAACGCGAGCTTCGATCAGAGAGAGTCACCTCGTCATTTTGTTTCTAACGTCGGTCGTGCACAATAGTGTAGTGTGCGCAGTGTTATATGTAACAAGGAAAATGTTTGGTATTATTTGCACTTTTTTTTGTCCCACTTAGAGATATTCATGAGAACAATTCTTAAAGAGACACAAAATGTTATGAATAATGTAAATTAAATACTGATGTCTGAACTGAGAGCGTGGTCTCATTATTTCCGCTGAACTTTAATTAACGGTCGTTTCCCAAAGCTCTGCTCTGACACAGATACAAAAGTCATCAGTGTTTATTATAAAAATCGGTACAAAATGCATTTTTATCCTTCCGTTTCTTCTTTGAGAGTCAGCTTTAAACAGTACACGTAGTCATTGCGGCACCCGACGACGAGGGAGCGCCCCCACACCACCGGGGATGAAAACAGCTCCCCTGGCAGGGCGAAGGAGGCCAGCTTCTGCCCGTCTCGTCCATCCAGGATCCACACCGCGCCGTCTGTGGACGCCGCGGCCACCAGGGTCCCCGTCCTGCCCACCACGGAGCCGTCGAACACACACGGACTGGAGTACACCTTCCCCGTGGTCTGGAAAGTCCAGACTAAAGAGCCGTCGGCACAGTTCAGACAGTACAGGCAGCCGTCGTGCGATCCACAAAGAACTCTCTGCCGGTCCGGCGTGACGCACGGAGAGGAGAAGATGGGTCCTTTTGTTAAAAACTGCCAAACCTGCAGAGAAGAAAAGAGGCATGCGCTGAAATATGACAGTTCTTTAAAATAGCTTTGGCTGTACTTACTGGTGGCAACAGAAGCTGCAGTGTTTGGAGTACCAAAATACTACTGTTGTCAGAAATACAATGGCTGTGGCTCAGAGGTGGAGCCAGCGTCTTGTTATAGGTAGGTCGCTGGTTCGATTCCCCTGCACGTCGAAGTGTCCTTGGGCAAGATACTGAACCTCAAACTGCTCCTGATGTGCTGGTCCGGCACGTTGCGTGACAGCCGCCACCATCAGTGTATGAATGTATGTATGAATTATTGAAAGTCGCTTTGGAAAAAAGCGTCTGATAAATGTGGTGAGGAGGTGCATCGTTTCCTGTGAGTCCCATGTAAGGTGAGATTTGAATCATAGCTTCACTTTAACTGTTTGTGACACTGTTGTGCAAATTACTTGATAAAATGCTACAACACGGTGCACGGTGGATGTTTCTCACCAGCTTCCCCGTGTTGCTGAGGCAGCAGATGTTCCCGTCCACCGAGCCGATGATCACGTGACCAGCGGAGCCGTTTGGTGACGAGAAGAACGGGACGTCTCTGCGGTGCGACCACAGGACCTCTCCGCTGTCCTGAGACCAGAGACACACTCATCACACAGCGAAGTGCAACAAAATGAGCGAACAAAACTGACAAAATATTTGAAGTTTGATATGTTGTGTACTCACGGGGTTGAGACACAGCAGGTGACCCCCCAGTGAGGCCACATACAGCTGCCTGAGGGAGGCGTGGAGGTACGGGGAGGAAAACACAGCTCCACCCCCACAGTGACGCCTCCAGACACACCGCTCCGCCTAAAAACACAGAGCACACAGTATGCATTGATTTACTGGTTTGGATACCTGAAACAGAAGGGTTAGGGTTCGATAGCTAATATTTTTTTAGGAGTACATGAGTGTAGCTCAGGAGCCTGCAAATCTATTCAAGACAATTAATTTCTATCTTATATGTAAAAGTCTGGCCGTGACTGACGGACCAGAAAACACGATGAAAAAAACGGGTAATAAAAATGAAATGAAACCTTATAAACAAGGTGAAAATCACAGCTCATGTTTCAGAGAACAAATAGCATGTGTCCTCCAGGACCGCAGTTGTGGTCATAAAAGAACTTGTAAATTGTTCTGCGGGGCATCTTGTTCTGTTCCTGTTTAACAATACAGCTGTTTCCTCAAACATAAAACAGCTTCAAACCAAAACTTTAAAAGCTTCCTGCGAACCCTCGAGGAGGATTCTCCTGAGAAAAAAACAACATGGATTGTGTTTTTCCAGAAAAAGAATCAACACTTTCTGACCTTTGACACACGAAACAATACACAGCCATTCTCACTGTTTTACAGTGTGCTGACGGACGACATCAGTGTGTCGGTACTATGACAGCTGAACTACAGAGCAAAGCACATGTTTATAGTCTGGAGTATTTTGTGAGCAATGTGTGTTTTTCGTTTTTATGTGTTTTGGTTTTTCTTTTATCTGGTCTACTAAGGGTTGTTAAAAAAAGAATAATCAAATTGATTTGTTGGCTGTGGCGAGTGAACAGTTCCCTCATGTGAAGAGCTGAGAAACCAGAGACAGGCCTCTGTTGTTTGATTCCAAAATAAAAGTTTTGAAGGAGACATCTTAAGCTAATTTTAAGGTTCATAATGTTATTTTGGGTAACCACTAGAATATGTTTACATGCTTTAATTCTCAAAAAACACATCAGTGTTCTCATACTGTACTCTGTTTAGTGCCCCCCTCCTGAATACCCAGTCTCTCCTCTGATTGGTCAGCTCACACCCGCCTGAGCCAGCACAGCTGCAAACAACAGAGCAGCTGTGATAAATCTATTCTTACGTGACAAACTGGCTGCGAGGCATAAATTATGCAAAAATGTGTGACAGTGTGCCGTGGGGAGCGGTGTTTTCTGTGGGAGAGAGGAGCTTCTGATCGAGCTAAAGATCTTTCACCTTTGCAAGAATCTATAAAACACACTGGAGGAAAAAGGAGTAAAGAAAAAACACAATAGGTCTCTTTTCAAATTGAAATTAAAGTCATATTCTCCTTGTTTTGACAGTGTTGAACGTGACACAACCATAATGTACAAGTCTCTTGAGTCATCCGAGCCTTTGCATCTTTTTATACTGAGCGCACTCACCTCTGGATTCGTGGCGTAAACGCGCCCATCATGTGAGCCCACTATCACCAGACCTGTGAGGGGATCCACAGCAGGACAGCTCTTCACAGCGTCCCCCGTCTTAAACACCCACCGAGTCTTACCGGACGCAGCGCACAAGAAATACACGCAGCCGTCGTAGCAACCTGGAAAAACAAAAAATAATTCACAAAGGCCGATAACATACAGTCAAATATGTTCGCAGAGCACTCGAGAGCGCCGACACTGACCTACGACCACGAGGCTCCCGCAGTGAGACACAGCAGCCGACGCCTCGATTCTGTCTCCCAGAACTCGCTCCCACAGAAGACTCCCGGTGATCAGGTCTAAAGCCTGGATCCTGTGAGAGTGGGAGCCGATGAACACCGTCGTTTTACCCTCGTCTGACCTCTGACCTGTTCTGCTTTGCACTAGAAGAACCGGCGACGCATCCACGCATCTGCCTGTGTCCGAGGACCAGCTCAGACTGAGGCCCAGAGCACCAACACAGCGTCTCTTACGAGAATCCTCCTCTCCGAGTGCATCGGCCTGGAAGCTCGTATGTGTCTCCGGATTTCTGACCTTCAGGTCCGTCCGCTCACCTGCTCGTCTTATAACTTTAACGGCCCACGTCTCCTCTGCAGCTGTGGACTCTGTGCGCTCTCTCTTTGCTGGTGCCACAACAGGAGCATCATTCGGACGTTTCTGGGCCTCGGGCAGCGCTGACCGGCTGTTATCCGGCGGCAGAATCAGTCCGACCCTCGCAACATGGCGCAGAACATCAGAGAAGGTCCCATCCAGTAAAACCTCCAAGAGCTCCGGTGACTTTACTCCCACAGCTGTGAGGATGTCCTCACAGAGGTGCAGTGCCTTCAGAGAGTCTCCTCCGCTCAACAGGAAGTTGGATTCCTCATCGACGGTCGCATCTTTGGGAAGACCGAGAGTTTCCTGTTGATAGATGGTTGAGTAAAGACGTATTCAAGGAACAAATTGAATCAGTGTCAGAAGTTAGATTGTGATTATGTAGCGGAATACCTGCCACATTGACAGAAGCGTTTGCTTTAGTTTGGTGACGTCTCTCCGTGAAGAATCACTCTCCAAACACCGTCTCTGCCTCTGGTAAATGTTCATCAGCGCCTCCATGTCTACTTTTCCTGCCATAAAACAAACATAGGGATAACTGAACCAGTCCTCGAACCAGTCTCTCCGCAGGGACGACTGTGCGTGATGCTCACCGTGAGGAGTCAGACATAAGGCCGGCACCGGCACCAGCGTGTCTGGAACGCTGTGCGGCGGCAGCAGCAGGGACAGCTGGCTCAGGACGAGTCTGCTCAGATCTCCATCTGCGCCGTCCGTCTCCTCCTGGCGGCGCCTAGCAGAGGAGGGGAGGTCTTCGCGATGCTCGGCCGCGGGTGTTTGTTCCGCATGCTGCTGCACAGATGTGAGAGGAGAATCTGCTTTCTGGTCTCCAGATGTGGACGTCACGACAAAGGCGAGCAGTCGAGAGCCTTCGTGCAGCCCGACGGCGCAGGCCTCCACCTGAGGCAGGCTCAGTATGAGCTGGAGGAGCAGGGACACAATAATATGTACAGCTTGTTATTTTTACATTTAGTGTAAACCTTTTAACTTCACAACCAATCTTACTTTCTTGTTTGATTCTTCCCTTTTCCTTTTATATTCCTTCTTGTCTCATCTCATTGTATTTGCGCAATTCACATTTTTATTTTCTTGTGTTTCATGCATCTGGTGTTGGACATACAAGGTCCAGGGTTCGGGTTATAATAAAAGCATCTTACTTGCTGCAGGCTCTCCAAGTTGACCCGTTTCCCGTGGCGTTTGATCAGCCGGTCCTTCCGTCCGAGGTAGTGCAGCTGTGCGTCTCTAATGTTCACCCAGTCTCCGGTAGCTCTCATCATCCCGGCGCTGACCGTCTCCTCGTCATCCAGGAGACACACTCTGTCCTCCCCTCCTGCACCGAGCATCAGAGGGATTTATGTGAATTTTGTCGGCTGAAAATCTGATTTGTATGCATGTCGTTTGATCGTCCTCACCTATGAACACCTGTCCCTCGCCCTCTGTGACAACACGGCCATGTTCGTCTCTTACTTCCACCGCTGTGCCCATCAGGGGAGTCCCAAGAGGCACAGAGGACGCCGAGCTGAAAGACTTAATGTTTACTTGACCGCAGCTTGATTACCAAGAACATTTAATAAATCATTTTAGGGAGGAAACACTCACTTGCCGCTAGACTTCAGAACAGACTCGGGTATTTCGTAGAAGCAGGCCCAGCAGGACACCTCAGTGATACCGTAGATGTTAAAAATCTGAGTTTTATTGTCCTCGTGCCTCCAGCTCCTCAGCAGAGCTGGTGAGGGACAGGCCTCTCCGCCCAGAGCCAACAGCCGCAGCGAGGAGCCCGATGACAACACTTCCTGTTTTAGGATACGGTGGCCGAAGCGGACGAGCAGCGTTGGCGTGACCTTTGGAATAAAGAAAACACCACGTTTTAGTGAACGGAAAATCTTCCAAGAAAAGCAGAGTTTCCTTCCACTTGCCTGCAGGACAGTCGTCTTGTGGTCCGTGAACAGGAGCTGAGCCAGTCGACTGGGCATCTTCTTGACCACAGTGGGGACGATGAGGAGCTGAGCCCCGGACGACAAGGCCAGGAATATATCCACCACAGAGGGGTCAAAGGTTAGAGGCGAGGCGAGAAAAACCAGATCGTCTGCGCTCATCTGAAACAAAGATCTGAGCCGAGCGAATCAAATGTGTCAAATATCACAATTTAAAATAACATCATAGAGACAAATAAGACGAAAATGTCCAAAAACTCACCTCAGATGCAGGATATTGGGGAGTATGCACTTGTGTGGCACCCTCACGATCTTCGGAAGGCCAGTCGTTCCAGATGTGTGCAGCACATACGCCAAGTCTCTGTGCTCGGCCTCCTTTAACACGGCAGCTGCTTTACGGAGAGCAGCGCCACCTGCTGTCTGAACTCCGGCTTGTTCTGCTCCTCCTTTGTGCTGGACTTTTACCACGGTTAGTTTGAACTTGGGCAAAACCACACAAACCTCCACAGATGTGTGTTCGACCAGGGCAGCCTGGAATCTCTTGATGGGAGAGAGAAGGTCCGTGTGAATATTCATACTGAGTAAAAACAACGAACATTCATGAGAGACGATGTTTAGGCTTTAAGAACCACTTATCTGTCAGGTGACGATAAATCTGCCTTAGTGGATAAAAACAGTTGATATTGTAGAATAAAAAGATAAAGTGGTTTAACTTTATAACTCTGCTGTATGGACTATAATTCAACATTTTTGTTGAATTATAGATTTTTGATTGCACTCAGGCTTCTGGTGCACTCACAGACATGCTGTAACTGATGATTATGTTCATTAGCGATTATTCTGCAGATTATTCTTTATGACTCACTGATTATTGATTTAATTCCTGGAGGCCAAAGTCATCTCCAACTTGCATCTCTGTCCAACCACCAGTCCAAAACTTAAAGATTCTTTATCTATCACCATAAATGACCAAAAAAAAAGCCACAAATTCTCACATTTAAGTAGCCTTTACAAACAAAAGTTCAACATTTTTGCTTGAAAAATGACTGAAATGATGAATTGATTGTCAAAATAAGAGGCGATTCTTTTGTTTCAATCGACTGAAAAATTAACTAACTAACTAATCTTTGCAGCTCTACTTTTATGGTTGGCTTTTTTCCAGCAGTAGCCACTGTCAGTCTTGCCTTCGCACGAATGAGGGGTTCTCAGGAAACGATGCTTTCATGTAATCCAGTGCGATTTTTTATAACTTTCCTTCGATCAAATAATCATTTATCCGACTACTTTTTGCAGCTCTAATCCATACCTTGTTAATATGATTTATTCAAGGTTAAGTGAATATTTGTGAGGGAATTTGCCCCACTGAAGTACAATAACATCTGTAGTGGTATTAATATATATTATTGTATTTCATATTGTGCTCACATCGTGCAAACACTGTGTTTAATCACAAACACATAGTCCAGAAAATCAGGAGCAGGAGGAGGTGTGTGTCTTTTTTCTCCAAGTTTTAAGATTTTTTTTTTAATCAAATATTGCATTTACACAGTTAGTCTTTAACATTAACATAGTAGTAAAGCCTAAAATATTCTACCTGCAGGATGTCAGTCTTCACAGCACAGTACTGGAGGTGACACCGGGTCATGACTCTGGCTGAGAGGAGTCCTGGAGCTTCTGGGTCCAGTGGGACATAAGCAGCAGGTGACTGCAGGATCCTGGAAGGCAACATGGTACTGATCTTCATACTACACAGACAATCAACATGACTCATTTGATATGGCACTGGAAGTTACTTATGCCACATACACATGCTGTATTTATTTGTTTGTGACTACAGTGAACTCACCCCAGAATCCAGACAGGTATGAACACATCATCACCACAGCACAGGCCAATCACGCCGTTATTAGGAGAGCAGTTCTTCTTCAGAATAAGAGAAAGTTCACCTGCCAGTTGAACCAGTTCTCTGTACAGCAGGGACACCGCCGGGCTCCCCGAGGCTGCCCCGCCGTCATATGTCACTGCTGCCCGGTCAGGGTGCAGAGAGGCGGCGGCGGCTACGAGCTGCTGCAGCGTCCGAGCGGCCATGCTGATGTTTTAATTCACATGAATGATGGTTTGTTTACATCCAGGCAGACCCGTGGATGTATGAGGGAGACTCACGTTGGACATACTGTTTGTCGCGTGGAGATGACGTTAAAGACAACCATGAGTATTTCACTTGCTTCTGTAATACTCGTTCACCCCGGTGTCGTCAAATCTTTCGTATTATTATCAGGCATAACAACGATTACTGACCAAAAACATACCATGTTGGGGGTAATTATTTTTGTAATTTGTCGAAACAGATTATCAGGACACCATTGCATGTTTCGGGCACGTGTTTGATGTTTTATGTGTCAGCTAATTGCTGTCGGCTTAATGTTGTTACACACCATTATGCTGACATAGGGCATATTCCCCTCTTTATATGATTTACACACATGTGTAACTCCGTATTGGATTATAAAACATTGGTATTTATAGTTTATTTGCGACGTTTTGACTTTTAATCGACTAAAATATTTCATCTTTGAAAGGATGATTTCCCAGCAGCCTTGAATGCACCTTACGCTTCCTGTCCAATCATCTGTCTTTATTTTGTGACGAAAGAAGTTTGAACTTTAAGCGCCGTGTGTTTTGGATCCGTTAGCCTGCTACTTCCATCATCTATCAACAACAAGGGAAAACGTGTTTTGTGTCAAATATGGACCTGTTTTTAAAAGACCAGCTGCAACGCAATAGCCTTACCTTCAAAATGTCACTGGACCGAATCGCAGAAAAGGTGTGTTAATAAAAACTATCGGTACTGTTAGCATGAAGCGAAGTAGCTAGCGTTAACTTAGCTTACGATAGGATAAACTGTAAATAAGTGATAAACTGAGTTTGCTTAACGTACTTCTGCACTCCAACAGTACTCAAAGCCTCAGTACCAACACGGGGGGATGGAGGTGGACATCAGCAACATAAATTTCCGAGGTAGGTGACTACAAAGCGATCTGAACACTGTTTCTGCCACTTACAATACAAGAACACTTGTAACATGAAATTAACGTTAGCTAACAATTCACGTTAATGGCATGTGGAAATATAGCGCTAGTGTTACAATATAAATGAGGTAATAACACGGAACACTGTCTGAAGCTAGAAAGGTGGCAGGGTCCGCCACATAAACAACATGAATTGGTGTTGTCCTTTAAGGTCAGTTTGTTTATTTAGTCGTGAAAACAAACAGAGTTGGTTTGATTAGGTGGAGGTCTCTCTTCTGAATAAAATGTCTTCCCCATAACTACGTAGTGCACCTTTTAATACATTCTGGAAATATCTTTATGTTGCATATATTTTTTTCGTCAACTGAATTTAAACAGCCAGTCAGTGATGTGTTTGTCTCTGCAGTTCAGTACTTATAATGTGGTCTCATTGTGTGTTATTTCTCCTGACTTTTTGCCTGATGAAGCCCTTCAAGGCTACATGCAGCAATCTAGAACAGAGATGAACAAGCTGGAGTCACAGGTTTGTGACAACAAAACAATACACCACAGGAGTGTCTGAATTCAGAGGATAAGTTTATGTAAAGCTGTTCTAATGGAACACTTCTCCCTTCCTCAGAGCCTGACAGATGTGAGAGACGACTCATTGAGATGTAAGTATCTAGAACTTTAAACAAGAGCAGAGACTTACAGGGATCTTTAAGGGTTGTGTGTATATTAATCGGAATACTGATATTTCTTCCACCGCAGCCCAGGACATTACAGGAGACTCTCAGGTAAATGTGCTGTATTTATTTCACCATTTCTGTCCTGACATTCTAGTATATATCAAGTTAATCGAGGTTTATTTACAACAGTTGGACTTCACACTTGAAGGTGGTGACGCAGCAGAGAGTTGTGTGTCTAGTCTTTCCTCTACTCAGTTCTTGGAGGATCCTGGTAAGACCATGAAAGCAATAGTTCATCTTTTAAACTGCAAAATGTCAGGAAAAGCACCTGTCTTGTAACTTTTTCTACCCTTTGTGTCCTACAGGGATGGCTTCAACTCACATGACTCAGCTGACCGTGAGCTCGTTGGATGAGAGTCAGAGAAGCCTTTCTGAGCTCCTGCCCGAGGACCTCGACGAAGACCTCGAAATGTCTCTGAGAAGTCACGGCAGCTCTCTGGTGGACCTCTACCCTAGCATGATCAGTCGAATAGGGAAGGCCTGGCATCGACAGCAGGTCTCCGATGCCGCTGGCTCGGTGCTGAAGAGGTACCGCAGGTGGCGACAGAAGCCGAACAGAAGCGTCAATAACACCTTCGTTGTAACGCGGAGACAAGGCAATCCAAACAAGACAATCAGCAAGACGCTGCTCAAGGAGACTTTGAACAGCCCTATGAAAATCCAGTACCTGGAGGCTGATGCTACCCCTCGGTCTCCCTTGAAGAAAATGATCAGTGAGAAGGATTGGCAGACACATCACCAGTCTCCCAGGAGGATGAGAGGCTCGCAGCACCAGCCTGTCCTCGTCATGGACTTCTCTGGATCCTCTGAGACCTATAAACCAAAAGATCTCTCGCTGAATGAGACTTTTGATGTGTCAGAACAGCCACCCGCTTACGCTGTCAGCCCTTCACGACCTTTCTATCCCACAGAAAAAGCATCCTTAGACCTGTCTCTCAGGTCGAAAAGGCTGTCTCTCGCTGCACCCTCACCGCAGACTGATGTTTGGTCCATGTGTGCATCACAAGAGAGACAAGACATCTATAGTTCCCCGGTCAGGCAGAGTCCCTTAAAAGCAAGAATTTTAGCCGGCCTCATTAGATCACCTTTCTCCAGAAGCCCCAGTGCACAGTCTGTGGAAAGTGTTTCCAGAGGGCCCACGAGGCGCAGATCCTTGTCTACATCCCTCTCCTCCCCACACAAGCCAACTGTGCAACCGAGGATGCTTTATGCTCAAGACTCCCATCATCCCCTCCAGCCACAGCTGCCTTCACCTCAGTCAGCAGGAGAACGCCACAGGCTTCGTCGGCATCTTTCCTTCGACTCCTCCATCCTACAATCGACCCATGTCTCTTACTTGCCGAAGAAAGTTGACGAGAACTTCATAAAACTCTACCACAAGTTTGTCTGCCAGGACAAATCATCTCCCTTTAAGGGGGCTCTGTGCCGTTACTGCGCTAGAAGCTCCGAAGCCAGCAGAGTCCACTCTTCCTCAGCTCTGGCCGCCCTTGCCTTGTCGCCGCACCGCTCCCTCCTTAGGAAACGCCACAGGGTGATGAGCTGGGACTGCCATCCCCAGTCGAAACGCCCCAGGGACGAGAATTCCTCGCCAGGGTCCAAACGCCATCAGATGCTGAGGTGCCATCTCTCTGCGTCTGAAAATGAGCTGCCTCGAGATCGCTTCTCCTTCAGCCCGAGTAAACACAGCCTGTTTCAAAGATACAGCAGCCAGCAGCGCTCAGCAGACCCACATCAGGAGACCTGGACGAGTCGGGGACGCGACTTATCTGCAGCTGACTATTCCAGCCTGGGTGAGCTTCTTCTATAAATGATGTCCTGCTGTTTAAAATGCTGAATACTTTATCAGGTTCCTTTTTAATCATTATTATTCATTCAACAGGACGTACATTTGAAAGCAACATGACCTACAGCCGATCCCCACGGTAATTTATGATACATTCAGTACAGTATTGGTCCTCCAGCATTACCTGTGTTCTTGTAATAACTCTTTTCCTCCCAAACTTGTGCAGAAAATAGTGGTGAACAGGGAGAACAACAGCCTGTCCATCGAGGTCCTCAAATAAGTATCGCTGTGGGCAACTACTGTCATGTAGCAAATATCAGTGTGTAGCAGCGGGAGGTTTCTGATACAATGGTGTAAATTACACACGATAAAAAAAAGGTGGAAGTGGAAGCAATTGCTTCTCTCAGCTGGTGTGAGCAGCATTAGCTCAGGAAATTGTTTTAAACTGCAACTTTTATGACATGTTCACCCAAAAATGAAAAATCAGTCATCGACTCACCTTCGTGGAAATGGAATATCAGGTGAAGTTTCGTAGTCTACAAAACTGGATTCTTCTAATCAAGTGGAGTAGATGGGGTCTGTATTGGCTCATTACAGCTTGTTCGGCAAAATCAAAATTTCTGGAAGCCCTGAGAACCCAAATTGAATTGATGTTATTTACGCCATAAACGTGCAGCGGAGCTCTTGCAGCCACTTCAGACAGATGCTTTAGCTAAGTAGCTGCTGTAAAGTTTTGGCTTGGAAATGGAGTAAATGTCTTTTTAAATCAGTTTCAGATCTGAAGACCTTCAACCATGCCAGACAAGCTGTGTAGAGCAATTTCATGTTGTTTTTTCAGTCCCCATCGACTTGTTTAAGAGAACGCTGCTTTACTGGGAAGCAGAAATGTTCTGATGAGTAAGAAACTTCACCTGGCTTTCATGGCATGGGGATGAGTAAATGTATAAACTTTAATGAATGAATGAATGAATGAACTTTCCCTTTAAAGATCTAAATTGCTTGTGTTTCTCTTTTGAATGTTATTTTTTATAAGTACATTTGATGCAATCTGTGAAGTGTGCAGGACTGTGGGTTGCACCCTTGGATGTTTAATAACTAAATGTTAACAGTTTAATGTTTATTTTTACCACTTGTTCATTATTAAAATGTAATAATTGTGTGATGTGAAAATGAACTTTATGAAGAAAAATGAATTCTTAATGCAGTTTGTGTTTATTTAACTTTTCAAATATATTCATGTAATGCTCAAAGTTAAGAAAACAAAAAATATTCAAACAGCCACACTCAGAAGAGGTCAAGCTAAAGGTAGAAAAGTATGCTTGTTAAGGAAAATAAAGAATTTCATGTTTTGGTCACCAGCCTTGTGCGTTTTTCTGACATTAGTTCAGGCTTGGAATGTGAAACTATGTTTTAAGCTTTTATGAAAATACATTTACAATCTTCAAAAACATAAAAAGCATCTGTGTTGTGTGGTCAGACATGCAGCAGTAATTAGGACGTAGTAAACATACACTAGACTGCTACGTCACTGCAGCTAGGTGAGACGGCAACCACTGGAGGTCATCCAGAGCAACATTTTCAACTCAAGTGAGATCGAGTGGATCTAAACATGATAAAGACAATCTAAAGAGAAAGTATAAAGTAGTGGTTGCTTATTAAATACATCTCTTGTGTCCCTGATAACAGTACTGAGATGTTGGACCACATTGTTTCCAGTTTACAGAGAACATATCATTCAATTGTATCAACTTTTGGAGCTTGCAGTGAATCCACGATGCGGCTCCTGTAACTATGAGCGGTCTTGGCGTTGGAGCACCAGTTACCACTCCAGCTCCACTGGATATTTCCCAGTCAGGCAGGCAGTGCAGTGGCCCACTCTCTTGCTGGACTTGTTACTGGAGCTGATCACCTTGTCGTTCAGGATGGAGTTGACTCCCTCCTGGACCGCTGATACCAGGCCCTCCACAGACAGATACTCAACACTGTCGGCACCTGCAGGACAGGTCGTGTTATTACCGACTATTAAGCCACAATGAGGACGTGAGATCGAGGGAGAGGATGAGACACCGACTGAACATTGAGATGTACTGCCACATTAGTCCTTACCAATGTATCCAGCAATGTCCTGAAACTCGGGCTTGTTGGCGATGAGCTCCTCCTTGGTTGGAATATTGATGCCCATGTAGCAGGGGTACCTGATGGGAGGAGAAGCCACCCTGATGTGGACCTGTGGAGGAGAAAATATTTTATGTTGCGTTTACAAAAATGACAGATATAATCTTCTTAACCCCTTTTCAGAAATAATCTCCAACTATACAAACATACTTAAACAATGTGAAACACATGGCTGTTTACGCACACTTGGTATGAGAACGTATACTTTTTGATTGCTTAGTTGTAGAAAATACTGATGTAGAATTATTGTTTTTACATCAAAATAGCAGCTTAAAAGTCATTCTAATGTTTGGGGTGTGCAAAATAGCACAAAATGTAATTTTCTACAAAATGTTGCTTTAATGATGAGGCATGGAAACGTGACTGCACTTCACAGAACCCTTACGGATAATGTTATTTTCTTTCTTTTTTATGTCAAGAGCCAGTTTTTCATCTCCCTTCCATCACTGTCCTTTCAGTGTCTGTATCTCTCTAAATATAGATATTACATCCATTCTGCACAAATATACAATCTAAAATACTCGACACTATCATAAGACATACTCCAGGATTCATATTAGCCAATAATAAATGTGTGTCATAATTTCCAAAAATATCTGTTTGTGTCATTCAAACACTGAATTTCTTAACAAGTTCACCCTTGAAGGGGTTTTCAAATATGTCCTTTTTTCAGTAACCTAAAACGCTGTTTACGTGTATAAAAAGGGCCAAAATGCCTAGAAAAACTGTTTAAGAGATACATGTGTACGTGTGAACAGGGTCTTCCTTGTCCCTCTGACATTGCTGTCAACATGCTGCTCTGATTTATTACTAGTGAACCTTCACTGTGATCAATCAATCAATCGCCTGCTGGACTGAATCACACAGTTTAAACGGTTGGTTCACTCATTAAATACGTTTCCTTTATTGTACAATTTAGTGTGCTCACTCAGATGCAGTGCAGATGCTTTCTACTGCAGGCAAACTGGGGTGCCTCTATTATAAAACGCAGCAGGGAACACAGGTTTATTTTTGAATCATTTATGAGCCCTCAGGAGGTAAAAATATTCAGTCAATCACAAGACAAAAGCAAGATTAGAGGAATATCAAAGTGTTATTTTGTGTAGCGTGAATGTTTTCTTTCTACCTTCATGTCCTTTTTATCATCTCCCCTCAAAATTATCTCGCAACCCTTCTTAGGCAGGAGTGTGTAACATCCATAGTCAACAAACCTCAGTCGCACCAGCTTCCTTCAGCAGTTTTATAATGGGGGAGATGGTGTTGCCCCTGACGATGGAGTCATCAATTAGCACCACTCGTTTTCCAGCAAAGTTGTCTGTCAAAGCTCCAAATTTCTTGGCAACTCCCAGCTGCCTTAAGCGAGTATTCGGTTGGATGAACGTTCTCCCAACATAGCGGTTCTTACACAGAACTTCGATATAAGGCAGCCCAGACTGTGAATGGACAAGATGAGGAGAACCAGTGAGACCCATCGGGAGGTGAGTATATTACAGCATTTCTTCACAGAGTTGGAGCAGACAGCTTGTAGACTGACCTGCTGAGCGTAGCCCAGCGCAGCAGGAGTTGCAGACTCTGGCACGGTGCTGACCACGTCTGCGTCTGTTGGCGCCTCGATGGCTAACTGCCGACCGCAGCGTTGCCTGACAGTATAGACCATCTGCCCTGCAGCACACAGGGACACAATATTGAACATGCAATACAGCCACCTAGAAAGGCATGTCAATTATTCATAAAAACAAAATAAATAAAAAAAAACAGTATTCCAAAGGTTGATCAATACTTATTATTCAAACCTTCAAAAATTGAGTCTGGTCTGGCAAAGTATACATATTCAAAGATGCAGAAGGCAGGAAGGTCCCCCTCAGGACGAGGGACAACACTCAGAGTCTTGATTCCATGCCTGGATATCTGGACTATCTCTCCTGGCAACACCTCTCTGTAATACCTGAGAACCAGGAAGGACATGAAAATGGTCATCACCCACAACACTTCCTTCCATTTTAATGCAGAAGTTATTACAATGATGGTAAAAAAAACTGACCTGGCACCAATGGACTGGAAGCTGCAGGACTCTGATGACACAACCCACCCCTCTGTGTCCTCCTCTCCATCACCTGAGCAAAAGGTCAAATGATGACGTTAATAATCAACCAGCTTACACATCTGACCAACCTCACGCCAGGTTGTGACATAAAATAGTCTGGCCTGAGCACTGATTAACCACTCATGAGGCCTCCATTTATCAGTAGTAGAAATTAGGTTTGTTCAAGGACAAACATGTTGACAATACCTGAACTGTGCAGTTTAGAGACGGGAACAAGCCGTCCAATGCAGAGCGGCCGGTTTCCATAAGGGTCGCGTACGGCGTAGATAACATCTTTGAACATCACCAACAGTGAGTACGACGTGGGGGTCTCCATCATCAGGTTTTTAATCCTACAACAGAAAAACAAAACAAAAAAACACTATTTGAACAGTATAGAGCAAAGAGCTGCAACTAAGGACTAAGGACGCGTTGTCATTGTCGATGAATCTGTTTATTATCTCGATTAACTGATTATTTGTTTTGTCAATTAAATGTCAGAATTATTATAAAATGCCAGTGTTTCCCAAAGCACAAGATGATTTGTTTTGTCCTGAACTCAAAGGAAATAACTTTTCTTCCCTTAAAAAATAAGTCAAACCAATGTATTGATTAACAAAACAGACAACTAATTGATCTGTCAATGAATCCCTGCAGTTCCAGTGGAGAAAACGAAATATTCATCCAGCATCGCATCATTACACTGACCTGGCAACCCAGTCTGGTGCGTCCAGCTCCTCCATGGGTGGAGTCAGCGCCAGCAGCTGTGTGATGAGCTCACTGTCCGAGCTGGTGGAGAGGCCGACGCCATGGCGCATTACCTGCACAGCACATTTACATAACTGACTCAGCATACTGCATAAAGGGAAGTTTTATTTCCTGTTATAACACACACAAGCATAACATTGAATGATTAAAACACATGTCATGCATACTGATTCATCATTTAGCTTTATGTATTCGTGTTAATCGCCCACTATGGGCCACTGATATGCATCAAGTTTATTGAGACCATCCTCACCTTTTTCCGCAGCGCGTGGGCATTAACTAGCTCTCCATTGTGTGCCACTGCAATCTTGCCATGCAGTGTATCCACCACAAAGGGCTGGCAGTTTTGCAGCTCAGAGATCCCAGTGGTTGAATAGCGTGTGTGACAAATACCAAGGTTACCATAGCGCAGCTTCTGAAGAGCCTCGGGTGGGAAAGCAGTGCTCACTAATCCCATCCCCTGAAAAAAAATATAAATAAATAAATGGCAAGCGGATTGAGTGAGAGATGTTTTCAGTGACACAGTCTGCACAAATAACATCACAGGAAATATGCAGTACTATGCAGCTATTGTGTGGTAGAGAGGGAAACTAGGACACAATCTGAGTGTATTAAAGCGTAATTTGTAAAACTGTGTGTGTCTGTAAGGATGATCATGTATTTATGGCGCCCATTTAAAAAAGCAGCTTAACTCTGTTACCTTTCTTTGAAGAGTGCGAGTTAAAATATGCGTCTGTGTACAATGTTACCTTGTGGGTTGTGTATGTGGGTGGACTGGCTCCATTACATGTGACAAACCCGGCACTTTCCTGACCCCTGAGTAGACACAAACAATCACATGTGAAGTCTAACACATCAGTAAATACATCAGCGAGAAATGAGTTTTATAATGAACCATCTCTCAGTCTCT